>NC_136136.1:9410472-10125472 GCF_965212315.1 Lampetra planeri | reverse complement strand
TGTATACTAGGCGAGTTAGTTAACATCTCGCCACCGTGGCGCCCATGTGTAGGGGTGTCAGGGGAAGGATTCCCACCAATAGGAGGGGGAATGGGATGGTGACAGGAGAAGGAGGAGGAGCAGGTGAGGAGATAGAAGGGAGAGAACGAGCGGGAAGAGGAGGTCGTTGGCGGGAACGAGATTGGGACGGCTGGGGACAGGTGTGGATGGGAGGAAAGGAATAAAAGACGAATCCCCTGCAACCGTGTGTCGGCTCTCCTTGACACATGTATGGGATGCTATTGGCGAGACAAAACTGCTGCGAGACTGACAGAAAAATAATTAGGAACGAAAATGACCAATTGGACATTCATTCAGGGCATGGCAAGTGCTCCCTCCTCGAATTGTGCATTATTTGAATGAATCAGAAAACCTATATTATTACATCGCGATCATTTGGTTTGATACGTTTATGAATGTGTTGTCGTGAACAATACTCTGTGGTTGCATACATTTGATGATTGTCACCCGCGTTGTTTTTTTTTATTTCATTGTTTTAAATCGAGAAAACAACACGATTGTGATTTAAGCACTTGTAATAACCGTACTCGATAACTTAAGGAAGATTCGATTGAGTGGAATGTTTTACGAATGTGGCAATGTCTGCTGACAGAAATGCAATGTATGTGGCTGGAATATGCAAGTGAAACTGACGATATTAAGATACACGTAACTTGGCAATGTTAATATTCGTGAGAAAAAGTTTGTTATAGGATTGAGTAGCTAAGGAGTTAACATCACACTTACAGTTTAAGCTCCATCACAGCGGTGGCACTATCGTTATCACAACGCCCTGGATATACAAATGTACTGCGAATGTAACTTCCTGCCATGCTCAATGAGTCTGGCTCGAACATTACACCAACAGAGATTATAATATGCTGCATTTTTAAACTGCACAATGTTATAAATATTGACTTTCGTGACTGCAGGAATTCATATTCTTTGGGTCTTTCAGAATAGTCACGTAGATAGGTTCAAAATTAAAATAACCACGACGTTTCGATCACAACACAAGCGATGGTCTTCAGGTGGAATAAACCCGTTGAAAAAAGGGGTGAAAGCTCCCAAAGGCAAGTTGTTTTGAAAGGTTTACGATGGGCGTAGCCCAAGTGTCAACTTGCAGTGCGCCCAACGAAGTGGGTGGAGCACAAGGGCCCTGGGGCGAGCATAAGCGGAGATGGTTATGTTAATGAATCAAGAGAAGGGTAGGCGCAGGAGCCCTGGAGAAATTAGTAAAATAAATAAAACTAACATCGAAAGGTGACAAGATGGAAACATCACAGCCAGTTATGACTTAAACTGGTCGATGACGTCCTTCCAATGATTGCTGAGTTTGTACCTATCCTCTCGGTTGAAATTGTGTCTGTGTCTATATATATCGATGGCTTCATGAAGGAATCTTTGTTGATAGCCAGTGGGCTTGCAAATTACCTTCGTCTTAGAGAAATAAATGTCGTGTGAGCCAACCGCATTAACACAATGATCAGCCACGGCTGAAGTGTTGGTCCTCCCGTGTTTCAAATCTGCCTTATGCTCACGAACACGGTCAGAGACATGCCGCTTAGTTTCCCCAATGTAACTACTGCCACAGACACAGCTTAGTTCGTAGACACCAGGGTATTGCGTGTCAGGGATCCTATCCTTCACAGATAGGATCAGATCACGAATTTTATGCACTGTGCTAAATCGAACCTGGATCTTGCGTTTGCTCATGATTTTGGAAATATTTTTGGTGACCCCTGCTATGTATGGCAAAGTGATGGTTTTAATTATGTCCTCAGATGGTTCTTTCCCAACGGTTAGGGTGATAGCTTTATGGATTGTGTAGTCAGAATATCCATTCGTCTGGAGAGCTTGGTGCACGTGTTCCAGTTCACTGGCTAGGTGATGATGGTTGGAGATACATCGAGCTCCATGGTATCGAGTTTTGATGAGGGAATTTTTCTGGGATGGATGGTGGTGGGAGTCCGGTTTTAGGTAGGCATCAGCATGGGTTGCTTTCCTGTAGACAGAGTGGCCCATTTAACCATCTGGTCTCTTTTCGATTCGAACATCCTAGAATGGTAGCTTGCCATCCTTTTCCACCTCCAGTTTGTAGGTGGGTGAGTCAATGGTGGAGACGATAGGACAAAGAGGTGTACCTTCTTTATGGATTTTTGGTAAACCATACAATCTGGTTTCAAAATTACTAACGTAACCATCTCCACTTGTGCTGGCCCCAGGGCCCTTGTGCCCCACCCACTTCGTTGGGCGCGCTGCAAGTTGACACTCGTGCTACGCCCATCTTAAAACTTTAAAAACAGCTTGCCTTTGGGAGCTTTCCCCCCTTTTTTCCACCTGAAGACGATCACTTGTGTTGTGATCGAAACGTCGTGGTTTTTTGTTCTTTTTTTTAAATTAATTTTGAACCTATCTACGTGACTTTATCGAAAGACCCAAAGAATATGCACAATGTTACGTCCATAAGAGGGGGGGGGGGGGTTTGGGGTTAGATCGCATAAATATATAAATGTGTCGTTAAAACCCACCACCACCCGACACAGCCAACTAGTAAGGGTTGACACGTAAACAGAACGTGGCCAATTCGTCACTAGTACAGCACACCAGTGTGTTGGAGAGCCAAGCCACAACATTTACAATCGTTTCGCCAGTAATTAGAACTAGCTTCATCAGGCGACTGCCAGATTTGTGGAGAAGTTCACCTGTTTCGTTCCTTATATAAAGGCGTAGATATGGTGACCACACTTCTGCACTCTTGCGTAAAGTAGGGGGGGGGAACAATGTTACGTATTTACACTTTGCAGACAAACATTTGTCATCTATGCTGCCATGTTTTAGATCAATGTTCTACACAGGACCACTGCCAATGCGATATCTGTTTCAAGCAAATGTCCCAAGCTGGAATATATACAAATAAAATATTAAACGATTTCTCGGCCTTGGCCGGCATCCATAATGGCATGGGCTCATGTGGCATTGAGTCTGCAAAATGCTGCAGTCACTCAGTATGGATATGTGATCACTCCTTGTGATTGACATGATAAAGCACTCGCTTCCTGAGCGTATTGGTTGGTCCTGGTTGCTTGCTGGAACACCGTGCAGTAAGTTGTGTTGTAGGGGCTCTTTACGAGGCCCATAGCCAAGCCTCGTGAGTGCTGACAAATCATGAGCTTAATATTAAGGGAATGGAAGAGGGCCCAAAGGTCCATGACCCAAAATCTGGTCAGGAGAATAATTAATCCATGGTTCAAGTTCATGGTTATGTGTAATCAATTGACAAATATTGCCGTGATTAGCACTGCTACAGTGCTCTCAGCAGACACGTGTGCAGGTGCCTAAACCTAATTCTAGGAATTGTATGCATAATAACACTGTTAAAGAAAACGCAAGGTAAAGAGTTCACGATTGCTTTTTCACAGTGTGTGTTTTCAGTATTTTTGGCTGTGCAACATAATGCTATGCTGATGCCATAGCATTTTAAAATATGTGATTTCATGCCAAGTGATAAGGCACCGAAAGCTACTGCCTATAGGGACAGCTAAGTGAAGGAGGGCAAGCGAGCTCATCCTTGATTTCCAGGAAAGCTTGGTTTCTCACGCTCAGGAACTCTGTGCTGCTGTAAGAAATGAGCATGGCTGGTGGAGGCGGCGGCGGTTCCCTTCTGCCGCGTGCCTTTCGAACACGATGAAGGCACAGCGAGAGCACGGCGATGCATCCCAGCTCGACCAGAAACACGGCCGCCACGATCGCCGCGTTCAGTCGCCATGGGCCACCGGCGGGCGCGGTGAACTCGGCCGTGGCGGCAGCGGCGGCGTCCGCGTTACCAAACGACCGCTCGGTCTCCCAGCAGCGGCTGCGACACGACCGGCCAATGGCCGCCACGCACACCTGGTAGCGCCCATTTGGACGCAAGCCCCGCAGCACGTGGCTGCGCCAGGTGGCGTGTACGAGCAGCGATGAGCCGGCGTTGTGCGCCGGCTCGCCGTCCACGGCGCGGTAGGCGACCGCGAACGCCCGCACGCTGGAGCGAGGGGAGCACCACCGCACCTCCACGTCCGACTCGCTCACTGGCACGACGGCGAGCAGCCGAGGAGCCGTCAGACGCACCGGCGACGTGTCGCATGGACAGCCGCCGTGCTGCCACGGTGCGCGGCAGGGCGGCTGAGGGTGGTGGCAGGGATCCACGTCGCACGGCTCCGCCTGACGGTACTGGGCGACGCCCGACTCATTGCCCACACCGGCGACGTTTTCTTCCATTTCAAAATCGAAGGTTTCGTAGGAGAAACTGGGAGGCCCGAACAGAAGATGAGGGTCGATGGCTTGTGGCGGGCGCGCCTGGAACGCAGTGGCGTGTTTCGGTGTCGGTGTTTGAAAAATGGCAGGATGCGTCGTGGACGCGTCCTCGGGGGAGTTTGTTGGGTATTCTTTAGAAGTAAAGAGACTAAGTGGTGGGGTCGTGTTATCCGAAGTTATCGATTTATCCACAGTTGTGGTGTCGCTGTCAGCAGACAGAGTAGTGCGGATGATGGGTGCTGGGCTTGAGAGGTAATGGGCATCGTAAGGTTGAGACGTGGGTGGCTGACGTGTCCTTCCTTGTGTGTTATCGTGGGATGTGTAGGGTTGCGTTGTGTTCCCATTATGTACGCTTTGCCTGCGTGCTGTTGGTTCTGGTGTGAATGTTGCGGGTGCGCGTGCGGTGGTTGTATCCGTGCCCGGCTGGAGTGTGTGCGCTGTCGGGGATTCTGGGGTATGTTCACCGGGCAGGTGTGTGTGCGGTTGAGTGGCGTTTGGGTTTCGTGTGTGAGTTGGCGTTGGTTGAGAATTCAGGCTTGGCCTGTCCGTGTGTTGTTGCTCCGTACCTGGTTGAGCTGTTTCAAATTCAAAGGTGCCAGGGATGTGTGCGGTGGCTGGGTTTGCTGTGCCCATCGGAGGTTGTGACGTGGGAGCTTGCTGCGTGTTGGGTAGTCGTGGACGTATTAGGTTTGAGAGCAAATTCTCCCGGGAGACGGCACCGCTGGGAGTGCCGCTCTTATTTACTCTCTCGCACAGAGTCACCACAATCTGTTCGGCTGAAGGAGAGGTTGTCTTTGAATTACGGGTCACACAGTGGATCTCTTGTGGCCTGTAAAACATATGTTCATATAATTGTATTATTACTCGGTTTCAATCGTTCGCTGTATAGTTTTACACTTGTTTTTTTCGTCAGATCATTTCATCTTGTGACACTGGATAGAAAAAAACATACATTTTAGCCATACCACTTAACCACGTGTATATATTGAGCTGTGAACGTGGTTTCTCAAGTAAAAGAGATGTTTATTTGTTTCTCCGAGGCTAATGTTTAAGAGTAGCACTTGCACACATACTCCACCAAAAATGCATGCAAAGCAATATGGGTGTCTTCCAAAACGCCGTGTTATCTAAAGCTGCACACAGTCACTACCAGTGGTGGGATAGGCCAAAATGCCCCGGAACGCCGTGGTGGGAGTGACATTTTTAACCCGACTGTTGTATTGATTTGACTCACAGATAGACCGCTAGACCAACAGAGAGACCCACAGACACGCATAGAGACCCACGAACACACAGAGACCCAGTGGCGGCTCCTGCAAAATCTCTCAGGGGGGGCAAATGTCTGGATGATTGATAAGGATAAGGTCCACCCATGCAATGGATAAATTAACAGCTTAAGCATGTAAAGGCAACTTCACTTCTTTAATATTAATGAAAAATAAAGTGACTCTTACAATACATCTTGTTTGTTTCTATACTCACTATTAATATACAATCCACTCAAGTTTATTTTATTAAAGATTCCACTAGGTGGCGACAAATTATATTGTTGGATGAAACGTGCTTACGTATGATGACGTAAGCACGTTAGGGCGAGCCCTCCCGGAAGCCATTGAGAATGCATTGCAGCGCCCCCGTTCGAAAAAAAAACATCTTTGAATGTAAGTCTATGGGGCCACTCGGGGCGATTCTCAGCCGGAGTGAAATCGCCCAAAAAGAGGCGGTACTCCACAGAACGTGACATGACGCTGATTGGACTATATCCAGAGGCACAGTGACGGCTAGCGTGACTCTGTGGTTGAATGACATTGGTGGTGCGTCGCCCAATCGCCCTAATGAAGAAACCGCCCCTGCAGAGACCCACATATACTCTCAGAGACCCACAGACAGGCACAGAGACCCACACACAGAGCTAAGCTCCTGCTCATGCCCCTCCTCCTCAGATCTAGTCGCGGGTGGGGTGGGGGGGGAATCATTGATGAGTTCCCTGCAGTAATTTCTTCCCATTTCCAGCCCTGGTGACTGATGAGAACATTAGCTTGAGCAGTGAGCAAATCTGACAATTCTGAGAGCATTCCCTCACCTGCTGGAGTTGTTCTCTTGGCCTCCCGGAATCTGAGCATCGCTCAGTGTTAAATAGAAAATGAAGACGGAATGCAGAAGATGTAGCACGCTGTGCTCCATGGTCTTGTTCTAGGCTGTTTTTCTTTTCTGTGAGAGCATCAAGGAACATCCATCACATTGATTGCACTCACTGTGGGAAGAGGAATAAAAGACCGTTATGGCTAGTGAATAGGAGGGGGGGCGTAACAGTTTTCCACTGGTTTTGTGCACCACGTTGCGAGCCACGGGCGATAATTTCGTTTCGATACACTGCAAACCGGTCCTGGCCACTGCTCTATGGCCCTGTTCTCCACCATCCTGCACTGCAGCCATGAATATAAACGCTGAACGACAAATTGCACTTGCCTGGCAGCTTCGGCAGCAGTTTGTTAACCCGTTGGATGCAGGGTTTAAAAATCAATTCAAGCGTGAACTTTTGTTGTCTAATTTCTACTGCGTTAAGTTCATAAACACAACTGTAATTGATTTTCAAATGTACAATTTGATTCCTGTACCGTGAACATAACAATAACTTTTTATCAATCAAACCATTTGAGTTCCCCGCCTGGAATTTAGTAGGCAGCTCAGATTGTCGGCCATGTTGTCATCTTCACCGAGCCCGAAACAGTGGCGAGACTGGGAGTGTTGCGCTGTGTAGAAGGGACCATTGCCCGAAACGTCGCCTGTTATATACCTTTAGATTTTTTTAAGGCCACAGTGTTGTTGACAAACGTGTTGAGGTTGTATGATAATGTGTGCTTGTGCACCACGGCCAACGCAGCAGCAGCATCAATCGCCAAATACAGTAACGCGTTTAACGTAGTGTTAGGGAGTTTATGGTACGACAATAAATACATAATTATTGAGTAAATGTACCGAACGTTTCTTTCAAAAGTTAAGGGAGTAACAATCGACAGCAATAACTGTTACCTAAACATGCCGCTTAACACATGTATAAACTTTAGATCCAAGTATACACATGCACAGACTAATGCAAAGACAGAAAACAATGATCCCTCGTAAAGCCTTAATCGACTTTTTGGGGAAAGTGCTGTTAGCGAGCACTTATGAAGGCCGGGACGGCACACGAGGGGGTGGGTGGGTGACCAGCACCACGCCCCAGTGGCGATGTTTACGCATCTCAGCAGGTACTCATTTGAGGCTGAGTCGACCTAGGGGGAGGCCCAGAACCGGTTCAAATAATATTTACCGGTGTTGGCCGTGAGCACGAATGGAACTCGGGTCGCCGGGTTTAACCGCTACACAAACCGCTCCCCACACACGCACATACACCCTAAATTATCTCACATGCCTACACAACACTATTCTGTACAATGTCTACAGTTGAATCAAACGTAGGATACACAAACACGGGTTACGTGGTTTGACCGCACAAACAGTATCAACAAAACAAAGCAACTAGCTGCATCTTGCATACATTATAAGCACAGTGTTTCTGACAAAGGAGGTATGATTGGTCAAAATCAACCGCTGTTCAAACTAGGATTTAAATGTACTGTTTATAACAATCTTTTTAACCTTGATTTGAAGCTTTCGTGACTGCAGGAATTACTCTTTGGTTCTTTCGGTAAAGTCGGTAAAGTGTTTTGTCTCTCTCTAATTTAGTTCTACCTGATGACGGTTGCTTGTGTTGTAATCGAAACGTCGTATTATATTATTTAATTTATTTTCTTTCTACGTGACTTTACCAAAAGAACCAAAAAGTAAGTTTTAAAACGTATCACATTACAGTGTTCCTTGGAAACACAGCCGTATTTGGTACAGCCTTCGTTAAATCAATAGAATCATACGCGAGCAGATGTGAATGATGATGCATTTACGACTCTTTGGGGTTGTCCGCAATGTTGTCGATAACCCAGCGAGGTTTTTTTGTTTTCCCACAACCACAGCCCCACTTCTGTCTGCGGGTAATCCAATTTGAAATACAAATGACTCCTGCGGTGGGAAGCTCTCGTCGTGGCGACGATCAGCACGCCGGACTTTGCAATGCAGGTCGCCGGTTCCGTTATCCCCGCCACGGCAGTCGAATCAATGGTGCGCGTTTCTTATAAACCCACCGCATCTGGCCACCTCTTTCAAGACCACTGACCAACGTGGAAGAGAAGGCTAAAGTACCCTCTGGATGAGCTCGAGAGAGAGAACTCATGAGAGTGGAGGCGCTCCCGCAGGGCTGTCCCTCTACTGCCTGTACTACTGTGTAACATGAAATGTGTCTGCTAATACCTGTGGGTTTATCAGCTCAACCTCCGATTAGCAGGGTTGGCTACGTACGGTGTGAAATAAAAAGTCAACTAAACATTTGTTTTACCAGGTAAAGCCAACTGAGGTATTTTGCTCTTTTTCAGAAGCGACCTCGCCACAAATGATACTCAACGAAGTGGCTCATCATGTGGAAATTTAAAGCAGCCAAATACTCCAAACGCATATTTATAAATGTGGTGGGGAAAACCAGAGGACCCGGAGAAAAATCCACGCGACCACGGGGAGAGAGACATGCAAACTCCAAATAAAAAAGCGTCAGGGTCGGGATGGAACTCACATCCTCCTGCATACGAGGTGAGGTATTTAACATCTCTGAAGTTCAACATACGTACACGAAGGTTGCCACCTTGTCCACAGTATACTTGGACACATCTCAGCCCAGGTCGATTATCAAAACTGCAATCTACTGGAATAAGGGTTCAATGCAATAATGGTACCACGTCTCAGTACAAATCATATCCTGCCACCCAATTCCCAGTGGCAAGCCGGGCCTCCACACCTCACGGAATTTTATGGGTTTTTTGAAAAGTGTAAATATACGACTCACACCATAGAACTCGCCCCTGAAAAGAGATGTTTGATCTATTTTATTTACCCATTGTATTTCTATTAGGAAACGCACACTTCTGCAAACAATTTGTAAGTACATTAAAGAGGCAGAATATGTGATGTTCTATACTTTCTAAAACAACCATTTTTCTGCGCAAAAATACGACTATTTTCGTGACCTGTGACTCGTACACGTGTATATTCTACACGTACTGTAATCTACGAGAGGAAGAAAACAACATAATCGGTGAAAATAAAGTGTACAGTGACTCACCAGTCTCTGCGCCGCAACAGCGACTGCAACAGCGTGGAAACAAATCTGAGTCGATGGCGGCGAGGGTCTATTTACCATAGAGGAAATAGACAACGGGTATTTAACACCACAATTCCCCCGTGCAGTTTCGCCTTGTGGGCACCGTAAGTGTACTTACATCTACCCCCCCCCCACCCTCTCTGCGGAGTGTGTGTGTTGAACCCTGTTGAGTGCCTCTTACAATCACTCACCCCTGGTATGCGCGGTGTGTGGAGGACACCGAGCCGGTGATCGCGTGCGTTGGGGGGGGTGGTGGAGACATCACCATGGAGAGTCTCTCTCTCCCCTCTGTACAGCTCTCCCACACAGATTCTTGCGAACGTTGACATCGGCCGTGGACCGGGGAGCTTTCGAGAGGCGGTGAGGTGGCACAGGCGGGAGCGCGTTCGCCTGCTGGGTTGCGGTCGGGGTTGGTGGTGGGGGAGGGGTTCGCGGTTCGATACCGCCAGACCGCCCTGGTTATTACTGCGGTGTGTACCGAAATACTACGCGTCCGTTCGCTTCACAGTGGACGTTATACATCCCCTAAGAGGGGGTGACAGAAGTAAGCCATTGTGTGGCGGCGGCGGCACGCTCCCAATTTATCAACGTACAAAATATTATCGGAAAATTACTCAATTTTGGATTTCGCGTTGCAGCATCACCCCCCCCCCCCTCCCCACTGTGAAACTACGGCAGACCTGTGTGAGAGAAAAACAACTTTGCGAGCGCGCCCTTTGCTATAAGAATGGCGCAAACACCAAATGTCCGAACATATTACTGCTACGACTATTATTCTTATTCACCAGGGTGAGAAATCTGTGAATCTTCTGCGAAATGCGGCGTCATTTGTAAAACTTTTGTAGGACGGGGGGTTAAAAGCGTGTTTGTGAAATTAATCATCGGATAATCTTTTTCCTGAGTTACATTAGCAGGAAAAAATGTCAAATAATTAATCGCGTGTTACTTTAGACTAAATTCTGTTTAATTTCTGCAGCAGTACCACGTTGCCATTAATCGTTATATACTGCAGCATAAATGTAAAACAGTGTGTAAAAAAGTAGAAACGTAAGCAACATTATGCGGAGCCTTTCCCCACCGTTCAGAGACACTCCACACTTCACCGACTAACCCCACGAAGTGTACATTTAACGCGCGTACGTGCACGTACCTATGCGTCAGGTGCTACCAGAGCCTGGCCATCCTTGTGTGAGGATGACTCCTTGACGTCCGCGCACCGTGGCAAAGAAAGTTCCTCACCTTCTGAAAACTAAGAATCGGCTTTACCCTTTCTGGCAATAACACAGCTGTTAAGATGTTCAAACGCCAAATGGATACCTCTCTTTGCTTTATTCGGATTGCCCAGTTCATTTGTAACACAACGTTTCTCCATCCAATCCGTGGGGGGGGGGGGGGTGTATGCGTACGACGCACACGTACACTGTGTTCCACCTATGTTCCGTTTAGAATTGATAAAAGCTACCATAATGCCTCTCCTTGATTACTGCGACATCGTTTATAAATTAGCACCCACTACTGTTCTGAAGAAGCTTGACTCAATATATCATTCGGCCTTAAGATTTGCATTTAACTGCCCATATAGGACCCACCACTGCGATCTCTGCATTGGGTCAAATTTAACATCTCTTTATGATCGACGTCTTATGCATCAGATATTATTTATTGACGATGTACTTACAAAAAAATCCGGAGGTTACCTCATGGATCTCCTTATTGTTTCGGAAAACAAATATGAGCTAAGATCTTCGCTCATTTACCAGCTTCGCATTCCTAATTTGCCGTACAAATACTGGAGAAAGGGCTTTTACTATAGATGCCCCCAGGGTCTGGAATGTTATCGCAAATAAACTCCAGCTTGAATCGTTACCAACAAGACAATCACTCAAACATGCTCTAGAGGAGTCGTACAACCATGGCTGCCACTGCTATCCTGTGGCCTGAAATCAAAAATATAGCTATAGATGACCGATGTATGAAATTATTATGTATTGTGATTATAGTGCGCTGCTACTGCTATTGTTAATCTGGCTGTTATGGATTGATTTATGCAGCTAGCGAAGGATGTGTGTTGTGTGTGTCGCCATTGTAAACTTTTAATCACATTTGTTGGGAAAACTGTTACGTTGTTTACATAGCATTGTTTTAGTAAGTTTTAGAGGGGCTTGGTTTGGCCCGATTCTTTTTGATTTAGTATAGATTTATACTTAAAATTTTTATCTATATTGTATTATGATTGTTATTGGGATCAAACATCGAAATGTAATTTTTTGCACTTTTTGTACGCAGCATGGACGGGTTGTGCTTTTTCTGTAGGATTTTATTGTTTACATATGTGATGTTTAGATTTGTGTAAAATTAATTTTAGGTGTATCTTGTAATTTTATTGTTTGTTGCGGTTGAACCCAAATCAAGAACCGAATGGCTCACAGGGTAAATCCTTATAAATGAACTCAACTGAAGTAACAACAAACGGACTTTGTCAACGAATGCTTCTTTTTCCACTTTGCCAATAACAGCTCCATTCAGAATATAAATTTTCGCTTTTGCCGATTTCACACATCATCACAGACTTGCCCCCATTGCTTCCTCTCGTCTTTTTCATTCATCTCATCTCCATCATCACATTCACATGTACTATTGTTAATTCTGTGTAAAGCGCCTCGGTTAAGGCGCCATACAAATTATTTTAAGACAAGCTAACATACATTTTGCTCGTGAGTTTTCATCTCATGAAATTGTATCGTGCTTAGAGGGACGAGTGCACACGAGCATTGACCGCATGTTCGCTATGATATGCACCGACACAATGTTGAAATGGGGATGAGCGGTAGCGCGGTGCTTCTCGCTTGGTGACCCCGGTGACCCCAGTTAGATTCCTGTACACAGCCAGTCCACCATTGGGGAGTGATATCTGAATGCCGACGTATGGTCAAGCAACCGTCATTTCCGCAAAGCGCTTTCACTCAGCTAGTGCGTGGACCATATAAGGGTTGTACAATTCTAATGTACGCTCCCCTTTGTAGGTATACCTTGTACCATTAAGAGAGAGAGAGGGGGGGAACACGTATCTGTGCTTTCACATTCCTATTTCGTATCCACTGCTGTGGAATTTCAGCCCTGTTTAAGATAACCTGTCAAGTCGGTGCACCACCACTACCACCCCCCTCCCACCACCTCCTTTACCGAGCTGGTAGGAGAGAAAACACACAGCGAAGCAAAGAAACTCCAGCCAAATGTAATTAATTCTGTGTAATAAAAAAAAATCACCAATAACAGCAAGCGAGGGGGGGGGCATTCTCGTGTAGATTTTCTCAATCCCGCTTATTAAATCAACAAACGCTGTAGCGTGCTTTGTAATATACTGCATCTCAAGCACTGCACTTGATTTTAGGAACGTTTCCCATACGATTATTACCTTTAAGAAACACATGCAGACCAGTTATTGAATTAAGTAATCCATGGATAATTTAAAAATATTTACACACATACGTATTCATAATCAACGTTTTTGGGTTTAGATCGCGTTATTTATAAATGTGTCGTAACCCTCCACCACCCGACACGGCCAATCAGTAAAAAAGTGTCACGTTGACAAAAGACAAACAGTTCACTGCTTTAGCCCACCGGTGTGTTGAAGCGTGAAACCACGACATTTACAATTTGAGTACGACGTTTCGCTGGTAATTGCATCCAGCATCATCGGGCAATTCGCCAGAATGGTGAGGCTCTGCTGTGTCTCCCGTTCTTATATAGAGCAGCAGCAGGGTGACGTCATCATTAACTCATTAACTCATCAGGTGCAAAGATTTGAGGGGGGGGGGGTTATTGTAATTTTTGCACCTGATGAGTTAATGAGTTAATGATGACGTCACCCTGCTGCTGCTCTATATAAGAACGGGAGACACAGCAGAGCCTCACCATTCTGGCGAATTGCCCGATGATGCTGGATGCAATTACCAGCGAAACGTCGTACTCAAATTGTAAATTGTTGTGGTTTCACGCTTCAGCACACCGGTGGGCTAAAGCAGTGAACTAATTGTCTTTTGTCAACGTGACACTTTTTTACTGATTGGCCGTGTCGGGTGGTGGAGGGTTACGACACATTTATAAATAACGCGATCTAAACCCAAAAACGTTGATTATGAATAATATTGGTCGCGAAAGCCTACGTGTTAAACACATACGTATTGTGGCTATAACACACATGTACAAACTACCATAGCATGAATAACCGTACATTTAAGCTGTTTGCCGTGCTGATATTTGCATTAATTAGAATATAGAAGTCCAAGTAATCTGCTGTAGTTTGCGATGTACCTATCAGAATAAGAATTTGCATTTATACTGTAGTAATCCGATGAGCTTCAAAGCTCTTTTTTGTCGCGGATGTCCAGTAGACATGCAGCAATAGACCTACATACTGACGCACATTCACACGCTACCTCCCTACACCCAATCCTACTCCCTCGCAAAAAAAGACAAAGGTCCCCCGTATAGTCTGAACATACTCTCGGGGCAAGTGCTGTTAGCGAGCACCTATGAAGGCCGGCACGGCACACGAGGGGGTGGGTGGCCAACACCACGCCCGGCCGCCTTTGTCTCCCCAGTGGCGATGTTTGCTACAGACCGTACCAGGTACTCATTTGAGGCTGTGTCGACCTAGGGGAGGCCTTGGACCGGTTCAGATTATCGTCCCTGGTGTTGGCCATGAGCGAGAAATGAACTCTGCATCACCGGGTTTGTAGCGCACCGCTCTACTCCCTCGCACACACACGGACACACACCGTGAATTGTCAATGTGTGACAAGTGCTTTTTCTTACTCATCCCAGTACGTGTTGCGCTGGCGTACCAACGTGCCACGGGGCAGCCCCCTTACCCTCCTTGTATGGGCAGCGCTCCGAGCGCGAACCCTCGCTGCACCGGGGCACGACAGATGGCGTGCCCTGGCGTGCAGCTCATCATTAGACAGCAGCTCAAGAGCCTCAAAATAAACCAGGTGAGAGAGCCAATTGAAGCTTACGGATTTCACAGAGGAAGCAAGGAATCATGTGGGTTTAAAAAAAAAACCTCACTACCTTCGTCAATATAGTTGATAGAAATATACTTTAGAAGGCTCGTGTCTTTGGCACGAGTGCTTCTTTAGAACCGTGAAGGAGGCAGCCGAATTTAGTTTGATGGAAATCAATTTGGTGTACAGTTGAAAGCCTTAATACGTTTGCTGTGGAGATTTTCAAAGGCGCTTGCCGTCTGGAACATGGGCAATTGTCCATCTTGGCGGGCTGCTAGATAACAGAAAGCCTGACCTAGAAAAGGATTGGACACCCATGGTTCTTGTACGTGTCGCTGGGGTCACGTGGGTCACCCTGCCACTGCAAGAAAAAATCGGATGGAGTAGTACAGAGAATACAGGTGGCATAGTGCCACGGCAGTGTGCATTTGTCTGGCTATGTGTGGCCAGAATACATATCAGGTGAACTGTGTCATCAATTCATCGGTTATACAATGCTTTGTGGACGCTGCCAGGACGACTGCTCGTCTTTTCGGCCACGGTCATGCCCTCTCGCCTCTATGCTTGTGAAACATTGACCTCAATTGGCATAAAACATTGATTTGTGTGAGGAATGCCCATATACCTGTACTCGAAAGATCTAAACAAAGGCCAATTTGTGAGCTTCTCACACAAGTGATACTGCATTGACTGGGTAATGTAACCTGCATGTCCAGCTTGCTTTGGCCAGAAGGAGAGCACTTAACGGGCACAGCACGTGGTACAGGATTGAAGAAGCTATCTGATGTGATTCAGGAGGTCAATGAGATGCATGGATTTGTTGACATTTGGTGGCAGTGTTGTCAGGTTCAGACTCCATGGAGGAGACTCCTGAATGATGCCAATGGATGGACAGCTGACAGTAGCCACCCTCCAACAACAAAAAGATAAAATGACAGTTTTCATGATGACCTCCAGCCAACAACCTTGCGTTCCTTCTCATAACCAGGAAATGCACCCAGCCAAAGTGTCACCGACACGTAATTGAAAATGTGTGATGTTATGAAATATATTATTTCAGAGAAATCATTCTGCCCTATCTCCAGCTAAAATCATGATCAAGTTCTCAAATTGTACTGTTCCAATCTCCGCTTCCGGGATACTTTATTCCGATTGTTGCAAGTTATTTCCACACACACGAACCTACTTAGCGTACAATTCCAATTGATTGCCGATTAATTTTTTCCTGTGCCAATTCACGACGTGGCATTGTATCCATTGTATTTCATACACATACAGTGAGGGAAAAAAAGTATTTGATCTCCTGCTGATTTTGTACGTTTGCCCACTGACAAAGAAATAGTCAGTCTATAATTTTAATGGTAGGTTTATTTGAACAGTGAGAGACAGAATAACAACAACAAAATCCAGAAAAACGCATGTCAAAAATGTTATAAATTGATTGGCATTTTAATGAGGGAAATAAGTATTTGACCCCTCTGCAAAACATGACTTAGTACTTGGTGGCAAAACCCTTGTTGGCAATCACAGAGGTCAGACGTTTCTTGTAGTTGGCCACCAAGTTTGCACACATCTCAGGAGGGATTTTGTCCCACTCCTCTTTGCAGATCTTCTCCAAGTCATTAAGGTTTCGAGACTGACGTTTGGCAACTCGAACCTTCAGCTCCCTCCACAGATTTTCTATGGGATTAAGGTCTGGAGACTGGCTAGGCAACTCCATGACCTTAATGTGCTTCTTCTTGAGCCACTCCTTTGTTGCCTTGGCCGTGTGTTTTGGGTCATTGTCATGCTAGAATACCCATCCACGACCCATTTTCAATGCCCTGGCTGAGGGAAGGAGGTTCTCACCCAAGATTTGACGGTACATGGCCCCGTCCATCGTCCCTTTGATGCAGTGAAATTGTCCTGTCCCCTTAGCAGAAAAACACCCCCAAAGCATAATGTTTCCACCTCCGTGTTTGACGGTGGGGATGGTGTTCTTGGGGTCATAGGTAGCATTCCTCCTCCTCCAAACACGGCGAGTTGAGTTGATGCCAAAGAGCTCCATTTTGGTCTCATCTGACCACAACACTTTCACCCAGTTGTCCTCTGAATCATTCAGATGTTCATTGGAAAACTTCAGACGGGCATGTATATGTGCTTTCTTGAGCAGGGGGACCTTGCGGGTGCTGCAGGATTTCAGTCCTTCACGGCATAGTGTGTTACCAACTATTTTCTTGGTGACTATGGTCCCAGCTGCCTTGAGATCATTGATAAGATCCTCCCGTGTAGTTCTGGGCTGATTCCTCACCGTTCTCATGATCATTGCAACTCCACGAGGTGAGATCTTGCATGGAGCCCCAGGCCGAGGGAGATTGACAGTTCTTTTGTGTTTCTTCCATTTGCGAATAATCGCACCAACTGTTGTCACCTTCTCACCAAACTGCTTGGCGATGGTCTTGTAGCCCATTCCAGCCTTGTGTAGGTCTACAATCTTGTCCCTGACATCCTTGGAGAGCTCTTTAGTCTTGGCCATGGTGGAGAGTTTGGAATCTGATTGATTGATTTCTTCTGTGAACAGGTGTCTTTTATACAGGTAACAAGCTGAGATTAGGAGCACTCTCTTTAAGATTCTGCTCCTAATCTCAGCTCGTTACCTATATAAAAGACACATGGGAGCCAGAAATGTTTCTGATTGAGAGGAGGTCAAATACTTATTTCCCTCATTAAAAAGCAAATCAATTTATAACATTTTTGACATGCGTTTTTCTGGATTTTTTTCACTGTTCAAATAAACCTACCATTAAAATTATAGACTGATCATTTTTTTGTCAGTGGGCAAACGTACAAAATCAGCAGAGGATCAAATATTTTTTTCCCTCACTGTATGTGTTTGGAGACAATAACATCAACAACAACCGCCATTCGCCACTAAGTGGCGGTAACGTCGCAACGGCGATTGTGCCAGGCCAGGTGCATTTCCAGACAGGACACATTGAGGCAGGGCAACATCAGTTGTATGAAATGCTCGTTCAGCCATATCCTCCCGAATGGTAGGATATGCAGAGGTTCGCAAATTGAGTGCAGTAGCCTCCTTATCAATACTGAATAAACGCACTACCTGCTTCCCAGTGACCGTCAAAGATCCCGTGACACTGGCGTCACAGACCAAATTTTCCAACTTTGAAAACAACACCCAAAATTATTCCCAATTGGGTAAAGTTACAGAGTAACATTGCCCCTTACTCTGAAACTGCTGCACATCCGCCAAGAATGACGTGAATACCAAATGTGTTAGTTATTTAATTTGATTAATGGCCCCTCTGGGCTCAGGAATGGAATCACCCCTTTAGGGTCATTCCAGAAATGGAATGAAATTACTCCTTTGGGGTCATTCCATTTCTTTCTTGAAGGGAAAAAATAATTAACTTAAAAGGCAAAACGCTCTGCCTAACTTCCTGCACTCCTTGTTGGTCTACTACAGTATAAATATTAAATCATCACGACCTTTACGATAGCATCATTAACAATGACAAACATCATTGGTTTTTCACGTCCTCCTGGATTACATCTAATACTTTACCGTGTAAAGTCCATGTTGTCCATGTTATTTTATTTTCTGACACTACACTCATACGAGCTGATTTGGTGCATCATCAGTTTGATGACCCTGCTGGTTTGGCTGAATCTAGCTTTTTTTTAGCACCTGAAGGTCATGTTTGTTTTCACTACGGTTACCTACCACCTTGGGGACACAGCTATGAGATCACCTCATGCGTAGAAGCGATGTAGATTGTGATATCACATGACCATGAGGGATGGTGATGGTGTGGAGATGCCCTTGTCCAGCTGTGGATGGAACATGGCTGAAGATAATAACGATGATGGAGACCGAATAAAGCATAGAGCATACTCTAACAAAGCCTTGCAAAGACTTATATTTACTACGTTGAACTCATTTTATAAAGTCCTCCAGCTTCCAAAAAAAGTGAAACACATCTTACCTGAATATACAATATCTGCAAAAAATAATTCCTCTTTGTGTGATTATCCTCCGATGAATGCAAGCAGGATGAATTTTCTGCCAATTCCCAGTCACCTCTCATACACCCAAAACACGTGAATAATCGAAGTCACATATACTCTAAGTGTAGATAAGAAGAGTGTCACAAATAGCCATTTATTTATCCAGGAACGACTCACTGTGTAATTTGAATGTTTGGCCAACTCCTTCGTAGGTGTTTTTTTCCCGTGACTCTGTAAAAAAAATGACACGCAGGAGAGAGATGCAATGGAATCTCTGTGATCCCTCGATAGTGTCCTGGCTTACAGGTGTTTGCCACCATGCCTGGATGTGCCACCACCCTTCCTCTTGTTCTAGGCATCGTATTCAGTAAACATGGCCGCTCTTTTTGCTGCCCTTGCGTCGTGTTACGCAATCTTACGGTTTGAAATGATGACATGCTTGTACCTCAATCTCTCACTTCTACCAACAATCCCGTCCATGTTTGTCTCAAGCTGAACTGCACAACACTGGACGCGTGGCCACGATTTAAGGGAGTCCGTTTTGACAGCGATGTGCACCAATAGCCATCTTCAATAAAATTTTGCTTTCTTCAACGCCATCTGGTTCTGTGATAATGAAGAAAACACACGGCACCTTTCAACGAAAAACCGATGCGTTCTAGTGCCGAGTTTGCGTGGGGGGTTGGGGCACGGGGGGGGGGGGGGGGGCAACGCCACTCCCAAACTGGGCATCTTTATTAATTTATTTTCAGTAGTTTCAAATTAAGATTTCAAATAAATTAATTATATGCACCCGCTATTCATAATGTGAGTGACAAAGCGACCCCCCCAATATATAGACGTCAAACTTCACCTGCGGATGCGTTCATTTTGAGGGCTTCCTCTGCCACACGAATCTGTCAGCTCCTGCTGCCTCCTCAGCTTGTTTAGGGGGATGCGCACAAATATATCTCTCACTCTGAAGTTTTCACTCACCCAGCCCACTCTAGCACACATCTTCAATTCATCAATACAGAATGAGTAGCCAGTAGCTGCTAGGTGTCTGTGCGCCAATGGCTTACCACTCTCCGTAACTGTGTGCTGATATTGCTCATTACAGCCCTTGCAATTATTTGCAAACCACTAAAATGGCTTCATGGTTTAAGTGCTAACCACCTAAGCCAGTTTGCATGGATTTTATGGTTCAATTCCCGCTGATATATCGTTATTTCCACAGGGAATAAACAAAGCGCTGTAAAGTGAACATTAAGAACTGTATGCTATGTAGTGGATGTTAAAGACCTATCTGCATTATTCATGAGAGCAAGTGTTTTGGTGTTCAAATCTTAAATTCACCTCCATTTAAATTGAAAAAAAAATCCCCGTTATCCGACTAAATACAAACATCCAGTTGCGAAAAAAATATATATGCAACCCCTTAACGTAGCTTGGTTATCCAAAAAGGAAGACGAACGCAATGAGCGGTGAGCAATTGTGTGAGCAGAACGCCCGTAGATGAAGCGTACGAGATCTTGACAATGAAATCCCAGAAGGCACTGTAAAGGGCTCCGGCATACGCCACTGGTTCCAAGCGCTTCCCGTGCACGTGCGCGAATCTGTCTCTCTCTCTCTGGGCCGGACGAGATGCCGGCTCGTCTTGTCCATTCCTCCATTGAGAGGTAGGCCGGGCAGGCTTCACGCTCTTTTTTATCCCTTTTTTCACCTTTGCGTTGTTATCGTGCGACAGGAGCTGAAGAGCCGCGATGCATTCGCCGTCAGCCGAGCGAGCGAGAAGCGCATAGAGGCGTGCGAGAGCTGGGGGCGGGGGTGGTGGAGGGGATGGTGGGAGAGTGCGTGGGGAGCCCAATCATCCAAGCTCTCTCCTCCCCACCCCCCCCCAACATCATCTATTTATCTGCACGACTGGCTGGTGGGCTGCGATTTCGCACTCTTACGGCTGCACCAGCGTTCGGAGGCTGCAGGCGCCCTTCACGCGATGTCTGTCTCGAGCCCGCGCGTGCGTCTTGCACACGCGGCTTGACGAGCGGGATTCTCCGGCGCTGGACAGGAGCGGATGGGGATTAAGCGAGGCTCGTCGCTATCCGTGTCAAAACCTCCCCGTGCACATGGGCAGGGGAGGAGGATGCAATTAAAATGGCCGTGCGCATGATGTCTGGAAATCTGCCTAAACTGCGATTTAAAATCGCTCTTCAGAGATTGCCATTACTGTCATATCTAACATATAATCTCATGATGAGCATCACTTTGGGTTGTGCGCCTTCCGGCCTCGGACAGCTGCCGTTGCCCCTGGAAATAATGCGAAGGTAGGTAGGCTCCGACACTGTGTGGAATGTGATTGCATATTGGTAAAGTATGGTGAAGGTGCTCGTTTCGTGAATGACCCTTCGTAACGTGTGCATGATGATTGACCTCCATAGGTTATTTTTGTACAAGTTGCACATCGCTACGACCGTTTTTCGCGAATAAAACGCTGTACCTAATTGTGACAAAAGAGTTAGCATACATTTTATTTACCTGCACAAGGCTGTTTTGTTTTATATGTAAAAACATAGGTTTCCGTTGTTGTTGTTGTTGTTATTGTACTGCATTCGTCCACTGGTACATTTTAAAACGTGTCTTTCGATATTTTGCTCCATCTAATAGATATATTGATATACAGTATATCCTGTATTGATGCTGCATGTGCACAGCACAATTGTTGGAGCTGGCCAGAAACCGTGTGGGTGTTATGCGGTTCTTTATTTTTACACTTTAGGTAGCCACTGTGTTACTCCTGGTAAATAGCAATTCTCTCCACAAGCATCGAGCTATTATTTCCTGACGTTATAATGCTACGATACTGCAGAATAGCATCCTTATGTTTTTGTCTTTGTGTTCAGTCTGCACTTTGGGCTGCATTTGCTCAGCCTGCATTTAAAAAATTACTCAATCCACCGGTCTTTTTTTCTGCATTTCAGGACTTACAGAAAAGTAATTTGAGTGTCTCTGAAATAATTTGGTGAGATTTGGTGAGAAAAGGTTGTTGCTCACGCTGCTGCAAATGGAATCCTCGGAGCAAATTCCTCTTAGAACGACAGGAGCTTATCCTCATAGCTGGTGTCCATCATCCTCCGGGCCAACCGCCAACCAGCAGAGTCGAGGCTCCCTTTCAGTACCATGGACAGCTCCAAAGGGGCACGCTGCCGCAGCAACGGCAGCGTCAGCTGCAACGACGGCTCGGCTTCTCCTGAGCGGATCTTCAGGCGTGCAACCGAGCGGTCAGGGAGAGACATCCTTCACGGCGCAAAATTGCGGCGCAAACGAGGTGAACAACACGGCGAGGCGGCACTCGCAAAACTACGTGGACGTGGAATTGGTGGCCATCAGCCCCGTGTCGGCGTCGAGGCGCACTGTGCAGCCGAGGGCTGTCGACATGACCCCAACGCCTGGCAGTGAATCGTACCCGGCCGATGACAACGGTGAACCTGTGGATTACGGCTTCATCATCTCCCTCATTTTCCTCTTCGCTGGGATTGTCCTTGTGGTCATCGCATACCTGGTGCCGAGAGAGGCGAGGGTTGATCCAGACTCCGTGTCGGCCAGGGAGATGGAGAAAATCGAAAATTATTACGCGCGGCTTGGGACCAATTTAGATAAGTGCATCGTGGCTGGTCTTTGTTTCCTGACCCTCGGCGGAATGATCCTATCCTGTCTTTTATTAGTGTCCATCTGTAAGGGCGAAATATACCGCAGGCACAGAATGGGTGGCTATCGAACGAACAGGACATATGGCTCCGTAAACCTGCGCCTAGAGACGCCCGACACTGATCTGCACATGAGCTCTCTGGTTGAGGCTGAACGCGATCCCCGGGATTCGGATGCAGAGCACGAACTGTAAAAATATCAGCGTGCTACAACCGACTGCTGACTGCATTCCCTGCTGCTAATGTGCATCGTTCTGCCAGCTGTCAGGCATGCTTCAGTATAACACTTGATATACTCCCGACCTTTTTTACATTTGATAAAAACGCATTTAATTATTGTATGCAGTCGACTCTAGATTCACTGCACTTCATTTGGTGAGCCTGCAGATCACCGATTTTTGCTTTCAATCAGAGATAATTAAAACGAGATTGTCCGCAGGGTGGATTAGTGGATGGAGGCTGTTAGCGTGGAGCAGGAGGGAGGTGAGGAGGGGGGGGAACAATAAATGAATGAATACACTGAATGTACGAGGAGAGAAGTTGATGTTCCACACAATCGTGAGTTCTGCACTCATTGTGCGACAATTTACTTTGGACTGTAGAATGATCCCATATGCGGTTGAGTAAAGTGCGATTATTTGAAAGTGTGTTGTATGCTAAATACCAGTGTTGAACTATATCTCGTTGCATGTTTTAGAAAATGGAGACCTGAAAATTTGACGTTAATTTTAGTTAATTAATACTCTCAAATCGCAGTAAACCCCACCGTGTTCAAGATCAATGACTGCATTTAAATATTTGTATTCCTTGGTTTAAGGTTGTATTTCAAGAGCCGAATTTTATGGAAATTTACATTGTCGTGTTGGAATGATTGCATAAATTAAATGTAGGCTATATATTGCTATAACTTAATGAACCCGTATAATTTATTTTCATTTAAACTATGCAGGAAATGTGTATAGCTGAATGTAGTGCTCAACATTTACTTTTAATGGAACGTGAAGTCGCCTTATATTTTCACATATGCTGCTTTGTGTTTTATTTAAATACATTATAGATCCATACATCCATGCATATATACGAGGCCTGTACATACACGCACGTTGCACCATACTGAAAACACATGTAGACATCAAATGTAAACCCTCACTTACCAACTGTACGCTTACATTACATATATACAGTGTACACAAAACGAACCTTTTTATTCCAGGAGTATAGATAGGGGCGTTATAATTTGTTTAAAATGCCTTACATTAAAGAATTAGGTGTTGATAAAAAAAAATTATTGACTTTTAAATTCTGCGTGCTACTTTGAAACCACAGTATGAAAGTTAATATTCAGCACAAAAGCCTTTGTGAGAATACAAATGAAATAAAGTTGCTTTATTTCTCTTTCTACCTCTTTCATATTTTAAAAGTGTTTATGTTACAAAGTCTATTTATTTCCAATATGTTTCGTATAATGTGGTAATATACAATGTAAGTTAATTATATCGGCACCTACAAAGGAATGTGGTGTTTAAACATTTGCAAATGATTCATTCCTTGCAAACAATCTTTGTTCATATCTTGAAAGATGCGGTGAATCTATGTGAATACTCTTTAAAGTAAATTGAAATGTTTTTGTCCGTCGGCTGATAAAAATGCGGTAGACTACTAAAATGCTTTTCTTTGGGTAAAATGCGATCATGTGTTGTGGGGTTAAAGAATATATAGACAATAATAAGGCTAAAGTACTGTCCTCTTCGCCTACACAGGAATTTTGTGAAAACCCGAGTGTGAAATGTGACTATTTCTGCTGACGCCCACGTACACGGGTGAAAAGATGTAAACTGTATTGATATACTGTAAATATTGACACTCTAGTAGTAAAATATAAGCTACCTCTACGCGAGTTGTTTTATTTCAACACAGTGAACAGAGGAGGCAAGGAAGGAGCAAGGCATGGAGATTTCAGAGGGGCCATCCATCAACTCGTCACCTCACAGAAACCTGAGAAATACCCACTGCTCCCTCTGGTGGCAACCTCACGTAACGTTCACGGACTAATCGAAAAACAGAACTATAATTTTCCATAATTACTGTAACGGCAATTAATCCCCCTCTTTGGAGTACTTATAACAGATGCACATTGTTATTATCATAAGTGGCATGATGTAAATGGTGGCCTGGTCATGTAAGTGTGATGGATTTTTGGATATGCCCTCCGTGCGATGTCAATGCGTTTGTCAGGGATCGTATTTCGGGCATATAACGCATATTTTAGGCTTCGTTGATTGCAATATTATCTTGGGATTTTTATGGGGGGGGGGATTAATTCGCCAAATTATGTGGTTGCTTAGAATGGCCCCTGCCTTAAATGCAGGTGTTATTTGTGTGCGAATCGTACAGCCTATTTTCCTAGATTCTTCCTCCAGCCTGGGCGCCACCTGTTAGGTCGATTGTGCAGCCTCCTCCCGTCTCACGCCGGGCAGGCCAGGGTTGTTAAGCTAGGCCTCTGAAGGCACCGCACGACTTGTTGTAAGTCCTTCAGAAGCAAAATAAAAAAAAATAGACAAATATTTAAATAAATTCACACAATTTAATTACGTATACACGTAAAACAACAAAAGCTGATAATTATGGCATGTATGAAAAAATAAGAATGTTTTTACTCTTTCTGGCAGTAATACAGGTGTTAAGATGTTCAAACATCAAATAGAAACTCTAATCAAGGTAAAACCTATTCTTATGTTTTAATACTTTGATACTTGCAAAAAGGTCACATTTTGTAGAATGTATGTTTACATTTGGTGTGCTGTACAATAGAAACCTGTCCTTATGTTCTACCCATGCAATTTTATCAACATTTTATTCACTTGAATTCATCAATATTATATATCTAGTGTCGTAAATAGCGTGACATTTGAATAATCACACATTTACTCTACTTATCGGACATTTATTCCGGAATGCTCTGAGGTGTTTTATCATCCTTACCATATGCTATTATTTCCTAGATTACCTCAACCCAATTTGGAATAAAATAAAATAAAGATATTGGTAAGATTTAAACGTCCTCTAAGTGAAATACAGCAGAACTTCAACAATTCGCGCTCCAATCCGCCAATTCATATTCGCGGATTACCCGCGGTTTGTGACTCCTCCCATAACCCGCGGGATCGTTGAGCCTAAATCGCGGATTTTAGGGAACAGCTAATTTGTCCACTTAACAATTGTCGTATTGTTTGTCGTGTGGAAATGTGTCGCAGCCAAATGCTCTAAACACGTGTTTCTAAATGTGGAGGGGTAAACCGGAAGACCCGGAGAAAAAATCCACACGACCACGGGGAGAGACACGCAAACTCAAAATATACAGCAGCAGGCGTTAGGTTCGGGATCAAACCCACGACCTCCTGTATACCAGGCGAGGTAGTTAACATCTCGCCACCTTGATGATGAAAGAGAGAGATAGACACGCAAACTCCAAATATACAACAGGCGTCAGGGTCTGGATCGAACCCACGACCTCCTGTATACCAGGCGAGGTAGTTAACATCTCCTAGCCACCGTGGCACCAGACATGAAAATAGTGGGTAATTTAAAGCCCTATGTCAATCCACTGCTGGATGAAACGCCTCCTCATGCCGTGTCGGTCGGGGTGATTGTTGATTGTTCAACAGCCGCTGGTCAGTGCGCATTGGTGGAGGGGATTGTAATGGGAGCAGGACCCGTTCAGATATCACTCACCACTAATGTTAGCCATGGCCATAAATATATAATACACATTTCGCCAGTTTGATTACATACCACGCGAACCACTGCACAACCGCTCAATCCCAAACGTCATTGATAACTGGGTATTGGTGATTATCCTTTTTAGAAAAAATAAATATAATAATCACAGGAAGAAATTCCAGTTACCCATTTCCT
Source organism: Lampetra planeri (assembly GCF_965212315.1). NCBI lineage: Eukaryota > Metazoa > Chordata > Hyperoartia > Petromyzontiformes > Petromyzontidae > Lampetra > Lampetra planeri. Next base: position 10,099,277 of record NC_136136.1, on the reverse strand, counting down.
CAAATTTGTCACAATTCATTTCGGTTACAGTAGCTCATCCATGATCGTATCTGATTATGCATCATTCTCAATGTCGCATGAATAAGACGATCTTATTAAACGAATTTGCACGGGGGCAATTTTATAAAAGTGGAGGGTGGGAAATCGTGATACTGTGTACATAACACGCACAACTACATATCAGGATATGCGAGGTGAGCAAATCTGTGCAACAGGAAGAGCCGCAAATTGTGGGCAGAAATATTAATCTCAGATTCGCTGAACCTCTTTAGAATGCAAATAAGAGGTGTGCATGCTTCGTCTTTGAGTTGACCTTTCGCTTGGTAATTTTTTGAGGTCGATCCGTTTTCTTTATAATCCGAATGAAGATACAAACATTGTGTGAAGATAATACATCACATATTTTAGATGTCAGGTCGCATATTGTGTCTACGTGTATATATGTATGCAGTTTCTTCAAATTCGAGGCTAAAACATCTTTTTTTTTCTATATTTGAAGCTTTCGTGACTGCAAGGATTCATACTCTTGGGTTTTTTCGGTAAAGTCACGTGACTTTACCGAAAAAACCTAAGAGTAGTTTTAAAACATCTTATCTATGATGACGGAGGGACGTTGTTGTGATTGACAGCATGAGTCCATAATTGTCTCAAGCAAGTGAAGGTTCAAAGCAATGCTGATGTGATATGCTTCTTCTTTCGTACGGCCGCTGATGTAGATGCAGAGCAACAACAACATTTTTACATTCAGGTGATCAGGCCCAGACAACCGTGTCAGGAGCAAGTGGAGTGTATCGCTGTGATGTCTCTTCGTATTTGTGGATCGGCCATTGCGTCGTTATACGTTGCTACGATCTGTTCTGGATGGCCACAGTCGCACTATGCTGGTGTTTAATGGAGTGGAAGGTGGCAGACTTCACGCGGCCCATTCTGTTAAGTGAGAAAGCAACGACGAATGTTATTAATGCGGTGACCGAACATCGATCATCGATCTCCCGGCCTCCAGAGCAACAACACAAGCCATATTTACGTAACGCACAATCCCTGTAGTCGCCTGCATTTCGCCACGTTACCGGTTGTGCGCGACTCGTACGAAGTGACATGGACAACCCCATGGGAAAACTTAAAACATTCACCACTACGGTGATCCTTGCAATATGTTCAAGGACTTCATCATGGCGAGAAGTATGAGGCCAAGGCTAGGTTGCTCATCCATTAATGCAATTATCTGCAAATTCTCAGATATGCAGGTACCAGGAAGAGTTGTGGATGTGCGACAAGACAAGGTAACTCGATAGAGTTTTTGGATTAAAAAAATAATCGTCCCCCCCCCCCCCCAGTTTTTTCCTCTTTGTGCTGTCGGCATCACGCCATAAAGTGAATCATCCATTTTGGAGCTCTCTCACATGGCAATGCTTGTCCGCGGACATCACAAGGCTTACAACGACTCTATCTCCAAGGTCCCCTGACGTGACCTCCGGTGTACACAGTAGGGGGCAGCACTTTCCCACCCACGCAGCTGAATGCCGCCGCTGATCCGTCCAATCCTCAGAGCTGGGACTTGGTGACATTAATAAGCACGGGGCCTAATTTCAATGTGGCGCTTTGTGTGGAGTCATTGGTCACTGAGCCGAGACCATCAACTCGCTGTACTTGAGACCCCGATGTAACCACAGGTCGTTTGCCTGGTCTCGAACCCAGGATCTCAGCAGCGTCAGCTCAATGCTCTTAACCTCCAAAGACCACCCTGGCCACCTAAACTCTATACTGTACGTTAAAAGTTTTTTTTGTAATTCTAAACGCACAAAAGAACATCTCAATGTTTATGTAACTCAGCTAAATATGTTTTCCAGAAGCAAGTGGATCAAGAGCAATGCATCTGAGCACGAGTAACTTGTGAGAACATTTGTACCTTACGGTTTGTCGGATTTCTCCAGTATAGATACTTATTCTGATTCTGTGTGAAGAATAACATCCGCGTCCGACGGTCTGGATTACATTTATGGTCCTCTTGTTGCTGGTGGGTGTCCACAAACACGAAGCTGGTGTTATGTAAACAACTACCAAACGTAAACAACTACCAACGTATCTGCATCCCAAGGTCTGTGTGTGTGAGCTCTAATGAGGTCTCAAATGACAGGTCACCCCCACACAGCTGTAAAGTAAACAGCGTGCTACATCTAACCCCGTGATCCATTAATATCGGTGTTCTGGGTGAGATAGCGTAAATATAAATGTGTCGTTAAACCCGCCACCACCCGACACAACCAATTGTTAATGCTGTAGTGGGTTTACTCTCCAACACACCGGTGTTGCTGTACGAGTAACGAATTGGCCATGTTTTGTTTACGTGACCTACCCTGTCTAATTGGCTGCGTCGGGTGGTGGAGGGTTTAAGGGGCCGTCCATAAATGACGTCACGCGATTTTGGACGATTTTTGACCCCCGCCCCCTCGTCACACGGCGTCACAAAAAGTCAGACCCCCCTCAAATATGACGTCACAAAGCTCTGCCCCCCCCCCCCAAAATAAAACATGCTTCAAATCGCTTTAAACTATTGTCATTGTAGTGCGTATTTAATGTGCCGCTGCACTCTGATGTTGTAGGAGAAAACATTTATTAAGAAGTATATTTAATTAAGTAGAACGTGTTGTTGATATTTATTTAAAGTTGTGCTTTTTGATGTGACGTCACATTTCTCACCCCCCCCCCTCGTCACACATCGTCACAAATGTCTGATCACCCCCCCCCCCCACCCCGCTAGGTGCGTGACGTAATTTATGGACGGCCCCTAACCACACATTTATATTTACGCGAGCTAGCCCCAAAAATACCTCCATTGTGGATATTGGTCGCGAAAGCCTGCCACGTGTTGATCCTGTGATGTTTTTCACCATTGCAGTGTCCTGCCAGCTCAGACTGGCCACGAGGTGCAAAGCGCACAGCGCACGCAACTGCAGTGATCACATTTCAAGGAGATTTGTTTTTAATTCAAAACAACGCATTGCCTCAAAACTCTGCAATGGACACGCGTGACAGTGATTTTGGTCTGGGGCCAAGTTATAACATGACACTTCTCTATCTGATGACAACCAACATCAGCTTCCCTGCTTTTGATTAGGCCTGCAGGGAATTCTCACACTCAATGGCTGGCCCTGCTGAGTTGGGGGGGGGTATTTGAATATACGGGTATTATACTGGACTTGACTTTGCTGGTCAAGTGCTGTTTTCTTGGAAATCCATGAGTAAACAAGTGGGGGCGTAGTACAGTGCAGAAGTTTACGTTGATGCACTGCCCTCTGTTGCCCAACACACAGCCCTGCGGCACCCCATAATATTGGATGTTTTACATAACATCTCAACATAATTCTTTACACAACTCTTCTATTGACGCAGTGTCTCATCAGCACAGTCGGGCTTCTTTGTACGTTGGACGTCTTTCGCACCGTACATAGCCAATCACGATTTAAAGCTTTCGTGACTGCAGGGATTCATCTTCTTGGTTCTTTTGCTAAAGTCACGTAGAAGGGAAATAATACAAATAAAATATAATAAAATAAAAATTATCACGACGTTTCGGCCACAACGGCTGCTTGTGTTGTGGCCGAAACGTCGTGAGTATTTTTATCTTATTCTTTTTATTATTTTATTATTTCCCTTCTACGTGACTTTACCGAAAGAACCAAGAAGATAGCCAATCACCCTAATCGGAGGAGCAGTGTTGAGTCTATGGGTAGTGTTGAGTCTATGGGCAGTGTTGAATCTATGGGTAGTGTTAGTCTATGGCAGGGGTCGGCAACCTACGGCTCCGGAGCCGCATGCGGCTCTTTACGGGCTGCTTCTTGACGATATGTACGTATGTACAGTATGCATTGCGGCTCTTGAAATACTGAATTTTGTACCGAATTGGAAAGAAATGGCTCTTCTTGTTATTTTGGTTGCCGACCCCTGGTCTATGGGATGTATATATGTATATTTAACTTCTTTCGCACCGTACGTAGCCAACCGTGCTAATAGGAGGTGCGGGGAAAGGACAACAAACTAAAGACAAAAGGCAGTTATGAAGAAATGTTGTTGCTTGAATCAATGCTGATGAACTGATAGATGTTAAAGACAAGGACCCTATGCCCGTGCTACGGACAACCATATAATGGGTTTGACCTATACTCTTAGTGGTAAGGTCCTTCCGCCTCTAACACGTGGCAGTTCAATCAAGCAACCCTGACTCAGCCCATGGGACATTGCATGTCAAAACTCGTCCAGAGTTGTACTGAGTTGTACTGTACTGGATCAATTCTGCTGTAATTATTTACTCCCAGAAGGTCATCATGCTGATGAGTAAATCATATTTTTTTACTTTTTTGACATGGAGAGACCGATATGAGAAAGGAGACATTTATTGTCCATTCTAGATTTGAAGCTTTCGTGACTGCAAGGAATTATCTTCTTAGGTTTTTTTTTTTGTAAAGTCACGTAGAAAGTAAAATAAAATAAAAACAAAAATCACGACGTTTCGGAGGCAACACAAGTCTCCGTCATCAGGTGGGACCGTCACAGCCAGATTAGCTGTATCAAGTGAGGCAATGATTCAAGATGTAATCCCTTAAAAGCGAGTTGAGGGGGGAGGGAGAGGGAGGGGGGAGTTCATCAGACTATGGTAGCCAATGAAAGGAACGTATCGGGAGGGAGGGGGGGCGAGGCCAAAAAGGGTGGGCGATGGACGTGGAAGCGCTTGTGCGCAAGCGGCCAATTACTGCACATGCCAACACAATGGAGCGATTGTGCGCAAGCGGCCAGCCACTGCACCCGCCAACACAATGGGCAGAGAGGAGGAGGGGAGGTCTAATACACATGACAGACAAAAGAACGAAAATGATGATGGGTACAAACTTAGGGGGAGCTCATCAGACTATGGTAGCCAATGAATGGAACGTATCGGGAGGGAGGGGGGGCGGGGGGTGGGCGACGGACGTCGCCCACCCTTTTGGCCTCGCCCCCCCCGCCCCCCCCTCCCTCCCGATACGTTCCATTCATTGGCTACCATAGTCTGATGAGCTCCCCCTAAGTTTGTACCCATCATCATTTTCGTTCTTTTTTCTATCATGTGTATTAGACCTCCCCTCCTCCTCTCTGCCCATTGTGTTGGCGGGTGCAGTGGCTGGCCGCTTGCGCACAATCGCTCCATTGTGTTGGCATGTGCAGTAATTGGCCGCTTGCGCACAAGCGCTTCCACGTCCATCGCCCACCCTTTTTGGCCTCGCCCCCCCTCCCTCCCGATACGTTCCTTTCATTGGCTACCATAGTCTGATGAGCTCCCCCCTCCCTCTCCCTCCCCCCTCAACTCGCTTTTAAGGGATTACATCTTGAATCATTGCCTCACTTGATACAGCTAATCTGGCTGTGACGGTCCCACCTGATGACGGAGACTTGTGTTGCCTCCGAAACGTCGTGATTTTTGTTTTTATTTTATTTTACTTTCTACGTGACTTTACCAAAAAAACCTAAGAAGATTTATTGTCCAGTTATCTGTTTTGTTGTATTCTCAGAATGACAGAAATTATTACTTTGAGTTATGTTGCATGTATGGTGGTTGCCCATCTAAGTACTATCCAGGCTCAGCTCTATTTAGCTGTTGAGATCTGATGAGATCAGGTGCATTGTGTGTGTGATTTAGTCATCGTCTGCTCAAAACAATTCTGCTCTCATACAATGGTCCCAAAAGCACTATTGGCTGATAAATCTTAAATGTTGTTTAGTTTATTGGCAATGAAACAGACATTAGTCGTCTTGTCTATTAATTCATTTGTGTGTTCTTAGACTTCTTCAATACAGTGCACAATGATGTTGTATGTATTCCTCTGTGTCTTGTAAAAGAGTCAAAGACTTTCAGTGGGCTCTGACTTGATTCAAACAAATTACAATGATTGTAGCCCCATCCAACCATGCTCAGCTGTCTTCCCTTCTGGTGACGATTGCGTGATTGCACACGTGGTTTGCCCCGTGGTTGCCCTTGTCAAATGAAGCAGGAATTTCTGTTTATCGCTAACCTTGACCCATAGAACTGCTGTCCCGTGGCTGACACCAGTAACAGGACAGTTAATCTGCTCTGTAAAAGACAGAGAAAACACAATCATGGCAGAAAAGTCAGCGCAGGCCGAAAAAAACATACGTTGCACTGATTTTGCGCTGATTCTGTATTGATTGTTAAGTTATCATGGGGTTTATTATCATTTACAGGTTCTATTATTGTTGGCATTATCCAATCTAATGGGCCCCATAGTGTAGAAGTGAGGACTGTGCACATATGGTTACCAGAGGCAGACTTTGCAGCAGCAGCAGTGAGCATTGGTCATGATACTGTGCTGATGAGTCATCTTAAGAATGAAACCAGTCTACAGTTTATCTTTGTCTCACCACTGCCTTTCAGTCGGCTATATTTGCTGAAATTTATTTTATGGTCAACTAAGAAGAGAGGACCACAATACAGTTATTTAACAACTGCTGATGGTTATTGCATGATACAGAAGGCCTAAGTGAGTTTTGTCGAGGAGCGGGTGGTGGAGCACACCCATAGCACTGTGATGGCGAGAGTTGGTGAATCACACAGATGTTGTGAATTTCCTTCCCGTGGGTATCAAGTTGCCACATCCTGGCTCGCCAGGAAAATGCAGAACAGCAAAATGTTGACTCCACTTGTTGTATAGGATAGTGTTTCTCCCCTTACGTGCGTGGGGTTTCTCCAGGTGTTTCCTCCCACATGTAAACACTTATTAATTGTCCGATATCTTAATATGTCGAGGAAAGTAGAGCTTGGGCAATAATTGGCGCCAGCTATCACGTGGCTGCCTTCCTGCTTGCCTGTGGTTTCTCGCGCCTTTGAGTAATTTTCCTCTTCGAAAATGAGCGAATACTGTGCACGTTATAATTATTGAAGTTATTTGTTTTACTCTATTACAAGTGTGTGTGTTAGCAGCACGACATTAACCACACATTAGCAATAGAATTGTCAATACACAGCACATATGGCAAAATTAATTAGGCAAATTTGGCCAACTTTCAACCACAGTCATTTATATGCATTCATTAATCTCTTCCCCCCACTTCGCGCAAGAAGAGCGCACAAGGGTTGTCATCACATCTACGCCTCTATTCAAGGAACGAAACAGAACTTCTCAACAAATCTGGCTGTCGCCTGATGAAGCTAGTCGCAATTACTGGCGAAACGTCGTACTCAGATTGTAAATGTTGTGGCTTGGCTCTCCAACATACTGGTGTGCTGTACGAGTAATTAATTGTCATGTTCTGTTTACATGTCAAACCTTACTAATTGGCTGTCGGGTGGTGGCGGGTTTAAATACACATTTAGATATTTACACGATCTAACCCCCAAAAGAACCTCCATTATGCACGTTTAAAAATATAACAAATAAAAAGTACTTAAGGCATGCTATGTGCTGTGTAATACAATGGCAATTGTATACATTGGTGTGAGATGTTGAGCTACAACAGGATGTAATGAATTCGCAAAATAATTAATGATTAATTATGTTCATGTTCATGGGAGCCGATCAGCGTCAATGGGCGTGCTAATGTGAGCTTTTTCCATCCACAACTCGTCTCTTTCGATCCATAAATCGTGTCTTTATGTGTTTCAGTGTAGATTAAGCTATGATATATTGAATATTGTCTTGCGTCTACGTGTTCGAGCATGGATCAAGCTGTGATTGAGCTTTGGATCGTAAAAAATCGTCCGATTTTCCTTCCAGTATTCCTTATGTGTTGCAGATTCATTATATTATTTTGTTGATTAATTGTCCTGTTACAACGCTGCAACAGGATATAATGAATCCGCAACAGAATTAGTGAAGATTATGTTAATGTGTCACAGAAGCCAATCGGCTTCAATGGGCGGGCTAAAAGCCAATAATTACACCAGAAACCAGCATTTGAGCAAAGACACGCCCAATTACTCGAAATATAGGCTTCAAAATGTAACATAATTTAAAATTAATTCTATCGCGTATTCATTATATCCTGTTACAAGCGCTCATGCAACGTGCATTGCATGTGCAAGGTGTGACCAGAGTATGTATGTCTCGGCCTCGCTGTGCGCTGCGTTGCACCACTATCCGAGTAGTTAACCTCACATTCAATAAACTTTCAGAGCCAGGGTGAACATCCGACTACGACGTATTAAATGAATAGAACGAGGTAAAACTGATGGAAAAACACAGCACAAAATACAGCATCTGTTAATACTTGCAATATCGAAACAATTAATTAATACAAGGAGCATCATAACATTGTCTTAGATAACATTAAACTTAACAATAGGTCCTGGATGGACCAGGCACCAACATGAGCAATTAATAGCTATACAACAAGAGAATAAGCTACTCGGTTAAATAAGGTCACTTTGTGTAATCACCATACTGCATCCTAAATGTACAGTGCTGCATATAACACTGAACTGTGGATGAGATACTTCTTCATCCTTGCTCTCAAGATTGCATTAAAGTTACAGGGCACAAGTCTGGCTCGACTTATCCAACTATAAGTATCATTCACAATAATGCAAGTGGCAGGCTTTGTTGTTAACTAGGCCTCATATTCATTAACAATTTAATAGCATTATAAAAGGCATTTACAGCATTATAACGGCAATCCTAACATTATAACAGCATTCCCGGTATTATAAGAACAAAACGAATGTACAGACATTGCCTCCATTTTGTAATTTGTGTAATGGCCGACAACCTGCCTCATGGCTTAGGGAACCTTAAATCGTAATTTCCTGGTCACGTGACCAAACTCAACACCATATCAGAAATGTCCTGTGTAAGCACACCTCCACATCTGCCGTGAGGCAGAACAATGTACATGGAGAATTCTAGATTTGAAGCTTTCGTGACTGCAAGGATTCATATTCTTAGGGTTTTTCGGTAAAGTCACGTAGGTAAAAAATTAAAATTAATAAAAGTAAAATAAAAATAAATAAGTAAAAAGTTACATTTTTTTTTATAAACCTAAGAATACATGGAGAATATATACACGTGTTAAGGGACATTTCTGAAAGGTCCACTGTCTCCTGCTGGCCACCCGATTCAACTGGCCATAGTCCGACAGGTTTGAAATTTTCACAAATATCCAAGTCGTCCATTAACTGCTTATCTTGAGAGTGATGTATTACAGGCAGGCGCCACTGCTAATGTTTACTGTACTGACTGCATCACGTGCTCATTTAAGGCTGAGTCGACCTAGGTAAGACTCAAGGATAGCTTCAGATATCCCTTGCCACTGATATGAGCTATGGCCAGGAATTGGACGCAGGTTGCTGGGTTTATAGAACCATGTGTTAACCACTTCGCCATCACGCCCACTTAACAATAACTTGGCCTATACGTGTGTGCATGTATATGTAATGACCTCGAGGGGGCCACCGTGGTGGAGAGACAGTGCCGAGTGAAGGGTGGTACTTTATGGATGTGACAGCGAGGTGAACCCGGGAGGGCACGTGACTGGATGAGGTGGGACAGGGGGGCCCCCAGCCGGGGGTGAGAGGATCACGTGATGGGGATCCAGAGTCCCCACGAGGGTTCTGGAAGGGGGGCGTGGCCAAGGGCGGAGCCGGCCACGCCAGGGGAGTTATAAGCGGGGTCCCGAGAGGAATTGTGGCGTTCAACTCTGGAAATGAAGTCGCCATCCTCGATTCTCAGTCCTCGGTGGTCACCACCCTATGCTGTTATCCTGTCAGAGTTACCCGTTGTGTTAAATTAACGTGTTGCCTCCAAGTACAAGTGTGCGTCTAAGTTAACACACACTACATATACACAGTATTTATGTGTGTATAATGTGGAAAACACAGTGAGTTGGTCACTCTACTACCAAATCAAACAGCTGGCCATGGACTTTAAGTGCCGCGTGATACTATCTCAATCTGACACGTGCCTCTAATAGCGCAATAAGCTCATGAGCACTTGGTGTGTGTGCATGTCAGTAATGCTCCTTGATGCTGAACACCCCCTTCGTGCACCATGACGGCCTCATAGCAATTGCCCCTTACAGCAGGCGCGGTTCGTCCACTAGGGGCGTTGTGGCGCCGCCCCACCAAGTTGCTGGAGATGAGAAATAATTTTTCCAATAAAAAAATACTTTTCTATAAATAGTTTTGTTGTGTTTTTTTTATATGATTGTTTCGACGTGAATTGCCTCATAAAGATAAAATGTTAAGTTCATATTAAAAACCGCTGCAACACCACAGTCTGATTTGTGCCTCGGGGAGGTCTTGGGGCGGCTGTTAAGGCGTCCGAGTGAGAGATTTCCCTTCATTCATTGCGATTAGCTTCTAGAATTTTAGCCACGCCGTTTGAGACCCATACAGGGTGGTGAAAAAGGCGCCCATGGCTGTAATGACGATGTCACAACGCTAGGTTGTACTGTGCAAATATAGCAGGTCCCGGCTCTAGGAGGTTGTGTAGTGTGGACAAGAGGGTCATGAGGACAGCATTTCAGTGTTGATAAATGTCTACCGTCAGTAAATAAGACAGTTATATCACTTTCACGGGAAGGCCAAGAACATGACGAGGTTTTTTTTTTCAGAGGTCACTCAAAACAGCCCCACCTAGTGGAAATGTTACGAGACGTCACTGCCTTACAGTATACGGTATCAGGTTTTACGGGGGTTTCTGTGTGTAATAGGTCAGGTATCTTGCTATGAATAGTTTCTGCGTGGTGGCAAGAGGTGTGCAGGACTTTGCAACGTGCAAATGCCATGGAACCAGTCTGCCATCACAAAGACCAAGATCCCGTATAGCCTTAACATACTGTTGGGACAAGTGTTGTTAGCGAGCACCTTTGAAGGCCGACACGGCGCACGACGGGGTGGGTGGCCAACCCCACGCCCGGCCGCCTTCGTCTCCCTAATGGCGATGTTTACACACCGCACCATTTTAGGCTGAGTCGACCTAGGGGAGGCCCAGGACTGGTTCATATAATCGACACTGGTGTTGACCGTGAGCGGGAATCAAACTCGGGTCGCCGGGTCCTTAGCGCGGCTTGCAAACCGCTACACAAATAAAGCTACAGACACACTCATGCATTTACACACACGTGCTTTTGGAATAATGTACAAAGATTTGAGTGATTTAATTTTTTATTTTAATGTTTTTTTTATTTTACTAGGTACGGCCCCACTGAGCTGTATAGATTTTTTTCCCAGAAGCGACCTGGATATCACAAATAAACGCTTAGTGAAGTGGCTTGTCATCGTGTGGAATTTTATAGTAGCCAAATACTCTCAACACTTTGATTCTAAATGTGGAGAGAAACCCCACAGGACCCTTGGAAAAATCCACGTGATTCAGACCCATCTGGCACACACAGACATACAATTAAATATTTGTCATCACTTCCCCTTGCTAGATTTACGGTTAGTAACGAGGTCAGTGTAGAAGAGCACCACGCCCTTTCCCGCAAATTGGTGGAGAGGGGTGGAGGACTCACTGAATAAAACAGAATCGTTTTTTTACTGGACATATACTCAGAGTTGAAATTTTGTTAAAGTGGAAAAACCAAATGTGAATTAAATGAGCCCATAATATCATCAACAACAATACTGAGTACAACGAGGAAGTATCTTGTTGAGTTAAATCTCGCAAAGAAAAACAAAGACACATTAAAAAAGCACAAGCTTGTAATAAGTTGATAATTTTAATATATTTTTGTATTATTGAAGTCAAACCAGCAGTCACAACAGAGGGCACCGTAAACATACAACTAATGCCAGCGCGCGTCTCGGGATTGTGCTTTCTGGGTTGGGCTTTTCTCCCTAAACCGGGGCTTGTTCAGGTGCACCGGGTTCATTCTCGAACCAAGGTGGGGGGTAGGGACTGGGTGGTGGGCACAGTGACGAGACGTGAACTAGTTTAACACGTAATAGTAGGCTTTCGTAACTAACCTATCATCGAGGATTTTCGGGTTAGATCGCGTAAATATAAATGTAGTTAAACCCCCACTTCCTAACCATTTTCATTCTGCTTTGTTGCTTTGAATTTAATGCCGTGGTAGTTTGTGCTTGCTGGGGTTATTGAAAAAGGGGGCCCATACCCGTCTCAAATTCCCGTTCCTTTACCCTTCAATTTGTAACTGAAGTGTTCCACTTGCAGACAGAGCCTATCATGATCGGCTCCAGTGTCTCAACAAAGAGGATTCGTGGTCTATAATTATCAGTGATTTTAGCATATGGTATTACAGAGAAATGTCCCCTATTTCATGAATTACTCTGCTTTTGCAAACTTAAGAGCACCATAGGAACTGAATCTGACATCATTACAGTTCATTGTTCGCAAGTAGGTACCTGTTTACACTTTTATAATATTACTCTTGTAATCAGTGATTGGACCATGCTGCTTATCATGAGTATTACGTACGGAGTGATTCTGCTAAGATTATTGAGGGTTAGAGTCGAGAGGTTGTGAAAACCATTGCCATTTTTGCCCAGACAACACTGTTCATTCAACACAGTTTGGTAAAGAAAAAAGCCGCGAATGTTGACTCATCAGCCCTGACAAAACATCTACTCCATCGCCCAGACTTCCTGCAGTCAATTATCGCTCTACCAGATATTCACCGCAATGCTGCAACTCTCCATGAACTGCACCAATGACGAGTCGACCTAAACCTGCCACAATCATTGATGATCTGAACGACATCCCTCCTCTACAGTTGAGATCCAGAAAAGCCATTTTGGAAACGTGCACACAAACTTTGGCGTTCTGAGAATTTCACCAGATGAAACTTTTTATTGAGCTTACCCTGGAATTGTTTGTTTCCTCTGGAATGGAACGTATCTGGAAATCATTGATGAAGTAAAAAAAAATGACATTTAATTTTCATATTGATGGCTGAGAGTCTGGGAGTATTTGTTTGAAGTCTTGAGGAGTTTGTTTGGTTCATCTCCATATATAAAAAAGGCAAAGTTATGAATATGTGTGTCTGTTATAAATGTTCGGCGTACTTCCCGACATGCAACAAACTGGAAATTTTCCATGTGGGTACTTTCCAGTCTGTACACTATGCAAAAATTATAAAAATACACTTATTTTCTTTTTTGGGGGGGGGGGGGGGCTCAATAATGCATAAATTTTTGCACGGCAAGTGAGCTGTGACGTCAAATCTGTCACATGACCCGCGCATGTGGAAACGTAACGCATTGTCGTGTAGTGGTTAGCGCGCTGCGCTACGAACAAGGCCACCCGAGTTCGATTCCCGCTCACGGCCACCACCAGTGACGATTATCTGAACCGGTCCTGGGCCTCCCCTAGGTCGACTCAGCCTCAAACGAGTAACTGGTGTGGTGTGTGAACATCGCCACTGGGGAGACAAAGGCGGCCGGCCATCGTGAATCCAAGTCCCAGGCGAAGACGGGTAGTAAAGCTAGTTATTGATAACACTGTAACATACTCTTAGGTTTTTTCGGTAAAGTCACGTAGGTAAAAATAAATAATAAAAATAATAGAAATAAAATAATAAATCAGTGAAACTATAAATTCAGCTGTGACGGTCCCACCTGATGACGGAGACTTGTGTTGCCTCCGAAACGTCGTGATTTATTATTTAATTTCTATTATTATTTCTATTAATTTTATTATAATTTTTTTACCTACATGACTTTACCGAAAAAACCTAAGAGTATGAATCATTGCAGTCACGAAAGCTTCAAATCTAGAACACTGTAACACTTTAAGGGCCGAAATGGAATTTAGCAAGAGTTGAGTTTGCACATTATCAAAGCGTGAAGTGGAATCTAAATTAATGGCCTGGTGTGCCGGCTGGTTTAATATTAACCGTGTAGTATCCTTTCATTGGAATGTGGTGCGTAAGGGCCCAGCATATATTTTGCTAATGGTTTCATTAAGTGTTTGGAATGACCTTGTTAAATGTCCACGGTTCAATGCGACACTGATAGAAGTTAAACTCCAACCCGATAAATGCTACGTGTGCAACAACAATAAATAAATAAACTTTACTTTGACGCAGTTATTGCAAAACTGTTTTACCTCAAGTCAGTGCCCTGCCAGAAATGTGCCTATGCGTGTATATTTGAGGTCACATACCTAAGCTGTTAAAAGTCATAGCCAAAACATGTCAATCTTATTTGATTTATATAGCCGCTTCATATGTACGTTGAACTTCTTTCGCACTGTACGTGGTCACCCGTACTAATCGGAGGTGAAGCAAAGTTTTTGAATGATTGGAGTAATCATTTATCGTTACCTTTAGCACTTATATAATTTGAATATTGGCTATGACATCACCAGCAGCGGATCCGATACAGGTGTAGCCACATATGACGTCACTACTATGTCGGCTCTGTATACACATGACGTCACTACCATGTTGGGTCTGTATGTGTGACGTCGCTGCCTGTTCGGTATGGAGGCTGTTGATGGGTGCCACGGGGGTTGTGTCAGGCCATGGCACTCAGGGTGACCCCGGCTGGACACGTAACCGGATTCAAGAGGGGGCTGGGGGCCCTGGGGGACTCTGGGGGTCACGTGGTCAGGCAGGGCAGCCTTCTCGAAGGTTCGAGAAGGGGGGCGTGGCCAGGGCAGGGCCAGCCACGCCAGAGAGGCTTATAAGCGGGCTCAGCACACAGACCTGGGTTGTTGGTGCCTGGGATGAAGCCGTCTCATGAAGACTCTGAAGAAGCCTTCAGCTGTCGTGGCCAAGCCCTCCTGGCTTGGCCACGCCAAGTAATGTTCAAGTGTCAGCGAGTGTAGGCCGGTGGTCACCACCCTAAGTGTAGTTTTGTTGCAGTTGTGTTAATAAATAGCGCTGCCTCCACACGAGTGTGTGCGCCTTAATCCGACCATTACATTTGGTGACAGAAGTGGCAAATTGTAGGTTAGACTTACCTACAGTGAGGCGGAATGCTCACATGTCCTAAGCAACCTGCCAAGGATTCCTCGGGAGAAGAGGACGACGGAGACTTCATCCCTCCAACTGCCCCGGGGATGGCGACCCCGGAAAGTCTTGCTGAGGCTTCGGCGCCAGCGGAACAGCACTGTGCGGCTCAAGCAGCAGATTCATCGCTGGCCAACGCCTGTCAGATGGCCAGCGCCCGCCTTGTTGAGTTGCTGGACGCCGCGGCCGAGTTGGTCGCCAAACTCGATAGCGGAGAGCTGTCGCCGGAGAAGATCATACCGGCGCCACATGGCATCGACATCGTTGCTGCCACCGTCCAAGCATGCAACTCTCCCACCACGCCACCTGACCGTGCGCCATCCATTTTGGATCGCGTGGCGAGGGGGCCGCCATTTTGGCGGGAGTGCGCGGTGGAGAGACCGCCATTTCCTCCCACCCGCCAAGCACTCCGCGGGACGTTCCAGCGCTGCATCGCCAGCTCCCATTTGTCGGCGAATTCACAGCTGCCGGCGGGGATTGGGAGGCGTTCAAACGTCGTTTCACCGCAAGCTGCATATTCGAAGGGTGGACAGAGGAAGACGCTTTGAAAGCGCTTCCCACCTCTTTTGACGACGATACCCTGGCGGCATTCTATGCCATCCCCCCCGCGCAGCAGTCCACGCTATCGCAAGCATTCAAGGCGATGGCCGCAGTCTACGATCCACCGTCCTGCGTACGCAACAGGGGATACCGAGATGCCCGTCGCCTTTCGAAGTGCTCAGCTGTCCCTGGCACAGGCGGCATTTCCGAAGATGGAGTCGGGTGACTCTCCACCCAGGCAGTCGATGAAATGCTGGCCGCCGATGTCATTTCCCCGTTCACGAGCCCTTGGGGTGCTCCCATCGTGCTGGTTAAAAAACATGACGGAAGTCTACGCTTCTGCGTAAACTTCAAGAAACTCAACAAGGTGTCTGTTGCAGACGCGTACCCCCTGCCCCGGATGGACGATTCGCTTGATACGTTGTCTGGGGCGCGTTTCTTCTCCGCTCTTGACTTGCTTTCGGGGTTCTGGCAATTACCGCTAGATGACTGTTCAAGGCCTCAAACTGCTTTCCGAACGCTGCAAGGCTTGTTTGAATTTAACAGGCTCCCGATGGGCCTGCACTCAGCCCCGGCAACTTTCCAGAGATTAATGGAGCTAGTTTTCGCAGGACTCCAATGGGACTCCTGCCTGATATATGTGGATGATGTTATTGTGTTTAGTCGCACGTTTGATGAGCACCTTGCCCGGCTGCGTGCTGTTTTCCTTAAGATGAGAGAGGCTAATCTTAAGTTTACACCACAGAAGTGCCATCTGCGGCATACGTCCGTATGGTATCTGGGCCACATTGTCAGTGAATCTGGTATTGTGACTGATCCCGAAAAAACTGCGTGCGTCCGCACGTGGCCTACCCTCAAGTCGGTAGGTGAGGTCCACAGTTTTATTGGTTTTGCCTCATATTATCGTCGCTTTGTGGCCAAGTTTGCCACCGTTGCTAAGCCCCTACATGCCCTGATGGCGAAGGGTCAGAAATTTCGGTGGGGGCCGGAGGAGGAGGCTGCCTTTGTTGCCCTCCGCGATGGATTGGTGGGCGCCCCTCCTCTACGCTAGCTTGACTTCTCCTTGCCATTCATTTTAGACACCGACGCTAGCAACACGGGAATTGGCGCTGTGCTGTCCCAGGTGGTGAACGGTGTGGAGATGGTGGTGGCGTATGGCAGTAGAGTTCTCTCGCCGGCGGAGCAACGTTATTGCATCACGCGCCGGGAGCTACTCGCCATTGTTTTCTTCGTGCAACAGTACCGGCCCTATTTATATGGCAGGCGGTTCGATGTGCGTTCCGATCACGCTGCCCCTCAATACGCCTTGCGTGTTGAGCAACCTTCAGGCCAGCTTTTTTGCTGGTTAGAAATCCTGCAGAATTACTCGTTCCTGGTGTTCTATCATAAGGGTACGCGACACACCAATGCCGATGTGCTGTCACGGCTTCCTCCGGATGGCGATTGTGCATGTCTCGCGGATTCGTCCCGCTGTAAATCATCGGGCGGGGTTGCGGCTTCCCCCATTGTCACGTCTGCATCGACGCTTCACCCCCAGGAGCCCAGTGCTCCCGACATTGTCCTCGGTCTAAGTCATTCCGAATGGGGGCGCCTCTAGGCAGAGGACGCCTCGCTGTTGAAGTTGTGACCCCGCGTTCGGGGGTCAGTTGACGGCTCTGGGCGATGCAAGGTTGCACCCGTCATTTTGAAGGGGGGCCTGTTAATGTGTTGGGATGGCGGGGTGCAACGATATGGTATCGTTGTGCCCACATGCCTAAGGGGCAGGCTGATTGTGGTGACCCACGAACGCCTGATGCATTTAGGGGTTTATAAGACCCTGGCCACCCTCAGGCTTGATTATTTTTGGCCCGCTATGGCAGCTGACGTGCGGAACATCTTGAAAGGCTGTGTGCTGCGCGCCCGCCGTAAGCTGCCACCTGTCAAGTGCTGCCCACCTTTGCAGTCGATCAAGGTGTCCCGCATCAACGAGCTGGTGGCTCTGGCTGTTTTGGGACCCTTCCCCACTACGGCCTGGGGTAACAAATACTTGCTTGTGGGTGTTGAATACTTTTCCCGCTGGCCTGTGGCTTGGTGGCTCCCGAATCAATCAGCTGCCAGTATTACTGAGGCGTTCCTGCATGGATACGGCTAAACTGCTGAAGGAGGTGTGCGACCTTTTGGGGACAGAAAAGGTTCACACTTCACCTTACAATTCTCAAACGGATGGGATGGTGGAACGGCTGAATAGGACGCTGGCATCGATGCTGAGTCAGCAGGTCAATGGGTCACAGAGAGATTGGGATTTGCGCATCCCTGCCGTGCTTGCGGCATACAGAATGGCTCCGCATGTCTCAACTGGCTACTCGCCTTACTTTCTTATGTATGAGCGGGAACCGAACCCCCCCCCCCCCCCCCCTCCAAATGGTTTCGGAGGCACGCGAGGCCTCGAGGGAATATTCCGCTGCCCACCAGCTGGCCAACAAGCGGTTGAGGGGTCATCGTAAATCGGGCCAACGGTGGGCCCTGGGAGACAAGGCTTGGCTGCACTGTCCACAAGTGCCTGTCGGTACATCCCCCGAGCTGTATAAGCCTTGGCGGGGTCCGGTCAAAGTGGTACTGGCCGACCGGCCCCAGTGTGTTAAAATCCGGTTCGGCTGCCGGAATTGGTTTGTTCATCCCTCAAGACTTAAACCATACTTTCATCCCCGTCACATCCCCTAATCTCCAAATCCCGCGGGCCGAGTGTCGGGTGTGCAGGACGAGCTGGGGGGCGCACCCGTAGAGGTGGTTCCTCAGGGTGGTTCTGTGATACCGCCCGCAGGATCGGAGCTTGTGAGGAACCCACCGCTACCGACTGCTGCTCCAGGGCACGCCCCGCGGTGTGCGGAGCAGCTTGCGACCGACCACCCCTTTTCGATGCTTCCGCCCGTAATGGAGCGACCACACTCGCTGGCCAGCGCTGATAATTCCCCCGGACCTTCCAGGGAGCTTCGGCCCACCTCGCCTGGGGGTCCGGCCGCACGGACCCGTTCGAAGACCGCACGCTTCAAATGACACTTTCACGTGTGTATGTTGTCACTCCTGTCGTTTATTGTTCAGTATGTGCATGATTTTACAGGGGTGTACAGGGGATGGAGGGGGTTTTTTGAGCTGGCTGCTTCATGCATTATTGTTTTGGTTTCCTTTTCTCTCTCTCTCTCTCTTGTGTATATATGTTGCTCGTGTAATTTATTATCGTTCGCCGGTAATTTATTGACAATCTGTTGTTGTGAGGCACGTGTTTTGTCTTTGTATGGTCACAGCCGGGACGGCTGTATGTTACACGGGGGGGGGGGGTTGGGGGGTGATGTAGTGACATATGACGTCACTACCATGTTGGGTCTGTATGTGTGACATCGCTGCCTGTTCGGTATGGAGGCTGTTGATGGGTGCCACGGGGGTTGTGTCAGGCCATGGCACTCAGAGTGACCCCGGCTGGACACGTGACTGGATCCAAGAGGGGGCCAGGGGCCCTGGGGGACCCTGGGGGTCACGTGGTCAGGCAGGGGTGCCTTCTCGAGGGTTCGAGAAGGGGGGCGTGGCCAGGGCGGGGCCGGCCACGCCAGAGAGGCTTATAAGCGGGCTCAGCGCGCGGAGCTGGGTTGTTGGTGCCTGGGATGAAGCTGTCTCACAAAGACTCTGAAGAAGCCTCCAGCCGTCGTGGCCAAGCAGAAGCCCTCCTGGCTTCGCCACGCCAAGTAGTGTTCGAGTGTCAGCAAGTGTAGGCTGGTGGTCACCACCCTAAGTGTAGTTGTGTTGCAGTTGTGTTAATAAATAGTGTTGCCTCCACACGAGTGTGTGCGCCTTAATTGGACCATTACACAGGTAATCACTCTTACCCCCCCCCCCCACCATTAAGACCCCACAATTTGATAGGTTATTTATAATTACCAGAGAAATGCACTGTCTTTTTTATTCATGTAGAGTTCTATTTAAACATATTTTGTTTAGGACTGCCCACTCGGTTTGGAGTGTTCTAGATCTCCCACTAGTCACAATAGATCCGTGACATGGCCTGAGCTTAAGCATTTGGTGACAGATCGTTTAACAACAGGGACAATTTGATTATTCCTGCTAACTATCTGGTGGCTGCGGTAGAAGTCAGGCCCTCAACTCCATGAAAACTTGCCTAATGAGGGAAGCATTGTTGGGCCTGAACTATAATCGCTACCCCCAATTTCTATTTCATTCTCGTTACGATGTAAATGCAATGTTACGTTAATAGCACAACAGGTCAAAGACTCTCCCTACGCGTATGAGCAATGGTGCGGCACTTAGTGGTGGAAATTCCACAATCCCATGGCAGGAGTCAGACAAGCATAAGACATCCACCGTTGATTTACAGCAAATTTGTGATATATTGATTTTAGTGACAACAGAAATAGGAGATGAGTAATAGGAGTTGTGTGGAAGAGAGGAGAGTGAGGGGAGGTGAAAGGAGAGAGGTAGGAGAGTGCGTGGAGTGGAGTAACGTGAGATGGTAGGGGAGTTTGGGTGAAATGAGAGGGGGGACGTAGGAGAGTGCATGGAGGGGAATGAATTGAGGTGAGACGAGAGAGGAGAGGCAGAAAAGTGCATGGAGGGGAGTAGAGTGAGATGAGAGAGGTAGGAGAGTGCGTGGAGGGTAAGTAACGTTACACTCATGCCATATGCTGTACACGTGCTTACACTTCAGAGCGGATGGGGCACGGATATGAGCGAATAAACAATGGACAATGCTGCCGCCAACAAACTGGGATTTGTGAAGGGAGGAGAGGGAAGGCAATTGTCGAGAAACCGGTACTGCAGGTGTGATTGCCGAGCTGTGTAAACACACCATTTGGTCCCGCCATCACCGTGAATGACATGGGAACACCACGGTGACTAGGATATGTTAACTACCTCGCCTGGTATACAGGAGGTCGTGGGTTCAATCCTGACCCTGACGCCTGCTGTATATTTTGTGTTTGCGTGTCTCTCACTCTCTCCGTGGTCGCGTGCATTTTTCTCCGGGTCCTCCAATTTTTCCCTCCACATTTCGAATCAACACTCGTTTAGAGTATTTGGCTGATATTAATTTCCACGTGATACGCCACTTCGATGAGCGATCATTTGTGGCCTGGTCACTTCTGAACAAGAGCTACATAGCTCAGTGGGCCTTACCTGGTAAAAAAAAAGTTTAGTTTAGACATACCGTGTGCCATTCCATTTGTGTGCCTGTGTGTTTGTAGGACGAACCAGCCGCAAATGAGTACCTGGTACAGTGTGTAAAAATATCAACACTGGGGAGACAAAGGCGGCCGGGCATGGTTTTGGCCACCCACCCCCTCCTCATGTGCCTTCATAGGTGCTCGCTAATAGCACTTGCCACAAGTCTGTTAAAGGCAAAGTGGATGACCCTGAAAAACCCGGCGACCTAACATCAGTGGCAGGTGGTATCTGATCCTGTTATTGGCCTCCTCTAAGTCTACTTAGGCGTTATGAGTGCGCGTTTAGCGGTGTGCGACGAACTTTTTGCAGATTGGAGAGGGCAGCTGTTCGGGAAGGTGATGCTGTGGTCCTCAAGAGGATCTTGGACATTGTAAAATATGGGTTATAGGTCGACAGTACGTCGAGGCCCTTTTATCGAGGCCGTGCTTCTTAGGAAGGGGCAAGAGGCCGTGGTCAGACTGAAATAAAAAAAAACATGAAGATTGGATGGATGAATTAGTGATGTTAGCAAACAGCACTGATATCTCGTTGGAGCAGCGTTCGAGGATGGGGTTAGGAATAAGATCAAGAGGAGAGGTTTTTGTTTGGTGAGAGAAAATCACCTGTTCGACTTCAACTGGAGTGACCGGTAGAAAAGAGCTGATAATCACGATTAAAAGGTGTTCAATCTTTAACCATCAAACCGTAATTTTGCTTTCCAAAGTATTTCACGTAAAGTTTACACAGTTAATAAAACAAACATTGGAATCCAGTGTGATGACTTTAGGTGGGGGAATGATAGACAAACAACAGTTGTTTTTATCATATCGATATTGCTACCCGGAGTTTAACGAGGCCAGGGTGAGGCGTCAGGTCGCAGCGGCCAGAACAGGATTCATGTTGTTCAGAGTTCTCAACGATGCACGGATGTGCATCATTGTGACATCTGGTGAGACGTGAGGTCACGATGCTCTGCATTTTGGCAGAAGAAGAAAAAACATCAAGGCATCCGCCTGTGTCCTTTGACTTTTAGCCGACATCAGCGCACACATTATGCTGTGGATGCAGCCAGGAGTGTGGTTGAGACGAGGCAGGAAGGAGGGCAGCCTATCCCCTTTGGCTTCAGCGTCCGAGTCAATTCCACATCCTTCCTTCACGGCATTCTGGCGCAACAGTTTCCCAGCGGCCGTTCTGTGACGAATGTGTTGCTAATAATAGCGCTCCACTCGTCGGGCTGCCAGGTATTTATCCCAAAGGGTAAGCTGTTGAATTTTCTTGGCTATCTGCGTTCCTGTGTGTGTATGTACACAGTGCCGGATTCTCCTAATAGCGAAAGTAGCTACATATGCTACGGGCCCCAAACTTTCAAGGGCCTCGCGCTAAATGCTTTCAAGCTCTCAATTCCGGTTCAGTGATTTTTCACTTGCTCTATTACTAAAATACTATACTGCCTTCAACTTTTATGAACGACTGGGTGTTTAAGGTTAGCGATATGTCGTATTATCTGTCTGTATAGCAAATGAAAAAAATACAATTATTTTACTATGCAATAAAAAAATTTGTGTTTTAATATTTATGTGTTTTTTTTATTTAGGGACCCTTTTACAACAGATGCTACTGGCCCCGCACTCGCTTAATCCGGCACTGTATGTACATGACCTTGTGCTACGGTAGCGCAACATTCATTAGCGCCCTGTGTTATGAAACCGGCGACCCGAGTTCGATTCCTGCTCGCAGCCAATATATCGGTCACGAATATCTGAACCAGTCCTGGGCCTTCCAATATATATCGACTCAGCCTCAAATGAGTACCGAGTACATTGTGTAAACATTAGCCTTGGGAATCAAAGGCGTGATGCTGGCCACCCACTACCCATTATATGCCTTTGCTGGCCTAAATAGTGCTCACTAACAGCATTTGTCCCCACTATCAACTATGCCACGGCTGCACATTTTTGATATCTGGCCAGAGACAACATCAGTAGCAGATTACATTTGACCTGGTCCTGGGCCTCCCTGAGGTTGACTCAGGCCTTAATTTACTACCCGGTGCAATGAGTAAACATCAGAAATGGGGAGACCAAAACTTATTGATGAAAAATGCACCATGGTTGTGGTTTCTTTTTGCGGCTTGGCATAACAAAAACATGTTTAAACACGTACAACCTCGGTCACTTCACGTGTTGACTACAGAGACTACACGCGGTGATTTAGACTCATGTCGTGGTGTGAATTTTGAGAAAATGAAACAGACTTAAAAAAAAATATTCCCATGGACAGTTTCCCAGCAGCGGAAGAGTGACTTCCCAGATTGCCTGCGCGCACATAGTCTATGATAACACCTGTTTCAGTTTAATCTCCGACAAACAAACCAAATGTTTTTTTTATATACAAGTTTGGGAAGATGTGGTGAGGCGATGAAACTCACTGCACACACGAACATCAACAAATAATGTTTACATGATCAAGAAACCGTCACCGAGTATTAATAGTTTTTTGGAGCATTCTATTTTAAATGTTTGGCAATGTGTGAGTCCGTCCGCATCAGGGAGATAACCAGAGATCCGTAGAGAGTACATTCATTTGAGATTATGTCAGCTGACATCTTTGCCCTGCAGGTTGATGTCTCACGTAATCGACGCCTCCAGCAATGTGTGAGCTACAGGCAATGATATTCAATTCAAGCAGTGGCTCTAAAATTAAACCCACGATCTCAAAGATGGCGGTTCAGTATCCTGGTACATGTAATAGCCACTTTAACCACTTATCCACCTATATTCTTAGTTATAGATAGCAGTGTCGAAACATTCGCCTTGCTGTTTACGCGCGCTTATGTAACGCGATTTTGAAAGAGTGCCTTAGATTAATTGACACTAATTCGCGATACCATGGCGCGTTGGCTATGGTGTTACGGAACGCGCCGCGAGCTAATCGTTAGTCGGGCAGCAAAGTTCAGCTGCGATGCTGCCTGAGGTGCAAGCAGTACGACAACCACAAGCGCGGAAAGCAGCATTAGCTGCCGCTCCAATCTCGCGCGACATTTTACAGATCTTGTCCCCGTGAACGTTGTCTTGCGCACACATTTGCCTACAACAATGTCCGATAAGCATCTTACTACGTGTTACAATTTTTTTTACTTTTTTATTTAAATAGGCTGTTACTATCTTTAATACATGTATAGTAGTATTGTAGATATAATAAGTACCTACTGTAACCAGTGAAATATGTAGACGTTTAGAATGAGGTTCGATAGCATGCTCTCCATCACCCCCAAGCATTTTCTTTGTTTCCTATGGAAAATTTAAGTTAAATTACGCGATTTTTGAGTTACGCGCTTGTTTTCAAGAACACGAAACGAGAGGTAGCCATATTGTAAACGTTTAACGTACAAAAATGACAAGTGTTTCCCTGCCCTAACAGAACGGGGGCAATGCTCATCTATCTCTGTTGGTGGCCCTAAGGCAACGAATGATTTACCACAGAGTGTTTTTTTCATCTAAATCACAGAGATATAAAGGCAAAGGTGTATCCTCAATCATGATTGGAAACTCACATCATTCAGATTGTGAGTTGAGCACTCTAACCCCTGTGCCGCTCGGCTGTATTGTATAGACTTTGCAGTTTACAAACTCTATGGAATACTTTTAGCAAATCACAAGCCAGCTCAGCCCGGTTCCTCAACAATGGATTGCCACAAGGTTCAATACTTGTGCCAACGCCTTTCAATGTCTGCACCTGTGACATGCCGCCAACCGGGTCATACAAATATGTATATGCAAATGACCTTGCCTTGCAAGCAGCCACTATCAACGACATCGAATCCACTCTTAACCTAGACCTCAACACCACGGGTAGAATATTTCCGGACATGGAGGCTCAAGCCAAATTCCCCACAAAACGACAATCACCACATTTCATCTTGATAATAGCAGCGCCGAGCACACTCTGAAAGTGACCTTCGACGGCAACATCGTGCGACACGACCCCACTCCAACCTATCTCGGCGTGAAGTTGTACCGTACGCTAACCTTCCACGACCACCTGAAAAAGGTAGCCGCCAAGACCAAAACAACCTGATCCAGAAACTGGGAAGCACAAGCTGGGGGAGCATCCGCACCCTCAGTGATACGGACATCAACAATGGCCTTTGTGTACTCTGCAGCAGAGTAATGTGTACCAGTATGGACAAGAAGTAGTCACATTCGCCTTGTTGATGTCCAACTGAACAATGAAATGCTGTGTATCACTGTAACCCTAAAGTCGACCCCAATACCCTGACTGCCCGTACTATCACAAATCTCTCCCCCAACCATCCGCCGCAATGCTGCAACCCTTCGGGAAGTCCTGCAAATCAAGTAAAGCAGTCGCCTTCGAATTCATCAGGACCTCAATAACGTCCGTCGTCATAATTGGTTGAAGTCACGCCGCAAGCCCTTTTGGATCCATGCGATTAACCTTCAACAATGTGAGTTCAACCCTGATTAAGCCTGGAGAGCTGAATGGAGTTCAAAGAAACTCACAAACAAACACCTTGTGAAAGACCCAACGCAGAAGATCCCTGGGTTTGAACTTCCACGAAGCTCATTGTCCACCCTAAATCACATCTGAACAAACCGTGCCAAATGCGATACCTGATGCACAAATGTAAAATTACAAACTCTGCAATGTGCGACTGTGGTCATCCAGAACAGACCGTCAAACATATAACGACACAATGCCCAATCCACAAATACGAATGAGACATCACAGCGATACACTGTGCTACTCCTGACTCGGTTGTCTGGCTTCACCACCTGAATGTGAAATTGTCGTTGTTGCTCTGCATCTACATCAGCATCCATACAAAAGAAGAAGCATATCACATCAGCATTGCTTGCTGATGGAAAATCGACCACCGCATTTTGTTGAACAAGTCACGCCATGCTGACGTGACTCTGTGAAGTAAAAACAAGTCCAAGGTTTTCCCTTACAGCAAGGTGAAATGGATACCTTGGTTCATAAAATCACGTTGCTCGTTCGGGTATATGTCACCGCATTTTTTTATGGTGGGGGAGGGGGGTGGGAGGGAAGCAACTCTCTTACTTGCTTCATATCTATTCATTTATTCGATCGCTGTAATGGTTAACTTTGCTGTCGTAGCAAATGGACATTTTCAAGTTGTCCAGCAATAGGGAGCTGCTAATCTAAATATGGCAGCGGGTGCCTTTTGGAGGTAAGTCACGGAGCGCACGGCCGTTTGGAATGAGCAAACATTCAAACCCGTGACTCTCACACAGGTTGCTACGAAACAATTGCATCGTTACCTACAAAGGATTGCAAATGTGTCATCCCTGGCTTGTTTTGTGAGTGCCCCTTACATTAGAACCCTCACCCGCCATGATGAGTGTGCCGAGCAGCATCGAGTTGTTATTGCAAGCAGTGTGCCAGCCCGCCATGGTCAGTGATGGGAACAAAAGTCTGAATAGCGCCCACTGCAATGTTTGCTCGGACTTAACAAAACCGGGTCACCTGAGACGAGGTTACTACTTGCTGGTGCCTGACACTATTGTCCTCTATTGTGGTTCGTATTGTTTTGTGCACAACAGCAAACGTGAAAAATCAGGTTCTCGCATTTCTATAAAGTTAAAACATTTCCAAACTGTGGTTATTTAAGGAAACAACGTTTTTTGAAGCTGTCAAAACAGGTGGCACGTCATCGATTTGCAGAATACACACATTTACAATAAAAGTTAATTTATTTATGCCCTTTTATTCAGAAAAGTTTTGCCAAGTTTACAATGGCTTTGCCATTCACTTCACTTTACTTACTTTTTAAACTATGTAATGACTGAATTGTATAACAGATCATCTTCGACGTCCTTTACACCTTTAATTCTCCAATGCAAGTTTGGGAATACAATTTCTTATGACGCTGTTCATAACTTTCGCGAATGTGTGTCTCTTGTTTAACACGTAGGCTTTCGCGACCAATATTATTCATAATAAACGTTTTTCGGTTAGATCGCGGTGGGCTAAAGCAGTGAACTATTTGTCTTTTGTCAACGTGACACTTTTTTGCTGATTGGCCGTGTCGGGTGGTGGAGGGTTACGACACATTTATAAATAACGCGATCTAACCCAAAAACGTTCATTGTGTGTCTCTTGGCCTGACTCGCCTTCTGTTACTTTCGTCACACAATCTCAGTGGAGCGGTTGCATCCTTGCACATTATGTTCATCATTTATTTTTGTTTTTGTGAGGTCTTGGTATGTGTGAGCTTGCAAGGTTGAATCCATTTTCACTCATATAAGCGCATTTTTATTTACAAAGGTTAGGCATAATAATATGAATTCATACTTCAGAATATGATTTATGTGGTGAGTGGTAAACAAGCCGTTCTTTCTTGCTCAGGAGGTTGGTTGGGCTCCTAGTTCTCTTTTATCCATTGCCAACGATAGTTTTTATTCATTTAAATAGTGCAATAATTAACCCGTAAAAACAAAGTTTTTCACTATAAATCCTTTATATGCGTGGCATCGGTTTTATTTTATTATTCATTTCTGTTTTTCTTGAGTAAGAGTTTCATTTTTATCACATTGGTATTTTAAATGAAATATGCATTTTTTTTTCCCTAAAAAGTGGAAAATTTTGGAAAAAAATTTTCACGAAAATAAATTGTCACGCACAACGAGTCTGTGTGCAAAATGTCAGCTCGATTGGATCACGGGAAGTGGGTTAAAAAACGACCGAAACATTTGCACGGTCGTAAGCGCGCAAGCAAGCAAGCAAGTGAACTTAATATAAAGGATTTAATAAAAGAGGCTCATATGGATCCGTAATTATAAAAGTTATATTTTCACCAATGTTGACGAGAATGATTAATGTGTTGTTCCATGATTGAGGTATTTTATTTATTTGTGAATTTTCAGTAAATATATCAACTAATTTTGTTCCAACAACTGGTTCAATTTTGATGACGTTCACAGGTAATACCATCTGGTCCAGGAGATTCCCATATTTTCACGATACAAAGGATAATGTCCACACTCCTTCAAGTGTGACATCTGGAACTTCCTCTACCACTGAGAAATTGTTTTATTCTTGCGGTGCATGATTCTTTGCTATACAAAATCTGCATAATATTCCTCCATGAATTTGAAGATTCCATCTTTATGTTGTGTTATGTTCAATCTGCCTCCCTAAGGTTGGTTGGCCTCCAAATGTAATTTTATTCCATTCCCAATGATCTTTGTAAATAAAATTTCAATTAGGAGAATGATGGTTAGTAATTTGCAAAATGATAATGCCATTTTGCAAATTACCAACCATCAAGCTCCATTTTTGCTGCTTTCATCCTCCCATTGTTATGTCTGCAATAATCGTGAGTTGTGTTCTCTTGTGGAATGACACAGGTAACCGATGGAGAGCTAAAGTAAATGGATTCGTGTTAATACCGATAATATAATCGTTACAAGCCACTTCGTTGAGCTAACATTTGAGGCCAGGTCACTTCTGAAACAGAGCCATATAGCTCAGTGGGGCCTTACCTGGTAAAATAAAATAAAATTGGTTTTAGTTTTAATAGTTATTGAGGATCGACATCGCTGAAGTTGATATCGATGGCAGTGATGCTGTGGGTAAGGTACACCTTCTTGCAGCACAGGGAAGGAGATTTGAGGACACGATGCAGCTGCAAGCAGGGGGGAGCCAAATATAGTCGTAAGTCGTAATTCAACACACTGGTTGTTCAGTCTTGCACAACGTGTGGACACGCTGACCAGCACTGGTGACAAGGACAGAGCCACCCCACCACCCCCGGGATTGCCTCAGGCTGCGTGAGCAGAAGCTTTCTGTAGCAGTCCGGATTGTGGATCAGAGCAGAGCGTGTCACAGGAAATCTCCAGACCCCCCCCCCTCCAAACTGCTCTGCTGAGTAACAAGTAGCCGGTTGTTGGGGCTGGTTAGTGTAGTTGGTTGATCGGGGTAGTTGGTGAGGCTAGTTAGTGGGGCTAGTGAGTGGGGCTGGTTAGTGTGGTTAGTTGATCGGGGTGGTTGGTGAGGCTGATTGGCGGAACTGATTGGTGGAGCTGGTTATTGGAGTTAGTTGTTGGGGCTGGTTAGTGGGGTTAGTTGATTAAGCTGGTTGGTGGGGCTAGTTGATCAGACTGATTCGTAGGGCTGGTTAGTCTCCCCTTGTTGAAGTCACGCTCCCTCTTGCAGCTTTCCCCCTTGCTCCCGAACACGTTGTTAGCAATCTAATTTATTTTAGCCACCGTTATCTTATCCGTCCTCCTAGTTTTCTACTCACAAAGTATGTTCATGTTCTTATTATACCCTTGGATTATCCTCACATCTACCATGGATCGCGTGTCACGGGGTACATATCCACCAGCTTGAGCTGTACACGGCTGCCACGACAACCATGTGGAAATGCTTGCTTTGCTCTCAACAACTTCCTCCACTGCCTCAGCACTATACCTTCTCCACTGCTTTATCGCCGTACCTCTGAGTAGTTACTCCGCGTTTCAGTCGATCCCATACGGTGCACGACTTCGATCGAAAGCACCCTTAGAAGCTACCTGGATAACGTGAATTTCAGGAACATTATGGTTGCCGCTGGCTCTCTGCCTCCCCCACACCCCGAGTTCCGGCTCTCCTCTGGCCCCCCTTCCGGCCCTTCCATTATTCTTGGGCCCCGATGGTATGGCCCTCTCCTCAGCGTGTGACCCACTGACTCATATACAGTACTGAACTCATGAATGGACAAATTTAGTAAGAATAATGTAACATTTTATATTGAATCTTTTCCATGAGAAAGAGAAGTGCTCTTTTGTGAGGCAATGGATACCTCGCCAAATGAATTGGACCTCCTCCTCAGCTTGGCCATGAAACTATCCGCTTTTGGAGATAAGGTGTGTGTATTTGGCCTCGTGTTCCATGCCTTGCATTCTTGACGAAGGCCACAGTGATGTTGACGAATGTGTTGAGTCTTTTGTTGTTGTTGTTGCTCTTGTGCACCACTGCTAGCACAGCATCACGAGGGACCGTGTCTAATTTTGTTGTTATACCCCTTTTGAAGAGGCCGAGATGCATTCGTGTGGTTGAGGAACAGTGTGGTGTGGCAATAGAGAGCATAGATTTGGGGCTTGCGACATGTTTATGGCCTTGGTGATTTAACCAGCGTTGATGACGAGCGCACGCTGATGGACAAGCCTGACAATGATCGCAAGATGCTTTGGCAAGGGATTTCAGAAGATGATGAAATTGAGAAACGCAGATGCTTGATATATGACGAACGCACTCGCATTCTTGGATTGATCACAAAGATAATAATCGGTTGATGGAATCCAAATGTATTGTGCAAGTATTGAGCATGTTCCCAAATTCCGTTGGTGTTGAAGCCTTTGTGAAGTATTTGAATAACACTTGGACTTGACTTGGCCATTAACCATGCCCTTGACACACAGCACATGGCATACATGGCAAAGAAACTGGAGCTAAGTATTACTGATAAGTCAGTAATACCAGCCCCACCAACCAGCTCCACTATTACTGATAAGAGTATACATTTGTACCAATTGAGTGGTAAATTGGTATTTTATTGATATTTTCCGGAGGAAATATATATATTTTTACAGGCCCTATTTATAAATGTTGATATTTTGGGAGCGTCCCCTCTTGGAAAGTTTCCATATTTGCCTCAAAATTGAGGTGACATGACTCAAGTGGTGACAGTGTGTTTATTTATATGATGTTAAAATCCATCTCACTTGTGGGTAGTGGACAGGAGGGTATGAAGAGGGATGGAGTGGCTGAGGCCGAGCCTACATAGCCTCATGGCTCACGGAGTATGTCCTCGGACACCACATCTGGGTGCTTACCTTTGATCAGAACTGGGTCATTCCTGGGCACCCAAGGTGCGTCCTACTAGACATCTCGCCTGGATGTAGTGCAGTAGTGCTCAACAATTTTTGGTATAGCAGCTCTCCAATTAAGAACACTGATCCCATACCGACCACGTTTTTCCCCAGACCCACTCACGGCACTTAACATAATTTTACTGTGCATGAGTTGCTAACACTTAGCAATCAAACCGAGCAGGACATTATCTCTGGCTGCTACTCCATCATTAGTCTCGACCTTTGGTCATCATCCCTTCTATTCCCAATCAGGGCCATCCTTGGTGTCCACTATCCCTTTTTTATTTTGTTCATGTTTTTATTGTATTTCAACAAGACCACGATACAGAGCATAAACCGCGACGTATGAGGAGGGGCAAAGAAACTCGGTGGTGTAAAAAATCCTAAATCAATGCTCCTGCGCAATCAACAAAAAGGAGGAGTGGGGGGGGGAAGTTGGGCTCACTGTCCCACCCAGGTGGGGAGAGCGGTAACGTGTACTTTACTTGTATATAGGGAAGGGGTGATAAGACAGGAAGAACTTAAGTGAATGGGGTATAGGGAACGGGAGAAGGAGTGTAGGTGGGGGAGAAGAGGGGGACGCACTTAACAAACTAGGATAGGATAAAAGCAACTTACACGAGCTTAGTGAATGTATAACTTGTGAAAGTCCTCTAGGGCATTAATTAGCTCCTGTCCATCCCTGAAGGAGGGGCTAAAAAAAACTCCTAGCATCCGTCCCGGCCCCACTGTGTTTGTACCTCACACTAGGGCTCCTCTGCAGGAATGGGGACCATCTGTCCTCAAATTTCCGTTCCTTGTCTCTAAGCCTGTGGTTTAAGTGTTCTGTACCCGCAAGGGCAAGAAGGGAACCGTGCCACTCTTTCCATGAAAAGGGGTTCATGGTCATTTCATTGTACCAAAATGGCCTTCTGAGCCGTAATGCTAAAAGTTTGCAGTCGAGCGCGCTGGTCAGTTTGACGCAGCGTAATTGGTCATCGTAGGTGCCATGTCGGTGCGTGCGTACAAATTCACACGGATGGGCTGTGCTGAGGGATAAGTGGGTTGACCAGTTCTTTTGGTGTACATGTGTTTCTGTTGGTTCCCCTCGTTCCATACGTTTTACCCTTCCCACCCTCTCGGTGTGTGTACATATGTTCTCGCGGTAATTATTATCGGTCGCCGGTTATGTATTTATGTTGTTGTTGGAGGCACACTGTATTTTTCTGTATTGTCACAGCCGGGACGGCTGGTTTTTTTTTTGCGGGGGAGGGTGATGTAGTGATTGTAGCATCACTACTGTGTATACATGCAGACGTGTGACGTCACTATGCTGGAAGCGTCACTACCACGTGGGTCTACACTCATACATGACGTCATCCCGGCTGGAGGCGGGAATGACGTCAGGGTCGGTTCGGGACTCGGGAGGCCACGGGGGTGCTGTGAGGCCGTGGCACTCTCTGTGATCCCGGCTGGACACGTGACCAGATCCCAGTGGGGGCCGGGGGGCCCACGGGGCACCTCGGGGGCACGTGGACAGCAGGGGGGGGGGGGCTTCGAGAGGGTTCTCGAAGGGAGGCGTGGCCGGGGTGGGGCCCGGGCACCTCCTCACAAGGTTCGAGGCTGCCCGTGACAAGGATGAAGATGCATTTTGAAGACGCCAAGAAGAGTCAAGCCTCCAGTCAGCGGACCTGCCAGTAGCACACCTGGCTGAGTCACGCTAGAGTAGCTGAGAGTTAGAGAAGTGTGTGTTAGCTTGAGTAGGTCGGTGGTCACCACCCTATGTGTAATGTACAGTGTTATAATACTTACTGTTCTAATAAATGAGTGTTGCCTCCCAAGAAGTGTGTGCGCCTAAATTGAACCCACTACACATACATATACATTGGATGAGCATCAATAGTTGTGACCTTGGGCCAGATTGAGGGACCCACCAGATGTAGGTCCATTTATGCTGGGAGATGTCTTGCCCCAGAAGCCTATTCCAGAGCTTCCTAGTAACGGATCTTCCAGTGCCCCTGGTGGTAGAAGGTGAGGGAAGATCTCGGGGTTTGCTGGGTGCTTTTCGTGATGGTATTCCTAATTTGCAGATATCTAAAGAAATGTGTTTGGGGGATACTGTATCTTACCTGCAGCTGGTCAAAGGGCAAGAAATGTCCCTCTTTAAGTCAGGTCACTTACAGTTTCCAGCCTGCTTCTCTCCAGCTAAACTACCTTATCTCTTTGCCCCCCATTTTCAATGAGAGGTTGCCCCAAAGTGGGATACCTTCTACGAATGGCCACTGGGAGGAGAGGATGCGTCTACCTCTGCATATTCCCGGCGTCGAGGAAACTGTCCGCATCGGTGACCTGAGGCCCCGAGGCCTATCTTTAGCTGAGGAAAGGGAAAAGCCAGTTAGGGGACCACAGGCTCATAGACTCCTCCTCTCACCATTTGACAACACCTCCGTCTATAGCAGTGGTTCTTAACCTAGGGTGCACGCACCTCCTGGGGGTGCGAGACATGCCATATTTGTTTCGAAGGTAAATCATCGAAAACACAAATTAAGGATGGGCAGGAAAGTACAACTACTTTCTTTCATCAAACCTATGTATTTATTAACAATATACATGTTTTAATGATTGAAAACCAAAGGGGTGCAGACTGCATTGAAGGTTAAGAACCGCTGCTTTATAAGGTTAAACCAATGTTCTGGAAGGTAACTCCCTTATGGATATTTGAATATGCCCGGGAGAGCCAACTCTCTATCCATGCGGGTTTATAGTTCCAGATGAAGGATGAGAATTGGGAATGAAGTACTTTAAAAAAAGGCTTTGGGATCCGAGAGAGAAACATTCGTAAATAATATAATAGTTCATGGAGGACCATCATCTTTATCAGATGGTCTATTTTGGAGGGATAGGAGAGTCTTTTTGCCCACGCAACTAGTAAGGTAGTGGTCTCTTGGAGCAAGAGAGGAAAGTTCGTCTGAAACTTGATATGGGTTCGACACCATTTAAAGGTTAGCAATCCCTCCGGGGGTTTGGGAGATACGGGGGATAGGGGCATCAATTCCGAATTGGCCACATTTAACTTATATCCTAATGCTCCCCCGTATTCCCACACAAGGATCAATATAGCAGATATCGAGGTTGTCGGGTCCATACATGTGATGATAACATCGTTGGCATACAAGTCAATTTTCTTTTGAACCGTTCCACACCTTACCCCTGAGATTTGTTGACCACTCCGGACACATTTGGCAAATGGCTCCATGGCCAGAGTGAGCAGCAACGGGGAAAGAGGGCAACCTTGCCTCGTGCCCCTACTAAACGCAACGTTTGGAGATGCTAGGCCATTCGAGGCAAAAGGTTTCACGCAAAGGAGTCTACATTGTCAATAAATGATGGGGGGGATGCCAAATTTCTCCATCACCCAGAATAGGGTACCACCGGTGGCAAGATTGTAACTACCTCGCCTGGTATACAGTAAGTTGTGGTTCAAGCTCGACCCTGGCGCCTGTATGTTTAGAGCTTGTAGGTTCTCCCCGTGGTCATGTAGATTTTTCTCTAGGTCCTCCAGTTGTTCCCTCCACATTTATAAACATGCGTTTAGAGTAGTTGGCTGCTCGAAATGTTCAGGTGATAAGCCACTTCATTGAGTTATTATTCGTGGCCAGTTCGTTTCTTTAAAAAAAAAACAGCTATATAGCTCAGCGGGCCTTACCTGGTAAAATACAAATTTTAGCTTTTAGTTTAGTTTAGGAATACCCATTCCACCCTGTCGAACACTTTTTCCTCATCTAGAGTAAGTGCATAGGCAGCCAAGCTGTCATTCGTAACTAACTCCACTGCCGGGTCCCTGTTTTTAACTAATCCTGTCTGTGCTTCTCCAATAATTGTCGGGAGAAACGTATCCAACCTACTTGCAAGTATCTTGGCCAGGAGTTTGCGATCTGCCTTTAAAGGGGAGATAGTTACCTATGCTTTTGCTAGGGGTACCCGGTTTATGTAAAACTGATCATCCTGGCTTTGTTTATAGAGAACCGGTCACTACCCCATCTTTAACGAAAATACCAAGCAATTATTGGAAAGTAGATGTTAATGTTTGGGAGCCACCTACGTGCCAGGTATTGCCTGGTAGAAATTAAATCGGCCACTTAGTTCCTGAGTCCCTCTCATAGCCTCAGAATTGCCGCCTTATTCCTATTAAAAACTATTTTTTTTTCAAAACCTTGCTTGTTAAAAATTATTTCCCCAATACTGTTTCACGTTTCTGGAGTACCCTTGCTGCTCATCTACAGCTTGGTTCTCAGCCTTCACTCCTCCTGTTTATGGCCCTATTAGACCAAAATGCAGGGCTTACTTGTACCTGTACCTAACTTTTTTTTTACGTAACCTCTTTGCTCATTATATTTGCATCGTGTTTTCTTAAATTTGCGTGTGTTTAATTTATGACCGTTAAATAGTTTGCTGCTGCGCTCACGTAGGAGCACGGATCTCCCTTGTAGCCAGGAAACTGGGACCATCCGTGGAATGAATCAAGTAAACTCAAGAGCCAACCATTCTACTAGGTTAAACATTAATTTTGTAGCACTGGCTGCACAACTACCCGTGTTTGGGACGTGTTTGGGACCTCCCTCCGCTAACCTCTAATTTCGGCTCAATCTTGATCAAATGTGAGACGCAGTGTAGTGAGGGACTGAACAATGTAGCCTTCATGAGTCGTTTATTAGCTATTTCACAGACTGCCAGCTCCATATCAACCTCTGAGATTCGCCAAGCGCAGTGGTTCTCAGAGAGCGTCCCCGGAGCGCCAGCGGTCTGCGACGGTCTTCCAGGTGGTCCGCGGGGATGTGATGCACATTGATCTGGAAATAATGGCAATGTTTATTAAACCTTTTGTTTCGGACGCGTATTCATATTTAATCGAATTTTAAATGTCGGTTTACTCTCTAACACACCTGTGTGCTGAAATATTAACTATTTGGCACGTTGTTTCCGTGACAAACCTCACTAATTGGCTGTCAGTTGTGGCGGGTTTAACGACACATTTATGTTTACGAGATCTAACCCCAAAAAAAACGTTTGTAGATGTTATTTATTTCGCCTGGTATACAGGAGGTCGTGGGTTCGATCCCGAAATATAATAATTATTTTATTTCTATTATATTTATTTTTATCTTTACCTACGTGACTTTACCGAAAAAAACGTGGATTTAAGTTCAACTTGGGGGGAAAACCGCTCGATCCTCTGGGGGGCGGAGGAGGAGGGGGGTGGGAAGTGGGATGGGACCTCATCATAGCACGGCCGGATGACGGGCAGCGCGCGAGAGTTTGCCGGTGTTGTCGGTGGGAACGAGGCGCGCGTGTGCTCAGCTCTCGCCTATTCGGTGAGTTGCGGCGCGTTTGGTGTTCTACAACGCAGCTTGTTTTTTAGATTAATTTGAGTAATTCACGCCGGTGGTGGTGGTGTTGGTTTGCTGGTGGTTATGATGAAGATGGTGCGCCGTGTTAGGGGTTGGTATGGTCAACTTAAACGTCAGGGGCTCGCACGCTGATATTAAGCGGCATGTTGTGGGGAATAGTGTTACATTAACACCAAAAAACATCGATTACTTCAACTATAAGAACAATTATTCATGATTGAAGCCTATCCTGGTGCATAGTTTATAGAATAACGCGCGTTGACGTACAGTTCCGTATGATCGGTAACAACGTGCTCGCCACGTGCTTACTGTGCACTGTACCGCAATGTACCAAATATGACTATGTTCTATAATTTAACATCATTCTAGTTGTCTCGCGGCTGTGTATATTTGTGTGTGTGTGTTGACTGAAACACTCGTGGTAGGACGTATTGCGAAGGGCAGCGTTGTGTAATGTTTATTCGCTGCGGCCTACTCGAAGCACCACGGGTTGCTTGTCAGCGGGCGATCAACGTGTCTGCTCCTGTTTTAAGGTTTTATATTTTATTTAGTACTTTTAAGCGCGTTTCTGAGGAAAAGTAGCATTGTTATCGCGACGTATTTAATTTATGTTAGCGCCAAAGTTGTATATTGGCCTGCACCCAAGGCCGCGTTGACCAGAGTGGTGAAGTATGGTCGGAGTAGGGGTAGGGAGGCCTTCATCCAGCAGTGGCTTGACACAGATGCTCTGAAAATATATAAATATAGCAATTAACATCTAATCCCATTCGGAATATAACTCGTGTAGAGTACTGAACTATAGAGTTCGCTACTGCAGTATGTACGTATACTGTAGTACGTTATACTGTAGTGTTGTGATATTAACATGTATTAACATGTATTACTGGTTTTAAAGTACCAACTTAATGGAAGTTACATCGATTATTTAAGTACCGTACATAGAGCCATAATGACATGCCATACGTTAGTGAAAGTAAATCAATTTAGTAACTGCGTTCGATTGTAAACACGAGCCAATTATGGCTATGATTATCACAAACACGAGTGTTGTTGTTATATTTTAATGTTTTATTTAAATGTTTTACTATAAAAAAAAATGTTGGGGCCTTCGTTCCGTGTTGCCCCAAGCAGTTTTTGCCGCCAAAGTGCGGTTTTGGGTTTCCGCTTATTTTATAATTAAAAAATTATTACGTGCCCTTGACACCTCAATTGAGTACCATGGCGCGGTGTTTAAAGATCATCGCCACTGGGGAGACAAAGGCGGCCGGGCGTGGGGTTGGCCCCCCACCCCCCCCCCCTCGTGTCCCGTGCCGGCCCTTCATAGGTGCTCGCTAACAGCACTTGCCCCAACAGTCTGTTGAGGCTACATGGGGCATCTTTGTCTCTATGCATGTCATTACATGTTTGATGCCTGTCACTTTACACCCATGCAAAGTGCATGTTCCGCCCCAAAGGAGTTTTTTTCCAGGTAATATATTTTAATTACCAAAATAAAAAAATACCACCAGCACTAGGGAGAAACCATCCACGTGCACAGGATAATAATCTTAACGTATAAACAATAAAGGAAAAACCACACCTTATACTGGTAGGAACCACCTGGTTCCACCAGCCCACATGAGATTATTGTGTCCGTCCGTCGTGCATCAAAAAATGGGAGGGGTGGAGCTGGGTGGAGAGGGGAGGGGCTGGGTGGGGAGGGTGGGAGGGGAGGGGCTGGGTGGGGAGGGGCTGGGTGGGGAGGGGCTAGGTGGGGAGGGGCTGGGTGGGGAGGGGTGGGGCTGAGTGGGGAGGGGCTGGTCACCCCGTGGTGCCCTTATTAAACTCAACGTTTAACCTACTCACGCCGGCTTGTGCCCGCCCTCGCAGTCCGGCATATTTTCGGAATACACCACGCCGCCGTTGACCCTGAGACCATTGACCGAGCAACCCAAAGTTCCTACCAGCTCCTTCCGCAGGAATGTGTTAATGTCACCAACCTCATGTAGACTTTATGAGAGTTTTCAGCACGGCTATGTGAGGCGCGTAGCTTTCACAGTCTTCGTTCCGCTGTTGGCAAGAAAGTTTGGAGAAGTTATCCGTAAATCTGTTGTGGTATCAATACGTGGGATCCCCCCCCACAACCCTCCGCGTCGTGTATCCCGCACAAATGCGCGGCATTGCCGTCCCGATTTTCTAAGTCAACACGACTAATTTCAGCTTGCGTATGAATATAAAGCAGAAAATACATATTTGTGTGAAGCAGCAAAAACTCTCGAACGCCGAGCTCTGACGTCATGCAATTTGCACAGCTGACGCTGTCTGGCATTTCTAAGGGAACTATTTTCAGCTCGCCACGTCATTCTCTTCCGAGTTGCCTAAATCGACCTTACGTATAAGTGGGTTAAGGTTTAATTTCCTTGAGTGAAAAACATCCGATTTAGTTAAATTGATTTGTTTCGGATTTTTTCTTTCTTGCAAGCATCACATTTTTCAGGGTTTTCCAGTGAAATATAAGGGAATATTAAATTGATCCAAGACAAGAATCCAAGTCCCGGGCGAAGCCGGGTAGTAAAGCTAGTTTTATCATAAAATTGTCGATTTTCCATTAAATATGTACTTTAAAAAGGTTTGCTGTATTCTTATGTTATTCTATTACCGTATTTTCCGGCATATAACCCGCGGGGTATACCACTTTTTACAAACAATACAAGACCCTGCGGGGTATATGGAGGTGCGGGCTATCCCAAAAATATTTTGAACGTGTGACATGTCATAACTCGTTTAATTTTTTCATGGTAGGACAATCCACTATGCAGAACTTACCTTTGACTAAAGCACTGCTGAATAAACCACTCACTAAAATTGCACATGTTATCACGTTTTAAATGATTCAAATTGTTTGTACAATTAAACGACTGTTTGAAGTGGGACAATGTTTGAAGTGGGCGCACTTTGTTTACCGGTGACGGGAGAGCTGGGGGGAGAGAGAGGTGAGGGGTTGGGGGCGAGGCAACGGCGTTACCGTAGTGCCGCTATTGTCAGCGCAGTGCGCAATCTACAAGTGCTTAAACTGTACTAATCTACCAGTTATGTGTTACTTATTGGATATTTACTTTTGTTACTTATTTACTGTTTTAAGTTCACTCGTTTCCGGTTAGTTTTTCTTTGTGCACGTTATGATTTTAATGTTAACAATTGATAGTGGAATGTATTACAAACGTAAACTTCGTATTAATATGATGGAATTAAGCTGCGGTAACGATGTCAAAGATATGAATGCATGCGGGGTATATGGAGGTGCGGGCTATCTGAAATTTGTTTTACACAAAACGCTATTTTTGCGGGGTATATGCGTCTGCGGGTTATATGCGTATGTGGGCTATATGCGGGCTATATGCGGGAAAATATGGTACACCTTGTGGCCAATTTTTTTCCTATCGGAATGCATCTCTAATTTTATAATGGAAGTCAATGAGAAATTGGATTCAATACATGTGATTTTGCTTTATAGACAACTTTTCAGGGATGTATCTTTTCCGTATATTGAGGGATGCCCATACTTATGTAAACCGTGCATCGTGGTCATCCATCCAAGCACCTCCAATGAGCACGGTTGGCTACGTACGGTGCTAAAGAGATTCAACATACATAGATGCACTTTCAAGGCTAAAGCCTGCTTGATTTCCAAGATCTGTGTGATAAAGTATGGTCAAATAACCCCTGCAACCCACAACGGCGTGTGGAGGCCCTCATCCAGCAGTGGATTAATAAAGGGTTCTACCAACACGATGTTAGCCATATGAACCTTATGGCGGGACTTCGGGGTCCTGAATAAACGTAAGTCAAAATCGTAATTAATTTATTTTTGGCAACTCCTTCCCACCGCACACATAAACGCTGCGACCCACCTGGCGCGGATCATTCTGTTATCATGTCGTCCAAGCGCAGCAAGGATGAATGCGTAGAAGAAACAAAACTTTGATTAGCGAATCGTGTAGAGCTCGTCTAGAGGAATAGATTGCCGTATCGTTCGCTTTCAACAGACAAAATGACGTCGCAACACAGTTTATGCGAGAGCCGGGGGCTTATGGGACCCCGGGGTCCCCACCATGAGGTTCATATTATCGTAACCGCCATTACTTTCTTGCTGGGTGGAAGCCAGGAGTGACAGCCACAGATGCTGTGTGCCCATGGGTTCATGCCTGGACAGCTGGTACTTGTTCATAAAGGATCATGTTGTCGTTGCAGAAACCTAAATTCGATTCCTGGCCACAGCTGACATCTGTGGGTGTGATATCTAAACCAGTCCACTGCCCCCACCACCAGCGCTGACCAGCGTGGTAAACTATGGTAACACCACTGTCATGACTGGCATGTTGTAGGGGGAGTCCTTAATCCAGCATTGATTTGACAAAGGGCCGTAATTTATCGGTATTTCATTTAAGTACGAGATGCATGTGCAGGAATACCACAGTTTGGTTTTTTCGGTAAAGTCACGTAGGTAAAAAATAAAATAAAAGAAATTAAAATTAAAACAACTAAATAAAATCAGGACGTTTCAGAAGCAACACAAGCCTCCGTCTTCAGGTGGAACCGACAAAGCAAAATTGCTGTAGTTTGGCGGTTCCACCTGAAGACGGAGGCTTGTGTTGCTTCCGAAACGTCGTGATTTAATTTAGTTTTCATTTATTTTATTTTTTACCGACGTGACTTTACCGAAAAAAACAAAAAGTATGGATCCTTGCAGTCACGAAAACTTCAAATCTAGAATTAGGCATACCACAGTTTACGCCCGGGATGCGTTCCTGAAAACCAGAACGTAAAATCGAAAGTACTTCAATCAAAGCATTTTAGTGGATCGTATCGTGGTAGAGTACCTTAACAGAGGATGCTCAGTCACCCATTGCGCATTTATACTGTACAACCATGTGAAAAGTAAGTGTATTTTATTGATATATTAAGATACATTACCTTGTCTGTTATACTATATATATTCGTATATCGTTTTAAAAATAGTTTACACTTGTATAAACATAGTTGCCATAAATACGGTATGTGGGGGGGGGGGGAAATTGCGTATGTGGACACATGAAAGAGACTCCTCTACTCAGGAACGCTCACGCTTGGGCACCATCTGGCACATGAACGTCTCCATGAATTCGTGCGCCAGATTTTTGAGTCTCTCCTTGACTCAAAATATTAAGTCATAATGGTAAAGTTCGTAAATCTCGAGTACGTTATCGCGAGGTACCACAGTACGTAAAACGGAATTGGGTATCATTGAGTTGAGTACATTATGGCGAAATAACGTAAAATGGGAGGGCGGAAATTGGGATATTACGATCCTGCTATGTATATATCCAAATGCTATATATGGTATACTTGTGGGCAGCCCATTGGGGTTCAACAGTCATAAATCAGTAATTGCCAAAATGGATTTCCATACAAATGTGTACATAACCTGATTCATCTTGTCCTCGCAGCCCTGGGGCACGGAGGGAAAATTCCACAGCCCTGCGAATACATATGGTCAGTAACGCTGCCTTTAAAAGGAAAAAATATATATATTAGGTGACATATCAGGCAATGGTCCTTCTTCAAAGCAAAGAGGTTAAAGAAATAGAGGGGCTAATTCATCATTATTTGGTGATACTTGCCTTGGCAGTGGTGCATACCAGAACTAATGGAGCATCAACAAATAATAGCAACCATGGCCTTGGATATCATGGCAAATTATTTCAGCCATGGTTGCCTTAGCGAGTCTTCAAATGAGTCCCGTTATGAGCCTGCAGCACTTTGTGGGAAGTCAATAGTGGTTGACCAATGAATAGACTGGTAATTTCCATGGGAATGTGTAATTTCAACCCACGGGCCTTGATCCTCCAGCCACGAACAGTGCCCTTCACTTGGTTGGACATAGGGAATTGGACCTTTTATCAATACCCCATGGTCTTCTCTCAACACCCCGTGATAGAGAAACCAGAATATAATTAAAAAAATGAATATGAATAACATACTCCCAGCCACAGAGGTTCGTTTCTCAATCCGCTTGTCCTGGGTGGGGGTCACAGCGGCAGAAAATTCCTTAACCAAATTGCCCTCGTGTGCCTCGTAAAGCTGAGCGGGGACCGTGCACAACCAGCGACATCTCACCACCTTTCCAGCGTTGCATTGATCGTGGCAGATCTTGAAGTTGACTCCAGGCAGTTAATGTTGCACCATCTGCCGTGAAAAGGCACCACAGATTAAACCTTTTGTTGCAGCAATGGGACAATGAGTTGTGCGATTGGGTCTTGGGCCATTGTGGCACATGCCCACACCATCTGTTCATTGCGTAGGCCCCAGGCCAATCGGGCACAACATAAAAGGAAAGAGACAATCGGCCAGATGACCCTGACCAGCCAAAAAGGCCTCAGGTCCAGAAAACAGAAGTCTCGGTTACCGTGACATTCATAATGCTGAATGTTTACAATATTCACAGTTTGCTTATTCCTAATGAGAGACATATTTGGGTGGGGGGGGAATGCAAGCTTGTTATTTTTTTGTGATGGCCCCCTCTGTGTGAAAGGGCTTTTCATATGAATTGGATTTATTTCTCATTCCAGAACGGAGAGATTAACAACCAACCACCCACACACCCCCTATTTGCAGCCAAAGCTAGTGTTTGGATTTGGTGAGGCTTGCCTTGAAGTCCAGCGACTGGGAGGGTGGGTTCGTTGTGGACCGTGTACGTAAATTGCAATTGTGTATTTGGAATGTCCACTTGCAGAGACTTGAAAGGTCCTTAGGAGGCAGTACCTCAAATAGCTACGTCATTTGTTTTGCTTATTTTTGTTAGTTTTCTTTAAAAAAAAATATTTCCTCACATGCACAAATATACTCAATTGTATTTGTTAAACATCCCAATTAATTATCATCTTGATGAACAGTTTTTAGACTTGGTGAGGCTGGATAAATAAATGATATTAATATTCTAGTTTTTTTTGGGATACTTCCTTTACCCATTGCTCAGTGCCAGTTTTTGCTGATTTGCTATGAAGAAGGGCAATTGCCTGGATTGTCACCTATTATGTTTTTTCCCTTGATGAAGTTGTGTTATTGACTAATGTGTTTATTTTTTTTCTTCCAATAAGAACTGTACGGGTGGAGCCAAATAATGGTATAAAAACAGCTGATATTTTGGTGTTGCTATGCTAGAGCAACGCCTCTAGCAATGGGAAGGTCTTGACATCAAATTCTGATTTATGGATTCGACTCATCCCATCTTCGATCTGGGCTGGTTAAAATAAGTGCTGTTTTGCGTAAAGTTTTTTTTGGTTCTTTGGAGATGCCTCGCATGGCAATGTCGTATTTACACGACTGACTCAGGACTGCCAAAATAGATGTGCACTGCTCAACATTCAGTTGATCATCCAGAATTATGGATATGTTTTGCATAATTAAATTTCATAAAAATGTATACTTGTGG
The DNA here is from genome assembly GCF_965212315.1 of Lampetra planeri. Classification (NCBI taxonomy): domain Eukaryota; kingdom Metazoa; phylum Chordata; class Hyperoartia; order Petromyzontiformes; family Petromyzontidae; genus Lampetra; species Lampetra planeri. The sequence goes on along the minus strand of NC_136136.1, from coordinate 10,055,853 downwards.
CTGCACGCTTTCAACTTCAGAATAAATTACTTGATATTTACAGATAATGGTTTAATTGTTACTGAATGTCAGAAGGTCCAATATAGAGACAACAGGCCTTTCGCTCATCTGAACTGTTTATAAAATATAGCTAGCAAACCCGCACGTCCTTTCGATGTGTTCATTTGTCCCTCCTTCCAGCCAACTATCCAGCGAGCAATTTTTTTTTATAATACGCGTGTCCCCTCGCATAACACGCGACAAGCGTTCCTGAAAAGCAGCGTGTGAATGGCGCTGTATGAAGCCTATTTTCCCATATACATGTTATAACGGGGGGGGGGGGGAGTGCGTTACCGAAGAAAAAAGTTTAGTATTTCATTATTTTAGCCCTGGATTTACAAAATACGTATAAATGTAATACTTAAAGTATTAACATTACAAAAAAAATTCATTAGGGGTTTAATAACAAACAATTAAGATTAAAAGATTACGACTTACAAAGATTACTTAATAAGGAATAACTTCCAGGGCGGCTGCTTCTCCTCAGATCAAAGTGGCCATGGCAAGCCCGCGCCACTAGGCACTGGCATGACACGGTGACGCCATCAGATTGAGACTCGAGTTAGCTAACCTGTGAACAAAAAAAGACTTTGTATTTTTATCAATGATAGGTTGTTTTTTTTGGAGAAAAACGTAATTTGAAAAAATCATTCTTGCGCACGTAACTGTGAAACGCACAGGGCACCTCCGATTAGCACGGTTGGCTACATATGGTGTGAAAGAAGTTCAACACACGTGCATACAAGTATGTCCCTTAAAGATTAATCACGGAACTGCGAATTTGCGCTATGTGGGGGGCGGCGCCTGTATAGGACGATAGCGTATCCCACCTCGGTAAAGTCACGTAGGTAGAAAAAATAATAGTTCACGATCGAAACGTCGTGATCTATTATTTTTTCTACCTATGTGGCTTTACCGAAAGAACCAAAGAGTATGGATTCCTGCAGTCACGAAAGCTTCAAATGAAGATCGTATCCCACCTATTTGCACGGGATCCACGGGCCGGGGTGTGACGTCAGCGTGACGCACGGACCCAGCTGGAGTCTGTAGGATGTGGCGATGTCATCCGGCAGTTGTGCACGCTGTGCCTCCGCCCCACAAATACGAAGGAGACATCGCAGCGGTACATCTCCGCTACCCCAGACACAGTTATCTGGCTTGACCACCATCTGCATGTCCATCAGCCATACAAAAGAACAAGGAGACTGCACTTGACCACGCACCAGGCAGACAGGATTCCAGCCAAAAACATTTTTTCCAGCCGAAAAATGTTCGTTTTCAGAACTTGCCGTCAGCTCTGTTTAATGGTTTTGTGCACTCTTCAAATATTTGTTGCACTTTTGGTGCAATGGTGATGTGGCTTTGGCAGCAGTTATTAATACATAAGTCTTGGAGTGTGTACTCGAAACAAGTTAAATTGCAGTTCATAAAGATGCAGTTCATACAATGCGCATACAATGTTTGAGATACAATTAACAGTATAATTTCAGACCGGTGTGTAAAATAAGCTCTAGGCATTGACGTGCGTAGATTAAAAATGCTTAATATTAATAAAAAGTGTTTTGAACACTTGCATTGACACGATTGTAAAATAAAAGCAATGCACATACGTGTACTGGGTTGATGAGGGTCATTGTTAGTTGTTATTGCCAACTATCCTATTGCCCGTCCAAGGACGGGTGTATTGCAGTAAATCTGAAACTTGCAAGCGAAAAGCAGACCGCGACGTGATATGCATTGCATCAATTCGTGTGCAATTTGTAAGGCCGTGGTGACACAGACTTATTTTAATTTAAAGGTTATAATCCCTTGTTCATCATGACGTCATTTTTTGTTCTGTCTCAATAGCGTTACGGAGATCGCGTGACGTGAGGGTTCTGCCTTTGTAGTGAGGGTTGTCAGTTGACGCCATGTGGAGTGACGTCATCTCTTAATTATTATTAATGGTGGGGGGGTGTCCATTTGGAGGACGTCACCTGGTCATGAATATTAATGAGGGGGGCTGGTCGATGTGGAGTGACGTCACGAGCGTTGGTATGCTTTATTGACTAAGCTGTGTCATCTTGCTCTTCTTAGAGTGGCAAATGCTCAAAAGCCGAGTCAACCCTCACATGATATTCCTTGTTTTTTTGTGGGCAGCACTATATGCTTCATTCCCCCTCCACCAAACGGTCATTCTGCTCGTAATGCCGTGCTGATTAACAATAAGTAGGGCAAATCATGCATCTGAATGAGTCCTGTATAAACGTGTTCCAATACATGTTTAGGGCACTGCGGTGGCGAGATGTTAACTACCTCACCTGGGAGGTAGTGGGTTCGATCCTGACCCTGACGCCTGTATATTTGGGGTTTGCATGTTTCTCCCCGTGGTCGTATGGATTTTTCTCTGGGTCCTTCAGGTTTTTACCCTCCACATTCAGAATCAACATGCTTCTAGAGATTTTGGCTGTTTACATTTCCACTTTATTGAGATATTATTTGTGGCCAGGTTTCTTCTGAAAAAGAGCTATATATCTCAGTAGGCTTTGCCTGGTAGGATGAGGATAGTTTAGTTTTATTTGTATGTGTTTGGGTGATTTGTTTACCTTTCTTGTACTTTGCACTTGTATCAGATTTTTGTTGTTGTTTTAACGTTGTCACCTGCTCCAGATTTGTAGCTTATCGGATTCCTACCAGTATAAATAAATATTCTGATTCTGATTTAATTTGCCAATACAATGATAAGGCCAGCTCATTGTGTGTGATATTATTGTCTTGGCCACCGCGGCTTGTCTTTTGAGCGCAAGTTTTAATCACCGAAGTTTTTGGTAATTGGGCCCTCATAAAATACGTTCTCCCTTCTAGGGTTGATGGCCCCAGACGGTTGAGATATTACTGCGAGTCAGGCCACAGATGGTGGTGTGGTAAAACCTCTGGAAGGTGGGGAGAGCCTTTACAAATGTTGGATGCATATAATTAACAACTCTGGCTGTCGCCTGATTGGGCTGGTTGTAATTACCGTCAAAAGGTCGTACTCAAATTGTAAATGTTGTGGGTTTACTCTTCAACACACAAGGGGTGTGCTGAAGAACGAGTAACGAATTGGCATGTTTTGTTTACGTGACAAACCTTACTAAATGGCTGTGTCGGGTGGTGGCGGATTGAACGACACATTTACGCGATCTAATCCAAAAAATCTCTATTATGGTTAAAAGTTGGCATTTACGCTCGATTAATACCGAATACCCTTAATTAACGAAACACCAAATCTTCACCAGTGTAGTTGTAGAGAGAATAAATCACAATAGGTAAGCAGACGATGTCTCCTTAATATGTTTTATGCAACCCATCTGCAAACGCCCTTCTATGTAGCAAGTTGCGCGCATGACCTTCTAAAAAGGCTGTTGGGCCTTTGTGTTGTATCAGAGATACTTTTATTTTTACACAACCTCACTGTCCTTTTTCTTACTTCCTTTACTATCTCTCAGGGTTACTTTGACGATCTGTCGCAGGCTGGGTTTTCTGCTTTTTCAAGCATTTTCTATTCCTTATTTTCGAGCTTTCTTCTCCAGAAAACATTAAACACTTGTGGTCTCACTGAGGGTTTTTGTACTTATCTTGCGGTACAAACATTTTTTCCGTACACGATTGCATCGCAACATCGCGAGACATGTTACCAACTTGGGGGGGGGAGGTCTTCAACTCGCAGTGGATTGTTCACGGCTGTAGTTGATGATAATTTACCATGGACAGGGAAGTCGAATGGTTTTCTTGTAAAGCCGTACAATACGAATCCGCTACTGATGATTGGAGCATGTAAATTAGTATTTGACACGCAAGACCTTTTGTAATCATCGACGGAAATCAATCATCGCCTAATTACACCCTGTATTAACTCTCAAAGCCTCATCGCATCCTCCTGCCATGCTAATAATACGACCCAGGCATTTAAATTTCACCGGTGATAGTTGTTTTCTCACGTCCCCTGGCTGATGGTTTCCCTCATACTTCTGGCTGCGCGTATAACTTGGGACTTACTGGTGTTCACCTTCATGTCGCCTCTGGCAAGGTGCTCTTGCCCTTCTAACCAACCTCGCCTAACTTCGCCAGTGAATCCGCCGTGATGACGAGATCATCAGCAAACAGTCGTTCCCCACGGCGGTCCTGTTCTCGTCTCTTCGCGTAACAACATACGTCAAACACTACTGCGGGCGGCAGTACACAACTTATGAGCGGGTTACGTTCCCAGACCCGTCCCTAAGTCCGTTATCTTGGTAGTCAATATTTAACTGGACTGTACATGCGGTCAGTGTTATAAAATGTGTTATGGTTCAAGAAAAAAGGGAAGCATTGTTAAACTTGACAATACTGTTGTTGTGCATAACGCGAGAAGCTGGGACTCATTACATCTCGCGGAGGATCGATCCGCCGCACAAAATAGTTCCGCAGTTTGGTTCGTGAGTACGACCGAACGTTCGCAAGTCGAACTGTTAAAAATAATGACATCTCACGGCGGTTCGTTCGTAAGTGCGGAATGTTCTTAAGTTGTACGTTCGTATTTGAGGACTGCCTGTATAATAAATTGTATGGGGCTGAGTGCTTCCCTGTGGTGTAATTCACTATGATTGGGAATTTTTGTTGTTGCTTCTGTGTCCTGCCTGAGTTTCTAGCGCAGTGAAATGTTTCAATCAGGTTTCCCTGAGACCCCAAAGTTATTTTATGTATTTACTATTACTTTAGTAGGTAAGGCCCACTGAGAGATACAGCTCTTTCAGAAGCGACCTGGCCACAAATGATAGCCCAGAAAAGTGGCATATGTGGAAATGTATAGCAGCCAAATACTCTAAACGCATGTTTCTAAATGTGGAGGCGAAAACCCGGAGGAGCCGGAGAAAAATCCACACGACCATGGGGAGAACACGCAAACTTCAAATATATAGGCGCCAGGGTCGGGATCAAACCCACGGCCTCCTGTATACCAGGCGAGGGAGTAAACATCTCACCTTAGTTATTTAGATACCTATTGCAAATTAGACTATTTTGGTCTCTTTGAGTTCTCTCACCTGTTAAAATAAAATGAACTCGAACTAAATCACGCCCTCATTCACTCGATCACTTGCTCGTGCTTGCAAATGAGGCGATATGGGACATTTGAGTTCGCACCTGGTTAAAGAAAATAAACTTAACCACTCTGGCTAACCCCAAGTTCCAATTTACTCGAGTCCGGGTAAGGCTATACCGTAGCTGTTGTATTGCTCTTGCACAAGTGAAGGCCCATGCTTCAGCACGTGCGCATATTCTTTGACACACGAGTAGTGGGACCTTTTAGGTTTATCGTTTAATATTCCTGGCTTTACTGCAGTCTAACTTTGAAGTGTTACTGTCGGTGGTTAAATGTTATATTTTTTGTTGTTCCTGCTGTGCTCGGGCACCACAGATCTCGCATTGTAAAATAGCTGAAAAACTGGCATCCATGTGACATCAAAGAAACTCAAACGCAATGCAGGCACAGGTTACTAGCTCTGTGCAATGATCCTTTTATCAGAATAATGACGAAGGGCTAAAGGTCTGAGCACGGTTGGGGTTTTATCTTTTACAATTAGGTCTGTTTAAAGGAGGAAAATATATTAAAGTTAGTCACTTCATATGAGTACACAGTCCATGTATACATTATTCAATACAGTAATGCTTCGAAATTCGTATATTCGATAAACAAAGTTTTGGTATAACAGAAAAATAAATGCAATTAAATAAATAATACTTTCACCGATCTACAGGACTATAAAAATAGGAATAAAACTAATTCTTCACTCTTGATTTGAAGCTTCGTGAAAATAAAATAAATCACGACGTTTCGGGCGCAACACAAGCAGACTAAAATCTAATATTATTTTCAATATAAATTGTCTTTGTTTACAATATGAATGGTTATGGCAATTTCCATTGCAGCCAGCTTGGTGTGAAACATCACCGCCATTGTTTTCCTTTGCTGGTCTCGTGGGTAACGTATTCATCTTGCTGGTGCCTTGGATAACTTGCAAGTTGCAATATGAGCTCGGATAAACCAGAAAATGTGGAACGTTATCTTGAGCCAGCAAATTAACAACCTGTCATTTATCAGTTGAGTAGATCGTGTCATGTCTAGCATAGAGATATAAAAAAAACTAACTTTGGATGCCAATTTTTGCTTCTCGACAGTTCACTGTTAATGTGCCATTTACTGAGTGACTGTGTATGTATGTACTTTGAACTTCTTTCTCACCGTACGTAGCCAAAACGAGCTAATCGGAGGAGCGGGGGAAGGAGAGCAAACTAAACACAAAATGCAGTTCTAAAGAAATGCGTTTTCAAATCTACATTTGAAAGTGCATAGCTCCAGTGGCTTCCTAGTATCGGCAGGAAAGAGCGTTCCAGACGGCCGCAGAAGCGCATTTGAAAGCACACGATGCAGTGACCGTCTCTTTTATTTTACAGTTGTCTTTGTTCGATCGCTATCTTGCCGTGATCTCGGGACTGTTTTGTTGTTGCTGTTTTTCCTCGCTTGCCCAAGCTTGATAAATCGGGCTCGTATAATTAATTTATATTTAGTGACTTGCCTTTTTTTCTATTTTGCACTCGTATCGTTTTTGTGTGGTTTGTTGTAACTTTGCTGACCCGCCCATACTGGACATCTGAGAAAAAGAGCATCATAGCTCCTCGGATTCCTCCTGCAGTCTTAAATAAAGAGTCTGATCTAAACGAGCTACTTAAAATTGTGTCCAGATATTTTTTTATAGAAGAGTTCGATACCCGGACGTTTGGCCAATTCAATTTTGAGAAGTGTTACGTGTGCGTAAATTGGAGTACCCATGAAAAACTCTCCCATGGGGCATGACGTTCATAGATCTGCACAGATGGGTCATGAACACTTTATTTCTTTTGTAGAATTTAATGTAGGTCGTGTTCGATATACCCGCGTGCCAATGAAAGCTCATAATTTCCACGTCGAATAACTGATTTGGCACCGCTGAATTGCTCTGTTAAATTCCTGTCACATACATGTGATTAAGCAGGTTATCAAATCTAGCAACTTGAAGGCGTTGGCCGACTCACAAATATCAGAAAAGTTTTTTTGTGAATAACCCACAAAGGCAGTGCGTAATACTGAACATTTACTTGTGATGCGGTGTGTGCATTTATTGTCATGTCCTTTGACTATGCTATACAGCAGAGCCTGTGGGTGCAAAGTGCTTGCGTTGACTTTCATCAAAGTGTCTTCATTTCTGAGCAAGGCCTCGTTATGTCGTATGGTGTGTGTGTGTGAGGGTGCATTGTGTGTGTGTTGAACGGTACTTTATTTGCTTTTGCACTATACTACATCCCACGGTGACTCTGGTTTGATTCCCAGAGTCACAATGAATCTGGGTTGCCTGCCTGTCTTAAATAATCTCTGAATATGGATTGGGGGACTACTGGGTCACTTTGGCCTTAAATGAGTATCTCTGTGGGAACAATCAGCGCTATGGAGACAAATGCGGCCAGGCGTGGTTCTTGCCACCCCCAACCCCTTGCGTGCTCTTGTCAGTGTGTGTGTGTGTGCTTGCTAACAAAAAAAGTAATTGACCTGACAGTCCACATGCCTAAGTGGCGATCTTTGCATTTGTGTGTGTGCGTTGTTGTTCACAAGCGGTCAATGTGCATGCTGCTGTATTCCCAGAGTCCCACGTGTGAATTTCTGTCTTGTATGTACAAAAGTGGCTGCTGCAACGTGCTTTACTGCCACCGTGATCATATTTCATATTATTTATCAGACACACTTGCTCAAGCAAGTGTGGGACAAAGCTGATTTGTTTAGAAATGTAAGCAAATTATTTGGTGACGCTACATAGCAAAAAAACACTCCAGGCATTAGTCAGTAACACTCCCTTAAAGTTTTAAGTCTAAATTTAACTCCCTGAAAAGTAGAAATATATAATCTGTAAATAAAACTGTCATATATGATCAAATGTGTTTTATATGTGTATATATAAAAAGAATAACAATAATTTTCAAAGGAAAGTATTTAAAAGTACTGTATATAATAAATGTAGCACATCTATTATTGGACACACTGCACTTTATACCCTGCGGCCTGAGATAAATTACGTTTTTTTAAAGTTTATGAACAATTTTTTATTAACATGAATCGTTAATTACTAGTAACAAATTGCATAGCAGACAAACCCGTCAATAATCAGAAACGTATTACTAAATAAACCCATTTCTTTTGAAATGTTAATTTCTAAATATTGCTGACACGATTGGATTTTGGGGACCGCTATTGAATTCCAGGCCTAATTATAATTTAAATAGGATTAGAGCACCTCTAAACCTCTAAAGAAATGTCAGCCTAAAAGGGACTTACAATTGTACTAAATCCCTGATCTTTTAAAGAGGAGTAAAGGAATTTGGGAGCAATTTAAAGATGAGTTATATTTTTGCGTCATTTTAACATTACTTTCCCATTTTACAGATGTATGTATGTTGAACTTATTTTGCGCCGTACATAGCCAATCGTGCTAATCGGAGGTGCGGGGAAAGGACAACAAACTAAACGCAAAAATCAATTATAAAGAAATGAGTTTTCAATCTAGATTTAAAAGTGCATAGCTCCCAGTTCCAGACGGCCGCAGAAGCGCATCTGAAAGTGTGTGATGCAGTGACCATCCTTGTTTGATGGCTAGCCAAAATCCGCTGCGAGGATAACCAGAGTTCGCGTGATGGTTATCACACATTACACATAAATCAAATGTGTAATGTAACAAATGTGTGTTCCAGTGGGAGGTTACATCGTATATTACCTTCGAAAGGGATTTTTTTTTAATAGCACTCAATTGGAAAGCTTTGCGAGAAGTGAGGGGGTGAGTAGTTGAATCCGTTCTTACCGCTGCACAGTTTTCAATTTGAATGGGGAGGTGGCTTTTTCTGCTCTGATCTCCCACCAGAAATCAAGAAGAGGTCATGCACCGACTTGTCACTGGGGCTATGGTCACCACTGCTTGAAATGACGAGCCACTGGTTTTGACACGATGTCTGCACAGTGAGCTTGCTGAAGATGCTGGGCAAATCTTGTTGCCAAAGGCGTTTTACCAGTTTCCAAAATTTCACGGAGGCCACAACGTTTGCGCTCAATGCAATAAACTACATTTGGTGGAGGTACATGTAAACCTATGGTATGTCACAAATGATGCTCTGCATGTCGAATGAGTTTATTTACCAGTTATACATGTTTGAATATTGGAAGTATGATTCAATAGATACTAATAAATGCCGATTTAAAAACTGTTACTCAAGAAATATAAAAAAATTATCGGGGTGCCATGGTGCAGAGTACAGTCTCCAATTCTTGTCCACTCTATCCCACGGGCCTTTCATTGTGCTCTGAAGGCCTATTGCCAGAAACAGTGCCACTGTTAAATTGACGAATGTGAGTTTTCAGTCATTTGTTAAGGTAACTGAGCTGGTTGTGGAAATTCCTCATTCCTGTGGTCAATATGAGTCTGTCCATAGGACAGCCACTGTCGACTTAACACAGTGTAGTAGTACCTGTTTATCGGTCGTTCGAGTGCTGATGGGCTTAATCGACAACCCTCGATGGAGAACTGAATGTGTAGCGTTCTGATTGCGAGCGGGGGGGGGGGGCGATTCGACCACGGTGTGAGCCGCCCTAAAATTATTCGAGGCCCAAAATGACGCGAGGCCTGAATTCGCGAAACTGACACAGCAGGCGCTAATTTTAAAATGAACGTTCGAGCGGCCAAAACGGTGTCTAAAAAAACCCACCTCTAAATAAGGAGATAATCTGGTGCTCCCAAACTATGCTATTAAATTTCACCTCATTGCACAAACAGAAATTAAATACTTTAGAAACTAAAAACCGTACCCTAATTAACTCAAATATACGAAGGTCCTCTGACAGAAGTTGAAAACCCACGTGTTTTTTCTCTCTCTATCCATATAACAAATAAACGCTAAACATTTACACTGTTAATAAGACATGGTAAACACACCAATCCCGCAAAAATACCAGATACGTTTACTTTTTTAACACGGGCCCAGCCCATGCTGACCTCACAAATTACTTTGTAGAGTCATGTGCCCTTGAGTAAACTTGTAGTTTTATGAGCAGGGCAGTGAATCGGGTGCCTGTGCTTTGATGGTTCGGTCCCAATTGCACTGGCATGCTATACCTTGTTCAGCCATATCCCAACGTGTGTGTAGGAACCATTCCCCAGTACCTATGCTGGCACGTAGGAATGAAAACCGTTTGTCAAGTTATGCCATGGCTACTGCTGCTTAGATGAAAAAAGTATCTGAAGGACAATTATTCTTGTAATGAGAGACTCTCATGGCACCACAGAGAGACACGTGACGCAAGTATAACAGCCCTCTGTCAATGCACTGCTGGACAAGGCCCCCCCCCTCTCCGTGGAAGTTCTGACAACACTTCACCAAACTGGTTGGTGCGAGTTGATAAAGGTAGGGACCATAGACGTGAGAGCAAAGGATTGCAGTACAATGATAGATTTTTGCTGCACTGCTTTTGCTGCCCGCCCACGACCTATAACAACCTGTTGTTATTAGACGTGGTGGTCTCGTATCTTAGCACTACCCAGGCTCGCTCAACCCTGCTTCGCTTACAAAAGCAGCTGAGATTGGATGTATTCTGGGTCATTTGGTCATAGTCTTGGAGAGCTGAATGGCGTTCAATAGAACTCGCAAACAGACACCTTATGAAAGACCCAAGGCAGGAGATGCCTGGGTTTGAACTTCCATGAAGCTCATGGTCCACCCTAAACCGCATCCACTGCACAAAACCATGGCAGATGCGGATATCGGATGCACAAATGGAAAATAACATTCTCCACTGTTTGACTGCGGTCATCCAGAACAGACCGTATAACATGTAACAACGCAATGCCCGATCCACTAATACGTAGGAGACATCATGGCGATACACTCCGCTGCTCCTGACACGGATATCTGGCTTGACCACCTGAATGTGAAATTGTAGTTTGTTGCTCTGCACCTACATCAGCAGCCATCCGAAAGAAGAACGTTATGGGCAAGTGATTCGTAAATGAGTGACACAATCCAAAGATCTACACTATGGGAACCTCATTTGCCAGTAAAAATATGATAATTGGTTTTTTACCCTTCTATCTGGCAACAAAACTGACACCTTTTTACAAGGAGTCATGTTTGCATAGACCGCAATACCTGCAGTCATAATACAAACAAAAGAACATAACTCTGATAATGTGCACTGTCCTTGAAGTTGATTGGTCCACACCCGAGACAGCTTTCCTTAGAGCCTAGTCTCACATGGGTTGGACCAGATGACGCCAAAAGGCGCACAACTCAAAGACAATGCACCATCAGAGTATGAGAGCTCGGGGCAAGCATCTACACTATGGGAACCTCATTTGCCAGTAAAAATATGATAATTGTTTTTTTACCCTTCTATCTGGCAACAAAACTGACACCTTTTTACAAGGAGTCATGTTTGCATAGACCGCAATACCTGCAGTCATAATACAAACAAAAGAACATAACTCTGATAATGTGCACTGTCCTTGAAGTTGATTGGTCCACACCTGAGACAGCTTTCCTTAGAGCCTAGTCTCACATGGGTTGGACCAGATGACGCCAAAAGGCGCACAACTCAAAGACAATGCACCATCAGAGTATGAGAGCTCGGGGCAAGCATCTACACTATGGGAACCTCATTTGCCAGTAAAAATATGATAATTGGTTTTTTACCCTTCTATCTGGCAACAAAACTGACACCTTTTTACAAGGAGTCATGTTTGCATAGACCGCAATACCTGCAGTCATAATACAAACAAAATAACATAACTCTGATAATGTGCACTGTCTTTGAAGTTGATTGGTCCACACCCGAGACAGCTTTCCTTAGAGCCTAGTCTCACATGGGTTGGACCAGATGACGCCAAAAGGCGCACAACTCAAAGACAATGCACCATCAGAGTATGAGAGCTCGGGGCAAGCATCTATACTCACATGGGTTGGACCAGATGACGTCATACTGGCAAATGAGGTTCCCATAGTGTAGATGCTTGCCCCGAGCTCTCATACTCTGATGGTGCATTGTCTTTGAGTTGTGCGCCTTTTGGCGTCATCTGGTCCAACCCATGTGAGACTAGGCTCTAAGGAAAGCTGTCTCGGGTGTGGACCAATCAACTTCAAGGACAGTGCACATTATCAGAGTTATGTTCTTTTGTTTGTATTATGACTGCAGGTATTGCGGTCTATGCAAACATGACTCCTTGTAAAAAGGTGTCAGTTTTGTTGCCAGATAGAAGGGTAAAAAACCAATTATCATATTTTTACTGGCAAATGAGGTTCCCATAGTGTAGATGCTTGCCCCGAGCTCTCATACTCTGATGGTGCATTGTCTTTGAGTTGTGCGCCTTTTGGCGTCATCTGGTCCAACCCATGTGAGACTAGGCTCTAAGGAAAGCTGTCTCGGGTGTGGACCAATCAACTTCAAGGACAGTGCACATTATCAGAGTTATGTTCTTTTGTTTGTATTATGACTGCAGGTATTGCGGTCTATGCAAACATGACTCCTTGTAAAAAGGTGTCAGTTTTGTTGCCAGATAGAAGGGTAAAAAAACAATTATCAAAATCCAAAGAGTTAATGAGTGCAGGATAAATGATTATGCAACCCCTTGAGTGTGGCTCCGGGCCCCGCTGTGCGTGTGTTTTACATGTGCGTGATGGTAATAAGGGTTATAATTGAATCTCTGCATTAGTGGGGAGGGTGCGGGGGATTGTATCTTGTTGTTCATCAAGCGTCTTTACTCGTGTGGCCGCACGTTCACTCATTAACGTTCGTTCGACATTGGCGGCGGAATTCTTTGGCCGCTCGGTCAGCGCTTGCGGTTGGGGAGTAGTTAAGAAGGCGCCGACGCGTGACCACAGTCTCGGATGTGAAAGGATCTCGGCCCCGACAAGAAAGCGCAACGATTCCGACTTTTAAAAACGCACCCCTCCCATGCCCCCCCCCCATGTTTGAAGGCCAGCTTCGGGAGTACAGTAGTAGTAACCTTCTTCCACTGCGGGTTTCGCGATGTCTACCTGCCTTTAGAGCTAATCGATGAACAAATGGGATTAGTGGTCCTCGGCTTTGTTTATCATGGGGGGCTCGTTGGGATGATTTGGTGATCCCATTCAAAAAAAGTCTTCATGCTCTTGGAGCAGTGTTGATTTCGTTTTAATGGTCCTGAGCCCCTGATGGATGTAAATTCCACAGTTGTATGGCGGCTAATATTTTCATGCATAGGACAATCACTGCTGGCTTCCCGCAAAAGCAGTCCTATGTTTTATTGGTCCTGAAGCGGATGATGGGCTGATTATATCACCAACGGTGCTCTTGTCACAGCGAACAAAAAAAGATGAACACTTCATCAGTAACACTTGTCTTCAAGGAAAGAAGTATGATTGGCAATGTTTTGGCCAATGCCCGACCTCATTGCACGTGAAGAGAAAGGCCAGAGAGCACGCAAAGGATAATACAAGTTGTAAGACTGCACTTGACGCCATGAGGCCTGATGAGCATTCCAGTTTTTTCAGTAGTAGATTTGTGATGAGAGAAAGAAAGAGAGTGAGCGCTATTTAAGCCAAAGGCATACGAAGCATTCTGTACACAACACCTTTCAACGCTTACTTGCCATGCCCTAGGTTTTCTCCGTGCATCTTTTTCAAATCACACATTTTTTCCCCATGTTCTATGAAACCCACGTGAGAAGTTACTCTGACCTCGTTGCACAGCAGGTGGTGTTGTTGTCGTTGTTTTTGTTTGTTCCGCGCCAAACAGGTTTAGGTGATGGAATTGTCATTGGCAAAAACAGAAACACATTTGACCAATGAATTACAGCACCGTAGAGACGAGGACAGCGTCTTCCTGCTCAAGCGAACATGCTGAAAATCTCTGTTGGCAGCTCTGAGCCCAAAGCACATGGTGTTCAATTAAGTTATATGAACCTTATGGCGGGACCCCGGGGTCCCGAATAAACGGAAGTCAAAGTCGTAATTTATTTATTTTTGGCGACTCTGTCCCACCGCGCACATAAACGCTGGAACCCACCTGGCGCGGATCATTCTGTTGTCATGTCGTCCAAGCGCATCGAGGACGAATGCGCAGAAGGAACTAAACTTTTAAACCTTGGTTAGCGCATCGTTTAGAGCTCGTTAAGAGGAATAGGTTGCCGTATGGTTCGCCTTCAAAAGACATAAAATGACGTCGCAAAGCAGTTTATGCGAGAGCTGGGGGCTTATGGGACCCAGGGGTCCCGCCATAAGGTTCATATGGTGACTCCATACCAAGAGCATTTTTAAAGTGTTCTACAGGACAATCGTGTGAAGCATAAACAGCGCAAATAGAATCGCAGAACAAGAGAGGCCAAAAAAAAAGCACGTGTTGTTGGGTGGTGGCGGGAGTGACACTCGGAGTGGATTCATTAGGAAGACTTGGTTAAATAGCTCTCACGTGGGCTGTTTATACCACAGATGGGCCAGAGGTATTTTGTTGATGTCGCTCCTGTTGAGTTTTCGGCCTCAAGCTGAGCTTTTGTCTGCTGTAGTTGCATCACCCCATCTCGATAGGCTGTTGTTTTGTGTCCTCTGCGCAGGTGTATGTACAATCCACCGTGTGGTCAGCCCTAAACGACAGGATCTTTGAAATAGCAACGCGCAAAGAGTGATACTGCTCACCAACAGCAGGAAGGCACAGCTGCCATCAGACCTTGCGTGAATGTCATGTGACCACCACATTACCGATAAAACAATCCCAGCCTTATCTTATTTCACTGCTGCCTGATGGGACAGCCACATTCTTTTGTGTTTGTTGGTGGATTATAAATTATATGGCCACACATTCCACTCACTTTTGAGCTGCCGATTTAGGCAGTACATTACCTGCCACAATTTTCGCAATGTTCCTCTATAATTGGGCAGTGGTTGGCGTGGTAATGTCTCCTAAATATGTCTTGTGTGTTTTTTTTATGCGTGTGTTTCTGTAATTGCACGTGCGTGTATTCAACATGTGTATTCCATGCACGCACGTGTTCGCATACGTGTCTTTTTGCGTGCGTGTGCCAATCGCTCGCTCACGCGTGTTTGTGTTCGCATGCTTATGTCACCCACAGCTGCAGGACCACGTGATCAGCCCAAACACACAACATGCCCAGCCAGGCGGCGCCCCATGACCGGTAAACGCCCCTCAAACACACATGCGCCATTGACCAGCGTGGTGAAATACGGTCTATTTTCTACTGAATATTTTTATTTTACCAGGTAAGGCCCACTGAGCTATATAGTTATTTTTCAGAAGTTACCTGACCACAAATGATAGCTCAACACAGTGGCTTATCATATGGAAATTTATAGCAACCAAATACCGAAGAAAAATCCACACGACCACGGGGAGAAAGACACACAAACTCCAAATATACAGCAGGCTTCAGGGTCGGGATTGAACCCACGACTTCCTGTATATCAGGCAGGATACTGAACATCTCTTCACCGTGGGGCCCACAATCCTTGTGACTTACATGGCGTGGGGGGAAACTTCATCCAGCGGTGGATCAAAAAGGAAGCCGAAAAATAAACTACGGGGTACAGTTACGTGTTGGTACCCTGGCAAGGATGTCGCGGCATCGCGGGACGTCGTGCGTACGTGTGCACACACGCTGTGAAGAAAACAACCAGTCTCTTGTGAGGAATGTGAGAGACCCGGTTGGTCGTGTATCTTAATCACTCATGGGAGTAGTGTCGCCATGGATGGACAAACCGAGTTAATTTCCTAGCTGTAATCTGACCCTTGGAGCACCCCTCGGTTGACTCGGTCTAAATTGAGCTCCTGGTTGCAGTCTGTGAACATTGGCAGTGTTACAGTGAGGCAGCCACGCGCGTGGAAGTCGAGGCAACACCGCTTCCTTTTATTTGTCTCACTAGCCTGAACAGATGCTCGCAAACAGCACTTAAATAACCACGCAATGAGGCCTCATGCGGATTTCTTTCTTTTTGGCTGTAGTGAGAAATGAAAGACCCAGGCTGAACATGTACAGGAGTGGCTGCAAATGAGAATAATGATCACGATGATAATAATAATACTCTTTGGTTCTTTCGGTAAAGTCACGTAGGTAGAACAATAATAGATCACGACGTTTCGATCGCAACACAAGCAATCGTCATCAGGTGGGACAACCACAGCGAGAAAAAACTGCTGAAGTAGGCGAGAGATCTGCCGTAGCACGAGGTTATATAGGCATTGGTAGTAGGGGGGGAGAGCGAAGGGGGGGAGGCGCGGCAAAAAGTGGACCCCGCAGCAGCACCCGGGTCACTAGAGTAAAGTGGACCACCGCGGCAGCAATGGAGAGATCGGCTGCAGGGGGGGAGGCGGGGCAGTAAGTAAACTGAAATAACCAAAGAGTATGGATTTCTGCAGTCACGAAAGCTTCAAATCAAGATAATAATCAGTTGTCAAACTACGCCATTGTAACGTTAAGATCAATTCTTCCGTCGTGATTGGTATAATTGATTCAGTGACTGCAAATGTTTTTTACGGCCACGTTCGTCTGTGTATTTATGCACCACACCAGGTAGATTCTATTTGAAGTGTCAATAAATGGTACTCATGACGTCACAGGCAGCTCCTTTTTGAGACCTGTCACCTACAGAGATCTCTGTGTGTATGCGTGTGTGTATGTATGTATGTGTGTGTTTCTGCGTGTGTTTCCGTGTGTGTGTGTATGCGTGCGTGTATCTTCGACACGTTACATGGCCTCAAAGTGCATCTTTCCTGGCACAGGCGCTGTGGTGACATCACCGTCACTTAGTGGCGAATGGTGGGTATTGGTATCTGTATGTTTCCATGTGTGTGTGTTTCCGCATGTGTTCCATGTATGTGTGTATGTGTGTGTTGCCACGTGTGTGTGCATGTTCCTGCGTCTGGGCCTGCAGCTACCACCTCGTATGGATCATCTTCTTCATCCTGGGCCTTGGCTCACTGCTGCCATGGAATTTCTTTATGACGGCCACCATGGTGAGACCTCCGAGAATTCCCAAATTTTTCCTGTCCCTGGCATGTTCCTGCCCACATATCGGATATAATAATAAATGTCAAGAATGACGTACGTTTGGTATTCCCAACATTCTTAAAACGCAAAAGGCTGTCGCGAAGGGGTTGTGTTTTTTTTTACAGACAGTCTGCAGTAGGTATCATGCAGTATAGGGCGTTGTGGGTATGTGTAATCCTCATTTGAGTAATTTTCAGGTGATTTGATTTTTGTTTTTGGGCCGTGAAGCTCACACACAATGCCCTACTCATTTTGAACGGCATCATGGGATCTTTATTGTCTACTGTGAAGCAGAGGACGATCATTTTATGGTAATTACACACGCAATAGTAACCAGGGTGGTCTGCTAGATTCTCACCGTGAACTTCTGCAATGAGCGACAATCGCACTACCACTGGGCGATATCGCTGCCCAAAAGTGGCATCGGTGACGTATGGATACATCATTGGTGTATAACGTATTATGTGTGCGTGCGTGCGTGCAATTCCTGTTCCCGAGTAACATCAAATTCTACATTGTAAAGCTTAGTTTAGAGTATGTGGTTGCGATAAAATGTCCATGTCAGAAGCCACGTTGTTGAGCTATCATTTGCGGGACAGTTCTTTTCTGAAAAAGAGCTATTAAGCTCAGTGCGCCTTACCTGGTAAAATAAAATAAATTTTTTATCAAAGATACCCTTGTAAAAGAGACATTTGCATTTCAATAGGTTCTCAGCTGGTGAACTACAAGCTTCAAATCTAGAATCTAGAATGAACTACAAGGTAAGTCATTTGCAGATTAAGATATCAAAGTTGACCCATTAATTTACAAAGCAGTGGGGCTCTGAAAAAAAATCGGAAATCCCATTCCAAACAGTCGGCTACATCACTTGGATTGAGGTGCAAAATTTGGCGATGAGGTTGGTGGACCATAGAGAGATTGTCGTGAGCAGTGATGAGTGCCATTCCAGCCAGAGGGCCTGCTAGCTGGTCAGGTTGCAGTAGAGCAAGAGGGTTGGTGGCCCCGTCTGCAACGAGGGTTTGAGTGCAAGTGGATTTCATTATGGTTATTCCTGTTTGCTCCTACACGATAATAACAAAGTCAATGGAAATTAATTGGCCAAACGTAAAAATGCAAATCCCTCCTGAAAGAGAAGCGAGGCTTAAGCTAGGCTTTTCAATCAATAAAATGCATATATATTATATTAATATTGTACAAGCAGTTATACCTGTTATGCGTAGTTTGTGAATGGATTAAACTTGGCAAAAGGTATTGTTTGTGTGTGACGCTTCCCGTGCAAAAATCCGTAAAATTGCTGCCAACTCCAGCGCGGTTGCTGCAGGGCTGCGTGGCTTTTCCACTTAGAGAACGTAAACAATGTATATATTTGAACGACATCCAAAAACTACACGGCAGAACATTCTCTGAATGTGTTTATAAAAAGTCCGGGCTTGTATTCCCTATGTTGCAGCGCGACAAATCGCAATTTGGCCGCCCTCTGCTTGTGCCGCACCGCCAACATTTAACAAACATTTAGCAGCTATGTGCCGAGGCCACGCTGCGGTTTCACGCCGTGGAGGAAGATTGATGGTCGCGTTTGGGTTTGTGGTGAAAGTTGTTATAGGGAGTGACGTTTCTCTGTGTGGTGAGGGTGTGATGAAGAACGTCAATAAACACAGGGCCAAAACGCATCACCTTCGGTGGTGGGGGGGGGGGTCTCTCATCGTTAGTGGAGATATTGGGAAGCTTTCACGAGAGGCCGAGCGAGATGGAGCATTCGCCAAGTGAGTCAGTCGAGTGCTGCGTTCGCAGAAACCGGCCTTTTTGATGGACCGAATCAACCAAATATGGAAGACTGGAGTGGTCAACTTCAGCGTTAGGAAATGGGTGTTTGTGGCAGGAGTTTGGTACCACGTGGGTTAAAGTGTTGGAACTCTTAACAAAGCACAACAAGAAAGTAATCTGAGGGTGGAGGATGTGTGCAATATGATGGCACGACACAGTAAGCACATTGAACCCTGTAGACGTAATCAAGCGGGGAGGTTGTCAAGAGCAGGGCAGGTGTGCAAGCAGGCAGAGGGAGGGGGCAGGTTACCCGGAGAGATATTGGAGTGGCACCCAGAGATCGGTGGCCATGTGGTGGCATAGTTTGACCTTTTTTGGGTTGTTGTACATCAGTTTAGAGCTCTGGCAGAATGATTTTAAAGCTGAAGTGTGGTGGCGTCATCGGAATTGGCCGGGATACTTTCTTTTAACTTGATCTGTAATGTAATTCTTTAATATTTTTTTGGTAGTGTGGGGGTGGTTCAAGCTCACAATCCAGTGACTTGGAGACTGGGATCATGCTGAGATGTACGTGGGTAGCCAACGAGCAGGGCCTCTTGAGATGTACTGCATGGAAGGCGCAGTAGAAATGCTATTTGATGAGGATAATGAGAGGTGGCTGTAAGGAGTGCAGCACAGCAAATAGGACCGAGCAAAAGTAGCAAAAGAATAAGCTCTTACATGTTGTTTATCATTCTCGCCTGCTTTGTGAACTTGTAATGATGATAGCATTGTTACGCAATTTTTTGTTACGCAATTGTTCATGTTCACTGGCGCCTTCGTGTGTGGCAACAGAGGGCAGAATGTAGAGTTTGCCATCCGATAAAGTATTGGGTCACGCGTGCTGCTTGACAACGTAGATCCTTGCGCAACTAGTGCCATCGACGCTTCATTCATTATTAATTTGTCTTTTACTTTTTCACGCATTATTTTCGTGAGAGCACGGTCGGAGTCGCGTCATGAGATTTAGTTTGTTGTCCTTCCCCCCCACTCCCCCCCCAACCCTGATTAGCACGGTTGGTTAAACGTACGTACGTGAGATGACGAATCACCCTGGAGTCATCGGAGCCTTGCGTCCAATCGGGGGAACTGCCACGGACGACGCTACTCCCAGTACTCTCTCAGATATACACTAATTATTAAAAATGGACCGTATTTCGGGAGAAAAGTGCGTGTGGAATCTCATGATCTTTACCTCCCGGCGGCACTTGCGGACAACTATCTTGTGCACGCAGTTCACCAGGCAGGGGGCGTCATTGTTAGGAAGGGGACATTCGCCAACGTGATGCTGCCGGATCGGTCCTGTAATCGGTCAATGTATGTTCCTTTTCAGTTTCATTTATTAGGTATAACCCTGTGAGCCATGCGGCTCTTGCCTTGGGTGCAACCGCAACAAAACAAAAACATGAACAAGAAACATCTTAAAGTGACTACATGCAACAGAAACATCCTGGAAGCAACAGAAACATCCTGGAAACAACAGCACAGTAAAGTCCCGTGTAGCCAGTTTCCCAGCTAGTTTGCTAAGGTAGATCCGTGGTGCATCGGCACAGAACAAGAACAACACCATTGTTGATCCATACGGAGGAACAGGCAGCAACGGAACGGAACGTGTCAGAGGTGCAGGCAAAAATAGTGCGGAAAGAACAAAACTTAACTACAAAATGGAAGTTATATTGCACATTCTTTCACAGATTCAATATTCTTGAAGTTTTGTGTGTACCATGCACCTTTCAATGACAGGTGGACCACCCTGCAGGATCCCTGGATAAATAAAGGACGTTGTTTTTCACGTGTAGATTTCGTCTTCTATTGGGGCTCTGTAGGGCACCAGCTTTTGGCCGCTCGACAAATTAGCAGGACAACCAAATTCGTCGTAATTGATGCTCCATGCTACGTGTTTAATCAGAATCGGAATATTTATTTATACCGGAGGAATCCGATGAGCTACAAAGCTCTTTTTCCCCACAGATTTGTGTGTTCGTATCACAGCAGAGCGAACGTTTGCTTTTATCTCGAACCCCTATCACGCGCTGACCTCACGACGTGTTGTATGAGTGGCAACCGGTCAAAGAGCTGCAATATGTGTGAATAATCCAGCCCGAGCCCTTATATATTTTTTTCTAATGAATGGCAATTGTAGTTTCTTCCCCACCCTACCCTGAAATGACCCAGCCACCGTGCTCCCCATAGAAGAAACTGCGATTGTGCATTTTCGGGTGAGGCCAGGGTGACAGTCGTTCACGAGTCTGTGCGTGAAGATTCGCCCCCGGCCACTGAGGGCGCCGTCAACTGTGCGCTGTGCGTGGACGAGATTTGATAGAATAATAATATTTGTAGAGCCCCAGAAAGGCTGTCGAGGTTTTCGATTCGGTTTCTCGCAACTTATTGCAGTCTACTCATCTCGTAGAAATACATTTCCATAAATAAGCTGCTTACAAGCACGTTTCGAGGCATGAATTGTGTGTGTGTGTAGAAAACGGTTTTAATCAACTGTGTTTATAACACGAATGGTGGGAGGGTGGAGCAGTGGTTGGCCACCTGAGTTCGAGTCCTGGCTACGGCTAACATGAGTGGAGGGTGACATCTGGATCTGTCCTGGACCATCCCGCATCACCACCACATTGGCCAGCGGGGTGGTGATGGGGTGGCTGTCAAACAACCCCCATGACCAGCACTGCATGGGTGGCCTTCATCCCTCAGTGAATTGACAAAGCCTTGCTAGTTGTTTTTTTTCGTTAGTTAACGCACTGAGATTGGCCCACAATGAACATGTCTTGAGACTTCAGGTTGCACCGTTGAGCTGATGGGTTCTGCATTAGACTCTAGACACCCATAATTAAATCAGGCTACAGGGAGCATCAGTGTCTGCACATCCTGCACCTCTGATTTAGCACGGTTGGTTTCGTACGCTACGAAATAAATTCAACATACGTACAGACATAAGGGGTAATGACTACCAATCCTGGTGATGCCCACCACACCATGTCATCGCTTCCCTGCTTTGAGATTCTGCAACCCTTGCACAGTTCACGTCTGACGTCCACAGTCCGATGTTGTAGTCCATCACCACCATTTGGGTCACTGACATGTGGGTGCTGATCCATTGTCCCTGTCTGAGTAAGCGGCCCTCCTCCATTCTGCGCACGCACCCCGCCCCTCGTAGCCGCCTGATAACAACAGCCTCAAGCCTACACAAGTCTGCTATGAATGTTCTGGTTACAGTCCACTGCTGAAACTTTCCACTATTTTGGATTTCACCAGGCAAGGCCCACTGAGCTATATAGCTCTTTTGGAGAAGCAACCTAGCCACAAATGAGAGCTCGATGGAAGTGGCTTATGTGGAAATTTATAACAGCGAAATATTGTAAAACACGTGTTTATAAATGTGGAGAGGAAAAACTAGAGTATCCGGAAAAAAATCCAACCACGTAGAGAATATGCAAACTCCCCTATAAACAGGCATCGTCAAGGTCAGGATCGAATCCACGACCTGCATATGAGACGAGGAGGGAGTTAACATCTCGCCACCACGGTGCCTGTGTTACATGACCCTCGCCTCCACATTGCTGGATTGCCCTTGTTTATCCAGGCTGGTCACCTGTTCAAGCACTGTTCAGGCTCAACGCCCGGGTTAACTTGAGAAATCTGACAAGGTGGGGCACATTCCAGTTGATTTTGTCATATGCGATCCGCACATACTCATTCTGAAATGGCAGGAGCTTCGTAAAGCACGACATACTGGTTTTTTTCTCTCTTCACGTAATCTATCCCAGCACAGCCCTGAGGATGAACGTCAATGTACGTCCATAAGAGGTTTTTTTTTCTTTTGGGTTAGATCGCTTAAATATAAATGTGTCGTTAAACCCACCACCACCCGACACAGCCAATCAAGTAAGGCTTGTCACGTAAACACAACATGGCAATTAGTTACTAGCACACCACCGGTGTGTTGGAGAATAAAACCCTTAACATTTACAATTCGAGTACGACATTTCGCCGGCAAGTGCAACAACCATCCTCATCAAGCGACAGCTAGAATTGTGGAGAAATCCTCCTGCCTGTTTCGGTCTTAAATAGACTAGGGGTGAATGTGATGACGTCCCTTGTGAGCCAATCGGGTGCGAAGACCAGAGGGGGCGGGGGGTTAAAGTAGTCATAAATTATAATGGATATCTATTATCCGTTGGGTTATTTGAGGTGCAGGGGGAAGGACAAAAACTGAACACAAGCAGTTCTAGATTTGAAGCTTTCGTGACTGCAAGGATTCATACTCTTTGGTTTTTTCGGTAAAGTCATGTAGGAAAAAAAAAAATTTAATCACGACGTTTCGATTGCAACACAAGCAATCATCATCAGGTGTAACAACCACAGCAAGAAATTCTGGCCGTTGCTTGATGTCATACCTGATGATGATTGCTTGTGTTGCAATCAAAACGTCATGATTTAAAAAAAAAAATTACCGACCTGACTTTACCGAAAAAACCAAAGAATACAAAAGCAGTTCTAAAGAAATTAGTGCATAGCAGCAGTAGAGCGAGCGGCTCGCAATCGCGAGGTTGCGAGTTCAAATTCTTGCTGGGGATTAACTTGGCCTCTCAATCAAACTTTCATATTGCACCTTTCAGAGTGAAATTGTCGCAGAGCGCTTCACAAGTAAGCGTGACATCAATAAAATTTTAGTTGCACAAAAACAATGGAAAGTATCACATTTAGTTAAAATATATGAAAGACATTATAAAATACACCTTGAACCTCTTTTTAAACACCGTGACACCTTCCTTGTCAAATGGCGTTCATGGTGCACTCCACATGAACACAACGTCGACCGGTATGCAGCACTATGAACACCATATTCGCTGCACGCTGAACACCCTACCAGCTGCACCATAACACCGCACACGTCACAAACACCCTAATCGCAGAGACGCGTGATTGTGGGGAAGTCAGTCGTTGTCCTGTGGATAATTCCCTCGCTATAGGAATGTGTAATTTTCACCACTGGCTCAGGGCTTTAGATAAGAGAAGAGCACCGCCTCAATGCTCAGAGTAAGAAACCACTTTGACCTTTGACTTTCATGACAGAGCAAGAAGCACCACCTAGCATGGGACATGCACGTATGTGTACACATTGAACTTCTTTCGCACCGTACGTAGCCAACCGTGCTAATCAGAGGTGCGGGGGAAGTCCAACAAACTAAACACAAAAAAGCTATTATTTAAAAATGCATAGCTCCCAGTGGCTTTCCAATATCGGAAGGAAGGGTGTCCCAGATGGCCGCAGAAGCGCATCTGAAAGTGTGCGATGCGGTGACCGTCTTTGTTCGATGGATAGCCAAAAGCTGCTGCGAGGATGAACGGAATTTGCATGATGATTTATGCTCCTTGACGAGATCAGCAAGGTATCGTGGTTCATTTGTGGCAAGCACTTTGTGTGTAATGATTGCGAACTTCTAATGTATTTGTTCAGCAACCGGAAGCCAATGTAGCTCGGCAAGGACCGGACGGACACGGTCAGATCTTACAGTACTCATCGCAACACGTGTCAAAGGATTTTGGACACGTGGCAGCTTGCCAATATTTTTCCAGACGTTCAGTAGAGTAGCAAGTTGCAACAATCGAGCTTTGTCAATAATGACAGTCCTCGACTTACGAACGGGTTCCGTTGAGAGCCGTTTTGGAAGTCGAGCAGTTCGTTACAACGCAATAATGTACCGTATTTTCATTGCCCATATGGTCACTGTTATACAATATCTTACGGTTCGACAAAAAAGGGAAACGTTCTTAAACTCATAAATAAGAAGAAATATTGTGTATTTACATGTAATACTGTGATAAATATTAACTTGCAAATAAAACACAAATAAGAAAAAAATTGTTCCGCGAGTTTGCGTTTTAAGTCGATATTAAAAATAAATTCGGTAAACTCTATCTGTTACATTCTTTAAACTTTTCGCGAATGCAGAAACCTTGTTGTCCCAATAGGACAAACGGGGTTACGTTCCTGGTACCAGTGAACATAGGGGGGAAATAATACATCTTTAATAACGATGACTACAATAAATAATTAATAACAACTTGTTAAAGTACTTTTGATGATAATCATTTGATGATGTTGGAGGCAATGGTGAGGAATTCAGGAGGATAACTGATCGGGAGATGCAGGTGATAAAAACGCCAAAATGTATAAACGAAGTCGACTGTAAGTATGTATAAAGTAAAACAAAAATTCCCAATAACAAGTTCAGAACGGTATTGCTTTGAGACTGAGGACAAAGCGGGCAGCCCAGGGAGCGTGGCTAAATCTTCGCAGACCGTTTCAAATGTAACAACATTCTGCGCGCGCCTCCCCAGTGTTGGTGGTCTGGCACTACGTAGTGCACTCGCGAACGCTGTAGTCTGGCGGGTCGCGACTAGGGAATTGATAGACACTGAGTTGCTCGCGAAACTCGCGAATCCAGAACTCGCTTATAGCGAGGCTGCGGAT
This sequence comes from Lampetra planeri, assembly GCF_965212315.1. NCBI lineage: Eukaryota > Metazoa > Chordata > Hyperoartia > Petromyzontiformes > Petromyzontidae > Lampetra > Lampetra planeri. The sequence goes on along the minus strand of NC_136136.1, from coordinate 10,030,422 downwards.
GTTCGTAAGTCGTGTGTTCATAAGTAGAGGACTGGCTGTCCGATGCTACATTGCACCGTGTTGGCTGTCGTGACTCAATAGCAGCCAAATGTGTCGTAGAGCCCTGACATGAAAATTGCAGGACCTGATGATATTTTTGCACGTGGCGATCAAACAACATTCTGACCGACTATGGTGCTGAGGCTCCTTGAGACGAATAAAAAAACTGAGTCCTGGAGTCTGTAAATGCTACACCTCGCCTGAGCACGAGTGCCAACCAGCAGGAACCTCTGATATTCCTGGTTTAAGCAAAGGGACATGGGCTGAGATAACCTCGAGATCGTGTCCTGCTTTACAATCAACCCAGTTCCTTGTTCAGAGACAACATTTCACAGAAGACGAAACCTGAGTAGCTGGTAAAAACCTGCGCTTACAGATGGGGGCATGAACCCGTTTGTTGTGCTGTTGCGGATGCCTCACAGTCCCGCAGCGTGAAATGCAAACTCCCAGCTTTGACGGCACTGGGTCGCACGCTGGGTGCATCACCGCACCCAGCGTGGGTGAAGCCATCTGCATTGGAGCCTTTGAAATCTTTGAATGCATCTAACATACGTACGCGTGTTAAACTTCGCACCGTAAATTACTACGTGCCCGAGTGCACTCGCCCGCTCACCCGTCGCTGTGTCCCTGGCTCTGTTGCAGTACTTCAAGGGCCGCCTGCAAGACAAGAAAGAGAACGTCACGGCCAGGAACAGCAACGGCAGCAATGACAGCATTTCTGGTGAACCTGCGTTGGAGAGCGAGCTGTCCAAGAACTTTGACAGCACCATGACCATATGCTCCATGGTGCCTCTGCTCATCTTCTGCTGCCTCAACTCCATGCTGCACACGCTGTGAGCCTCGCACAGAGACACAAGCACGCTCCCATGCCTACCCGTCCACCACGCTTGTCAGGAGTGGGGCAAGCCTCCCCTACGGAAGGAGTGCAACCTTCCTTGTGAGCCCCGTCCTTGGCTTGTCGTCACGTAGCCGGCTTCCGTTACAGTGGACACAGTGACAGCTATCTTATGCGCCGACTGACACGTCCACATTTGAATGTGTCCCCAGCCAGCTGAGACTGCCCCTACCTCCCCGTACCAACCCACTCTCTCTCACCTCCACACCGTACCACCGACCCCTCCCAACACCACCACTCACCTCCACACCACGACTCGCCTCAACACCAATAAGTAATATTTTAAAAAACTTTTTTTTTAGACATGCTTTAATGAAATGTACCGTACTAGTAATGGTGGACACAGTGACAGCTATCTTATGCGCCGACTGACACGTCCACATTTGAATGTGTCCCCAGCCAGCTGAGACTGCCCCTACCTCCCCGTACCAACCCACTCTCTCTCACCTCCACACCGTACCACCGACCCCTCCCAACACCACCACTCACCTCCACACCACGACTCGCCTCAACACCAATAAGTAATATTTTAAAAAACTTTTTTTTTAGACATGCTTTAATGAAATGTACCGTACTAGTAATGGAAGAACTCCACGACTCGAGGAAGTGGCCCCGAAGCTTGCCTTAACGTAAGGGACCGTGGTGATTTACAGCCAACGTCAGTTGAGCGTGGACAATTAGACCCAAGCCGTAACATAACATGGTGCATTGTCGTTGAGTTGTGCGCCTTTTGGCGTCATCTGGTCCAACCCATGTGAGACTAGGCTCTAAGGAAAGCTGTCTCGGTGTGGACCAATCAACTTCAAGGACAGTGCACATTATCAGAGTTATGTTCTTTTGTTTGTATTATGACTGCAGGTATTGCGGTCTATTCAAACATGACTCCTTGTAGAGAGGTGTCAGTTTTGTTGCCAGATAGAAGGGTAAAGAACCAATTATCATGTAAAAATAATGTTTAAAATATATATTTTTTATTTTTAATGATAGAATATAGTATTGTCATCAGTATGACATAAGTATACCAAGTTTGTAGTCGATACCACATTGGGAAGTGGGTAAATATTTAGTTACAAGATTTGAGGATACAACAACAGACAGAGTGAGTTAATAAAAAGTGTGTAAAAACAATCACCATTCGCCACTAAGTGGTGGTGACGTCACCACGGGGCTTGTCCACGGGAAGTGTCCAACGCCCGCTGGCAGGTCACGGGACAGACCCAGGTGCCATGGGTCGACTGACTGAGATGACTGGCCGATGCACCACCTGTGTCCCCTACTGTGCCAAATTACTGTGTTGTAGCCACCTGGCGTTCCACTCGTTGTTGTGAGCGTCGCTTCTCTGCCCTCCTATGTTGCTGGAGGGCGACTGCCTCCCAACTGCCCAGTAGCGTCCTTCACGAGCCTCCTCCACGGAGGCCGATCTTGACACCGCTGGTACTAGTCATCGGCAAGTCCACTAAGCTCCACATCCTCCTGTACCACATCACTCCATCTCTTCTCTAGCCCGTGCCGTGCCTGTTTAGCCGCTTCTATCCGGCCGAACAAAAAGCTGTTTAGGCATGCGGTGACTTGGCATGCGGGCTACATGGCCCAGCCAACGCAGCCTTGCCTGCCGGAGGAGCTCAGCGATAGGACTTTGTCCAGATCTTTCAAGTATTTGTGAGCTCCTCACAATCTAGCCTGGTTAAACCCAACATGAATCGTAGGCAGGCCAGTCTAAATGTTTCTAACCGGCAAAGATGTTTCATTAGGGGGGCCCACGTTTTGCAAGTGTAGAGCAGGGAGGGCTTGACCGTGGCCGAGAAGACCCAAAGCTTCGTGTGGAGCGACAGACCAGGTAGCTTCCACACAGCGTTACGCAGCAGATGAAAAGAAAATGCCGCTTGACTGATTCTGAGTGAGACTTCTAATGTCAAACCGGAGCCGGTCATGAGCATACTGCCCAGGTATGGAAAACTTTCCACTCCACAACTGCCCCATCACCAATTGGGAGTTGTGGGGGGGTGGAGTGTCTGATGGTACATATACCCAGACAAGTGCTTAGTTTTGGTGGGGCTGATAGTAAGGCCCCACCTCTTAGTGGCATGCTCCAGGTTTAGCAGCAGCGCCTCCAACTCCTCTTAGTGAGCAGCAATCACCAAATCATAGGCATACATAACATGGTTGACAACTAGGGAGCCATCCCTTGACCGCCCTCAGGCATTGATTAGCCTCCCATTGTATCTGTATCAGATGTAAATTCCTCTGGTACAGCCATCGAAGGCTTCATGAACGACATGGTCAAAATAGATGTTAAATAATGTGGGAGCCAGAGGAAATCTCTGTCGCACCCCAAGGTGAACAGGGAATGGCTCTTGACTCCCATCCACGTAGTTTTACTCGGGCCTGATCACCATGATGAAGGTCCTTAATGATTGTGAGCAGAGTCAGAGACTCCAAAAGCACGAAGAACAACCCAGAGCACAGGCCTACTGATGGTATCATAGGCCTTGACCAGGTCAATAAAGCAAAGATGTAGGTCCTATTGGAATTCCCTATACCTCTGCTGTAGCAGACGGACAGAAAATATGGCATTTGTGCAGGACCGCCCTTTTCTGAAACCACAATGGGGCTCCGCAAGTCTCTCCTCAGCGTGTCTGGCAAGGTGATGTTGAATGATCCTTGCCAGGACCTTTCCCAACACACTGAGGAGGGAGATGCCCAGTCTGTGCGGTCCCCCTTCTTAAAGAGGGGGACCACCAGGGCATCTTTCAAATCCTGCGGAACCCGTCTAGTGGTCCAGACTGTTATTATAATGTCATGTAGGGCAGTCTGGGTACAAACGCCACCCTCCCTCGGCATTTCGCTTGGGAGATAATCTCTGCCCGGTGCTTTTCTCAGACTGGATCGCCTTCTGTGCTTCCTCAATAGATGGCACCTCAGCCTGCCACTCACAGGGGGTGACTGCTTCTTTCAATATTTGAAGCACGGTAGCCTAAGTAGGGTCATCCCCACTTCCCCATGTTTTCTAGGCTGAGGGATTTCCCCTCCCCAAGACCTCAGAAATGCTGTGCAAATCTGCAAACCTATTCCTGGGAGTCAGAGATCAGATCATCTTTCTTTCTCCTAATGATGGTGATAGGTGTGGCGCTACAAGTTACTTCTTTGATGGAGTTAAAGAGGGATTTGTGATTGCGGGATACTGAGGCAGACTTTATCTCATCAGCAACCCGCGACCACCACTCATCCTTGCAGCGCCTCACGGCTCTACGAACCTTCAAAAGAAGGCTGCAGTAAGCCCTCCTCATTCTTTGACGTGGGATGCTGTAGACGGTGAGAGTGGGCTTGTTCCTTTTTCTCAGCCTGCCTGAACACCTCTGTCAGCCATGGTCTCTGGGGAGGTCTGGACCGTTTACCCAAAGCAGCCATTATAGCTGCATGAGCCACAGTCCTAAACCTCGCCCATTTCCCCTCGGCATCAGGAGGAGTGGGGGACGATGCCAACCCCAGCTGCAAGCGATGATGAAATTCTCGCTTGCAACTTTCATCAGCTAGCTGAGACCAGGCTGCTGTGGGTTGGAATGGGGTCCTGGGTGTACAACAACCACCGGAGTGGAAGAATGGCAGGCGCATCTTACAGATGACAAGCCGATGGTCAGTGGGCAGATCAGCTTCACGGTAGGTCCTGGTCTCAAGGACATGGGCCCACATGCACTGTTCCGTCACTATATAGTCCAGCAGATGTTCTTGCTTGGACCCGGCATGCATCCATGATGTTGTGTGGATGCGCCGATGATGGAACAGCGTATTGGTAATTACAAACCCATGGGCTGCACAAAAATCTAGCAGCCTCCTACCGTTGTTATTGAGCTGATCTGGCCCATGCCTTCCAATCACTCCAGACGAGGTGCCAGCATCATGACCAACTCGGGCATTGAAAGTCACCCAACAGGATGACTCTATCCCGAGGGGCCACTTTAGCTAGCGCCTGTAACAGGAGGTCATAGAAAGAAAGTATCTGACTCATCGGCCTTGCCTGCATCCCTCCACTGATGTTCATCTTCGGTGGGGGCATAAATAATCACAACCACCACTACTCGCCTCTGGTTGCTTGGAAGACGAGCCCAAAGTAGCCTGGGGCTTATAGCTTCCCACACCTCACCGCCATGCTCCCATGCACTTTTCATTCATTTGTTCAGAAGAAGGGCCACTCCCTGTTGTTTGGCAGTCTCCTGCCCCGAGTAGTCCACCCCTCATGGCGGCAGGAGCCAGAGCCAGTCTACCAGATCTCCTGAATACCAAAGAGGTCCAGGTGGTACCGGTCCAGCTCCCGACAGAGGAGTGGCAACCTCTCCTCTGCAGTGAGCATGCGAACATTCCACGTGACCACCCGCAGTGGTTTTTTGTTGTTTCTGGAGGAACCGTGAGGGTAAGGATTCAGTCTCCTGGCTCCGCCAAACGGGGTTTGGCCAGGAGATGTCATAGACGCCTGTCTCCTCGGGGCCTCTGACACAAACTTAGTTGCATATTTTTCACGTGGTTTTGTGGTAATTAAATTGAAGGTGGAGGGGTTACCAGCCACTCACACCCATCCAGAACAACCCTTTGGCTGCTTTGGTGGCTACAAACACCATGAGGGGAATGGCCAGTTGAAATTGGCCCTTCCCCCATGGCACTGCTCACCACAGCATTACCGTCCGGCACCGAACAAGGAGGTAGGGGGTTGTTTTGCCGGACTACACCACACCATCACTCAATTTGTGTCCACTACACCAGCGTGTTGAACACAAATTGTAAATGTGTGGGTTTAGTCTCCAACTCACTGGTGTGCTGAAGTAGTAACTAATTGGCACGTTTTGTTTACGTGACTAATTGGCTGTGTGTGTTTCTTCCCACCCCCCCTCTTCCCCCTTGTCTGCGGTGCAGGATCCCGATCAAGCTGCGCATCGTGGGGGGGCTGGGTGGCATCCTGATGATGTTCGTGCTCACGGGCATTCTCGTGTGGGCCAGCTCCCTGTCGCCCAGCGCCTTTTTTGGCATCACCATGGTCACCGTGTTCCTCATCAACTGTGGGTCCCCTCGCGCACTGCTCCACAGCACCACAGTCGTACAGCGCCACAGCCACACAGCCTCACAGCCCCACAGTCACACAGCAGCCACACAGCCACACAGCCTCACAGCCCCACAGTCACACAGCAGCCACACAGCCCCACATCCACACAGTCACACATCCCACAGCCACACAGCCACACAGCCCCACTGCCATATAGCCCCACAGCCCCACAGCCACACAGCCCTACAGCCACACAGCCCCACAGCCACACAGCCTCACAGCCACACAGCCACACAGCCCCACAAACCCACAGACCCGCAGCCCCACAGCTTCCCACAGCCGCACAACCGCATAACCGCACAACTGTACAGTCGCACGTGCACGTGATCATGGGGGATTCTCTCTGTCGCTTTGAAAGTTCTGGTTACAGTCCAGTGCCTGGATAAGGACCTCCCGCACGCCGTGTGGGTCGTAGGTAAAAGTTGAGTAGCATCGACAAGGAGGTGTAGTGTAATATAACAATGGACTGTTCTGCACTGCCCTCTGCTTCCGCGACGAAGCACAGACAAACGGGAAGGCAGCCACGTGGCGAATCAGCACCAGCAGTTGTCCAAGCTCCGTGGTCATCTCTATATTAAGATGTTTTCATTCAATTAATGGGTGTTGATATGTGTGGGAGGTAACCGGGGCGCCCGGAGAAAGCACACACATGCGAGGGGGCAACGATGTATCCCATACAGATGGTCTGCTCTTTGCCGTACCGCCTTCTCCTGGCGAGCCAGGGTATAGCACCTCCTTGACGTTCACTGCCTCGACAGTGCTGCATTACAGGCCACGTGCATAATATCCACCACCGTTAAGCTGGTATGAACAAGACGGAGATCCGTCTTGTTCTTGATAGATGTTTGGGATGGGCCATGGAATGATCGGATCAAATTTGTGTGGTTGAGACTCAAGCACCCGACACAGACAAACGAATCAAATTGTCGCGTTTAAAATTGGTCTCGTGGTCTCGACGACACAATTTTCGCCAAATCTCTCTGTGAAGTTATCCCCCCCCCCCCCCCCGTAGACTGTTGGGGCAAGTGCTGTGTTAGCGAGCACCTACGAAAGCCAGCACCTCACACGAGGAAATGGTGTGGCCTACGCCACGCCCGGCCTCCTTTGTAATCCCCTAGTGGTGATGTTTACACGCCGCACCCGTTACTCCTTTGAGGCTGAGTTGACCTAGGGGGGAGGCCCAGGACCAGTTCATATATATTTGTCACTGTTCGCAGTCGTGAGCGGGAATCAATCTCCGGGTTCATAGTGCAGTGTGCTGACCACTCCTCACGCTCCCCATGCCATATGCATACATACATAACACAAAAAGTAAATCCTCATGCAAGGCGTTTTCGCTGTAACGCGGTTCTTCCATTTGGGAACACTTATTGCGGAACGCGCACTGCTGTGACATGGTTTCTGAGCCATCGACGACGAACTATTTTCTTGAGCTGCGCAGTTGAGCGGTGTGGGAATTCTGGGTATACGCGCGGAGTGATACGGCACGTGGCGGCATGCCTACAGCTCGGTTCTTTGTCCCGCCATAGGATGACTGCCGCAATGTGTACACGGTATTCCCTCGTTATGCGCAAGCGATACGTTCCGGAGATGCATGCGAATAGCAAATTTTGCGGATAATGATATTGGCCTACGAATTACAGTAAATCAATACGTGACTACTACATCTCATCACTTCCTCTCTCATCACTTTATCTCATCACTTTCTCGGATCACATTCTCTCTCATCACTTTCTTTCTCCCTGTCTATTGGTGCAGTCGTGTACAGTTCAGATGCGATTCGCAGATAACAAGTTCGTGAATAACGAGGGTATACTGTACAGTAATTCCTAGCATAATGCGTTTTGGCTTTACCTGGGACTTTTCAGGAATGCATCTGCAAGACTGACCGTAAACACGTTATAAACACAACAACACGTCACTAGTTGTTGATGTCGTGCGTGTGCGTGTGCAGCGTTTGGCGCTGTGTTCCAGAGCAGCGTGTTTGGCCTTGTGGGACTGCTCCCCCCTGGCTACACGGCGCCCGTCATGAGCGGGCAGGGCATGTCCGGCATCTTCACCGCCCTCGCCATGATCTTCTCCATCCTCAGTAAGCACCTTGCCACATCATACAAAGACAAAGATCCCCCGTGGAGCTTGAACGGACTGTTTAGGGAAAGTGCTGTGAGCGAGCACCTGTGAAGGCTGGCACCACGCCTCATTTGAGGCTGAATCAACCTTGAGGAGGCCCAGTACTGGTTCAGATGATCATCGCTAGTGTTGGCCACTAGCGGAAATCAAACTCAGGTTGCCGGGTTCGTAGCGGAGCCAACTTTCTGTATTTTAGCCACCCAGTGCTCCGCTTCGCTCCTCTGCCCTCTGTTGTTGTTGGAGGGCGACTGCCTCCAACTGCCCAGTAGCGTCCTTCATGAACCTCCTCCACAGAGGCCGATGTTGACACCGCTGGTACCAGTCATCGGCAAGTCCAATCAGCTCCACATCCTTCTACGCCACATCAGTCCATCTCTCCTCTAGCCCGTACCACGCCCGTTTAGCTCCACCTATCTGGCCGAACAAAACCTGCTTGGGCATGCGGTGGCAAGGCACCTCCACACACCTCGTGACGACGCACAGTTGCACTTGACGCACGGTGCTGTGCCGTACTGCCGCACTGTAGCGTGTCACAGGACCTGTGCCATACCAACACTACAAAACGTAAAAAAGAACATGCCTGAGAAGACTTGCACTGCATTGAATTTGTTAGTTTCATAATTATTTATGTTGGTGCAGTATTCTCGATGTGTCTTGTGGCACAGTTGTTTTTGCACTGGCTTGCTTCATTGCTGTGCTTTATTTTACTAGTTTCGCTTTCGTGATCTTCGTAACCCCAGGTCACTTTCAAATGAGACTCATTTGCGCCACGCAAGTCCTCACCTGGTTAAACAAAACTTAACTAGAAATAAACTTGAACAACATTCCCTGACGTCGTTGGAAATTCATCGATTCATCAGTGAATAGAAATTTTTTGGTAAACAAAAAAATATTCGTTGGTGAAAAAGGGAACAGAAGAAATGGGATTGAGATCCAGAATGGTGACGATTCATTGAACGGTTACAACCACACCAACAGTTTGGGTCTCCACGGTGACAGCGCCACCAGGAGACGCGCGGGAGACATGCGGTCAGATGCAGCAATGTCCCCTCGCCCATCTCCCTCCTCTCCCCCACAGGTGGCGCAGATTCTCGCTCGGCTGCGTTCTGGTATTTCGTGACGGCGTGCGTTGTAACGGCCATCGCCATATTTAGCTACCTCTACCTGCCTCGTCTGGTGAGCCCCCCCCCCCCACACACTCACCACCGCACCGATCCCACCACCCACCATAGCTCATTGCATCTCACCACCGCACCGATCCCACCACCCACCATAGCTCATTGCATCTCACCACCGCACCGATCCCACCACCCACCATAGCTCATTCCATCTCACCACCGCACCGATCCTACCACCCACAATGGCTCATTCCATCTCACCACCGCACCGATCCCACCACCCACCATAGCTCATTCCATCTCACCACCGCACCGATCCCACCACCCACCATAGCTCATTGCATCTCACCACCGCACCGATCCCACCACCCACCATAGCTCATTCCATCTCACCACCGCACCGATCCCACCACCCACCATAGCTCATTGCATCTCACCACCGCACCGATCCCACCACCCACCATAGCTCATTCCATCTCACCACCGCACCGATCCCACCACCCACAATGGCTCATTCCATCTCACCACCGCACCGATCCCACCACCCACCATAGCTCATTCCATCTCACCACCGCACCGATCCCACCACCCACCATAGCTCATTGCATCTCACCACCGCACCGATCCCACCACCCACCATAGCTCATTGCATCTCACCACCGCACCGATCCCACCACCCACCATAGCTCATTCCATCTCACCACCGCACCGATCCCACCACCCACCTTCCATCCACTTCTCCTCCTTTCTACCCTCTCTATCTCTGTTTCCATCCTTTCATTTCCCCTCCAATTTCCTCTCCACTCTTCCCTCCCTTTCTTTTCTACTATCTCCTCTTCTTCCACTTTCCTCCTTCCATCCTTCTCTTGCTTTTAATTTCAATCCCTTATTGATCTTCCACCTTTTTTTTTATCTTGCCTTAACTTTTTCTGTCGCCTCCATTTCTACTTTATCCCTCCCTCCTTGTTCTTCTCTCTACATATTCTCCATTTCTTCCTCTCTCATTCTCATCCTGCCATCCTTGCCCACCCCTTCCCCCTCTCCCTTCTCTCCCTCTTTCTATAAGTCATCCATTTCTCCCTCGACCAAATGTTTTGTCTTCCTGTACACTCCCCGTTTTATTTTCGCATTCACTCTCTGTCTCACGGTCTCGCCGCATCTGTTTCTCCGTGGTACGCACTCTGGCGTGTTGCGTCTTGGTGCAAGCTTAGTCAGCGTCTCTCTCAGATCGTACTTTTTGTTTTGCTCATCGTCATCGTGTTCCTCTGTGCTGCTGTGCCTCTCCACCGCCCCATGCAGAAATTCGCCAGGCATTACCTGTACAAAGACAACCACCCCACCACCACGGATGACACAGAAAACAAAAATGAACACATCGCTAATGGTGGGTGACTTGCGTACGTGTGCACGTGCTTGCATCATGTGCGTTCGCTCGTTCGGCCTCTCAAGACTAATTAGAGAATCTATCGAAATTGAAAGAAATCAAAATAACTTTAACAGTTCGGATAGCTACCGCCTTACTATTCTGGCAAATTGCCCGATGATGCTGGATGTAATTACCAGCGAAACGTCGTACCCAAAAATTGTAAATGTTGTGGATTCACTCTTCAACACACCGGTGGGCTAAAGTAGTGAACTATTTGTCTTTTGTCAACAATGACACTTTTTTACTGATGGGCCGTGTCGGGTGGTGGAGGGTTACGACACATTTATAAATAATGCGATCTAACCCAAAAACCTTTATTATGAGCTCTCGGAGATATATTTATTATGAATAAAGTCGTTTTTGTTCATTGTTGAGTGTCAGCTCAGGTCTTTATCCCTCTGTGATTGTTAACATTAGTAACAATACGTGGAAGGTTTGTAGTGGGCATCCTGCAGGAAGGCTGGCCATTGTTGGAAAGACTTTGACCATTTACTTAACTTATCGAACTTTGCCTTTATCATGGGACCTCCTTTGCCAATACCAAAATATGAGAATAGAATTGAACTTGTCCTTGTTGCATAGACGGCTCGGCGAGGGTCTTTGTGCATGCGTACGCAATGCTGCTTTGGTTCACTTGTGGGCACGGTGATCCTGGAAAAGCTGTGTTCAATTCCTGCTCATGGCCAACATCGCTGGTGAATATCTGAACCAGTCCGGGGGCTTTCCCTAGATCGAGACAAATTAAAAAAATCAGTAACCCGATGCGTTGCGTGAGCATTCGCACTTAGCTGGGGAGACAAAGGCAGCTGAGCATGGTGATGGATACACTTTCCCCGCATGCGCCGTGCTGGCCTTCATACGTGCTCGCTAACGGCAACAGTATGCAGGCTATACGTGGGATCTATTTCTGTTTTATATATGTACACGTAGGTGTGTCTGTTTTTCTGTCTGTTTTACAGGCGATAGTAAAGTAGCAGGGCCCCATCAGGCCTTCTTGAACCTGAACAACAAGGGAGAAGAGCCTCCTAAGCCCGACGGCATCTACATCATCTTCAGAAAGGTACCGGCTCGACACTCACGTGTTATCTGCGCTGGCACCAATGGGCTGCTTGCTATAACAGCCCCTTGCCCTCCACAGCCTTGCCGAGTTCTAACCCGTTGGGCGACGGCTGTCGTGTTTTGCAGATCTGGCCGATGGCGCTGTGCGTGTGTTGCGTGTTCTGGTTCACTATCGCCGTGTTCCCGGCGCTCACCGTGCGCGTCGCCACATTCAGCACCCACAACATGTGGAGTAAGAGCCCCCCCCCCCCATTCAGTAGCGCCTGTTTCTCTCCCGTTTAACACGTTAGTTGGCTTTCGAAACCGGTATTCATCCGTCATGAAGGGTTTTTCTTGGGTTAGGTCGTGTAAATAATAAATGTGTCCTTATTATGTTTCTCTCCTCGTTAATAAAAAGTTATAGGTGTAGCTTTCCCGTGCACAGCTTTAGTGATGTGATTCAAAAATATTTTGCTGTGTCCCATGTTCAACAGGCATCTTTGTTGCTGTTGATTTACAAAACAATTGCACATTTCGTTGCCATTCTAACTTTTTTAGCCTCGTCTGTGTAATAAATCTAGGTTTGGAGGCCTCAACATCCGTCCTCCCCTCTTGCATGGGATCTAAACAAGGAAAGGCGCCTGTTTGGCCAATGGGTTTAAAAATATATATACCAGGCATTTTATATTTGTAAAATGCCTTTATGACGATAAGATGAATATAGTTGTATGAATAAACGTCTTCACGCTTGTAACACGCATTGTAACAAAAAATCGGCCATGTTGGTTTTAGCATCACCATGACGACTCGTAGAATAAATCAGAGCTCGCATTTACAGGGAAACAAATTTCGCACAAGGTCTTGACGTTTCTTTCGTGCGTCGTAGAGTCACGGTGGCGAGATGTTAACCACCTCGCCTGGTAAACAGGAAGTCGTGGGTTCGATCCCGATCCTAACGCCTGTATATTTGGAGTTGTAATGTTCTCCCCGTAGTTGCGTGGATTTTCGGGTTCACTGGTTTTTCCCTCCACTTTTAGAAACATGCTTTTTAGAGTATTTGGCTGCTATAAATTACCATGTAATAAGCCACTTCGTTGAGCTATCATTTGTGTCCAGGTCGCTTCTCAATAAGATTTACATAGCTCAGTGGATCTTACCCGGTAAAATAAAAAATAGTTTTAGAGTTTTAACTCTTATTTCCCCGGCTTTGCAGCCCATTTAAAACTAGCAGCATGGACAACAACTCGCTTGGTGTAGTACGATTTGCCCGGCCGGTAATTTCAATTACCGCGTTTGCCCGCTCCCCTCGAACCCGTGCAACAGACAGCCTCTTCCTGCCCGTGTGCTGCTTTCTCACGTTTGGTGTGAGCGACTTCATGGGCCGCAGCCTCACAGCTGTCGTCATGTGGGTGAGTGTCGTCCCACCCAGCGCCTCCCACCGCATCCTACATTCGCCACCCACCACCACCCCCTCCAAAATTCCCCATTGACATCCGTGCAGAGCGCACGCGCCGAACAGGCCAGACCAGACGGCGGTTGGAGACATGTGTACGCGTACAACCCTTGGATGAGAGGTCCTTCCCCAGACTGTGCAGGTCATGAGGGATGTTTGACCATACTTCACCGTGCCGCTTAGTGCGAGTTAGATGAAGGCGGAGAGCATGTAAGTGCAGTAGACAATGCTATTATCTACGCCACTCACAATTTGTCCGCGCAGTCGATACCACCGGAGCGTGTTCCAAACCTGACAACATGAGTTTCATTCATTCCCAGCCGCTGTCAAACATCACTGGCGAATATATCAACAGGGTCTCGGACCTGCGGTAGGTTGAATTGGCCTTGAATGAGCACCTGGGGGTACACCTGTAAACGTCGGCACTGGGTAGGCCATTGGCAGGGGTCGACAACTTGTGACTCCGCATGCGGCTTTTTAAAGACTGCTTTGCGGCCCTTGAAATTCGAAAAAATGGGTCCCCTCTTGTTATTTTGGTTGCTAACTGCTGACCATGGAAGTCCAGTTTACCATGGAAGTCCAGTTTACCATGGAAGGCCAGATTACCTTGGGCAGGGTTTGGCAACTTGTGGCTATGGAGCCCCATGCGGAGCATTCAGGACCGCTTCGTGACGTTATTTATTAAGGGCCGTCTCGTATTCACATGCGTTGCGGCTTTTGTTTTTTTTATTTTTACAGAATTCGAAAAAAATGGCCGCTCTTGTTGTTTTGATTGCCGACCCATGGGGGCATAGGCAAAGCACGTGTCGACCCCACGCAAGCCCCTCGTGCGCCGTGCCAGCCTTCATAGGCGCTTGCTGAACAGCACTTGCCCCTCCGCAGCCTGTGTAGTCTTCACGGTGCATAAGGGGGAAACTTTGTCTTTCTTTATGCCATTGTAGCCAGGGGAGCACAGCTGCTGGTTCCCGGTGCTGGTGGCGGCACGCCTGGTGTTCATTCCGGCGTTCCTGCTGTGCAACGTGACCCCACACCCCTTTGGCAGCGCCCTGCTGGCGCACGACGTCGCCTTCTTCCTCGTCATGCTGCTGTTCGGCATGAGCAGCGGATACCTGGCCTCGCTGGCTATGAGCTATGGCCCCAAGTAAGTGCTGCTGCTGCCACTACCGCTGCCGCTGCGCCCGCGCCAGGGGGCAGCCCTTTGCGATGTAACCTCTGCGTCGGGGTTTAGCATCGCGCTATTACTACCAAGCGAGCCCATAGCGCTGCACGATTTAAGCGTCTCCGGTTCGATTCCCGGTCAAGCGCAACGGCAGGGGCACCCGGTATCTGAAACTGTCTCGTGTTCCCCCTCGGTAGACTCGGCCCAAATTGAGTATCCTAATCATGAGTTGGTCCTAATTCTAAGAGATGCAAGGAAGACGAAGGTTGTCGGGCATGAGTGGCAGCGACCACACAACCCACACCTTGTAATGCGGCAGCTTTTATTTTGACCGTGTGCTGGGCGATCTGAAATGATTTTCAAGCTTCTTCCAAGGGGAAAAAGACTGAAGTACATTTCAAGGGTGCTCTGTGGCGCCCGAGTGACCTAATTGCAGTGTGACTGCTGGGCATTTAATGTAATGCCACCGGAGTGACATCTCAGCAGTGTTTACGGAGTGTTCCTGACTCAATAAACAACAAACAAATATAATTCACAAAGCTTCAAACCCGGGTTCGGATTGCCCCGGGACACCCTACCAGCACATGTAGTTACAAGATAAGAGCCGTGTATGTTTTTGAAGCTGCATCTTTTCATGTGTGAGTGTATGTGGAACTTCTTTCGCACCGTACGTAGCCAAGCGTGCTAATCCATGATGAATTTTTGTTTGTGTTAGATCACATATATCAATGTGTCTTTCAGTAATGTCACGTAGAAGGGAAATAATAAAATAATATTAATAAATCGTAATATTTGCTTTTATTTTTTATTATATAATGTTTTATTTTTATTATTGTATTATTTCCCTTCTACGTGACTACCGAAAGAACCAAGAATATGAATCCCTGCAGTCACGAAAGCTTTACATCGAAAAATATCAATGTGTCGTTAAACCTGCCACCACCCGACACGGCCAAATTAGTAAGCTTTGTCACGTAAACAAAACGTGCCAATTAGTTACTTCAGCACACAATCGTGTTGCATTTCATGCGAGGTGCGTGCTAATCTTTGTTTCGCAGCTGCTCAACAATGACGCCCACCGGCAGCAGTACTTCCCGCGCTCGGCTAAACGGGTGACGTTTGTGTGTGCGCGCGCGCTCGCAGGCAAGTGGAGGCCCACAATGCGGAGACAGCCGGCTCGGTGATGATGTTCTTCCTGGCGCTGGGCCTTGCTTTGGGAGCAGCTACGTCGTTCATCATGATACAATGCCTGTGAGCTGCCAGTGCAGCACATACGGCGGGAATCGTCACGCCAGGCCTAACTGCTACACTGCCATCCACCAAGCCAATCGCACCCGTCACACTGCCGCGCACACACACGTTCCGCGTCATGTGGTCCTTCACGGAATATTGTTAGATTACATCCTGTGGTGGCGAGATGCGAATTCAATTTTGCCTGTTATGCCGGAGGTCGTGGGTTTGATCATAGCCCTGTGACGCCTGTATATTTGGAGTCTGCGTGTCTCTCTCCCCATGATCCCGTCGATTTTTCTCTGGGTCCTCCGGATTTTCTCTCCACATTTGGAAACATGCGTTTAGAGAATTTGACTGCTATACATTTCCACATGATAATCCATTTCGTTGAGTTATCGTTTCTAATAGCCAGGCCGCTTCTCAATAAGAGCTCAGTGGGCCTTACCTGGTTAAATAAATAAATAACACGTCATGTTTGACTTTTGTTTCGTATTTGCTACTGAAGCCCAGGAACTGGTTGGCTATCAATTGCTTTACTGCCTGAAAGCAGAACTGCAATTTCGATTTATAGCTTTCGTGACTGCAGGGATTCAAATTCTTGGTTCTTTTGGTAAAGTAACGTAGAAGGGAAATAATAAAATAATAAAAATAAAACAATAAAATTATTACGACGTTTCGATTGAAACACAAGCAATCATATTCGTGAGAATTTAATTGTTTTATTATTATTTTATTATTTCCCTTTTACGTGACTTTACCGAAAGAACCAAGAATAGAACTGCAATTACCAATATTTTATAATTGAGTTTTATAAATGCTTCCCTTGGCTCCCATTCAAATATTTATCTTAAATGCCATTCTCTGTATTGTTTGAGACTCGAAGGACTTTTTTGGAGTCACGCGTTTGTCTCCAATACCATGCTGTGTCAAATGTAATCCAAACAGTGCAGTGATAATAGTTTATCCAATTACACAGCTCATTATGCTCTCTTCAAAATCGCAATTAGGATTTTGAGTGACCTGCAGATGTGTTTTTCTACCGGTGCTTTCAAAGTCAGAAATTTCAGGTAAAATCTGGCATGCTCGTACCCCTTTCCATATCCAGTAATGATTTATCTTGTTGCAGCAAGTGCCCGTAATTGAGTAGTGGCACGACTGTGGGGCAGAACCCATGGGGGCACCCACCCCGACCGCCCCCCAGCCCTCCACTCCGTATGAGCGTGTCGGTAAATGCAGTTGCATGCTTTACCGGAAGCTACACCACTGCCCCTTGTTCAATGTTGTCTGACTCCAAAGTTAATGCCCTTTGTCAATAAGTTAAATCCACCCATCCCCCTTCTCCAAAACCAAAAGCAGCTGCAAAGGTTGTATATCCAAAGTTACCAAATCGCCCAGGTATATATTTTTTTGCAATTTATTTATCATACATTTTTGCCCGCGTACCTTCATCTCTTGTCGCCGTCTTTCTCAGTTGCATGTGCGTAACTCCTGTGGAGGTCCGCTTGGCCCGTCAACTTTCAGGGGCTGATAAAATAAGGACCTCTTTGTGGGGTGTCGATGTTGGCTGTCTCATGAGAAGGATTGGCCTCTGCCATTGCAATGTGGAATTTCCACGTGGCTTCGAGGTGGCCCGTGGAACGGAGACCCTCCCAAAATTTGTCAAACTTGTTTTTGATGAGAAAATTTGATGTGTAATTGAGTTATTTATATTTGTTCTGGTGGTTGTGTAAATACAACCTTCAGAGGCTGCTTCTCTCTCATGCATCCAACAATGCTGGAAACGCGCACACACCTGTGCCTCTTAAGTGGCCACAGAGTCATCGCATCCAATGAGGTGTAAGTTTTCACCAAAGCCATTTATGTTCATGATAATTTACAGTATGTGTGTATACTGTAGTAAGCTTTGTGTTTTGTTTGTGATATAGTTTTGGTTAAACTATTGTTAGGATTATTTAAATGCGAGTTTATTTTTTTGGGGTTATACGTCAGGTTGGTTTAACATTTTTGTAGGATGTAATGTTTTGGTTTGGAGTGTTTTGACTACTGCCTGGATGAGAAACACTGAGTGCTTTGAAACAGCTCCAGGAGACCAACTCCACAGGTTTTTATTAGGTGAACACACCAGCAATAGTTTGTAATTCAGCCGGGCAACATTGCGCAAAAGGACTCTTGTTTTCACAATCGTTGTTTGTTAAGTTGAGCCTACAAACCTCCCCTAGCCCAGTAGAGTACCGATGTGTGGGAAGTCTACAGTGGATTGTCAATCGGAGGAATTGGACCCCCCACCATTTTCATGGGAAATTCTCGCCCCGGTGGCTTTGAGTACCCCCTCCCCCCATGCTCATTTCCACAGATAAGCTTTATTTATTTATTTACGTTCAACTTTACTCGAGTCCCAAGACCCATTTTGGAAAAGGTGCTGCTCTAGGATGAATTGGGACGTTTCGTTTTTTAGCATTGCACATATGGAAGGAAACTGGGATGCACTGCAGAAAATAGCAGTTAGTTGGAAAAAAAAATTCTACTACTGTGACGGAAACAGCCTTCCAGCAAAAACATGAGATTTGATCCCCAAATTTCCGTGCCTTAAATTTTAATTCCCCACCGTAACCCATGCGTTGTCACTTAAACTCAGGTCTCCTGGAACTTAAGTTTCAAGCCACAAAGTATCTTCTTGTTGCCTGCAGCTTAGTCTTTAGGGCATGCGTGGCGTGTGGACACTGTACCAGCAGTCCTATTCTTTAGATGGCCAGTAAAAGGGAATTGAAAGTGAATTGTCCATTTTCTTCATGTAACTGCGGAGTTATGGACATTCATTTTCATTGGCTATCTAAAGACATCAGTACTGCTTTGTCTTTTTTTTGTGAAATCAAACTTATAATGCTAGCATTTGTTTTAGTTTTTTTTGCAAATGCTTGGATAAAAAAAAATATTTCATGTACATGCTTGCAAGTTAAAAGTTTTCTGTAAAGCAAACATTTTTGCAGGTATAAAATATTATACCAAGTGAAGAAAGTTTAAGCCTAATAAAAACGCACCGCGTCAACTCGGCACGCGCAACTTGCAACGGCCACACCAACTGTTACAGATGGTAGCATCGAATGTGTCGTGATATAAATCGGCACTGATAAAAAAAAAAATCTATATTTACGCTAATGTGCGCGAGGCAGTGTCGTGTTTGGGAAGTGGCCCAGAGCATATTGGATCGTTCACGATTGCTGAACAGATGCAACTTGTCAGTACCACTAACACGTGGCGTGGCGTGGCGTTGGCGGTACTAGTGTTTTTATATGGCTAATTAAACGTGAATTTCATGATTTTTCTATTTTAAAAAATAGCAGGGACGTCTCTTTAATTGACTTGTGTTGGTCACATTAAGACTTTTAAAAAGGTGAATGTTTCTGCAGCACGGATGACACCGATTCTGAAACGTGTCATGGACTCTGGATCCCAGTCCGGTAAAACTGTGTCATGTCTACGGTGTGTATGGCTGGATACCCTTGGATGGGCTTCCCTTAAACGCTTGCTGTTCAACCAAAGACCCCCGTAACAGTATTCAGCACCTGGGTGCCGCTTAACTTTCTTCACAAGGTGTGTGTTTTTGCCCCCCCTGTCTGCGCTAATTCAATTTACAGGTCACATACGTCTTATCTGAACCTGTTTTGAGGCCTCTGCTACATTGACGCGGCCTGAAATGAGGACCTGATACTGTGTAAATGTCGATATTGGGGATACAAAGGTGACCGGGTGTGGAGCTGACTGTGCTCCGCCTCGTGTACTGTGCCGCCCTTCGTACATCATATCCAACAAATTATTGCTATAGTCTCGAAGGGTAAATGGCGAGGAATCTTTTATTTTCATGTAAGTGTGCGGTGTGGGCACGTGTATACCAGTACGAAATCCCAAATTCGCTGCCAATTTCATAACGCGCTCAGTAGCTCTGGCGAGTTAAATTCTACCTTTGAATCGCTGAATGTGAGCATTGCTGAGATTTTGTGTTTGAATCTCGAGCTCCCACCAGACATTAAAACCAAGTGCTCCATTGCAGCGAGCTGCTGGGGTCCAGCTCGACCATCAACTGCGCAGAGAAAGCACACCACCTCATTGGTTATACGTTTGCTCAGCCCAACCGAGGACTATATCCATGCGACAGGAATGCCAATCTTGCGGTTGCAGTGACACCCGCGCGTGGAAGGAACACCGAATTTTGAAGTGGTTCCATAAAATCGTTTCCAGGGTCCTTCTACCGAGCCGCCATTGCTCGGCATTAATGTGTCGGGCGTTTCTCAATGGGGTGGTTCTTCCCCTCGTACACCGACTGACGAGATCGCACAATTAGTGAAATCCAAATAATGTATTCGGTGCTTCACAGGAACCCAAATCTACTATGCCCCGTGCCAAAAGCAGACTTTCGAAAACGCCGAAACGGAAAATTCCGTATTGGTCATAGTTTTGCTTGATAAACGTAGTCTTATTTTCTTAATTCGGTGCAAATTCACAATTTTGAGGAATTGGGGATGAGCCATTCTGAGCAGATTAGTAGGAGTGTAAAGCCACCTACTCAACATCAGTATATATATGTGTGTGTGAGGAAAGTGCTTTTTTCACCTTGTACAGTCCGGATGGTCAAACGAGATTATTCTAATTAACAGGAAGGAATTGCCTCCGATATCATTGACATCAAAAACCACACAACCCACGGCACCTGTTCTCGAGATGCCCTCGCCTGTTTGTCCGAGGGATCCCGATGCAGTATCTCGATGGCTTGGGCGATCCTCGTCTGTTGGGTCAGACTCCCGGTCCAGCCGTGCAGGCCATTCCATTGCTGCTTATTGTTGCATTTCAGAGTATTGTTAAGGGAATTTGTGTTTTTGAGGGTCCGTGGGATTTGGTTGCAGATTGAAGGCCGGCGTTCGCCATCCACTCTTGAGACTTAAGAACCATTGAGGTTCCGTGATACGAGTGGCAGGATCGCACACGTGTGCTTTGTTGACTCGCACTCCACATGATGCGAGTATTTTAACTCTCCTTGACATGGAGTTCACGTGGTGGATCCCGCAGTCGGTCTGCTTGGTGCCAGGGTTTGTGCCGATGCCTCATCTGGGACTCCCCCCCCCCCCGATCAGGGGTCCATGTCAACCGTGAGTTTGCGGCACTTGGACCCAGCCACCACGCAAATTGTGACAGATGTGATTTGTGCCTGCGGGTTCACGTGCTTCAGGCAGTCAGGTGGGCTTGCATGAGCGTGCGTTTGAGTCGCACAGTTTGTAATTTGCTCAGGGACCATGTAACGCATGCATTCGGGTCAGAGCCGGCCCAGCCACTAAGCGACCCTTGCAATTGCAAAGGGCCCCGTGGCCAGCAGAGGGCCCCCTAGAGTCACTGCTAGCTAGTGGGTGAAAAAAATCATACATCAAAGGGGCCTCCAACCAAATTTTGCTTAGGGCCCCCAAAGGTCTAGGGCCGGTTCTGATTCGGGTCTCTTGGCACCAGGGCCGTATGAATCGTCTCGTTAAGTCCCATTACTTTGGTCCAAGTTAACTAAATCAGGTCTCTCCGAACTCTGGGTTCGTGTGATGTAAGGGGGTTGGATTGTCGTGCCTCGGGAACCTTATGAACAATGTATCCCAAACTCCACAACCCAAGTTTTAATTTAACTTGTACCAGTTATGTTTGGTGTGGTACTCAGTTTGGGGACTAATTAGCATCTTGACAAATGTAACCTTTCGTCTGATTTTTTTTAGTGAAAATGTGCTGATACCTCCCATCGCAAAGAAACGGGTAAACGTCAAAGTGTTTGCTGTAATCTGTGCCACGTCAATATGTGCGTGTCGTACTTAATCTGCATTGAACGGAGATGATTGATAAACATGGGAACCTTCTCCATGGAGGATGTGAGCAAATAGCTGGTGTTTGTAGGTGCAGGTTCGTGCACGCGTAAAGAGAGGTTACATTTTCGGGCAGCCAGAAGTGCCAGCTCACCGTTGATTCGCATATGATAGGGAGGTAACGTGTAATAATTACCAACGCCAACCATCATTGCAGGAGGGATTTTGAGCCTGCAAGTAAAGGCATGAATTGGCCACATCTGGGCCTCTGCTATCATTCCGATTGCACAAGGCCCCAATCTCTTAAGGCTGCTTGCTGGGCACGATCATCCCGATTTGTGATACTGTGGACAAAGGCTTAAACTTGACCCATTTGGCAAAGTGTCCGTGCATCTGACCACACGTGGACCATGTTGTGATGTAAACAATCGTACAACAGACCAGGTGACCGATCGGGAGAATTATGCCGGCGACGTATAAACTCCTGTGGTGAGTGTGAGTGTAGAAGGGACTTTAATGCAAACGTCTCCCTCACCTTTATCTGTGGGCTGATTTAAAGTCGAGCGTTGAGTTATGCTTCGGAAGTGAGAATATTGCTCAAATGCCTTTTTGTCTTTAACTTATTCATCCAAATGACGAGATATATGCAAAACAATGTCACTTGAAACGAATCGGAAATCACAAATGCTTTGTACATATACGATGTGTACGTTTTCAAAAAAATGCAATGTCTTAAAATGCGGAACTTCTAACCGTTGTTGGAAGATGGCAAATGGTGCGCAGTGACCGAGAAGGGTTTAAATTGATTCTTCTAAATTTAAACGTGGTCCAAAATGGCACGTTTTTACTTTTTTTATAGCAGTAAGCCAGAGGAGGGTAATTTAGGCCCTGCAGTTGTTGGACGGCAATTTCTGATGGACCACGGTGCGTTGTAAGCTTTTGTTTAAGGTGTAACAGAAGGGTAGTACCACGGGGTACAGCTGAAGGGAATCCACTGAATGTGTGCCTCTGGCAAGTGGCAAACTCGTTCGGAGGTGGCTGCCATCTGCCGATACGTGCCATCTGCTCAAGAGACCTGTCGGAGATGCACTGAATAAATTGGGTAAAAAATAATGTATGAAAGTCAACGTCATGTACAAAAAGCATAGGCCTTCCAGAGCAAGTAATGCAATAAGTCAGCAAAAAATATAGCATTAATCTATAAGGAATCGCTGTGTTCACAGTGAGTTTTTACTTAACCCGTTGAGACGGTATCTGGTTGACTATTGCACTAAGGAACCATTGGCCCTGCGCATTCCACTGCTGGATATGAGTTATGTAGCAGTGGCACCTGAATACCCAACAGCACATTTCAAATAGAACCGTTTTGCTCCACGTTCTCGAGACACGCACATCTGGTCCGTGAGTTAAATTTCATAACTTGCCGTGGACGCCAATGGCCTCTTACTGGGCCGAGCCGCTCAAAGACTGACCTCACTTAACTGAGAGCTGGGTCAGTAGAAACGAGCACCATTAACGACAGGGGTTAGGAAATCTGTTCAGTTACTGCTGGCCATCCAAATACCTTTTGGTGGGCCACAGAGTAACACAAGCACCTCAATTGTCACTGCAAGAGGGCTTTTGCCATGACTAAAAGTGACTTGAGGCCACCAAAATTGCAAACTGTGCTGTCAGATCAGAAATATGTCTGTCACATGTACCTAAAATAGCGTGCTTGCGAGAGAAGTGTCGATTTGCAGGCCTTTCCAAGTGGTTGGAGCCCTCGTGTGCCTGTGGGCCGGGCCGTATGAAATGAAAACGTGGGGGGGGGGGGGGGCTTGTTAGCTACCTTCTTCTCCACCCCTGATGTACGATGTTCAATTCCAACAGCTAGCTCAGGGCCTCCGACAAAGAGATACGCTCTTGTTTAGAACATCGGGACAGTTTACCTGATTTCATTTATGTATTGGAATTACGTTAAATTATCATTTTTAAAAGGGAAAATTATAATGCAAAGTATTTAACTACAATCATATCATTAAGAAAGAGCATATGCATTTAGTGTTGAAGGCATTAGCTGCTTAAAGCTGTAGCTTGGGAATGAATTATTTCAACTATCGCCGGTTTACATATGTTTAAAGTTGTAATGAACATAATTTTAATACGTGCAAGCGTATTTATAAATCACACAGATGTGTGTTTAGTTCACAAGTGTAGGTACTTAATTTTAAAATACGCATCGGTTCTATATGCTGTGTACACGAGTAGAGGGCGGTTTATCAACTTTAAATTGGTCAACTCAACATAACATTCTGTGTAAGCTTGCTGCAGCCGAAAGAGCGTTTCGCTCCCCGCCATAAAGTTTCAAGTTCAAAATCTTGGTTGATGGTTTGTTTTCGCTCATCGACAGTGTATTATTGAATCTGAACCCTGTAATGGTAATGTAGAAGAAAATCCACAGCCGACTCATTTATATTCCTTTTCCCAATATGAAAAGGAATATAAATGATCCCCAACACATTTAACCACCCATCTTGTATTTACACAGTTTGTGGCGCATATTGTTGTTTTTATATAGATAAGTTTCCAGTGTGTTGTTTGTAAAAATGTTAAGTGTTTTTATAGCTTCGTTGATTCAGAACTGCAGTTAAAAACTATATTTTATGACGAATTGACTCCATTTATTGATGCATTTTCTCCTTAAAGTAATGTGATCCTCTTTAAATTCAACATTTAATTGCGCAGTTCAGCTGTTCTCAAACTCCAGTTTGGACACAACTACCGTGGTGCACGTTTCCAAATCACGATACGCCAACCCCATGCCCCTGAAGTTTACAACGTGAAAGCGGTAGCCACGGAGAGAAAAAGAGTATAGATAAGCTGGTTATACATGACTCGAGTAGTATGGGTTATATCAGCCTTAGCAAAGCGAATGTCAAGGCTGAGCTGTCTGTGGACAAGGAAAGATGATAAATGCATTCAGGCTATCCATCAGCGGGCTTGACCAGCATTTACTTGGATAATGTTGATATGGTGTGGAAAGGTTTGACCCTGGAGTTGGATGTTATGACGGGAGTCATGAGAAGACTAAATATCTAAGGTTACAGCACCAAGCGCAAAGCATAACTCGTTCAAGTGTCGCCAAGGACATTGTTGCACGCTTTACACTGTTAACAACAATACATTACACGCTGCTTTTAGTTTTAATGAATTGCTGTTGTGTGTGTGCTTTGTTGGCAAAAGTCATCTTTGTGACGGGCAGTCATTTCCATTTCAAATCATTCAGTGAAGACTGAGCGAGCATCCTTGATGCGAGTACTTGGAGTTTGGTCGTGGGTCGATGAAGTATGAGAGGCTGCTTGTCATCGATTTTGTTCACATAAGGCTGTATGGAGAATGTCAATCAGTGGTGGTTTAATACCATTGTATACTTTACTGTATTAACAAAATTGTGGCTACTGGAAGTAAGACAAGTTACGTGAACTTAATTTTAAAAGGGAAATTATATTGGAAGCGCCTGTATCATCGTTACCGGCAACCATTCTAGATTGCCAATGCTGGATAACACGTTTTATTAATATGGAGTAAAAACACATTGCATTCACAATCTGGAATTGCCATGCAGCAACCACTGATTTGGTATTGTACCATTTAAAGCGTGTGGTTACTGACTTAGAAATTAATTGCATTTTTTAAATTAAAGTTTGCAAAAAATACAACAATGTATTGGTCATTTGTATTCAATATTACACTTATACGAGGTAAAAAAAAAATGGTTTCGTTAAGTAAAGAAGGCGCACTGTGTGCACGCCTCTGGTGCATCAACTCCGTGAGTGATCTTGAAAGTTTCTGCACAGCCCAACGTCAACGCGCTGCTGATGAGATGGTGCACGTGGAGTTTTGAGTGAAATGCCTCGTCGTCGCATCGTCCATTTTTTTTAACACTGCGTTTCACAAAATAAAATAAAAACCCTATTTGGCGCATTGTGTGATCGTCAGCACGAAGGTTCGGCGCTGTTTTAGCAATAAAAATTGTTTCTCCTAAAATTTTAATCTCGTGTGGTGCGTTCACTTTGCTGCAGCTGCCGAATGCACGAGTCTCCATCCAGGCTCTGGGATTTGTAATTGGCGTTAATTTCAGGGGTTCTCAGTAATTTTGTTTAGTTTCGAGGGAAATGTATTCCAGTTTTAAAAAAAATACGTTTTAAAATCAGGATGGATTAAAAATGTAGACAGTACATCCTTCCACAAAACCTATCTTAGCAATTGGACAAAAACACATATAAAGTAACTGTATTACTTTATATGTTGTGGATAAAATACCAAGTCAAAATGAGCTACACGTAATGAAGTCTAGCCAATTCGTCCCACATACCCCAATTGGCACTGCGTACCCCTCTGGTGACTGGTGCTCATGCCTAAAGCATCCACATATATATGTAATGCGAGTGTAAATGGGATTCCTGCTGGACTCTGGCCCAATCACACAGCCCGATCTGGGGGGCGTGTGGGAGGGGCCGCCGTTCACCTCGGCTCCAATGGGAAGCGAGGTGAATGGGGGCGGAGCCAGCTGGGCAGTACGGGAAGGCCGGATCTGACGATCCGGAAGGGGAGGAGTCAGGGTCACGTGGGGGGAGAGGATATAAGTGGGAGCCCGGAAGAGATCGAGGTCAGTTGGGGAAGTTAAGAGGCTGAGCCACGTTGGGTGGTAAGAGGAGATCCGCGCCATCGGCCACGTGGCCGAAGGACCTTCAGCACGCCGTCGGCCAGCGGAGTGCGGGAGTGGAGGAGCTAACGGAGGAGCGTGCGCGGCACGCAAGGGGAGACGCTGGTCCCTTGTCAGGACCAGCGGGGTGTGAGGAAGAGTGGAGGAGAAGACGAGGGAGCGCGTGCGGGGCGCGCGCGAGACGACGCTGGTCCGCGAAGGGGACCAGCGGGGTGCGGAGAAAGAACCTAAATAAAAGACCAACGGAGACCAGCAGTGCCTGACGGAGTCTTTTATTACATATATACACCTAGTAGCATCATAATGCTTAAGAGCCAGAGATCATGATCAGAATAGCCTGGCTCGCCTGAAGAAGGCAGTATAACAAAAATGTGGACTCCACATCAAAGCATGAAAAAATAAGAATAGGTTTTACCCCTTTTGTATTACACGCTTTTATTTAACTCACTCCGTCTGTTGTCGTATCCTAAAATCTTGTAACTCAATTTTAACCTACTTCCCAATGTGGTATCGACTGCAAACTTCGTATACGTATGTCTTACTGATGACAATACTATATTATATCATTAAAAATACAATATTTTTCAACCATCTTTTTTTATATGTTATGTTTCGGCTTGGGTCGAATTGTCCACGCTCAATTGACGTTGGCTGTAAATCACCACGGTCCCTTACGTTATGGCAAGCTTCGGGGCCACTTCCTGGAGTTTTGCCATTACTCGTACGGTACATTTAATTAAAGCGTGTTTTTAAAAAAAGTATTTTTAAATTTTACTTATTTTACCTATAAAAGGCATTTTTGTCTGTCTGTGCGGCCCAAACTTGCGAAGGATTTGGCTCGCAAACCGTGGGGTTTAAAAAAGTAGCCAGGTAGCATGCCATAAGCCCCGTGCTGTGCCAGCGCTATACCGATTTCGCGTCCGTCACCTTTAAGGTAGTTTAATTCGCGATTTAGTGCTGTTTCCGGTTATTTATTTATTAGCGAGCACGCTCAACCCTACCAAGTCACGCGTTCGGTGGGGGTGAGGGGCCATTTCTCTTTCGTGTGGACACTGAGCAAGGTAACACCGATTTACAGCTCCGTTCAAACATACATCTATTTTATTTAATTTCTGTTACCGATTTTTTTCAGAATACAGCGTACACTTTAAGCAATTTTATGACAATTAATGTACACCATGTAACACGCTTTTTCCCCTGGGTACTATCTTACAGAGGTGGGACAAAGTCATTGTTATGCAAGTCCAAGTCGAGTCGCAAGTCATCAAATTCATGACTCGAGTCTGACTCGAGTCCAAGTCACATGACTCGAGTCCACACCTCTGCTATCTTATATTTAATTTCCTTAAGACAACAAAGTCCAGCCAATGCGTCCTTTTGCCCACAAACTTTCCTGTTGTGAGCAGGACTTTACTCAAGAACTATTATCACTTTGTTTACATTTATTTCACGCTTTCGCTCGCCGATAATTTTTTAAACAGGATGTTTGATGACAGTACATGCACACTGTTACACGATTTTTTCCCCTACAGACTGACGACTCTATTTCATTTCCTTAAGACAACAACGTACAACCATTGTCTTTTGCCTCACAAACTTTCCTCTTGTGAGCAGGACTTTATGTCATTAACTATTATCAGTTTGTTTACATTTATTTATCACTTTCGCTCGCTGCTATCTTTTTAAGCAAGATGTTTGATTACAGCAGATACGATGTAACACGTTTCTTTCCCCTGCATACCTACTCCTCCATTTCATTCCCTTAACACAAAGTACAGCCATTCGCTGTATGTGTGTCAGTCCATGTGTGTGTGTCGGTAGTCTAGCAGTAAGCGCGCTGCACCACCAACCCGCCGACCCCAGTTCCATTCCCCTCACGCCTAACACCGATGACGATTCTCTGAAATGGTCGTGAGCTTCCTCTAGGTCGCCTCAGCTTAAAATGATAACCTACTGTATGTTGTCGATGAGTTGAGAGTGAGCGCCTTCTTTCCACTGAACTTAATCAAAAACGCCTGCGTGTAGAACAGTATGCTCATCCCAGGGACGCTATCAATGCTGACGTACATGTGTAATGCGGGCGTAAACGACCTTCCGGAAGTGACGTCATGGGGGGAGGAGTTACGTCACGTGGGGGAGAGGGTAAGGGTCTATAAGGGGGGTAACCGGAAGCAGTCGGGAGTGATCGGGGACTGGGAGAAGTGAGAGGCCACGCAGGGCGAAGGGTGAGAGAGAGTGGCGAGGTCGCCACACACCCAAGCCAGGAGGATCGGCACCGTCGGCCAACGGTGACCGACCCTGGGGGCAGGAGGAGCGGCGAGGAGGCTGCAGAGAGCAGCGGGTCTGCAAGGGAGGAGTTGGCAGCAGGGGTCTGCCCGGCGCGACAGCAGCCTGGGGCTGCAGAGTGTGGGCTACGTGAGCGACAGCAGCCTGGGGCTGCAGGGTGGAGAGTATATAGGGGAGTACCGTGAGGGAAAGAGATCGAACCCAAATAAAGGACACAGGACAGAGAGAAGCATCCGAGTCTTTTATTACACATGCAAACACTCAGAATGTGGGCAGATGAGTTATTTTGCCTTCATCCTTCACAGGTGGACCAAGATACATGTGTAATGAGAGAGCGCCACCTGAGGGACGACGAAGGGCTGCATAGGCACTGCTGGGTTATTCATAGCCAATCGGAGGTAAGGGTTCCATCTGGGCCAAAGGTAATGGGCGGGGCTCGTGGGTACTTTCAGGAAGGGTCGGGGAGGTTCTAAGATGGGCATGGCTAGAGGCGGAGCTTAGCTCCGCCGGGAGCAATATAAGGAGAGGCAGTGAGAGGACTCGGGATCGGTGTGGAAGCCTGGAGTCTGGACTGCATCTTCGCCCACCTCATCACGCCACCGGCCACATGGCAACCTCTACCGGCGAAGCCCTCTCTACTCCCTGCGCGCCGCCAGCCAGCAGTGAGAGAGAGCGAGCGAAGCCACGCCGCAACGGAGGATGAGGGAATGCGCGCATTACGGCAGTGGAGAGAGAGTGAAACCATCTGGAAGGGGGGTGCGGAGCCGAGCAGTAATTGTTAATAAAAGAAAGACACAAGTCTTAACCCATCGTGGAAGTGCTTTATTACACATGCATGAGAAGATTCAGGATGCCATGACGTACATCAGCCAATATGGCAGGCCCAATCTCTATCACCTTCACTTGCAATCCTAAGTGTAAGGAGATCCAGGTTGAGCTTTATCCAAACCAAAAGCCAACAGACAGACATGACATTATTGCAAGGGTCTTCAAACTCAAAGTTGATGAACTCATGAGGCTTATTATGACTAAGGAAGGCCGCATCTTTGGATGCGGCCTTCCTTTACATTTACTCACCCACTCACTCACCTACCCACCCACCCACTCACCCACCCACTCACCCACCCACCCACCCACTCACCCACTCACCCACCCACCCACCTACTCACCCACTCACTCACCCACCCACTCACTCACCCACCCACCCACTCACTCACCCACCCACACTCACCCACCCACTCACCCACTCACCCACCCACCCACTCACCCAATGAGCACACCAATGAGTGGCAAAACATGATCTTCCTCATGCTCACATATTGCTATGGATGAAGAAAAAAATTAATGCAAGTGACATTGACACATTTATGTGCTGAGCTACCTAACCAGAATCAAGACCCTGCACTATTTGATGTGGTCTGGAAGCAAATGGTCCATGGCCCATGTGGGGAGTTCAATCCAAATTCGCCATGTATGCAAGACCGCAGGTGTACCAAGAAGTATCCACAAAACTTCTTGAAAAACACTCAGTCAGGCCATGATGGCTATCCTCTATATAGTTGCAGAAATACTGAGCATGGTGGATTTGAAACAACGCTCAGACCTGGCACTAACTCTGAAATGAAGGTTGACAACGAGTGGATCGTTCCCTACTGCCCTCTTCTGTGCAAGATCTTTGAGGGCCACATAAATGTGGAATTCTGCAATTCTGCGCAAGCCATCAAATGTTTGCAAATACATCAACAAAGGCTCTGACATGGCTGTCTTTGAATTCTTGGTTTCCCATCCATGAGTGTTCCCCCACAGTCGTCCATTTGGCAGTTCACCTCGAAAATGGTCAACGCATCTACTTCACCGAAGGAAATGCCCAACAACAGGCCCTGGCACCACAAGATACCACCCTGGTGGCGTTATTTGTTTTGTGCCAAAGTTACCCATTTGCTGCCAACCTGCTCTACCATGAAGTTCCCTCCTACTATACATGAACTGCTAAAAAAAAATGGTAACGACGTGCTGGTGATGGTTAATCTGATGCCTTAGGAAGAGTCTACACAGTTCATCCCAACAATCAGGAGTGCTGCTTTCTCCGAATACTTCTCTATGTTGTCAAAGGGCCCAAATATTTAGAAGACCTCAAAACAGTGCAAGGTCTGTCAAATATACAGAGAAGCGTGCAATGTTTGTGGAATTCTTGATGATCAGCATCTTGATAAAGTTATGACAGAAGCTTCTGTTAGTCAGTCCCCTTCTCAACTGAGATTGCAGCCCATCTAACCCCATGGGACTCTGCCAAAAATACAAAGAGGGCATGCGTGAGGACATCCTCCACAGAGCTCAACGAGAAAATCCAAACCTTGATGTCACCTTTTCTGATATCATCTTTAACCAGGCCCTCATCCTCCTTGAAGACTAACTTCACTCATACTCTTAGTTCTTTCGGTAAAGTCACGTAGGTAAAAAATGAAATTAAAATTAATAAATATAAAACAATAAAATCACGACGTTTCGGAGGCAGCACAAGTCTCCGTCATCAGGTGGGACCGTCACAGCCAGATTTGCAGCAAATCTCCGTCATCAGGTGGGACCGTCACAGCCAGATTTGCAGCAAATCTGGCTGTGATGGTCCCACCTGATGACGGAGACTTGTGTTGCCTCCGAAACGTCGTGATTTTATTGTTTTATTTTTATGAATCTTAATTTCATTTTTTACCTACGTGACTTTACCGAAAGAACTAAGAGTATGAATCCTTGCAGTCACGAAAGCTTCAAATCTAGAACTAACTTCACTCCATTAGTGGAAAACACCTCACGTCTATCGGACTACCAACACCCTACAGGGACAACCTGCATGCCCTTGCTCAAGAGATCCTACATGAAATATGTGTAATGGTCTCAGATAGGCGCGCACACTTCTTGGGAGGAAACACTGTTTATTAACATCAATACGTTAGACTAACATAGGGTGGTAACCACCGACCTGTTCTGACTAACACACACCGTCACTCTCCATCTCAGACTCTCGGATACACTAGCGTGACCCAGCCAGGTGGACTACTGGCGGGTCCACTGACTGGAGGCTTCAATTTTCTTCTCAGGAGGCTTCTTCACGAACCATCTTCATTCTTGACACGGGCAGCCCCGTATATAGAGATGAGGCCGCTTATATGGGCCTCGGCGTGTCCGGGCCCCACCCCCGGCCACACCTTCCTTCGAGCACTCTCTCCGAAAACTCTCGGCTCCCACGTGCACCCTAAGATGCCCCCCCGGGTCCCCGGCCCCCACCGGGTTTCGGTCACGTGTCCGGCCGGGTTCACACAGAGTGCCACGGCCTCACACCACCCCCTGTGGCCTCCCGAGTCCAGACACGGCCCTGACGTCATTCCCGCCTCCAGCCGGAATGACGTCATGTGTGTTCCTTCCGTGTGTGTGTGTGGACCCGCGGGGTAGTGACGCTCCCCCGCATGACGTCACACATGTGCGTGTGTGTGTGCGCACAGTAAAGTTCAAAGTTCATTTATTAGGTATAGCCCTGTGAGCCATTCGGCTCTTGAATCGGGTGCAACCACAACAAACAAAAAAACATGAACAAGAAAACATCTTAAAGTGACTATGTTCAAATAGAAAATCCAAGAAAAGACAGCAAAATATTGCAGAAAAATCACCGTACACCAACCCTGTGCAAATATCCCAGTGGGATGCAAGTCAAACAACAACAACCACAAGACAACTTAGATTATGGCCATCAGTCTAACTCTGTACTACAACAAACAAACATGGCCAAACCAAAACACTTTTCGAAAATCACCAAAATAAATCCATAAAAGCAATGAAACAGTGGTCATAGGAACTGTGACCGAATTTTCACAATAAACGACATAAACATGTACTATCAAACTCTGCAGCCATAGCTGGCTGCATGAGTCACTCCACAACAGTAGGAGCATCAGTCGAAGTATCAACATTTTTCAATGCACCTTTAAGATCAGCACACTAAATCAAAACACAGATCATACTTTGCATACTTTGCATACTTTGTAGTGATACTACCAGTCGCTACATATGCTACGATGGTTTAGAGCTTCTTAAATGTATTGAGGAAAATTAACCAACGTTGATGGATGCGCAAAGAGAAGCATACACGAAATTTTTGGAAGACATTGCATCGAAAAATGGAGGAATATTTTTCCTTGATGCACCTGCTGGTACTGGAAAGACCATTGTTCTAAACCTGCTCCTGGCTAAGGTTCGCCGGAGGGAAAACATTGCTCTAGCTGTGGCATCATCGGGGATTGCGGCAACTCTGCTTACTGGAGGAAGAACTGCCCATTCCACATTCAAGCTTCCATTGGATCCATCCTGACAAGACAACCCTGTTTGCAATATTTCAAAGGGGACTGCCCTTGTACAAGTCCTTCTTGATTGTGAATGAATAGTGTGGGATGAATGCACCATGTCCCAGAAGGGAGCATTTGAGGCTGTCAACACAACTTTGCAGGAACTCCACGACAATTCCAGGATTATGGGTGGTGTAACTTTTGTCATGGCTGGTGACTTCCGACAAACCTTCCCTGTTGTACTTTCAGGAACCAAAGCTGATGAGTAAAATGCCTGCATCAGGTCGTCATTCCACTGGAGGCGTGTGATGAAACTGAGACTAACTAAAAACATGTGTGTATATCTACATGGAGACCAAGAGGCAGGCAACGTTGCAGAAGCTCTTCTTGATATTGGAAATGGCAGTATTCTTGCTGATGGCACAGATGGAATTAGCACCATTTCTAAAGGCATCCTTTCCACTTCAGAACAGTAACTGGAGGAAAAAGTGTACCCAAACATGCAACAACACTTTCAAGATGTTATCTGCCTACGGGAGAGGGCCATTTTGGATCCAAGAAATGATGCTGTTCACAGAATCAATTGCATGTTGTTGCACAAATTACCTGGAGAGAACAAGTCCTACAAATCTATTGACTCGGTGTTGGACCATGATCAAATTGTTCACTAGCCAGTTGAAATCTTGAATTCTCTGCAGCTCCCGGGTGTTCTAGTACAAAACTTACTACCACACATTGGGGCACCTGTCTTGCTACTGAGAAACTTGGACCCACCTAGACGATGCAATGGCACGAGGTTAACAGTCAAAGAATTACATTAAAATGTTATTGAAGCTACAATCATTACAAGCAATTCTGAAGATGAAGACGTCTTTCTCCCTCGCATACCTATAATAACAATCGAGTCTTTGAATTTCGGAGGCTTCATTTCCCCATCCAGCTCAGCTTTGCAATGTCCATTAACAAGGCACAAGGACAATCTATAACAGTGGTGTGACTGATTTTTATAACTCCATGCTTTTCTCATGGCCAACTTTATGTTGGATGCTCTCGTGTAGACAATCACGAATATTCACATTACTTTGGACCAGCAGGCAAGACCAGAAACTCCGGTTTAACAGCAGAGCTCTCACTCCGAATTAGTCGAGCGGCATTATCTTTTCATTGGTTGCGGAACGCTGTGTGGAAGCTACCTGGTCTGTCGCTCCGCACGAAGCTTCGGGTCTTCTCGGCCACAGTCATTCCCTCCCTTCTCTACGCTTGCGAAACGTGGACCCCCATAATGGAACATCTTCGCCGGTTAGAAACATTTAGGTTGGCCTACCTATGATCCATCCTGGGTTTAACCAGACTGGATTGTGTGAGGAGCTCACAAATCCTTGAAAGATCTGGACAAAGTCCCATCGGTGAGCTCCTCCGGCAGGCAAGGCTGCGTTGGCTGGGCCATGTAGCCCGCATGCCCAGTCACCGCATGCCTAAACAGCTTTTGTTCGGCCGGATCGAGGGGGCTAAACGGGCGCAGAACGGGCTCGAGAAGAGATGGAGTGATGTGGTACAGGAGGATGTGGAGCTGAGTGGACTTGCCTCTGTGGAGGAGCCTCGTGAAGGATGCTACTGGACAGTCGGAGGAAGTCGCCCTCCAACAACAACGGAGGGCAGAGGAGCGATGCTCACAACAACGAGCGGAGCACCGGGTGGCTAAAGCACAGCAAGTTGGCACAGTAGGGGGCACAGGTGGTGCATCAGCCACTCATCTCAGTCAATCGACCCGTGGCACCTGGGTCTGCCCCGTGACCTCCTGCCAGCGGGCGTTCGACACTTCACGTGGCCTCAAGGTGCACGTAGCCTGGCACAAGGGTCGTGGTGACGTCACCGCCACTTAGTGGCGAATGGCGGTTGTTGTTGTTGTTGTGTGTAGGTCCATGTGCGTGTGAGTCTATGTATATGTGTGTGTGTGTGAGTCCATGTGTGTGTGAGTGGGTTGATGTGTTTGTGTGTGTGGGTCGATGTCTGTGTGTGTGTAAGTCGATGTGTGTGTGTCTTTTTCGCCCTGGCAACGCCGGTACCCACTCGTCTGGCAATAAAGCTGGTGTTAAGATATTCAAACACCAAATATAAACCTTTTGCAAGGAATCATGACTGCATTGACCGCACGTACTTGTGGTCAACAAGCAAAAAAATACATGCTGTGATAATATATGCATGGTCTTTGAAACGGATTGCTCTACACAGAAGAGACAGCCTTCTTAAGAGCCTAGTCTCACCATTGTCAGACCGGAGAATGCCAAAAGGCGAACAGTACAAAGACAATGTACTATCAGGGCATTTATAGCGGTCTCTGATGTGTTGATGCCGGCTCGGCGCGTGGCTGCCGCCTTCCCGCTCGTCAGTGGTTCAGCTTCATAATAATTCCTTCATGAGAGCGAGTGCGCGTTACAAGTTAAAAATTGTCGAGTGTTAACGCTCTCGAGGCTCATGGAGCCAAGAGGCTAAGGTCACATAGAGGATTTGTATGGTGCAGTGTTAATGCCCCATGCTCATAGAGCCAGACTTAACGCGCATCCCCTTAGTCTGGCACAATACTATATTTGCCATGTGTTCCCGGGGGAAAAATATATTTGAAAACTTGTCTTCTCTTAAAAACATAACATATACATGCAAAAAAAAGTTGATCTAAAAGCCAAAATTGTCGACCCCCCCCCCCCCTCCAAACATATTTTAACCCCCCCATAGGCATATATACCTACACACCCTACATACAATAGTCAGTAGTGTCTAGTGACTCTATTGTAGTTTCTGGCTCTACGGTATTATCTACTGACTCTATTACTGGCCCTGGAGGGGATTGGTGAGCGCTGACTGACAGTGCTGGATGGTACCACGCTCTGCGTGCAGTGCTGACCCCTACAGGATAGGGTGTGAGAGTGGCGGCCATGGGAATGGGGTTACAAAGGGCCATGGCACTCTGGTTGACCCCGAAGGACACATGACTGGTAAAGTCTACACAGGGCCCCCACGTGGGGGCTAGGGGTGGTCACTTGTCAGGTCCGAGATCGTGCTCGAGGATTCTCGAAGGTGGTCGTGGCCAAGGGCGGAGCCAGCAATGCCACAAAGGATATAAGCCGGGTCCCCGAGAGGGACCGGCTGATGTTGTTCATCCTGAAGAATCTACGTTCTACATTCTACGTCCTACAGAGTCTCCAACACGTGGACCTGGACCCAAGCTGTGGTCCGGTCTGTTGTAGCTAGTTACTGTGTAATTAGTGCAGTTAGCCTGGTGGTCCACCACCATAGGTTGTTATAGTGGTAAGGGGTAGTTACCCCGTGTGTTGGTATTAATAAATGTGTTGCCTCCAAAGAGTATGTCTGCGACTCTGTTGTATCTACTGAATGTACAGTAGTATCTACTGAGTACAGTAGTATCTACTGACTGTATCATAGTATCTACTGACTGTAGTAGTATCTACTGACCATAGTAGTATCTACTCACAGTAGTAGGATCTACTGACTCTATAGTAGTTTCTCCTGACTGAATAGTAGTATCCACTGACTATAGTAGTAACTACTAACGCTATAGTTGTATCTACTAACTCTGCAGTATTATCTAATGACTATAGTAGTATATACTGACCCTACATTAGTATATACTGACTCTATAGTAATATCTACTGACTGTAGTAGTATCTACTGACCATAGTATTATCTACTGACTCTGCAGTAGTATCTACGGACTCTATAGTAGTATCTACTGACTGATAATAGTGGAGTGAGTTCAACTGAGTCGCAGACGTACACTTGAAGGCAACCCATTTATTTAACACCAACACACGGGGTAACTGCCCCTTAACAGAATAACATCCTATAGTGGTGACCACCAGGCTAACTACACTAATTACACCGTAACTAGCAGAACGTAGACGAAGGTTTCTTCAGGATGAACAACAACGCCGGTCCCTCTGGGGGACCCGGCTTATATCCTCTGCGGCGTGGCTGGCTCCGCCCTTGGCCACGACTACCTTCCAGAATCCTCAAGCAGAATCTAGACCCCGACCACGTTACCACCCCTAGCCCCCGCTTGGGACCCCTTTGTAGACTTAACCAGTCACGTGTCCTCTCGGGTCAACCAGAGTGCCATGGCCTTTAGTAACCTCATTCCTACGGCCGGCACTCCCACACCATATCCTGTAGGGCCGGCACTGCACGCCAAGCGTGGTGCCACCCAGCGCTATCAATCAGCGCTCACAGAGCCCCTCTAGGGCCGGTACGACACCCACACCATAGTGCAGGGGTCGGGAACCTTTTTGACTGGGAGAGCCATAAAAGCCAAATATTTCTAAATATATTTCATTGAGAGCCATATAGTATTTTTAACGTATAATATATTCAATATCTTACTTTTAATGCGACTTCTGGTGCTGCATGGTTTTGCTGATGGCCTTGTAGTCGGGTTCATACGTGGTGAGGTTGAGCTTCATGCAGGCGTTGAGGCTTCCATCAGTTAAACGTGAGCATAGGTTGGTCTTCATGTTCCTAATATGTGAGAATGACTGCTCACATGCATATGTAGAGCCAAACATGATCAATACGGCAATACTCACACGCTGCATTGTGTGGTATGTCACAGGAAGCTCGTTCCAAGTTTTAAGAATCAGCTGGTCTTCAGGTTGAAGATTTTTCATTTCTGTCCACTTGTGTTCACTCGCCAGCTCTGCTCGCTGTCGCGCAAGACTTTCCAACTCTCGATTAAGTGACTTGAACTTACTCATCCACATGTCTGATGCCTTCAGGTCAGCAACTTCCAGCTCAAAGTCTCCGATAGAGACCCCGGGGATGCATGTCAGGTCGACTTTGTCCACTGCACACTCATGTGGATAAGTGATGAATTTGAAAAGACCAGTAAGCGCACGAAATTCTCCAAAACGTGCTTTGAATGACTGCAGGAGATTGGACGTAAAGCCAGCTAGCTGCTGGAGATCCAGATGTTGAGTGGAGTCACTTGCTAAGCATGCATCTCTAAATTGTCGCAGTCTTTCAAAGTGCAGAAGACGACCTGTTTCAATGTCCCTGAGAAAGACTTCCAGCTTGCTTTCAAATGCAAACACTGCTTGTTGAAGGGATGATATTGTATTTCCAATACCTTGCATTTTCACATTGAGCTAGTTCAGATGGCCAGTTATGTCCACGAGATAGTGAAACTGCAGGAGCCAGTCAGTGTTGTCTAGTTCAGGATGCTTGACGCCTTTCATTTCAAGAAAAGTCCGGATTTCACTCAGGCAAGCTGCAAAACAGCTGAGCACCTTCCCCCTTGACAACCAACGCACGTTGCTGTGTAAAAGCAGACCGGGATAATGATTCCCAACTTCTTCTAACAGAGCTTTAAACTGGCGATCATTTAAAGCTCGGGCAACAATAAAGTTGACCACTCGAATGACCAGCGACATCACCTCACCAAGCTCCTGGCCACACGTCTGAGCGCAAAGCGCCTCCTGGTGCAGGATGCAATGAAAACTTAGGATGGCTCTCTTTTCATGTTCACGGAGAAGCGCTACAAATCCTTTGTTCTTCCCCAACATACAGGGTGCACCATCAGTACAGACAGAAATAAGTTTATCCATCGGTAGTTTTTTTTCTTTAGCAAACTCCATGAAAGACGTGTATAAATCCTCTCCTCTTGTTGTCCCTTTCATTGGCAAAACAGCCAAGCTTTACTCACGCAGTGTGTCACCTGCAGCATACCTGGCAATTATACTGAACTGAGATAGATGACTAACGTTTGTTGACTCATCTAACGCGAGAGAAAAGTATGTCCCGGCGTTTATGTCCTTAATTTGTGCTTCCTCAACTTGATTTGCCATCATGATGCTACGATCGTGAACAGTTCTTGCTGACAGAGGCATGTCTTTTATTCGTTTGATTATCTTGTCTTTATTTGGGAAGTCATCAAACAGTTCATTGGCCACATGAAGCATGAATGTTTTGGCATACTCGCCATCTGTGAATGGCTTTCCATTCCTTACTATTGCCAAAGCACCCGCAAAGCTAGTGGAATTCCCGTCACCTTGCTTGGTCCACACACGTAGTTGCTGCCGACTCGTCTGCACTCTCCGCTGTAGCTCTTCGCATGCCTTTTTCCTGCTGTCCCCCGCTGGATATTTCGATGCAAATGAAGCATGGTGCGTATCGACGTGCCGCTTTATATTTGACCGTTTCATCGATGCAATTTTATCATTGCATATTAGACATACCGCAGATCCTGCTCTCTCCACAAATGCAAATTCATCTGTCCACGCAGCCTGGAATGCACGGTAATCATCGTCTTTCTTCTTTTCGCCATCTTTTCCGTTACAAGGGTTGAAGCGGATAAACTAGTTGGCTAGCTGATCAAATAGATTTTTTCACCTTTACAATGACCCGTGACATGCTCGCGAGCCATTGGTTCCCGACCCAAGACACGGGTCACGGGTCACGGGACCCGTGACCCGTGAAATTTATCTTCAAAACTAATATCTGTTTACTTTAAAATGACACAGTATTATTAAGCAATATCACAAGTATTTTCAAATCAGTTCCAAACTGATTATTTTTTTTCCAACTCAAAATTGTCTGGGAGCCATATGCCATCACCGGAAGAGCCATATATGGCTCGCGAGCCATAGGTTCCCGACCGCTGCCATAGTGGTATCTGCGATGTCTTTACACCGCACGCCGTGCCTCTCTAGGGCCGGCACTACACAGTGACATCCCGCGATGTCACTACAATAGTATCCACTGACTATAGTAGTAATTAACTGTATAGCGGTATCTGCGGACTCTATAGCGGTATCTACTGACTCTATAGTCATATTTACTGACTGCAGCAGTATATACTGACTGTTGTAGTATCTACTGACTGTAGTAGTATATACTGACGCTATAGTATCTACCGACTTTACAGTAGTATTTACAGTAGTATTTACTGACTCTGTAGTAGTTAGTATCTACCGAACCAACAGTAGTATCTATTGACCGTAGGAGTTTTGACTGACAGTAATAGTATCTACTGACTATACAGTAGTATCTACTGTGTCATAGTATCCACTGATTACAGTAGTAACTACTAACTCTATATCAGTATCTACTGACTAAAATGGTATCTACTGACTGTAGTAGTATCTACTGACTCTATGGTATTATCTACCGACTCAACGGTAGTTTCTATCGACTCTATAGCAGTATCTATTGACTCTGTAATAGTATCCACTGACTATAGTAGTAACTATTAACTGTATCTGCTTACTCTATAGGAGTATCTGCTGACTCTTATAGCAGTATCTACTGACACTACAGCAATATATACTGACTGTAGTGGTATCTGACTGCAGTAGTATGGACTGACTATAGGAGTAACGACTGAGTACAGTCGTATCTACTGACTCTATAGTAGTATCTGGTTCTACAGTAGTATCTGACTATAGA
This sequence comes from Lampetra planeri, assembly GCF_965212315.1. Lineage (NCBI taxonomy): Eukaryota > Metazoa > Chordata > Hyperoartia > Petromyzontiformes > Petromyzontidae > Lampetra > Lampetra planeri. The sequence continues at coordinate 9,990,231 of NC_136136.1, read as the reverse complement.
AGTATTAAATAAGTGTAATAGTATCTATTGACTACAGTAGTATATTTTGACTATAGTAGTATCTACTGACTCTGTAGTTGTATCTACTGACTGTACAGTAGTATCTACTGAGTACAGTTGTATCTGACTCTATAATAGTATATACTGACTGTATAGTAGTAACTGCTGATTGTAATAGTATTTACTGACCGTAGTAGTATCTACTGACAGTAGTATCTACTGCCTTTACTGTAGTATCTACTGACTCTATAGCAGGGGCGGTTTCTTCATTAGGGCGATTGGGCGACGCACCACCAATGTCATTCAACCACAGAGTCACGCTAGCCGTCACTGTGCCTCTGGATATAGTCCAATCAGCGTCATGCTACGTTCTGTGGAGTACCGCCTCTTTTTGGGCGATTTCCCTCCAGCTGAGAATCGCCCCGAGTGGTCCCATAGACTTACATTCAAAGATGTTTTTTTTCGAACGGGGGCGCTGCAATGCATTCTTTATGGCTTCCGGGAGGGCTCGCCCTAACGTGCTTACGTCATCATACGTGCTTACGTCATCATACGTAAGCACGTTTCATCCAACAATATAATTTGTCGCCACCTAGTGGAATCTTTAATAAAAGAAACTTGAGTGGTTTGTTTTAATAGTGAGTATAGAAACAAACAAGATGTATTGTAAGAGTCACTTTATTTGTCATTAATATTAAAGAAGTGAAGTTGCCTTTACATGCTTAAGCTGTTAATTTATCCATTGCATGGGTGGACCTTATCCTTATCAATCATCCAGACATTTGCCCCCCCTGAGAGATTTTGCAGGAGCCGCCACTGCTCTATAGTAGTATCTACTGACCGTAGTATCTACTGACTGTGTAGTAGTATCTACTGACAGTTGCATTTACTGACTTACATTCGTATCTATTAACTCTATAGTAATATCTACTGACTGTAGTAGTATCTACTGATCATAGCATTATCTACTGACTCTGCAGTAGTATCTACGGACTCTGTAGTAGTATCTACTGACTGTACAATAGTATCTACTGACTATAGTAGTAACGACTAACTCAATAGTAGTATCTGCTGACTGTATAGCAATATCTTCTGACTCTATAGCAGTATCTACTGACTCTATAGTAGTGACTACTGACTCTACAGTAGTTTCTAATGACTATAGTAGTATCTACTGAATCTATAGTATATATTAACTCTATAGTAGTATCTACTGACTATAGTAGTAACTATCTGTATAGCAGTATCTGATGACTCTATAGCAGTATCTGCTGCATGTAGTATCTACTGAATGTAATAGTATTTACTGATCGTAGTAGTATCTACTAACTCTATAGCAGTATCTGCTGATGCTATAGCAGTATCTGCTGACTCTCGCATTGACTGACTCTACAGTAGTATGTACTGACTCTAGTAGTATCTACTGACGGTAGTAGTATATACTGACAATATAATGGCATCTACCAATTCTACAGTAGTATCTACCTACTCTGTAGTAGTATCTACCGACTCGAGAGTAATATCTACTGAGTACAGTAGTATCTACTGACCCTAGTAGTATCTACTGACAGTAACAGTGTAGAGAGGTTCCCACGGACGCACTCGGAGAAGGAGATAAGTTATGGGCTTCACCAAGGGATTATTAAAGACTTCGCAAATACACACAAGGGTACACAACTCCCAGGGACTAGGGGTCCTACACTGAGTCCTGGTCCCTGCCCGGCTAGCTCCGGTCTCGCTCTCTCGTGTCGGATCGGGGACTCTGCCGACTCCACCGACCGGAGAGAGAGCACCTCTATCGGCTACCACCGGCTTCTCCCCAGACTCACTACTCGATCCCTCTCTACCCGTGGTTCCCTCTTCACCCTTCTTACTCTACCAGTTCCCACAGTGACCCCGCTTTCGTCACGGGGTCTCCCTTAAGTACTCTAGGAGACGTGACGTAATCGCACTGAACGGCACACATGAAGTCACGTCCCCATTTTACTCCTCTACAATAGTATCTACTGACTCTACAGTAGTATCTACTGACTGTACTGTAGTATCTACTGAGTACAGTTGTATCTACTGACTCTATAATAGTATCTACTGACTGTATAGTAGTAACTGCTGACTGTAATAGTATTTACTGACCGTAGTAGTATCTACTGACAGTAGTATCTACTGCCTTTACTGTAGTATCTACTGACTCTATAGTAGTATCTATTGACCGTAGTATCTACTGACTGTGTAGTAGTATATACTGACTGTAATTGTATTTACTGACCGTAGATCTACTGACAGTAGTATTTACTGACTGTACATTCATATCTATTGACTCTATAGTAATATCTACTGACTGTAGTATCTACTGATCATAGTATTATCTACTGACTCTGCAGTAGTATCTACTCACTGTATAGTAGTATCCACTGACTATAGTAGTAACTGCTAACTCTATAGTAGGATCTGCTGACTTTATAGCAGTATCTGCTGACTCTATAGCAGTATCTACTGACTAAAGTGGGATCTACTGACTGTAGTAGTATCTACTGACTCTATGGTAGTATCTATCGACAATACGGTAGTTTCTACCGACTCTATAGTAGTATCCACTGACTATAGTAGTAACTACTAACTGTATAGTAGTATCTACTGACTCTATAGCAGTATCTATTGACTCTGCAGTAGTATATACTGGCTGTAGTGGTATCTACTGACTGTAGTAGTATGTACTGACTCGATAGTAGTGTAGTGACATCGCGGGATGTCACTGTGCTGTGCCAGCCCTAGAGGCACGGCGTGCGATGTAACATCGCGGACACCACAATGGTAAGGGTGTAGTACCGACCCTAGAAGGGCTGGGTGAGCGGTGATTGAGATGCGCTGGATGGCACCACGCTTGGCGTGCAGTGCCGGCCCCTACAGGATAGGGTGTGGGAGTGCCGGCTGTAGGAATGGGGTTACTAAAGGCCGTGGCACTCTGGTTGACCCGAGAGGACACGTGACCGGTTAAGTCTACAAAGGGCCCCCAGCTAGGGGTGGTCACGAGGTCGGGGTCCAGATCCTGCTAGAGCATTCTGGAAGGTGGTCGTGGTCAAGGGCGGAGCCAGCCACACCACAGAAGATATAAGCCGGGTCTCCCAGAGGGGCCGGCGTTGTTGTTCCCCTTCGTCGACGTCCTACATTCTACCGAGTCTCCAACACATGCACCTGGACCCGAGCTTTGGTCCGGTCCGTTGTAGCTAGTGACGTAATTAGTGTAGTTAGCCTGGTGGTCACCACCATAGGTTGTTATTCTGTAAAGGGGCAGTTACCTCGTGTGTTGGTGTTAAATAAATGTGTTGCCTCCAGGAGTTCGTCTGCGACTCAGTTGAACTCACTGCAGTAGTAACTACTAACTCTATCGTAGTCTCTACCGACTCTATAGTAGAAACTACAGATTGTACAGTAGTATCTACCGACTCTACAGTAGTATGTAGTGACTCTATAGTAGTATCTACTGACTGTATAGTAGTATCTACGGATTGTACAGTAGTATCTACCAACTCTACAGTAGTAACTACCGACTCTACAGTAGTATCAAGACTCTATAGTAGTATCTACTGAATCTAGATTTGAAGCTTTCCCACCTGATGACAGACGCTTGTGTTGTGCCCGAAATGTGATTTATTTTATTTTATACCTACATGACTTTACCAAAAGAACCAAATAGTATAGTATCTACTGAGTCTACAGTTGTATCTACTGATTGTAGTAGTATCTACCGACTCTGTAGTCGTAACTACCGACTCTATAGTAGTATCTACTAACTCAATAGTAGTATCTACTAACTCAATAGTAGTAACTGCACACATTGGGGTGGGGGGGGGGAGAAGAGGACATCATACTGTTCAGGTTTTACCTCAGCGTGTACTTGCAGAAGGAACTATGCTTGATGTTTTTCTTCGCCTTTTTAATGCGAAGGAGAAGCTCCCTCACGTTGCCGCTCAGCGAGCTCATGTACGTTGCTAGGGGCAACCGTGAGTCAGCGTTCCCGCGCATGTGCAGATGCGTGCTTTCGGCGCCATGATCAGCGTAAAAATAAATTGTGACAAAGAGTGACTTTATTAGTTTACATTTGAGCAAGGGGAAAAACAAATAGCGTGTTTTCGTCCGGGGGATTCGTGTGTGGTATGTGTACTTTGTTGAAACGTAAACCCAAGTGTTGTCAGTTAAAAGCGTTGCAAGGCCTGCGCAGACAGACAGAGACTGACAGACAAAAAATTACATTTACAGTAATCCCTCGTCACTTCGTGGTTCAAGTTTCGCGGCCTCAGTGCATCGCGGATTTTTCAAAAAATTCATCTAAAAATAAAAATTCAAAAATACCGCCATATCGGCAGCCGTATTGTGGAAAGCAGCATTGTTTCATCGTGATGCGCGAGAGAAACGGTTTCCCAGGATGCCAGACAAAGAGAGAAACGCTCTCAGAGGCTTTGTACATACTGTACCCACGGGCACTCAGACAAGGCACGTGATTGGTTCCCAGCGCGAGATCGACGAATGAGAGCACGAGTGGATGTACAGTATCCCGTGAGCTGATTGGCTGCGCATCATAATACGTATCGTATGAGAGAGTGAATGTATAATATTAAGGTTTTATAATTAAACAGATTTAAGTAAAATATATATATATAAAGTATAAATATACATATTTTAAACATTCTGGTGTCCACACACACATATACGGAAATTCCTAGGGGGGCCAATCCTACTTCGTGGATTTTCACCTATCGCGAGGTGTTCCGGTCCCCATTAACCGCGATAAACGAGGGATCACTGTATAGGTAAAACTAGCAGGAAGTAACCGGCTTTGCCCGGGGGAAAATATATTTAAAAACTTGTCTTCGCTTAAAAAAACATAACATACACATACACAAATACTAAAAAGTGTTGTAGATGTAGTGACTGTACTCGTCACTGTATGGTGCCGGGGCTTGCGAAGTCATGGCCAGTAATGTCATTATGGGCAGCCCGGGTTACGGGCTGCAGTACCAACCCTAGCGGTGGTTGGGTGAGCGCTGGTTAGCACGGAGGCACCACGAGCAGTGTGCGATACCGGCACCCAGTGAGGGAGCGAGAGGGAGCATCAGCCAGTAGTAGGTTTTTACCCTTTTAAACTGGTACAAAACTGACACCTTTATTCAAGGCATCATGTTTGCAATAACCACAACACAAGTAGTCAAAAAAGCAAACAAAAAGAAGCAACTCTGATAATGATAATAATATGCACTGTCCTTGAAGTTGATTGGTCCACACCCGAGACGGCTTTCTTTAGAGCCTAGTCCCCATTGGTGTTGGACCAGATGACACCAGAAGGCGTACAACTCAAACACAGTGCAATATCAGAGTATTGAGAGCTCGGGGTAAGTATTTACACTATGAGATCTCTTTTACCAGTGGCAAAATATACCAGTGGCAAAATATAGTAGTAGGTTAAAAACCTACTACTATATTTTGCCACTGGTAAAAGAGATCTCATAGTGTAAACATCTTCAAGAATTTAACGAAGATTGTAAGCTTCCCTGTATGTTTGACAGACAACTTCCACTTTTCTTAGGTCTTGGAAAGATTTTGGTCCTTTGACAACACGGGAGAAGCGTTAGCAGAAAGTAGCACTCCTGATTGTTGGGAAGAACTGTGTAGACTCTTCCGAAGGCATCAGATTCACTGTCACAAGCACGTCGCTTCCATTTTCTTTTTAGCAGTCCAGGTATAGTAGGAGGGAATTTTATGATAGAGCAGGTTGCAAGCAAATGGGTCACTTTGGCATAAAAAAAAATACGCCATAAGGGTCGTATCTCGTGGAGGCAGGGCCTATTGTTGGGCATTTAATTCGGGTGAAGTAGATGCGTTAACCATTTTCGAGGTGAACTACCAAATAGACCGCTGACGGGGAGAACCCTCGTGGACGGGGAAGCCAAGAATTCTCCAAATGGCCTCGTTGCTGCTGATATATCTTCCTTCGTCAAAAAAATTTAACTTCATCCACACTTTCCCCTCTTTTTGTAAGGCAAACACAGCCATTTCAGACCCTTTGTTGATGCATTTGCAAACATTTTATGGCTTTCACAGAATTTCAGAATTCCACGTTAATGTGGGCCTCAAAGATCTTGCACAGAAGAGGGCAGTAGGGAATTATCCGCTGGTTGTCAACCTTCATTTCAGAGTTAGTGCCAGGTCTGAGCGTTGTTTCAAATCCACCACCTTCAGTTTTTCTGCGACGATATAGAGGATAACCATCCGCTATATCCTCGTGTGGATACTTCTTGGTGCACTTGCGGTCTTGCATAGATGGTGAATTTGGATTGAGCTCCCCACATGGGCGATGGACCATTTGCTTGCAGACCACATCTTTCTTGGGGTCAGGTAGCTCAGCACTTACAAATCTGTTAATTTCACTTGCATGAATTGTTTTCCCTTAACCATAGCAATATGTGGGCATGAGGAAGACCACGTTTTTTGCCACTCAATGGTGTGCAAGTTACATCTTGTCATCCCAAAGATGCCGCCTTCCTTTGTCATAATAAGCCTTGCGAGTTGATCAACTTTGAGTTTAAACACCCTTGCAATGATGTCGTGTCTCTCTGTTGGCTTTTGGTTTTGATAAAGCTCAACCTGGATCTCCTTCTATTTTGGATCGCAAGTGAAGGTGATAAAGAGATCGGGCTCTGCCATATTGCCTGACGTAGGTCATTGCATCGTGAGTCCTCTCATGCGTGTATCTTGGTCCACCTGTGAAGGATGAGGGCAAAATAATGAATTTCCATCAGCATTGATAGCATCCCTGGGATGAACATGCTGTTCTACACGCAGGCGTTTTTGATTGTGTTTAATGTAAAGAAGGCGCTCACTCTCAAATTTGGCATACTCATCCACAACATACTGGTGAAAAAGGTTGGCGCACCTTAATATGCAGGTTTGCTCCTCTGTCCATGAGCATGAAGGAATAGAAGTACTTAGAGGAGACGGTTTTGTCAGGATGATTTTGGCGCATTGCTTTGATAAATTGAGGAATCTGGAAGTGGTACCCATTTTGCCCACGCCACAGTAAATGGGGCATCATATGCTCTGTTTGTCTCAGGAATTCGTTTGATGGTGTTGTCTATCAGGGGGTATTGTAGGGCATCATATGCTCCGTTTGTCTCAGGAATCCGTTTGGTGGTGTTGCCTTGGTATCGAAGCACAATGTCTCTCTTACCATGTTCTTCGCCCACCATACGAACAGCAACCTCACCACAAGTTGGGGCATTGATCTTCCGTGCATGCTCCACCCCTTTACACCTTGGATGCACTGAGACTTGTTGTGCTGCATGTTTGAAACTTGAAATCAATAAATTGTGTTGGTTGAACATGGAATGAGAGAACAATTTCTAGTCTGGCACCAGGAATATTGCTGCATTGCTGGTTACCTTGCTGGCCATCATCTCCCATGAAGTATATCTGAATAAACTTGTGCTCTTCACCAGGCAGTGGTTGAATGGATCCGAATCGATGATAGACTTAGTCTTGAACTTTGAAGGTGGGCATAAATCCTGGCTCCACGATCTCCTTTGTTGCACACCATGTTGTATATATTAGGTCTTAAAAAATTGGAAAAATAATAAATATTCAATGAAAAGTAAAAATGTGTAAGTTTCCAAAAATATGCTAATTTAAGTACTTGTGCAAATTATCCATTTATGCTAATTATGCTCTGCTTCGTTGCCTCGGCATATTTCCCATAGTAACAATAAAATGAAGGTGTAATTGTATGAAGTTATGCAAGTGTATGTAATTTATAATAATTAGGCTTGGATTCGTTGTCTAGGGTTGTTTATCCATCATGATAATACAATGATTCTCGCTTTAACTTTAACTGATTATGTTTGTGTTTATGTCAGGTCCCAAAATTCAGATCTCACTGCAGGATACAGTATTATGTATGAACTCAGACTCTTCTGTGTTAAGCAACTTTAATATCAACAACAAAAAACATAACACTCTAATATGCAAACTCTTATGCGAGGAATGTCAACACAGTACTCCTGGAGATGTTCTCCTCATTGATCCATACATTTCACCTTCAATGGTTACGTTTATTAAACTGGGTAAGAGAACAATCGGCTAATTCCTCAGAGTAAAGCAACCATACATGGCGACAGGAAAAACCTTTTATGTGACAATATTAATACGAACAGTAATAAAAAAATGTGCCGAAGGCAAAAGAAGACCTCAATGAATTCATTGATAAGATTATGCAATTAACAAAATGTCTTGGAACAATGGTGTGCGTCAGTGTGCCTGCTTGTCTAATGCTTATCAATTGGCTAAGGGCTTCAATAAATTTGTAGGCAAGATTCTGTGATCAAAGGAAAGATTTTAACACAATAGTATCTCTGTGAATGTGGAGATTCGTAACATAGATGTTTATAAATGTTTCGTTTCATCAATGAATTCATTGGTACAGTTATACAATTAACGAAAACGAATGACTAAAATACTTCTAAACGACCATATCCATGTAATTCAATGGGCAGCAATGCTTTTCACGATCAGCTATTATTTAATGCACCCACTTTAGATGACCACCCTTTTTGAAACACAAAGATAACTTTCGGAGCAATCGTATTAGTCCCAATATGTGCGTTGTGTGTGTGCGGGTGTATTGTTGTTGTGCTCCACTTTTTGAGTTAAGTGGTTCCCTGCCAGGCGGTGAGTCGGTGTGTGTGGGCGTGTCATACACATAGCGCTCTCTCTCTTGGCAGCAACTCCAGGCCTCTCTGTTGCAGGCGCAATGCTCGTCTTTGAAGGTGCCCGATTGCACTCGCAGCTCGTCCGTTGATCGCCAGCGCCAACATTTTTCCTCGGTTGCGCTGGTTACGCGCTCTTTCTCCTTCTCCGTGCTCTCCTTCGGTGATGCACGATTGCGCTCGCAGCTCGTCCGCTGGTCGCCAGCGCCGACACTCTTGCCCACGTGGTATTATGGTAGTACTGCGAGTACCTGTCACGGGGGCATATTCCCGGAGCCTGCCACTTGCACAACTAAATTGTGTGTTCTGTCCTTGCTTATATCTGAAATTCTCCCCCCTCGGCGCGTCTTTCACAAAGGAAACGGAAATCCCTTTGAATTCTCTCTCCTTTGTGATTACAGCTGCTAGTTGCCCCTCCGAGTAGAGCGACTGTTTTTTTATTTTCTGCCATAATTAATCTGGAAGCAGCAGGGGGGTAAGTTCCTTTTGTCCTTTGTTCAGCTGCGTTCCCCCCTTATCTTCCCTCACAGTTGGGGGTGTTACATTTTTCTTGTTGTCTCTCACAAAGAGGGGCGCTGTCTTTTGAAGTGTGTCCTCTTGTCTCCATTTTTTCCGTTCACTCTTACGGGTTTAAAGAGAGAAAAATAAATATTATATATCACCCTTAATCTTCGTATGTTTACAGCACTTCCATCGTGGTTTGGAATTTCTTCATGGTGTTTGATATATAAAGGGGAGGCGCCCTCCCTGCCTACATAGTTTATTGCTACCATGTGCTGCTGGAAGACAAAGGCAGTTGGGGAGGCTCTGATTCTATGGAATGCATTGTATCTTGTCGTGTGTGATTGACCTAATTCGCCGTGTATCTCTTCTGAATGACCCTAGGTCTAATACTTCATAATTATGATTTGGTTTATGTTTAACCAAGATGTGTGATCTACCATAGTTGTTAACGCAGGTATTCTGAGGGTTTTATTAACCTTTGTTCCGAGTCTGTATCGCCAGGGATCCGTGCTTCTCATTCTTGAGTTATGAGGGGTGTATTATTTCACCCTTTTTTGCCCCATGCAACACCCAGATCGATTATTACAACAAAAATATTGGCAGAATTACTCAATATAAATTTTGGAAAAGGGGCATATATACAACAACCAAAAGAAGTCATTTGAAAGCAGGAATTGTACTTCCTGATGTTGGTCAGAAAGTGTTTACAGAAGTATGGCCAGATACCAAGGATTTCAGTGGCTCAGGGGGCGGGGTGCACAAGGCAAAGTTTGACTTTTCCATCACTGCAGCACATTCCCTTGGATTCTCCTTTCCACATTTTAGTACCGCATTCTTCGCAAGTAATTGATATAGAGCCTAATATCACCATGGACTGATAATAATCGATCTCAGATTGGTAATTTAATCCTGCTCTGTTTTAATCCGGGTTATTTCTTCTTGTTCTTGATCCAGCAGCATGATAGAATTGCCTATGACGTACCATTTTTTTATTTTGGGGTTCCTCAGCCTGTGCTGCTGCAGTGTCTGTGCGGTCCCTGGCTTGTCGAGATGCACGATGTCCAGGGTTTTCTGCAGCCCGTGCTGCTGCAATGATTGTGCAGTCCCTGGCTTGTCAAGATGCACGACGTTCAGGGTGTTCTTCAATCCGTGCTGCTGCAGTGTCTGTGCGTTCTCTGGCTTGTCAAGATGCACGAAGTTCAGGGTGTTCTTCAATCCGTGCTGCTGCAGTGTCTGTGCGGCCCCTGGCTTGTCGAGATGCACAAAGTTCAGGGTGTTCTTCAATCCGTGCTGCTGCAGTGTCTGTGCGGTCCCTGGCTTGTCAAGATGCACGAAGTTCAGGGTGTTCTTCAATCCGTGCTGCTGCAGTGTCTGTGCGGCCCCTGGCCTGTCGAGATGCACAAAGTTCAGGGTGTTCTTCAATCCTTGCTGCTGCAGTGTCTGTGCGGTCCCTGGCTTGTCGAGATGCACAAAGTTCAGGGTGTTATTCAATCCATGCTGCTGCAGTGTCTGTGCGGTCTCTGGCTTGTCGAGATGCACAAAGTTTAGGGTGTTCTTCAATCCGTGCTGCTGTAGTGTCTGTGCGGTCCCTGGCTTGTCGAGATGCACGAAGTTCAGGGTGTTCTTCAATCCGTGCTGCTGCAGTGTCTGTGCGGTCCCTGGCTTGTCGAGATACACGAAGTTCAGGGTGTTCTTCAATCCGTGCTGTTGCAGTGACTGTGTGGTCCCTGGCTTATCGAGATGCACGAAGTTCAGGGTGTTCTTCAATCCGTGCTGCTGCAGTGACTGTGCAGTCCCTGGCTTGTCGAGATGCACGATGTTCAAGGTTGTCTTCAGCCCTTGCTGCTGCAGTGTCTGTGCGGTCCCTGGCTTGTCAGGATGCACGAAGTTCAGGGTGTTCTTCAATCCGTGCTGCTGCAGTGTCTGTGCGGTCCCTGGCTTGTCAAGATGCACGATGTTCAGGGTTTTATTGAGCCCTTGCTGCTGCAGTGTCTGTGCGGTCCCTGGCTTATTTAGATGCACGAAGTTCAGGGTTTTATTGAGCCCGTGCTGCTGCAGTGTCTGTGCGGTCCCTGGCTTGTTGAGATGCACGAAGTTCAGGGTGTTCTTCAGCCCGTGCTGCTGCAGTGGCTGTGCGGTTCCTGGCTTGTTGAGATGCACGAAGTTCAGGGTTTTATTGAGCCTGCGCTGCTGCAGTGCCTGTATAATCCCTGGCTTGTCAAGATGCACGAAGTTCAGGGTTTTCTTCAGCCCGTGCTGCTGCAGTGACTGTCCAATCCCTGGCTTGTCGAGATACACGATGTTCAGGGTGTTTTTCAATCCGTGCTGCTGCAGTGACTGTGCGGTCCCTGGTTTGTCGAGATGCATGATGTTCAAGGTGGTCTTCAGACCGTGCTGCTGCAGTGTCTGTGCGGTCCCTGGCTTGTCGAGATGCACGACGTTCAGGGTGTTCTTCAATCCGTGCTGCTGCAGTGACTGTGCGGTCCCTGGTTTGTCGAGATGCATGATGTTCAAGGTGGTCTTCAGACCGTGCTGCTGCAGTGTCTGTGCGGTCCCTGGCTTGTCGAGATGCACGACGTTCAGGGTGTTCTTCAATCCGTGCTGCTGCAGTGACTGTGCGGTCCCTGGCTTGTCGAGGTGCACGATGTTCAGGGTTTCTTCAGCCCGTGCTGCTGCAGTGACTGTGTGGTCCCTGACTTGTAGAGATGCACGATGTTCGGGGTTTTCTTCAGCCCGTGCTGCTGCAGTGGCTGCGCGGTCCCTGGCTTGTCGAGATTCACGTTGTGCAGTAGTTTCCTTAGCCCGTGCTGCTGCAGTGGCTATGCGGTCCCTGGCTTGTCGAGATTCACGTTGCGCAGTAGTTTCCATAGCCCGTGCTTCTGCAGTGACTGTGCGGTCCCTGGTTTGTCGAGATTCACGTTGCGCAGTAGTTTCCATAGCCCGTGCTTCTGCAGTGACTGTGCGTGCCCTGGCTTTTCGAGTTTCCCGTTGTTCTGGTGTTTCCTCAGCCTGGGGTGCAGAAGTGGCTGTGCAGTCTCTAGCTTGTCTCCATGCACACTGTTTAGGATTTACCTCGGCGTGTGCATCTGCAGAAGTAACTGTACAGTCTGTAGCTTGTATACATGTACACTGTTCAGGATTCATCTCAGCGTGTGCATGTGCAGAAGTAACTATATTGTCTGTAGCTTGTCTCCATGCACAATGCTCTTCAGTTTCCTCAACGAAGGCTGAGGTGCCTTCGTTGTTTGTTAGTTGTTGAGAAAGCCGCTGCTCCTCCACTGTCGGTACGCACCACGGCACCATTCTCTTTCCGTGTTTTTTTTTCTGGGAGAGCCTTGATTTTTTTCTTTTTGGCATTTTTCCGCCAAGGAGAACCTCCCTCCCGTCACCACTCAGCAAGCTCGTTTGTGTTGCTAGACAAAAAATGACGTTTATAAGTAAGATAGCAGGAAGTACCCGGCTTTGCTCGAAGAGAAAATATATTTCAAAACTTGTCTTATATAACATGTACATAAACAAATACTAAGCTATTGTGAAAGCCCGGCGTTCCGTTTGTCTGTCCATTTATCCGTCAACAAAATTATAAGAGGCTTGCAGAAGTCCTGAATAAAAAAGTAATAGAATGTAGGGGATAAATAGTTGATATAAAAGGTTTCCAAAAATTGTCAACCCCCCACCTCCAAAAATCTTTTTACCCCCCCCCCCCCACAGCCAATTTTAATTTGACTTAAAGCTTTCGTGACTGCAGAAATTAATATTCTTGGGTCTTTCGGTAAAGTCACGTAGATAGGTTCTACGTGACTTTACGTATATATACCTACTCACCCTACATACAATAGTCAGTAGTATCTAGTGGACTCTATAGTCGTTTCTGGCTCTACAGTAGTATCTACTGACTCTATACTCATATCTGCTGACTCTGTAGTTGTATCTATTGACTGTACAGTCGTATCTACTGACCGTAGTAGTATCGACTAACTCTATAGTAGTATCGGCTGACTCTATAGCAGTATCTGCTGACTCTGCAACAGTATATACTGATCTTGATTTGAAGCTTTCGTGACTGCAGGAATTCATACTCTTTGGTTCTTTTCGTAACATCACGTAAATAGAAATATAATAGATCCTTTTGGTAGCCCCTGCTCTGTATCTTTTTGGTATGTGCCATCTGTGAAGAATGTGATTCCTGACATGCAATACCCTGGTGTCTATAAACTAAGTTGTGCCTGCGGTAGCAGTTACATTGGGGAAACAAATCGACATGTCTCTGACCTTGTTCGCGAACACAAGGTAGATTTGAAACATGGCAGAACCAATACTTCTGCCGTGGCTGATCTCTTTTTTAACGCTGTGGGCTCACACGAAATTGTTTTTTCCAAGATCAAGGTACTATGCAAACGTTTGGGCTACCATCAAAGATTTGTTCATAAAGCCATCCAGATATATAAACACAGACATAACTTAAACCGAGATGGATACAAATTAAGCAATCATTGGAAGGACGTGGCCCTCACCGAGCTTACATTTACAAGCTAATTTCCGGACCCTAGCCGAGCTCGGCCTTCACCGAGCTTCCCCCTCCCTCTTGCCCGATGTGGCACCCCCCCTCCCCCCTCTCTCGGGTCTATATAATGCCTCGTCTCAGCAGCCTGTTTCTCTCTCTCACCTGAAGACGGTTGCTTGTGTTGCAATCGAAACGTCGTGATCTATTCTTTTTCTATCTACGTGACTTTACCGAAAGAACCAAATAGTATATACTGACTGTAGTGGTATCTGTTTGTAGTATCTACCGACTACAGTAGTATCCAAGGCCTATAGTAGTATATAATGAATCTATAGTAGTATCTACTGACTATAATGGTAACTATTAACTCTATAATAGTATCTACCGACTCTACATTAGTATCTACTGACTCTATAATAGTATCTACTGACTCTACAGTAGTATGTAAGGCCTATAGTAGTATATAGTGAATCTATAGTAGTATCTACTGACTCTACAGTAGTATCTAAGGCCTATAGTAGTATATAGTGAATCTATAGTAGTATCTACTGACTATAGTGGTAACTGTTTACTCTATACTAGTATCTACCGACTCTATAATAGTATCTACCGACCATATAGTAGTATCTACTTACTCTACAGTAGTATCTAAGGCATATAGTAGTATATAATTAATCTATAGTAGTATCTAGTGACTATAGTGGTAACTATTAACTCTATAATAGTATATACCGACTCTATATTAGTATCTACCGACTCTACATTAGTATCTACCGACTCTACATTAGTATCTACCGACTCTACAGTAGTATCTACCGACTCTACAGTAGTATCTACCGACTCTACAGTAGTATCTACCGACTCTACAGTAGTATCTACCGACTCTATAGCAGTAACTGCACACATTTAGGTGGGGGGGGGGGGAGGAGGAGAGGACATCACACTGTTCAGACTTTACCTCAGTGTTGTTCTTCCGTAGTTTCTTTGCCTTTTTAAGGCGAAGCTCCCTCACGTCGCCGCATGGGCTTTCTTGGCGCGACCGCGAGTAGGCCTTTCCGCATCCGCAAATTATAACAAAGTGTTTTAATTAGTTTACATTCGATGGAGGGTGAAAAACAAATAGCGCGTTATCGTCCGGAGACTTCGTGTGTTGTACCTGTGTGTTTTGTAGAGACGTCCACCCAACAGTTTGTGAGTTAAAAGCGCTGCAAGGATTGCGTGAGCAGACAGACAGACAAGTCCACTGGTTCTGATTGAACAAAGACGCTGGAGCTGGAGGGAATCCCTCTGCTCTGGCATCGCCCCCCCCCCCGTTAGAAACCCAAGAAATTCGCGGCCCCCCACGAGGCAGGAAGTGACGTCGCGTCGTTCCTTCCGGTGGACAAGATGGCGGAGCAACGTGGTGCGCAAGTGGCCGAGGCGCGGCCGAAACGGAAAAAAATTAATAAGAACAAGAAGAAGAACTGGGTCAAGTACAGCGATGTCACGGACGTCGAGGAGTTCCTGGAGGACGTGAGGCTGCAGGAGCGGACCACGGGGTGAGACCACGAGCGGTTATGATGCCAGGCCGCGAATGCAAGCCTGCCTTGCTTGGTTTACCTGCCGCCGAGCGCGACTCGATGCCCGCGGAGCTGAGGGCTGCGACTCACCCCCCCCCCCCACACCACGCCTTGTTCGTGGGATTGAGGCCTTTCAATTAAAACGGGAACCAATTAATACAATTATGTTATAAATGCTCCGCTATGTCGTGTGATTCAGAATAGTCGGCGCGCGTGTGAATTATCGGCTTTGGTTTTACCGAAGTGACAATGTCGCGCCGCCTTTGCCGCGTGTCTCTTTGTACAGGGGCCTGGTGAAAGATCAGCCGGATGCAAGCATTTTCTTCTTAGACACCAAAAATAAACCAAAAGGTACGTTTTCGCCGATAATATAAAAGCATACGCATGCTTGAGTCTCACAAGGGGCTGTAAACAGAAAGTGAAATGTTCACATCAGACACGTAACCCAAACCGCACCAGCTATAACCTGTCGCTAACCAAAATCACGAGCAAATCAAATTTTAAACTAATCGCATTAGCCAGCGAGATCCTAGCACTACTCGTAAATAAACCGATCAACTAGACACTTAACTTTACACCGCTGACCATATTGTAGACGGTATAACACGTGCATTAAAACATTTTTTAAAGTAAAGAATTATATCACAAGCCAAACTGTATAACCGCTACCCATTTTTTGCTCTTCAATTTTTACTCGATAACTCAGTCGTTTAAGATTGTATTGACTGCCTTTGTCCCCCTACAGACCAAAATTCGAACAAGGGCCGGGATAGGCCCTTGAAAATCGATCTCATTCTGCAGCCCAGCTCCGGAGTAGACACCCCCCTAAAGTGAGTGTTCCTCGAGATTTATCCTTAAAACAACGACAGTCCTGTACCTGGTGCAGTGGCGTGGAGACGAAGGTTTTACCATGTATGCATGGCTTTGCCACTACCAAACTAAATTGGTTCTCACGATCAGAACGTGGCCCGGTAGTCTATAAATCTAAAATAAGTCATTTGGTCGTGATATTGTGAGTGTGTTAAGAAAAAAAGTTAATCTTTAAACTAATCGCACTAGTGTTTTAACAATGTGCACAGTATTATAATGTGTATATTCATATATAATAGCGTTATTGTGTATAGGATATGTCTACTTTTGTGAGTGTACATAGTGAGTAATATGTCAGTGGTTCGTGTGTGGGGTTAGAATTCTACCATTATGGATTTGATTCTAAGCCAGCAACAGCAAGTGATATCTCTATATGCTCTGTGCATGCCTTACGTCTATTCAACCTTAAATGAGTGCCTGATGCTTTGTATGAACTTAAGCACTTGCGAGACCAAGGTTTTCAGGCATGGTGCTCTTAACACGACTGCTGATAGCTCAACAAAATTGGCAGATCATGTGGAAATTCATAGCAGCCAAATACTCTTAAACGCCTGTTTCTAAATGTGGAGGGGTCAACCGGAGGACCCGGAGAAAAATCCATGTGACCACGGGGAGACGTACATGTAATCTCCAAATATACAGGCGTCAGGGTCGGGATCGATCCCACGACCTGGATGCCAGGCGAGGTAGTTGACATCTCACCACCGTGGCCTAATACGTGCTGACAGAAAGCACTCTGACCGTCAGTCTCTAACACAAAATGAGGGACCTTTGTAATTGCAGGTGTTTTTTATCGACAAATTACAATTAAGGAATTAATGCTGCACGCATATTCAAGGGGAGTGGTGTTTTATACGAGCATGGCGCTGTCCAGCCTGAGCGTGCAGCAAGTCCCTGGCGCACGTCGCGCACGCCGGCGTGTGGCGCGGTGCGAGCGGTACGGGCCCAACTCCGGCGCCGACGCTCGTGCCGAGAGGCTGCTGCTTGCGCGGGCACGTGCAGCGCGGAAGCGAGCCAGCGCCCCGCCCGAGCCAGGGAAGGCAGAGCGCCCATTCTATGACTTGTGGGATACCAACGGTGAGGCCACCCACCTCCAGTCGGGGCTGTTGTCTGGCAGCTGTTGCGGCCAGTGATTCTTGTTGTTGCTTTGTTTATACAGCTATATTTCAATTGGTGCTGTTGCGGTAATTTAGTCACGAGGTTTTGAAATGTACATTAAAAACTCAACATTGGGACAAAGACTCGCCCAGGTATATGATGGCACATAACTGCTTTTGAATTAGATTCAATTGGTCTTTTCTCCATTTTTGGTCGTACACCTTTCATGATGTACTCTGTTCAGAGTGCTTATAGAATGTCAATCATACTAAAATATTTCATCTTTGGGAACTAAAATATGCGGAATTAGATGATAAACTAAAGTGTTATATACTTTTTTTCTGCAGTCATTGGTGGCTGAGCAGAGACCATTAACTCCGTCGTAAAATTTACCACTTTGTTGAATCGCTCGTGGCGGGGATGCAGATTTGAAACCAGTTTCTCAGCAATTCCTGCTCACTGCTCCAGCATAGTATCAGCCCTCTGAGCTACCAAGCCACCTGCATGGCTAGATGTAGTCAGGTAACCAAAGGGGCTCTTTGGTCATGTCGAGCATTGAGCAAGAGATGCCCAGGTTTAAGATATGTCAGTATGCACGCAGTGCTTCCAATTACACTACAATGTAATTAACTATATCCATAATTTATTTGTGCATTAAACATTCAATATATGAAATGTACACTCAATTGTTAAACAAAAATTATATGAAACAAGATCGTTGAACTCCTTCAGCACCGTACGTAGGGAGGTGCGGGGGAAGGACAAAAAACTAAACACAAAGCAGTTCTAAAGAAATGTGATTGTGATGTCGCCGTGTGGTTCAGGGCCCCTGGGCAAGGAGCTGCAGGGCCAGGATGATTGGTTTCTTGAACAAACCAAGCGCAAACGGGTGAAGGTGAGCCCTACTCACAGCCTCGCTGTTGGCGCATGCTGCTTGTACGCATTCACCGCCTGTATGTACCGCTTTCAAAATTCTCACTCTCACCATATAATGACTCATGCTACATGCTCATTTCGATACTTATTGATCACTATTTCCTGGCATTCCCACCCATGTGGGGTCAGTGTTCTTGGTACTCTTTTAACCACCCAATTCTTTCCAGGGCTTTACCACATTCACTGCACAGTCCTTCATACCCTGACTCACCACTTGGACCACCTCTTTATATGCATGCCTCAGTCGATGGCTGTGTTTAGTGTCATGTGGTTATGGTGTATTAATTTGGTTCTGTTTGTGGTTGTGAATGTTTGTGTAGTTGCTTGTCTGTACGTGTCTGTGGTTCTGTGGGTTGATGTATTTCTGTTAATGCAGTTGTGTGCTCTTTGCTGGTCGGATCTTGCATGGTTTTTCATTTACAGCCACACATTCTGATGCTGGAAAAGCCATCTCGTGTCCCAGCTGTAGAAGCTCCACTCCCAGGCCTCTCTTACAACCCGGCCTACGAAGACCACCAGGTGATGTATTGTACTTTAAAACACCACCTTCTGGCAGGCAGACTAATGCCCGCTTGCAGGCCCAGGTGGTGCCGAGTCACCTTGTGCCGTACAGAAACAACTCACTGAGGGCTCCCTTTGATCTCACTACCGTGGCGTGGTGGCAAGATGTTTACTCCCTCGCCTGGTAAACAGGAGGGCGTGGGTTCGATTCCTACCCTGCCACCTGTATATTTGGAGTTTGCATATTCTCCCCATGGTCGTGTAGATTTTTCCATGGGTCCTCTGGTTTTTCCCTCCACATTTAGAATTTACGTCATGCGGTTAGAGTATTTAGCGTGCTATAATTTTCCACATGATAAGAGACTTGGTTGAACTATCATTTGTGGCCAGGTTGCTTCTGAAAGAGCTACATATCTCAGTAGGTAAACTAATACATTGTTTAGTTGATTTTTAAAATGTTTAAGACGCACAGTATGTAGCTTGGCATGTGTAGAGCGCTATTGAGACACCCCTTCCTGGAGGAGGGTATTGTTCAGTCTTTTATTATATACACACATGAAGCATGCATGTTGACAATGAAGCATGCATGTTGACAATAAATTTATCAATGGCCTGGGATCAAATCCAGGTCACCAGTATCTGCACAACTGCTTTCCACACCAAACGCACAAAGATCCTATAAAAAGCCTACAGTCTACTGGCACACCCTCATGCATATGCAAATACTACCAAACTGATAACCAGATGGTCTCTTTCCTAGCTGCTGGTCAAGATGACACTAGTTAAGAGTTATGAGCTGACCAACAGTGGGGTATGGTTATAACCCACGTGTGCTACTTTTGGTCCTAGTTAATTTGTTCATGAAGGAGGTTTGAGCTGAATTATTAGTGATAGGGCTATAATCTGTTGAGTGGCTGCTGAAAGTCATTGTGAAAAGCCAGTCTTAGATACTTTAAAGGGCGAGGTTAATGAGCTAGGGCAGAGTTGAACCCTTGTTAGTTGGATCATTATGGCCAGTGTTGACAGCCAACTCGCATCCCACCGCACCAGCTGTGCAGTCACCTACCTGACCCCAGTGAACCCACAAAAGTGCCTCTGCGGTGCCCAATGATGAAAGCCATCCTTGCGCTCCCAGTATTCGTGGCCGCAAGGCCAGAATGTGACGATCCGTGTGGGACCCCGTGCCGGCCACGTTGGCTGCGCTTGCGGGGCTGAGGGCACCGCACTTTCCACCCCCGCTCCTCCATGGAGCTCGCTTCATTCCACCAGAGCTCAGTTCAATCACAGGCTTGGTTTGAGTCACAGGGCTCAATTGTTGTGAGAGACTTCGTGAAACTGGACTCTGCATCTGCGCCAGACAACAGGTGCCTTCTATGGAAACGTTTAGGATGGTCAACGTTATTTAAAACCAGCTGACAGTGCGTGTTCTGTGTACGTGTGTGTTCCTGGGTATGTTTGTGTGTGTGCGCTTGTGGGCATGTGTCGTTAACAGATGCTGCTGTTGGATGCCCATGCGGTGGAGGTGAAGAAGTTGCGTGAGCAACGGAAGCTGGAACGACAGCTTCGCTATCCTGCGGGGCAAGAACGGCCCACTCAGGTTTTCACCTGCACCGTCTTACACGACACTGCACCATGCTCCCCTACACTGCACCATGATCCCCTACACTGCACTATGGCCCTAAGCTACACACTGGACCATGGTCCCCTACACTACACCACCATCCTACACCGCACACTACCTTCCTACACTGAAGTACTCTACACTTCAACCTCCACTGTAGGTACGGCTCATTCTGCACTGTACAACGGTGCTCCATGGCCCCATCGCTGCACTTCAATGCTCCACTTTGCACTGCACTCAACTTACATGAATATCGTTGACCCATTCTCGCTGCTTCTGGGCTGCACACAGGCATCTCTGTTCAAGGAGATCTGCGAGGGCCTCTTCGAGGAGTCGGAGGGGGAGGAGGAGGCAGAGAAGGCGGACGTGGAGGAAGGTGCCAAGAAGGTGTCGGTCCGCGCCGTAAGCCGGCTGGACAAGAAGACCCCGCAGCAGCGGCGCCGCGAGAAGGCAGCCAAGGATCAGGTGGGAGACGAGCAAGTGCTGGGGCACACTGGGACCACGCCACCATTGCTGAGGATCTCATGGAATTGTTTCGCTTTAGCGTAATATTTCAGGGCGCTGCAGTATACAATGTGACCTCGTGTATCATTTTAGTCCAGTGTTCTTCATTGCAAGGCCCGCAGCGGGCCACTGGCGAACCCTGGTGGCCTTTAGTGCGGCCCCCGGACAATACACATGTGAAAACGCCCCTTCAAGCGGTGTGGTGGCCCTCACAATGGTGATGTCTCTTGGCGAAAGTGGCCCAACCTCTGAATATTAGTGAAGAACACCGATTTAGTCGATATGCCTTCTTGACACGCATTCCAATTTCATGAATAATTTCATGAATGAAAACCTCACTGTGATGAGTCCATCATCACGGTGACAAATGGGATGCGAGAGTAACAAGGGAGGATTCCAAGGCGAGGGGCTGACATCGTCGTCCCGAGCTATTTCACCCCTTCTACAACCCATCTGTAGCCATGGAGTCATCGTCTTAACGGTAGAAGGTTCAACAGACCGGTGAAACCAAATGAGAAAATTCAATGGAATGGAACAACAAAGAGCAAAGGGTGCGCTGGATTGATACGGAGACGCAGCGTTCACCCCACGATGCACACGTGAAGCGTCGCAGTGCACAGCAACTCACTGCGATGGCCCATACAACCACTCCCCTTAACGCCACAACCGTCACACGCGATCACTCGCTGTGATGCGTCTTGTCGCAAGCGACCACTTGTCGTGCCGCGACGAGCGATGCGATTTCCTTTGGCGCCCTTTGGTGGGTCGTGACATGCAGCCGATTATCCCCGTGTGCGACCCTCTTTAACGTGTGACGTCTTTTTTCCCTCCCACCCACTACTGCCCCCCGACGCGTGCAGGAGCGGCGCCGCAAAGCTGAGAAGGTGGCGCGGGTGCGGGGGTTGGAGGCGCAGCAGCTGCGCAGGGTGCGCAAGGAGGTGCACGCCCGGCAAGCGGAGCTGGCCCGGCGCAAGCTGCACCGCCAGGAGAAGCGGTTGCGGAACATCAACAAGCCCAAGAGGCTGGGACGTCTCAAGTGAGCAAAAACAAAGATCCTCCCCCACTCCCCCCTGTAGCCTTAACAGACTGTTGAGGCAAGTGCTGTTAGTGAGCAGCGCCTGTGAAGGCCGGCATGGCTATGCATGGGGGTGGGTGGCCAGCACCACGCCCGGCCGCCTTTGTCTCCCCAATGGCCCAGGAACTATTGAGATATTCGTCACCGGTGTTGAAATGAGCACGCACAGAGACGCACACACACACACGTCAGGGACATGGGTGCGATTCTCCATGCGGCATGACTAACAGCATTCCTATGCTCTTCTAAAGTACTCTATTAACCAGCAGGAAGCTTCTGGTCTTTTCAGTATACACTGTTTGATGCAAGGAGCTTCATGGCAGGACGCTCAGCGGATGTGCGTGCACTTGTGCTGCAGATATGCGGAGCCCGATGTGGACTTGAAACTGAGCGACGAACTCGTTGGCACGCTGCGTGAGCTCAAGGTAACGCGGTTGTACGCGCACTGCATGCTTAAGCATGTACTGTATATGCATGTGCAAACTCGGATGCATGTATTTGCATGCATGTGTGAACATATGCGCATGCTCGTGCACAAGCTGTGTGTATGATCGTGCGTGTGCATGCTTGCCTATGCGTGCCTGCTTATTATGTGTATGTATGTATGCATAAGTGTTATTCCTCCACTTGAATGGGTATCCTCAACATGTTTTAATGGAATTGGCTGGTCAAAGTCATTGAGGCTTTCCTGGATATAAAGGGCACTGTGCCAGCTCGCACACAAACATACGGAAGCATGCGTGTGTTTGTATGCTTAAATTTTAGTAGACGTGTTTGCATGATTACATGTGTGTAGGCACTCCCATGTGAGTACGCGTGTTTGCTTTGTGTGTGCGCGTGTGCATGTGATATTGTATGTGTGCTTGTTACCACATTTTGCATTGTCCATGTAGGCATTAATGCACTGGGAGAACATGATACAAACGGCAGTAATGTTCATTCATTGTTCGTCTACCCTCGTCACAATCAATTGATATTCTTGCATTGAAACAAGTGGATTTCTCTTCCGGACAGTTATCGAATTGATCATTTGTGACACGAATCTGGCTCGCCATTGGCTTGCGGTTGGATAGACGGTAACTTCGCAAGCTTTTACGTTTTCCCAGCAGAGATTACCAGACTACAGAACTCCGTGCAAACTGGCTTCGGACACCTTTAGACCTTGCCTTAACGAGTCATGGGGTGGGCACTCATCACTCACCCTTGGAGGCCACTCGCTAGTGGTGTAAACTCCACAATCCCAAGATGGTGGTAAATTTTACTGTGAAGTGCTACTCGATTTATATAATATCCCTCGAGGGGTGATTTTAGTCCGAGTTTACCCTTAACCAGGATTTGAACTTGGATATCATCCACTTAGAAGGCCGAGCACTCTAACCACAATCCCATCAAGGCTGGTGGTTTGCTTTGTGATGAAAGTAAATATTGTAAGAGGGGTCTTTCCAGTGATAATTATAATGTCATTTAACACTTTAGGCTTGGAATGATGCCCGTGATACATGATTCAAATCATGAGCTAGTAATCCATTCTTTACGATTCATACAAATCATTTGGCAACATACCATTTAGAGGCATGGAGTGGAATAACTGTAAAACGGAGACCCTAAGGGATTGATAGAAACTCGCACAAAATGATCGATTCTTGAACCCATCACCCCCAAAATCATGACAAATACATGTAACCACTTGAGGGTTGGATGTTGTTGAGTTGTTCCTTTGCCTACAAGTCTTGTTTTCCCACCTCTTGACTCCCTTAGCCTGAGGGCAGCCTGCTGATGGATCGATTCAAGAGCTTTCACAAGCGGAACATGCTGGAGCCCAGAGAGAGAGCCAAGTGAGTGGTCGCTCAAGCATAGCAGCAACAATCAAAGCAGTAGCAGCAGTCGCTGTCACTGGGTCCAATTGTGGTGGTATCATCTAAGGCCACTCGGAGCAGCATTGTGTACATTTATGCAGACACACGTAGACACGTAGTACACAGTCTATGTATGCACTTTGTGTCTAGACATACAGCATCAACGTTATATCCGGTACCCTTTTTTCCGGTATCAAGACTCTCAAAAATAAAAGGCTTTAGCCTCTGGCAAGAATACAGGAGTTGTGCTAAGATGTTCAAACACCAAGCAGACACCTATTACATTAACCACATATTCTTGTGGTTAAAATGCAAACAAATATGCTTTGATAATGTATGCATTGGCCTTAGCTGATTGTCCTACACCAGAAATGGCCTCTTTTATGGCTTTCTTACTGGTTTTAATCACAGCATCACCTGGCTTGGATAAAGGATTGAAAGCTTTCCATAAATCTTGTATTATTGCTTTCGTAGTGAAACATGCATACGCTCACTCATGCAGCCTTTACACGAGTGCAAGCGTATTGCAAATCACTGGTGCAAGCGGGACACCACATTCAGCTTCCCTGCCATGCGTATTTGCAACACTTGCCGGCTCTGTTGTTTTAAGTGTAACCTTCTTTTGCGTGCCTACGTTGACATCTATACACTCGTATCCTTCCGTCCCAGGTTCAAGAGGAAACACAAAGTGAAGTACCAGGAGAAGAGAGCCTTCCGAGAGATCACGTACGTATGCACGCATTCATCTGTCGAAATACTTAAACTATTACTATAAACTATTTTGTATTCTACCAGGTAAGGCCCACTTGAGCTTTTTAGCTCTTTTTCATAAGCGACCTGGCCACAAATGATAGCTCAACGAAGTGGCTTGTCGTGTGGAAATTGAATAGCCAAATTCTCTAAATGCGTGTTTATTATAAATGTGGAGGGAAAAACCTAGGACCCTGAGAAAAAGCCACGCGACCACGGGGAGAGACATGGAAACTCCAAATATGCAGGCGTCAGGGTTGGGATCGAACTCACAACCTCCTGTATACCAGGCGAGGTAGTTAAGATCTTGCCACCATGGTGTATCTATCACTAAAGTCCGTGGTGTATCTATCACCATTCACGAAAACACTGAAGCGAGTGCGTTAAAGCAGAGGCTGCGGGGCACATAGCGATGCATCATTAGTTTAAAATCGGTTATGTCACCAGCACTATGTTAACCTTTCATTCCCCCAATATTTGTAGGTGACTATTGTATGCCATACTTTTTGATGTTACACAAGTGTACAGTTGTAAATAAAGAAATATATGGCTGTAATTTTAGATACATTTGTTATGTAATGAAAACTTTTAGGTAATCAATTTCGTTTCCCAACACGATTGACTTTGTATAACAGTCTACCCTTCACCATGTTTTTTGTTGCTGGGACCACCCCTGATTCCTACAATCGATACAGTGAATCATGTACGTGAGAACCATTTACGCTTCATGCAAGCGATATACCGCGTAGTAAAGTGGAATGAACGAAACTGCACAATCGTGACAGAAAAACACACAAGGAACATTACAAAGGAAGACGGTAAATCGAGACTAAAAGAACCGACGTTGAACCGGGTCACCAGGTAGGGTGAATCACGTCGTGCCTCATATCCACCAAGTCCAGTGTGAGCTCGAGCGTGGATGCAGCCGTACCTTCTGGGTAGTGCAAATGGCACCAACCTGACAATTGTGGACAGCCTTGGAAAGCACCTATGAACCTTTGTTGCTGCCGATGTTGGCCCAAGTGTGCGAGTGGGTAGCAGCTCGCTAGGCATGCTCTGATGAAAGTAAATTATTATGCCAATGATGGATGTCAAATTGTTCTTAAAAGTTACCTTCAATTTCATTTACATTGATCATATTCTTACCGGCCAATGGAATGAATGAGACGTGGTACAAGTGAGACATTGAATGAAGCCGTTCACAATTCCAACGAGATGGTAATGAGATGTAATAAGTGTCCTAAGCTTCCCATCGGTAGACTCGGCCTTAAATTATAAATACCTGTTTTGGTGTTATATTCATAATCATTCAATGGTCATGGGCATGACGCTGACCACAAACCCAGCCCTTGTGGTGCTGTCTTAACAGGGGCTCTCAAAGGGCACTTGCCACGACACTGATTAAGGCTAAACAGGGGACCTCTCTTGATGCACACAGCATCGTTGGATGCTGTGTGCATCTGGTCCTAGTGCCTCATTTCGAAAGGCTAAATGGAATGTTTTTCTGCCCCCTTGTGTGCAGGCTATAAAGACCACACTTGACCAAGTTTCATCAGTCAACCCCAGCGCTGTACAGGCGTCAATCCGTAATTCAACATTACAACAAAGAAGTTGATAGACTCAAAAGACCGGCACAGATAATAACCCAACACAAATTTGTACAACGTGTAACTATTTGTGTTTAATGTGTATTCTCAAAACTATTCACATCAACGGCTCGGCAATAAAATGCGTTTTATATGCCTATGCAGCGGGTGGTGCCAAGTGGTTTTTGTAAGTCATTGTGTTTCGGTCATTTATTTGTTAATTTCGGATTGCTCCTTCAAGAGTGGAAACCGAGTGCGTAAAGAGTGGAAACCGAGTGCGTAAAGAGTGGGGGGGGGGGAGGTCAAATATGGTCAGGGCTTATCTTAGCCCATTAACTCTCTCGCTACCATTTTGTCGGCAGTCAAGTGGTTGTCCAATGGAGACACTGGCCCCAGCCATAATCGAGTTTGAATTTCCAACCACGGTTCAAAGCCACCGATGGATGCACTACACCAGGGAGACACTTTGATTTAAAACGTTGCTGTGCCTTGATGAAAAAAGAGGCACTTTTAAACTTTTGAGGAGCATGAAGACCTTTTTATTATGGTCCTACGAGATATTTGGCCAATTTTTACTATAGATTTACAAGTGGAAGAAGAGCCTGGATAAATTTTGACTTGAAATATATGGAAACGCGATAATGCTCCGTAAAAACCGACTTGGGTGTAGTGCCACCTCGAGGCGGCACCATCTCATTACATAGAAAGTGGCTGTAAACAACATCATCGTCATCCTTGTGTGATCCACCATCCTGACCGTTCAAATTGATGATGACCAGCAGTTGAATACTACCACACCAAGCTGCAGTACCAACAATTAGTTCACACGGCAGTAGCTGCAAGCTACAAGCAAGACCCTGCTTTTTGCCTGCAGTTCCAATTATGGATCAGTGATCCACCATCAATGTTTACATGGAAGATGGAGTGATAGCCAAATTTATTCATTCTCGCAAACTATATGATGGGATTAAATCGTGTACTAATGCATGTAACGATTATCACCATGCAACTTCAATTTGGGGATGCGATTCAATTGAAGAATCGATTTGCCACTGATTTGTCAAATTAGAATGCTTGAATAATCGATTCCCACAAGCGCAATTCTTAGCACATATTGCGAGTGTAATTACCCATTTCTAATTGACTCCATACACTGCCACATGGCCAATGTGTAGGCATTGTGACATTGATGTTCAACAATCCCATTGTGGCTTGCCTGTACACTATGCTAAAGCTTCTCTACAGAGGGGACCTCCCTTTGTTTCTACAAAAAACCGAGCGAAACCGCCTGTTCTGCCAGTGGCAGTGCTCTTTGCCCACACAATGGCCTACCGTTGGCAAAACATTTTTTTGAAACCATTGGGCAGCGTGCCATTGGCGAGCAGTTGCCATTACTAACGCACGATGTGATCCTGCGTGTGCCCCGGGCATGCCAGACGGATATCTTGACTTGGATAGGGGGTTCGGCATGCGCTGGCAGATCACGCGGCCACAGCCGCACCAGCCCACCCGCCGTTCCTGCCACCCTCGTGCTGGCTGTGGCAGGGGCACCGTTACAAGGGGCTCACGAGCACCAGCTGCTTGCCAATGTTGCCGCCCTGCATCATGGACACGAAGGCAGCTGCGGGCAGGGGGCGAGGACACAACGTGCATTATACGACGACGCAGCCAGTGCCAACCTTGCAATGCATACTGGCTTGATGCATACCATAGCCATGGTCACAGTTGTGGCTCCGACCAAGTTACAAGATGGGCTGCGGTCACACTACTGCGACTATACGGTAGTCAAGACTTCCTGGATTTTCCTGATGCAAACTACACCGTGTTAAATATGGTTGTGAAAATTGCTACAACTCACCGGTGTGAGCTTAAACGATAATTGGTGCGTTGTTAAACGCTCGTATACCATGCGGCAATTTGTTTGGCTTTGTCGAGTGGTGGAGGGTCTTGCGACAAATTTAGCCAAATTGATCTGGCCTGACCCAGAACCAATTATGTACGAGTCATATTGCCTTTGAAAACCTACGTCTTGAGTTATATACAGAACTTGAAGCTAAGTGGGGTATTGAGACAACTGTTCTACATGCTGTAGAGCCACCATTTTCATGTTTTTGTATGTTGAACCTCTTTCACACCATACGTAGCCAACCGTGCCAATTGGAGGTGCAGGGGAAGGACCACAAACTAAACACAAAAAGCAGCTCTAAAAAAACGAGTTTGTCAATCTATATTTAAAAGTGCATAGGAAGAGCAGAAGCACATGAATGCATGCGATGCATTGACCGTCTTTGTTCGAGTTTGCGTGATGGTTTATGCTCCTTCACGAGATCACAAAACTAATGTAAGTAACATCTATTATGGATTAAGAGTAGTCGGGTAATGAGTGCGCCGCTTTTATACAACTCAGTTCCTTTTGTAAACATCTGTAAGGCTCATCCCTCTTCTACCTTTTCAGTTTTAATCGTGCATTTCATACACACAAAATGGTGTCACCGTAAGTTTCACCACCCCGAGCCAGTGATAAAACTTCCACATTCCAATTGCAAGGGTCATTTCCTGAGGACAACCGCTGTAGAGTTGCCACAGATTGGTACTCGTTTAGCCCAACATTTTTTACTTATTGGCCGTGTTGGGTGGCGGAGGGTTGCGACACATTTATAACTAACGCGATCTAACCCAAAAACTTTTATTATGAACCAAGATTTGGTTAAATACTCTTTGGTTTTTTCGGTAAAGTCACGTAGGTTAAAAAAAGAAAACAAATACATTAAATCATGATTTACCTCCAACGTTTTCTATCATGATTTAATTTATTTGTTTCCTTTTTTAACCTACGTGACTTTACCGAAAAATCCTTGCAGTCACGAAAGCTTCAAATCTAGAATTTGGTTAAATGCGCAGTCTTGTATAAGTCACAGGCAGGTTCAATGGGTCATCGGCCACTCCAATTGATGGTACCACACTTTGCCATTGCTTCCTATTGCTCGGTTCATTAGCCACCGCAGGAGTTGACACTCCGTCTCCCAGGACTGCTCCGATCAACACTGCCACTTCGCCGATGGTTGCTGACCTCTGGGTGCCACTCCAGGAGTGTGGAATTAACAACCACTGCTGTTGATGCCCCACACACACACCTCGCCAATATTTCAATCGCCCAGATCCTGCACCGTGACCTCTGGGTTGCTGCTCACTGCACAATTCCCATGCTAGTTATGTGCTCCGTCTGTAACAACAAAACCCCTTTCCTGCTTACATCGGCATTATTTGTTAAACTTCCAAGTTGCCTGACATACACCTTGCCCTAAAGGGCACAGTGTCTCAAGATTCATGACCGCACCTTTTTAACTTGGCTGTAAGAGGGAACCGTTGCTCCTATCGACACGCCTAATCATGTATTATCACTTGTGTTTTAAACTCAATCCTTACCTCCAACGTTTTCTATCCCGTCCATGATTGTCTCTTTCACCTGTCAATGGAAGGCACCTCCGATTAGCGCCGTTGGCTACGTACGGTGCGAATAAAGTTAAGCGTACACACATACATACCCGTTTCCACAACACCACGAGGCTCTGCCGTTCCGCGCGGAGATTTTCATCGCCTCCTAGAACGTCCCTCCCGATAGCGCAGCCGGCATGTCAAACTCGTTCTGCTTTAGCGCGAGGAATAGTCACCTTGAGCTGACCACTCTGTACCCAGCTGGCAAGCTGCTGCAGACCCTCGGCGTGCTTGTCCGGGTAGTTGAGCACCAGGAAACGGTCCCTGGATACAAACACGGACGTGCGTTAGACTCGGATCCCAGTGCGCGTGGTGGCGGTGTGGCGCGGGGCTCAGAGCTTGTGAGCCAGCAACCGGCTCAGTACGGGTTCCAGGCCAGACGGCTGCCTGTGATAAAACCATGGCCTTGCGTGTGAGTGGAACGTTGATAGTCTCGGCTCAATGACCAACAGAATATTTATACTGGAAGAATCCGATGAGCTATAAAGCTCTTTTTCACAGATGTCCAGTAGGAGTGGGGAAGAACGTTACAACAGCAAACATACAAACACATGATAGTCGTGCAAAGTACAAGGAAGATAAATCGCCCAAATACAAACTAAAACCATCCCCATTCTACTCAAGCAAATCCAATCATTGCAACGAGAAACTGTCAACTTAATTTTGTGTTTCACTTCCGTGTGGCTCATTTCAGCCGAGACTTAAAATATCCGAGCCATTAAAATGTGACAAAAGACTTCATGCAGGGCATATAAAAGATGTCCCGCGAGCGTGGATAAAGAGACATTGAATTACTTTAGATAGAGTTCTCCAGTGTATTTCAAGGCTCTTGTTTGACATTTAGTGATGTAGCTGACAGAGTTTGTTCATTGATTGTCACTGGAAGGGCTGCACTGCTATAGCTGCTCGAGTTTTCAATCGTGACAGGAGACGTTATGGCTAGTGGCAGCGTGTCAGGACCCTCCTGAAAAAAAGAGTCCCAAGATGAAGGATATCCTGGTAAACAAAGCGTAATGAATTCAGCACAATTGGGACAGTGTGGGATGAGCGGAAACGACAGTACAATTGCACGTAATCGAGTGTATTCCTGATTCATAAAGTGAGTAATCGGGTCATGAAAACTGCAGCCACTTTGGATTCTGCGTGCACGATGAAGGCCACAGAGGACGAGTTTTGTCACGAAAGAGGGAGTCGCGGGACGTGATTGCACTGCAGAAGAGTGAATCGTGGCGTGCTTATTATGCACTCATCGCATGCACGTATCCCGCACTACGTAAGCGTACGCACCACGTTAGATGCGGCGTAGCAAAAGTCAAAGGGGAGCCTCTCCCTGCTCGGGCAATAGAGTGGTAGTAACCCCCATTGGTGGTGCTCGATCAGTGGTGAAAATTCTACATTCCAATGTCGGGGGCGGGGGCATGTATGTATTAAAGGATTATGTGCATGCATGCATACCTCTACAGATGTGTGTATGTAGGGCACACCTCCTACACAGCCTTGCCACGAGTTTGTGTGCCCATGTGCGCGTGCATACATGCACGTGCCTGTTAGTGTGCGCCCGTGTCTGCCCATGTGCTGCCACAGTGGGGAGCACAGGTGGTGCATATGCCAGTCATCTCAGCCAGTACACTCTTTTTAACACCCGGGCCTGTCCCGTGACCCACTTGCCAGCAGTGAGCCTTGCACACTTCACGGAATGACCTCAAAGTGTACCGAGCCTGGCACAAGCTCTACGGTGATGTCACTCGGTAGAATGGAGGGCAAAGGCACAACGCTCACAACAACGAGCGGAGTGCCGGGTGACTAAACCGCAGAGCGTTGGCACAGTGGGGAGCACAGCTGGTGCAACTGCCAGCCATCTCAGTCAACCCATGGCACCTGGGTCTGTCCCGTGACCTCCTGCCAGCGGGCCTTCGACACTTCACGTAGCCTGGAAGTGCACCTCGCATGGCACAAGTGCCGTGGTGACGTCACTGACACTTAGTGGCGAGCGGCGGCGGTTGTTGTCATCGTTGTGTGCACATGCCTGCTGATGTTGCGTTCCTGCAGCACGGTCTGTGTGTGCAGTGGGAGAGGAGGCGGGTAGGGCACGTCCTTGTTGTACTGGGAGATCTGCCCACACAGCACCACGTGGCCCCCCACATTCATCTGCAAAGAGGCACGCACACCAGTTACCCACAACACCAGCTGTTCTATCCTTCCCCTACGCCTCTTATTAGCACGGTTAGCCACATGCGGTGCGAAAAAAGTTCAACATACATACAATACACCACGAGACGAAAATCCCCCGTCTACCTGTTGGGGCAAGTGCTATTGTAGGCCAACACAGCCAGCACACAAGGGGGTGGCGTGGCAACCACCACGCCTGGCTGCCTTTGTCTCCCCACTGCTGATGCTTACACACTGTGCCAGGTACTTTTTTAACGACATAGTCGACCTAGGGAAGGCCCAGGACCAGTTCGGATATTCGTCACCGATGTTGGCCGTGATTGGGAATTGAACTCAAGTCGCCAGCAGTAGCGAAATAATTACACTACTGCTCTCCGCACACCTAAACCTCACGCGCACATACGCATGTAAGTGCACGTGTAGGTATGCATACCACAACTCACACATACACACTACCAAGAAGGCAACATACAAACGCATCAACTCACAAACTGAAATATAGCAATCTTGACTTGAAGCTTTCATGACTGAAAACCCAGTTCTAAATTGGTATAAAATTGTATTTTATACCTACGTGACTTTACCAAAAGAACCAAAGAGTATGAAACATACCAATTCACACATGTATGAATTCCTGCAGTCACGAAAGCTTTAAGTCAACATGTATGTACGTTGAACTTCTTTCACACCGTACGTAGCCAACCGTGCTAATAAGTGTTCTGCGGAAAGGACAACAAACTAAACGCAAAAAACTGTTCTAAAGAAATTAGTTATCAATGTAGATTTAAAAGTGCATAACTCCAGTGGCTTCCTAATATCGGAAGGAAGAGCGTT
Source organism: Lampetra planeri (assembly GCF_965212315.1). Taxonomy (NCBI): domain Eukaryota; kingdom Metazoa; phylum Chordata; class Hyperoartia; order Petromyzontiformes; family Petromyzontidae; genus Lampetra; species Lampetra planeri. Next base: position 9,957,616 of record NC_136136.1, on the reverse strand, counting down.
CCAGACGGCCGCAGAAGCGCATCTAAAAACGCGCGATGTGGTGACCGTCTTTGCTCGATGGCTAGTCAAAAGCCGCTGCGAATGATGACCGGAGTTTGCATAATGGTTTATGCTCCTTGACAAGATGAGCGAGGTATCGTGGTTCATTTGTGGCAAGCCCTTTGTGTGTAATGAGTGTGACCTGATATTGTATTCGTTCAGCAAACGGAAGTCAACGAAGCTCGGCGAGCACCAGACACACATGGTCAGATGTTAGAGTACCCGTCAGGACATGTGCCAAATAAGTTTTGCACGAGCATACACGCAAACCACACGCATGCACACACATATCCACACAACCCAACATACATCCCTATTCAAAAACCTTAAATAATGTTCACAAACCCACGCATGCATACCTACACACACACTTACCTACACAGACCCACCCCTACGCCGATACACACGGGCATGTGAGTCGCTGACACATCCTCTGCTGTGCTATGTTTACAAATCGCGAATATGATTTTGAGATCAGTATCAGCATATCCTAAGGTCACGCGGGCACACTGGGTTTGTAATTACGTGTTTTGCTGAACCGATGTTATTTGTAGATATACAACTCTTTTGCAAATTTGCTGCTGACTCGGGGCTTCCACACGCAGCAATGCGGTCGTGGAGGACGTTGGACCATACCACACTGGTTGTTTCATGGCACATAAACTAAACTATTTAAACTAAACAATGTTTTATTTTACAAGGGCAAGGCCCACTCAGCTATGTAGCTGATTTTCAGAAGCGTCCTGGCTATCACAAACGATAGCTCAAGGAAATGGCCGGAAATGTATACCAGTCAAATACTCGAGAAGCACGTTGATTCTAAATGTGGAGGGAACAAAACCGGGAGGACCCGGAGAAAAATCCACGCGACCACGGGGAGAGAGAAGTGCAAACCCCAAATCTACATGTGTCATGAGTGGGGATCGAACCCATGATCTCCTGCATACCAGGCGAGAGAGTTAACATCTCGCGGCGCCACACTGCGTGTGCAACACTCACGCGTTTGTCTCAGACCATCAACTCAAGGGAGAGTGAAAATTGTGGCCAAATTTCTCCTGCTACACTGCAGATACAGGCCTCCACCTCGGAGCACAGCAGAGAGCCTCGCGCAGTGGTGTGTGCGCGCGGTCCACCGACTCCGCGTCCAAGGCACTGGGGGGTTAGAGGCGTGCGCCCCGTGTCGGTTCCCGAGTTTATTTCGTTGAACCAAAAGTGAGAACTCAAAGAGACCGTGGTGACCTGGCTCACCAAAATTATAAAAGCAATTAATAAGCACGGAGCGCCAGAGGAAAAACAACTGCAACGCCTATAAAAAAAAATCGAAAATAGTGGAAAACAAAATAAATTTCCCGAAATTAAAGTTAATATGGGAAAATTTCATTTAAAAACAGTGAAATGAACACAAAACATGACCCCGTATCTAACAGAGGGGGTCCTAGCCTATAAACATCTGGCAGTTCACCAGGATTGGTTCGAGCAAGTCTGTCTGCTGATGAGGCACTGAATGTCAAAACCGGTCTAGAGTTTGCTTGTATTAGACCAATGCTGGTGGAAAAAAAAATCACTGAGTAGGCCATGTGTCTGATGAGATGTGTACAGCATTCCCTCGTTATTTGGGATACATTCCGGAGATGCTCGTGAAAAGCAACTTTTGCAGGATAATGGCTCGACGAAAACCTCCATTGAAATACCTTCAATAAATACAGGAGCTATTGAACACATTTAAATTATCATAACACACAAAAAAGTGGTTATAATAAACATAAAGTAAATGCAACGAACTATTAAAATATCATCAATCTCTCTTGATGCAGCAGTCGTGCATCAAGAGACAACTGTCATTAAATATATTTGTTTTACATGCAAGGACCCAAAGAGAACGGCATAGCCGTCTGCAAAGTAGCACCAAGTTACAGAAACGGCCACGTGAGCTTAGTTTAATGTGTGTAGACTTTCACGACCAATATTATCCATGTGTGGGTCTACTCTCCAACGCACCAGCGTGCCCAAGTAGTAACTAATCGTCACGTTTCGTTTTCGTGATCAACCTTACCGATTGGCCGTTGTCGGGTGGTTGGTGGGTTTAACGACACATTTTACATTCAAGCCATCTGACCAAACCCCCCCTAAAAAAAAACCCAACCTCTACGGACAACGCGAGTACAGGACGCGACTATCGCGAACCGAAAAACCGACGGGGACGTCGAACTGCCGCGTGGTCGTCGCCGTCTCGCCTGCTCGATGATGGCGTCGCTGAGCGGCCCCCCGACGTTGTCGAAGTAGAGGTCGACCCCCTTGGGGCACGCCGAGCGCAGCTGCCCAGCCAGGTCCTCCGCGCGGTAGTCGACCGCCGCGTCAAATCCCAGCTCGGCGGTGAGCACGCGACACTTGGAGGCCGAGCCGCACACCCCCACCACCTTGCTGCAGCCCTCCAGCCGTGCGATCTGACACCAAAGACAAAGACCCCCCCGTATAGCCTTAACAGACTGTTGGGGCAACTGTTGTGACCGGGCACATGTGAAGGACAATGTAATACACCACCGGGCAGTGCGGGCAGCAACCACGCCCAGCTGCCTTTGTCTCCTCAGTGGAGATGTTTTTAATTCGCACCGTGTACTGTGTAATGACTCTCGGACGACACGAACTGTACTCATATAAATCTGAGTCAACCTAGGGGAGGCCCACAACCTATTTAGATATTCGTCACCGAAGTTTTCCGTGATCGAGAATGAAACGTGGACCACTGGATCTGTAGCGCAGTGTGCTAACAAACAACGACAACCGCCGTTCTCCTCTATGTGGCGGTGACATAACCACAGCGCTTTTGCCAGGCTAGGTGCACTTTAAGGCCACGCGGTGTTGTTCAAGGCTCGTTGGCAGGAGTTCATGGAACAGACCCAGAAGGTGCCATGCGTTGACTTGAGGTGACTGGCAGACGCACCACCGACACTACCATACACACATACACAACAGCAGCCACCATTCACCGCTAAGTGGCGTTGTCGTCATTGTAGTTCTGTCCAAAAGAACTCCAACCTGCTCTCGTCCGCCTATTTTCTTCACAATATACACACTGTTTCCCTATTCTTTCCAGCAAATGCAATAAAATATCACCGGAAGGTTGCAGCGATGCTTGAAAACTCCGATTAGCACGGTCGGCTCCGTACGGTGTGAAAGAAGTTTACCATACACGCATATACATACGAAAAAAATACTTATCCAATGACTCCAATAGTACGATAACATACAAATGAATATATCTTCCGAGGAACAACGCGTGCTGGGAAGGCTTTATAAAATCCACGCGTGATTTTTTCATCCTTTTGTTTCTGTAATCACTGACACCAATCAACGCGTTTTGTTTTTCTATTCGGGCGATGTCCCTGCCCACCTTGGGGCCCACCCTCACCTGCCCGACCAGATGCCCACAGGCCCCGGCCGCACCGCTCACCACCAGGGTCTGCCCGCCGCGCGGCGCGACGTGGCCCCCCATGCGCAGCCCCAGCAGCGCCGTGAGTCCCGGCATCCCCACGGCGCCCAGCGCCAGCGAGGGCCGCTCCGCCAGCCACGCTGGAGCCAGCTGCAACACAGGGGAGGCTTGGGGAGGGCTCTGCTTGCACAACGAGGAAATCGGTTTCCTTCTCATGGTGAAAGGCGAATCGGTAAAAGGCTGACAGCCCGCGGGGTCCTTTGGATGTGATCGTCTGTCCATCCCTCCCAACAGCCAGCCAACCAGCAATACTTTTGTCTAATATAGTTGTAGAATATGATAGCGTATCTCGTGCATTTGCACGGGTACCGTGGCATGGGTTGAGGGAGGGTGGGTGGGTGCTTGAGTGGGGGGAGGCATAGCATCAGCTCGAAGTTAGTTCAGGGATATGAGATGCGGGTGGCATCACACAGATGTGCGCTGTGATGTCACCATCCACGCACACGCAATTGTGCATCATGCCAGCCAGACAGGCAGGAATCCAAGCAGGAAGCCAGCCAGCAAAATGTATTTCTAATATTGTATAAAACAGTAAAAGTTTCAAGCAGGAGTCTCTTGAAGAAGGGTGTTGAGACTCTGCTGAGAGGACTATCATGCAAAACAGCCAGTGACAGAGAAAATTAATGATAGTACAGCAGATGAGAATCAAAGCACTGCTTACATTGAGCAAGCTTATAGGAACAAGGAGGGAATTCCAAATCGGAGCAATGCGAGTAATGAAGGAAGACAAATGTTTTGTCCAGGATGAGATAAAATCCCAATCTAATGTCATGAATCCTTGACATGGGTGTAGGTATCAAGGCGCGAAGTTGTTTAAAATGACCGTGGTATTAGTAAAAAGGGAGCGATAAGTGACGAAATTACAGATTACATCTAAGTAGCTATTTTTAACAAGTACATTGGTGTCACACAAGTCCAGGCATTGTGTCTACGTCACTGGGAGCATAGTGCAGTGAGTTAGTCACGAAGCCACTGCTTCTCCCTGCCTGGCTGCCTATGTCTCTCCAGTGCTGATGTTCACGCACTCCTTCAGGTATGCATGTTAAGGCTGAGCCGACCTTAGTGAGATCCAGGTGAGGTGTTGATACAGTACAGCTTTTCATTAGTGCTGTTAACCCTTTTCCGTTCCAAGACGTATGCAACTTGCAGGGTGGGCGTCACCCTTCACCACTGAATCTGTAGTGACACGACCGCACTCTACGATAGCTGGCGCCAAACTGTGCCACGCACCCTCCTGCATGGCCTTGTGGGAGCCTTGGTACCGATATGTTTTATTCTGGTTCCATGTCGATGATGTACGTCATCATAACGGAATCGAAAGAAAAACTGATGACGCCCCCTCTCAGTGATGCAGATACAATGGCCAACATCTGAACCTGGGGTTAGTGACTGCAACACCACTCCATCGTCTACATAAGACGTGCACGTGCACACAAAGATCCAAACACACAACAACAACATAATATATCTCCATTTTGATTCTTCACGCACACAGATAGGCACATGAACACAATAAAAACAATAGACACATACACAAGATCCCATACAGGTGCAACAAAGACAAAGATCCCTCGTATAGCCTTTTAACAGACTGTGGGGGCAAGTGCTGTTAGCAAGCACCTATTAGGACCATACAGATAGGCACACACACGCAGATCTAGGCATGTAAAAAAGTACATTGTATTCACATACACACGTATGTGAAAACAATTACATACACACGTACGAATAACAACAGCTGCCAGTTACCACTAAGTGGCGCTGACATAATCACAGCACTTGTGCCATACAAGTTCACATTGAGGCTACAGGGTCAAAGATCATGAAGAGTCCCAGAGAGGAAATGCAACAATCCACTCTCCAGAGATCTGATAAACGAGCAAGATATTTGGTCAATTCTATACACACATGTGCAGAAACAGTGACACACACACAGACATGTACAATGACAAAGATTCATCTTATAGCCTTAAGTGGATTTGAGTTAAGTGCTGTTAGCGAGCACCTATAAAGATTGGCATGGCAATCTTTATAGGTGCTCGCCGCCTTTGTCTCCCCAGTGGCGATATTTACACCACATCAGGTACTCATTTGAGGTTGAGTCGACCTAGGGTAGGCCCAGGACTGTTTCAGATAATTGTCACCCGCCAGTGTTGGCCATGAACAGGAATCGAACTCGGGTAGCTGGTTTCATAGTGCAGCATGCTAACCGCTACACTACCACTCCCCAAAACAAAGACAAATATCCCCCGTATATCTTCAACAGACTGTTGGGGCAAGTACTGTTAGCGAGCACCTATGAAGCCCGGCAAGGCATACTTAAGTACAACTGACAGATGCACCACACATAAGTGCATAGCAACAACAGCTACCATTCGCCACTAAGTGTCGGTGACGTCACTTCAGTGCCTGTGCCAGGCTTGGTGCACTTCAGGGCATAGATAAATAAACAACAACGATCCCCGTTAAGAGCCTTAACAGACTGTTGGGGCAATTACTATTCTCGAGCACTTACGAAGGCCAGCAAGGCACACGAGGGGGTGGGGTGGACAGAACCACAACAATAGATGGCAATGATATCACCACAGAGCTTGTGCCAGGCTAGGTGCACCCTAAGGCGTTAAGTGTGAAAGTCTCGCTGGTGGCAGGTCACGGAACAGACCCAGGTGCCATGGGTTGATTGACTGAGATTACTGGCACCACACTCACACCTACTTACACACACGCAGTCCCACACATTTGATTGAACACACGCGGGAGCCTGGTAGAGAGACAGCGGACGGGCGGGTGGGCACCTTCTGCAGGCCACTCGCGGGCAGCACGGCGTGCGTCTGCCAGGGCCAGGAGAAGCTGGTGACCACGTCCCCGGGGCTGAGGCCCTCGCCGCGGGAGGAGAGCACCACGCCCACGCCGCCGCCCTCCGCCACGCCGCCCACCGTCCACGCCGACAAGTAGTCGGTACCTGGGTCCTCGTTCATGCGGCAGCGCTGGGCACACGCAGACCCGGTACAGCGCGGGTGGCAAAACATCCAAACAAACTGGTGTAGGCAAATCAATTTCAAAGGCAATGTATATATTATCAGAGCATGTTTGTTTGCATGTTCACCACAAAGTACGTGTGGTCAATGCAGACTTGATTCCTTGCAAAAGGCATCTATTTGGTGTTTGAACATCTTAACACCTGTTTTATTGCCAGAAAGGGCAAAACCTTTTCTCATTTTTGATACTGGAAAAAAAAGGTCCCAAAGATATAATGTGATGCCACGCTGCCAACTGCAAGAACTCCTGCTGGAGAACGTCTTTTACTCATGGCACGATGCTAATGAAATAAATGAAACAAAAGGAATATATCTAGGGGGAAGCACGCAGCCTCTGTGGATTATGCAACAACCATCATCAGTTCCTGCAGAAGGGCATTGTGGTCCTCTTGTCTTAAGCCACCGTCAAAATAAATTTGAGAAAATATGACGTGACTGATAGGCAGCAGTAATATGAGAGATGACTTTGGGCTGGTTTCACACTTACTAGGGCTCATCAACATAGTCTAGTCACCAAAGTCCACTGCTACAAAGTCTGCTTCTGCAAACCATATAGGTGGAGTTCCCACTTCCACACTCCCAGAGGCAAGCATTTGCAGCACTGAGTATTGATAAGTATAGTCGGTCGCATTTGCTCACGTTTTATTTTGATGGTGACATACGACAAGAGGATCACAATGCCATTCTTCGGGAACTGATGGTTTTTGCATAATGCACAGAGGCTGTGTACTTTTTCTGTGGGTTGTTGTTGTTGCTTGAAATGCGTTGTTCGAAACGTACGGTTGTCCTGCCTGCACTATTAATGTATTTTTTTTAATCATGAACACATTTAATCCAAGTGGGTGAAATAGATAAATAAATAAACATCCATTTCGGTGATGTCTGCTACATTACGGCGACTTACGAAAACGTCCGTAGACGACTGTGCACTCGTTACCATGCAGTGTCTAACCGCGATATCTCGGTGGCAACTCTCCCCTGGGCTCACTCATCTGTAATGGTTACCTTCAGCTCACCTCACATAAGCTAGGCACGGACACGCACACCCCAGCAACGTGTGTGCATGCACGTGTGTAGTGGTGAGTAATGCACTTGTATGGACAAAGACAAATACAAAGATCCCCCGTATAGCCTAAACATAATTTTGGGGCCAGTGTTGCGAGCGAGCTTGTATACGCACGCACACGCGTGGGTCTGCGTATGACAAGTGCTGTTAGCAAGCTCCAGTTGTAGCCACCATGGCACAAAAGAGGCCTAAATTGGAGGTAACAGTAATAATGCGCGCAATCGGGGATTTGACAGCCAATGTGACCACAAGTTCAGCCTTTCCATGTCACATGGCATCGCTACACAGCCTTGTTTTTAGACCGCAGACTCAAAGATTTTAAATTGTGGCCATGTAATTATTCGTGGTATATATCATGCTTGTGTGATGACACCAGATAATTTGAAGAGAGAAGAACCCCACACATATGAGAGAGGGGATACCAGTCAAAAATATATATCAGAATCTAAATCTTTATAAAGACTGGAGGAATCCGATGAGCGATGAAGCTCTTTTTCACAAATGTCCAGTATCGGCGGATCAGCAAGTGACAACAACATACAATGCAACATGGTTAGCAGATCACTCAATATAAATAAATAACAGATACATTTATTACATAAGTCCGATTTATCAAGATTGGGCAAGGCAGCAAAAATAACAACAAAGGCAGTCCCAGACCACAGCAAGCGACCCGTTTACCACCCTGTTATTCACTGGCGACTTCGTAGCCTGGGAGTATCACACACGCATTAGACCGATTCCCCTGGGGTAGTCCCATGCGTGTGTTGCATGTGTGTGTGTGCGTTACCATGTAACGCGCACAGGTAGCGGTTAGCATGCTGTGCTATGAGTTTGGTTCCCGCTCACGACCAACACCAGTGACGATTATCCTGGGCCTCCCCTAGGTCGACTCAGCCTCAAATGAATACCTGGTGCGATGTGTAAACATCGCCACTTGGGAGACAAAGGCGACCGGGCGTGGTGTTGGCCACCCACCCCCACGTGTGCCATGCCGGCCTTCATAGGTGCTCACTAGCAGCACTTGCCCCAACAGTCTGTTAAAGGCTATACGAGGGAACCTTTGTCTTTGTTACCATGTAAGGGTCCACAGAGAGGTAGATCGTCTTCAGCACAACGTGCCCTTCGGGGGGCTCCTCCACCACCTCTTGCTCCTGCACCTTGAAATTCTCCATCCTAGGTTCCCCGTCGGCACCTATCGCAGCACCATGGAGAAGTGGAATCTCAGCAGTATCCGTACACCTCTGATTCCTTCCCCCGCACCTCCAATTAGCATGGTTGGCTACGTACGGTGCGAAAGAAGTTCAACATACATGCAAGGCAGGGTAACAAAGTGGGAATCTATCAATTCACTCCCACAGTGATTGTGTGAATCTTCTATTATAAAAGCCCGGCGCTCCGTTTGTCTTTCAACTAACTTATGCGAGCTTTTCCGAAGGCCTGGATCAAAAAGTTGTAGAAAATGGACCCCCCTCCCAGATTTGGGGGTAAAAAGTTGATCCAACAGTTTTCCAAAAATTGTTGACCCCACCCCAAAGTATGTCACCGCCCCCCCCCTAACCAAAAAAGAAATATCTTTTTGTAGACAAATATGCCTCCAGCCTACACACCCTACATACAATAGTCAGTAGTATATGTAGACATGGGGGGGGTAAGAAGAGGACATCAGTGGGGGCGACAAGCGAGGGGCGAAGCGCCGAGACGCCCTCCGGAATTTGAGTGTAATCAAGTGTCACGACCTGGGGTCACTATTCGAGTAAAAAATCAATTCCCATTGTTTGGCTTCAACCATCTCCATCCTGTGTCTCATTATTACACGCTTTTTATGAACTGTTGTTGTTGTCGTTGTTGTATCCTCAAATCTTTTAACTCAATTTTAACCCACTTCCCAATGTGGTATCGACTGCAAACTTGGTATACTTATGTCATACTGATGACAATTACTATTTTCTATCATAAAAATATATATATTTAAACAATCTTTTTTATATGTTATGTTTCGGCTTGGGTCTAATTGTCCACGCTCAACTGACGTTGGCTGTAATTGCCCACGGTGCCTTACGTTATGGCAAGCTTCGGGGCCACTTCCTGGAGTCGTGGAGCTCTGCCCTTACTCGTACAGTACATTTCATTAAAGCGTGTTTTTAAATAAGTTTTTTAAATATAACTTTTATTGTTTCATCACGGTTCTGTTTGCTCCGTACGCCTCAATTATACTTTCACGTTTCACGTGCATTACATTTCCATAATTGTTATAAAAAAAATAATGTGCTAATTGTCAACATAAAAACGGATTAATGGAAGCATTCGTACAAGGTTAGTTACCTGAAAGTGTATCAGAGGTGGCTGGAAAGTGCATCATATGGTATAAATGAATAAAACAACATGAACAAATTAAATCCATAGCTTAGTCAATCAGCTGAAAGGCCATCCATCCACGGTGGGATGTCCTCTTACCTTCAGCTCTGTTGCTTTATGACTAATATTTGTGGCCACATTCGACCTGCGAGAGCTAGCATTGCCCGTGGATGGATGTTTCCTGCTCGCGAAATGTTAATATTCCTAGAGGAGTGACGTGAAAGTGGCAGGAATTCATCCCATTATCCATTGTTTGTTCTTGGATAAGTCATCCACAAAGGATTTCGCGAGAGAAGCAACTTCATATTTTCATCTGACTTTTCACAAATAAAAATATACATTCGAAAGTTAGTGTTTACAATTACCTGTCGGTTAAATGTGGTCGAGAATAAAAAAAATTGTATGACTAGGCACGAACACTGCAGTTGATTCTGCCAATACCGCGACCTAAATCAACGTGGACAAAAGGCGTTTGCTTCGCTTTATTTTTCTGAACGTGCCTTGGCACCCTATAGCAGCACACTGACGAGCCCTAGTAAACGTGAAATGCTTGAGTACACATCGTTCACGCAGTGCACTGCCTAAATACTATCGTAGAGGTCTTTCAGCCGATAGACTAAGCCGTATTTGTTTAGCCAATGCTTTGTAGTGGATGCAGGTGAAGGAGGAAAGGTAAAAATAAAGGTGGTCTAGCCATGGGCCAACTGTGTGATGCGTGCTGCTACAATGTATTCGTGTGCGAGGTCTGTGTCAGTGTGTGCAGTCCAACCCGCGCGCGTCTCCCCATGGTGTGGAAAATGAACATCACCACTGGGAAATACAAAGGCGGCCGGGGATGGTTCTGGCCTGCCACTCGCACCCCTGGTGTGCCGTGCCGGCCTTCACATGTGTTCGCCTTACAGCACTTGCTCCAACAGTCTGTTAGGGCTACACGGGGTATCTTTGTCTTGGGTGTTGCGCTGCACGTGTGAGCATGCAGGCAGTGTGAGTGAGCACATGGCCCCGGGTTCGCTCGCGGTGGTGAGAGTGGGGGGGGGGGCACTGAAAGTGAACGCATGGTTCACTCACCGGGACGGGACGCCAGGATGACCGCCTTGGCCTTCATTGCCGGTGACACGCTCCCTTCCCTTCTCCGTCCTTCCTGCTCTGGCGTGCCTTGCCCGCCCCCCGCGTGTGCGGAGAGAAGCGACGACAACGACGGCGTTGTCGTAGTTAGCTGCTGGCCTGCTGCTTGCTCTGCCTGTTGTTCTCTCTGGCTCAGCGCCTAGCCGGTGTGCGCGTGTGTGTGTGGCACAAGGTCCTCGCCAGATAGGTCTGCACACAAATACTCCTCCTGCCTTTGCCTTGGCCACCCCGCCCCTGTGTCAACAGTTGTGATCATCATCCACCGAGGGGGATAAATAACCAAGGCGATGGAGGCTTCGGCCACGGCAGCAGAGAGCGGTGTTGGGTGCCACCTGGGATTTTCGAGGTGTGAACCCAGCGGCCAGGAACCCACCCGTGGCTCAACCTGGGCCCCTGTTTGAGGTGCTGTGAGCTCATAATGGGGCTCGCGTTATCCAACAAGCCATGCGCCTACCTTAAACCGTGCTGGGCATCTGTGTGTGTGTGTGGATTGAAAGAGCTTCATAGCTCATCGGATTCCTCCAGTGTCACTAAAGATTCTGATTCCGGGCCAAAGAGAAGGTCAATGTCTATAATAAACAACTGGCAGTTCACCAATTGGGGCACGCAAAGCCTGGATTGCTGATGAGACGTTGCATGTTGAAACTGGTCCACAGTTGTGTTGAACCTACGCTGCTGAAAGTATGCATTCCCAGACGGCCCACGTGGCTGATGGGATGTGTTATAAATTACTTTTATTTTTTTTTGTGAAGGGAAAGATACGTTAAGGAGGCCAATTGTCCTTACAGTATTTATTTTTCCAGTGATAGCCGTGTCAGGACAAATTGAGATTCTACATGGTGGCCCAGATATCTTGTGATCCCCCAATTAATTGACCCCTATCTTTTTTGCCTTTTGCATATTAATCTATGTTTTAAATAAACCTTGCTTTAAAATAATATATTACGTTTTAGAGAATTAAATGGGGAATCACAAGACATCTGGACCACCCTGGAGGTTTAAAGCCACCTGTAATGGCACCAGGGCCTCAGGTGTAGTGAGCCTGTGGGATCAGTTTACCTGTGAATAATGAAAATCATCAGCCATGATCACTCCACTGCTGCCTCTCCACAAGCCGTCGTGATCTCCCACAGCCCTGCGATGCATTAGCGTAGGGGGGGGGGTGGAAATCGCGGAATTGAATGCTCCGTTTAATTTCCCTTAATTTGGCCTTGTTCTAACAATGTTACGTTTTAGTTTTCCTCGAAGACGTTAAGCCAGATGAGATGGCTCTGAGACAGAACGAGCAGTCCTCGAAGGACGTTTCGACCGTATAATAACAAAGGAAAGCCAAACCTCAAGCCAGCTGGTGGTCGTTATGATACAAAAAAAACCTTGGACGTGTGTTCCCACTATACAACAGCTGTGAAAGGTGGCAGAAGGAAGGAAGCGATGGCCACGTGTGTTGGACATCAACGGTAATGGCTTTGATGACCTCTTGGCATTGTTCAAAGACAAAGATCCCCCGTCTTGGCTTTAACAGAATGTTGGGGCAAGTGCTGTTAGCGAGTAGCACCTATGAAGGCTGGCACGGCACACGAGTGGGATGGGGTGGCCAGCACCACGCCGGGCCGCCTTTGTCTCCCCAGTGGCGATGCTGACACACCGAACCAGGTACTGATTTGAGGCTGAGCCGACCTAGGGGAGGCCCAGGACCTGTTCAGTATAATCGTCACTAGTTATTGGTCGTGAGCGGGAATCGAACTCGGCTCCCCATTTGGCATCGTCCACTCCCACCACCGTCAACCACCCGGAGAAAGTCTTAAAAATCAATACGCGTGGATGGGTTTCATCAGCAGTACGACCTACAAGAGTGACTAAGACGGGTTGCGTAACATTGGCGCTCATCAGGAAAAGCCACAGCAAATCATCAAAGTGTGTCACGAGGAAATGATGCAGGGGGGTTAATGTTGCAGAGCTCGTAAACAGTGCAGCAAACTGCATTGTAATGCACTTTTATTCTCCCCGCCTTCAACAACGCGCATTGTTGACCGGCGTTGTGAACTGTGGTTACACAACAACCCCAACCCCACCACCACCCTCCCCAACTCGTGACCCAAAATAGGTGTGTTGGAAGGCCGTCGTCCAGCAGAGGACCGACAAAAAGGTGCACGAGTATTCTATGCTGTAATAGACGCCGTGGACAAATGCACGTTTAATTTAAGCAAGTAGTTTAATTGCATTTTAAATTCAATCTTTGGACCAGCTTTGCAAAGGCGAACGTCACCCGCATTGAGTTTGCACTGCGGGGATGGGAGAGAGTGACATCACCGCGATCAGAGAAAGATGACGTCACAGCGAGCAAGGAGAGATGACGTCACTACGAGCGAGGAGACATTACGTCACTGAGGCCCGCGTTCCGATACAGAAGTCCGACACGCGAGCTACGGAAGCCGACGGCTGCCAAAAAATCCAAACCGCGATTCGATATTTACACGCGAGCAATCCGCCTGAAAAGCGTTCATTCCCCATTTTATTACGCAACACATAATAGTTTTTTGCTATTTTGCGAATGCTTGAATTGAACCTCATGACGGGACACCGGGGCCCCGAAGAAACGCAAGTCAAAATCGTAATTAATTTATTTTTGGAGACTCCGTCCCACGGCGCACATCAACGCCGCGACCCACGTGGCGCGGATCGTTCTGTAATGTCACGTGTCCAGCGAGAAGAGCTGAACAAGCGAAATCAATCTATGCTCGGGTATTGGCAGGATCATGAGTTCTAGATTTGAAGCTTTCGTGACTGCAAGGATTCATATTCTTAGGTTTTTTCGGTAAAGTCACGTAGGTAAAAAATTTAAATTACTAAAAGTAAGATAAAATAATTTTTTACCTACGTGACTTTACCGAAAAAACCTAAGAATAAGGATAATGAGTCTTATCCAAAGCTGCTAAAACTGCCTTAAGTCCTTTATTTGTCATCACGGTATGCAAAATACAGTGAAACTACTCTCTTATCTACCAATGTCTGCAGGCAGGATCAATCGATGCCAAATCCTATTACCTGCAGATATTGAACAGATGAGATGCGTTGCACCGTTAATTCATCCTGTTTGATAAGACTTCTCTTGTCCGTATGCATCTGTGCAGATAGTTTTTTTTGCAATTAAGCCATAGTCCCCACCCACTACTCTGTAGAGTAACATTGGTATAAAGGCTTGTTACAATATGAACAACGCATTGAAAATGCGTACTATTTTATGTACTGTTTACAAATCCACACTAAGAAACAGGATGATTGACAGAGGGGTGTAAATTCTTTTTTCTCCAGCGTATTTAAATAGAGGTACTGCAGGTAAGTAGTTTTCATTTTTAAAGGCATAGTTTACCAAGACAACACTTGCCACCATCCTTCAAACCCATTCGTGAAAAAGAGCAAAGTATTTTTTGACATTCTAATATAATGTTTATGCGAGAGCCAGGGGCTTATGGGACCCCATGGGTCCCGCCATAAGGTTCAAATTCCAAACGATTAATATATTTCATGGTCAATATGAGTGCAAAATAACGGGACTGTGGCCGATACGTTGCTCGAAAGAGTCCAGGGTAAAGTATGATTTAAGATCATGCCGGTCGACAAAATGTGTCCCTAATGATACGCCGGAAGGTGGCGGGTTTTGTACGAGTGTGGCGGATGAGTGGTTGCGAGTTGCGACCACATCGGGTGCAGTGTCGTGCGTAGGTCGCAATGCACTGGGTGGGGTGCAGTGCGTAAGTCGCAATGCACCGGGTGCAGTGTCGTGCGTAAGTCACAATGCACCGGGTGGGGTGCAGTGCGTAGGTCGCAATGCACCAGGTGGGGTGCAGTGCGTAGGTCGCAATGCACCGGGTGCAGTGTCGTGCGTAAGTCGCAATGCACCGGGTGCAGTGTCGTGCGTAGGTCGCAATGCACCGGGTGCAGTGTCGTGCGTAAGTCGCAATGCACCGGGTGCAGTGTCGTGCGTAGGTCGCAATGCACCGGGTGCAGTGTCGTGCGTAAGTCGCAATGCACCGGGTGCAGTGTCGTGCGTAAGTTGCAATGCACTGGGTGCAGTGTCGTGCGTTGCAATGCACTGGGTGCAGTGTCGTGCGTAAGTCGCAATGCACCGGGTGCAGTGTCGTGCGTAAGTTGCAATGCACTGGGTGGGGTGCAGTGCGTAAGTTGCAATGCACTGGGTGCAGTGTCGTGCGTAAGTTGCAATGCACTGGGTGGTGGTGCAGTGAGTAAGTTGCAATGCACTGGGTGCAGTGTCGTGCGTAAGTTGCAATGCACCGGGTAAAGTGCAGTGCGTAAGTTGCAATGCACTGGGTGCAGTGTCGTGCGTAAGTTGCAATGCACTGGGTGCAGTGCCGTGCGTAAGTTGCAATGCACTGGGTGCAGTGTCGTGCGTAAGTTGCAATGCACCGGGTGGGGTGCACCGAGGGAGTGGACCGGGTACATTTCAGGATATTTGGTGCAGTGTACCGAGTGCGGTGCACCGTGGACAGGACAGTTACAGCCCCAGTGCAGTGCCATGGCACGGCCAAAACCTGCATTGCAATGCACGTGCAATGTATTTATCTGCCTGTGCAATGCACTGCCATTGCAGCAGAGGTGTGGACTCGAGTCATGTGACTTGGACTCGAGTCAGACTCGAGTCATGAATTTGATGACTTGCGACTCGACTTGGACTTGCATAACAATGACTTTGTCCCACCTATGAGATGTGGACTCGAGTCATGTGACTTGGACTCGAGTCAGACTCGAGTCATGAATTTGATGACTTGCGACTCGACTTGGACTTGCATAACAATGACTTTGTCCCACCTCTGCATTGCAGTGACACAAAGCAAAGTGGAGCAGAGCGGTGCAGCAGTTACAAGCACGCGTGCGAGTTACAGTCTAAGCATCATCTCATTAGTTTGCATGCAGGCTCAACGTATGTTGTAAAACAGGAGACCCTTGAATATCGCGGGTTTATCTTTCGCGGTTTCGACCTATCGGTGGGCAAACTCTTTCTGTGCGAATTTAGCGATCGCGGGCGTTGGTTTTGGCCATTCGCGGGTATAGCGCCCCCGAAAGTGTTGGTATCATGGGGCTGATGCGGTGGTGTGGAGCGGGACAGGCATTGGCACCTTTGCCGTGCTAAGGGGCCGTCCATAAATGACGTCACGCACTTAGGGGGGGGGGGTTGAGAAATGTGACGTCACATCAAAATGCGCAACTTTAAATAAATATAGACAACACGTTCTACTTAATTAAATATACTTTTTAATAAATGTTTTCCCCTACAACATCAGAGTGCAGCGCCACAATAAATAAGCGATTTGGAGCATGTTTTATATTTTGGGGGGGGGGGCAGAGCTTTGTGACGTCATATTTGAGGGGGTCTGACTTTTTGTGACGCCGTGTGGCGAAAGGGGGGGGGTCCAAAATCGTCCAAAATCGCGTGACGTCATTTATGGACGGCCCCCTAGCATCTCGCGGACAAAGATCCCCCCCCAGATTGTTGGGACAAGTGCTGTTAGCGAGCACCTATGAAGGCCGGGACGACACACGAGAGGGTGGGTGGCCAGCACCACGCCCGGCCGCCTTTGTCTCCCCAGTGGCGATGTTTACCCACCGCACCTCGGGTGACCGGGTATGGTAACCACTACACTACGGCTTTCCATTAGCGGACAAACACACACACACATTGGATCATCATCGATTAAGTATTGGTTCCGTATTACATTTCTATGTCTTGGAATGTTTTTGTTTGTACAGGGGCTTTACGTGTTTATGTACATTTCTTAGTTTATTTGGCACGCAGTTCATTGCTTGTTTCAATTGTGATGTGTCTATTTTTGGTGACCATGTACCCGAACACCATTGTTTAGGTTTTGAATATCGCGGTTTTGGCTTTCGCGGCACTTTCCAGGAACGATGACCCACGCGATATCCAAGGGTCTCCCGTAGAGACATGCGATGCAGCAGCAGCAGCGATGCCGTTCCATTTCAAGTGCAGTGAGATCCAAAATCCCAGTGGACTTGCGGTGCAGTATCAGGCGCACGCACAATGAAGCCAATAAACGTGGGTTTATTCGAGTATTTCGCTGCCATAAATTTCCACGTGATGAGGGGCCGTCCATAAATGACGTCACGCACCTAGGGGGGGGGGGGGTGTCAGACATTTGTGACGATGTGTGACGAGGGGGGGGTTTGAGAAATGTGACGTCACATCAAAATGCGCAACTTTAAATACATATAGACAAGACGTTCTAATGAATTAAATAGACCTTTTAATAAATGTTTTCTCCTACAACATCAGAGTGCAGCAGCGCATTAAATATGCACTACAATGACAATAGTTTAAAGCGATTTGAAGCATTTTGGGGGGGGGGGGGGGGGAGCAGAGCTTTGTGACGTCATATTTGAGGGGGGTCTGACTTTTGTGACGCCGTGTGACGATGAGGGGGGGGGGGGGGTCAAAAATCGTCAAAAATCGCGTGAAGTCATTTATGGACGGCCCCTAAGTCATTTCGTTGAGCTATCATATGTAGCCAGGTCACTTCTGAAAAAAAACCTCTATAGCTCAGTGGATTGCTCGGTCAATTGCCAGGGTCAACGGCGGCGTGGTGTATTCCGCAAATATGCCCGACTGTGAGGGCAGGCACAAGCCGGCGTGAGTAGGTTAAACGTTGAGTTTTATAAGGGCACCACGGGGTGACCAGCCCCTCCCCACCTAGCTCCTCCCCACCCAGCCCCTCCCCACCCAGCCCCACCCAGCCCCTCCCACCCTCCTCACCCAGCCCCTCGCTACCCACCCAGCCCCTCCCCACCCTCCCCTCCCCACCCAGCCCCACCCACCCCACCCAGCCCCTCCCCACCCTCCCCTCCCCACCTAGCCCCACCCTCCCCACCCAGCCCCTCCCCACCCTCCCCTCCCCACCCCACCCAGCCCATCCCTCCCCACCCAGCCCCTCCCTGCACGACGGACACAATAATCCCTGTGGGCTGGTGTAACCAGGAGGTTCCTACCAGTAAAATATTGTATTTTAAACAGAACGATATATACAAGCGCGAAATTTAACATCCATGGTGAGATATCATCTTGATAAGTAAAATTGATGGAATCTTGTCAAAGAACGATGAAATTACGAACCAAAAGCATTGACAACTATGCAGGAATTTCTATTCCAAGTGATCTAATGTGACTCGTCAGTGAATGTGCCGTTCTAGTGTACACTAAAGTAAAGTACACTGGACTTTAAATGCATTTTCAGTTTATCCCAAGGTTTGGAAGAATGTACTTCATAGAGCTGCAGAGTAGCTTCATTACAGATGTCGTGTAGTTCTCATACAGGTGTTGTTTGTTGTAGTACAGAGTTAGAATGATGGCTTTAATTTAAGTTATCTTGTGGTGGTTGTTGTTGTTTGACTTGTATCCCACTGGGATTTTTGCACAGTGCATTGGTGTACGGTGTTTTTTTTCTGAAAGATTTTTGCAGTTTTTTCCTGGATTTTTCTGTTTGCCCATAGTCACTTTAAGAAGTTGTCTTGTTCACGTTTTTTTTGTTGCGTTTGCACCCGATTCAAGAGCCGAATGGCTCACAGGGCCATACCAAATTAATGAAACTGAAAACTGAAAAACTGATAAGCTCCAGTACAGATGCAGTGTAGCTCTAAGATGTGCGATGTAGCCCCAATTCAGGTGCAGTGTAGTAACCCCAATGGATGTGCAGTGGCCCCAAGTGGCCCCAATGGATGTGCAGTGGCCCCAACGGATGTGCAGTGGCCCCGATGGATGTGCAGTGGCCCCAAGTGGCCCCGATGGATGTGCAGTGGCCCCAAGTGGCCCCGATGGATGTGCAGTGGCCCCAAGTGGCCCCAATGGATGTCCAGTGGCCCCAATGGATGTGCAGTGGCCCCAAGTGGCCCCGATGGAGGTGCAGTGGCCCCAAGTGGCCCCGATGGATGTGCAGTGGCCCCAAGTGGCCCCGATGGATGTGCAGTGGCCCCGATGGATGTGCAGTGGCCCCGATGGATGTGCAGTGGCCCCAAGTGGCCCCGATGGATGTGCAGTGGCCCCAATGGATGTGCAGTGGCCCCAAGTGGCCCCAATGGATGTCCAGTGGCCCCAAGTGGCCCCGATGGATGTGCAGTGGCCCCAAGTGGCCCCGATGGATGTGCAGTGGCCCCAAGTGGCCCCAATGGATGTGCAGTGGCCCCAAGTGGCCCCAATGGATGTGCAGTGGCCCCAAGTGGCCCCAATGGATGTGCAGTGGCCCCAAGTGGCCCCGATGGATGTGCAGTGGCCCCAAGTGGCCCCAATGGATGTGCAGTGGCCCCAAGTGGCCCCAATGGATGTGCAGTGGCCCCAAGTGGCCCCAATGGATGTGCAGTGGCCCCAAGTGGCCCCAATGGATGTGCAGTGGCCCCAAGTGGCCCCAATGGATGTGCAGTGGCCCCAAGTGGCCCCAATGGATGTGCAGTGGCCCCAAGTGGCCCCAATGGATGTGCAGTGGCCCCAAGTGGCCCCGATGGATGTGCAGTGGCCCCAAGTGGCCCCAATGGATTTGCAGTGGCCCCAAGTGGCCCCAATGGATGTGCGGTGTAAAGCAATGCAGTGGGTGCAGTGCGTTTTAATGCGCGGTTACCTCGCTGTTTGTTTTGCATTTTATTAGAAAATCACACAAACAAGCGAGCGAGTCAAATGACAGCGTTGGATTTGTTAGGAGAGTTGACCGAGCGCGCTTGTTCGTTCGCGTTCGTCGCTGTTGTCTGTTAGAAATCAAATAAAATGTGCGCAGTCACTGCATGGGATGATGTCGCCGTGTCTTTAAGGGGGAGATAACAGATGTAAATTTGTTAATTTTAAAACTTTCCAATTAATATTTTATCGCGACGTTATCGATGTGTCATGTGCAGCCCCTTTTACCCTTGTTCACACGTATATTTGTTCTAATTAAATTTGCTTTATCTATTTAGTAATGAAATGTTAATTTCACTTAATAACTTCGCCCGCGGAGGGATACACCGCACTCACCTCCCCGTACAGCTGCTCGCAGCGGAGGCACCCAGGCTCCGCACACACAATTACAGCGCTGCCGTAATGACGAATGCCATTACATTCGTCATTACGGTAGCATGTGTGCACTTGTCTGCGTGTGTGTTTTGTTGTCGCTGCTGCTGCTGTTGCATTGAGTATTTGCAAGTGTAAGTTTGCTGACGGCGGAACTATTTGTTCATCGCGTAGTGGCCGCGCCGGGCCGGGCCGCGGTGCCCCGGCTTGAGTGACGTCACGCAGCACTCGTGCGTTTGCAAAATCGGCTTCACCACCACCAACCATCAGTAGCAGCAGCAGCAACAACATCAACATCATCATCAGAACCTTTGTCCTCGTCACGACGCCTGCTGCAGTTGTCCAGTTGCTGATTCTGCCTTTGCCACTCGCTCCTGGAGGGACTTAAAGAAGCCGATTGGACTGCACGGGCCGCAACAGCAACATCCTGGGTCCATCACCCGGACCTCCCTACCTCCTCATCCACCTCCTCTGCTTCATCATCATCACCACACCACCTCATCTTGTAATCTTCTCTCTCCAGGTCATAGCCTTCTGCTTCCCCTTGCTGAGCTCTCCCAGTTGCTCCGCTGCATCTTTCTCCCTCCACTCACCCACAACTTCTCTCTCTGTCACCTCGTCTACATCATCATCATCGTTCTTTCACCAGCCCCTTGTCCTCAGTCGTCCCCACCTGCAGCTCCTGCAGGGTTGCTAAAATCTCCCTGGTTTCTCAGCGCCACTTCCACCAACATAAACAACAAACACAAACTTCATAAACTTCGCTCCGATTCCCGCCGTCAGCCTCTTTAACCTCCTCTCTTCTGCTCAATCTCTTCACCACCTCGTGCCTTTACAATCACTGCCACTTCTCTCTCTCATCGACAAGGTAACTCACGACTTTACTGATCCCCACCACCTCCTCCATCCATCTCGCCCTCATCCCAACTCCTCGACCGCCTCATCGCGGCCGCGTGGAGCTCCGCAGTGAAGGTGACGAGGTGAGGGCGCCACACATTTGTGTTTGATTCAAAACAAACTTGTGTTTACTCCTGCGCATCATTAATGTGTGTGTGCAAGTGCTAGATATGTGTGTGTAGGTTGTGACCATACGTCTCCCACTATAGTTATTGAGATTTCGTGAGAGCGGGGAGCATAGAAGTACTGTACTACACATAAAACCACACAATGGACCTTGCTTAACTCATCCGCTGCTGCTCATGCTGCAATTTACATCCACCCGAGCAATTATTCCAGAGGCTCAAGACTCTGCTTAGCTTACGAGATAAGATGCATAAGCGTGGCCGAGGCTCTCATCCAGCAGTGGATTTATAAAAGTGTTGTACGTGTATGAAAATCTGGGGGTAAGGTGTTCAATAACACAGTGTACCCGGGGCGGTTGTTTTGGTAGGGCTGGCAGTCAGGTCCCCTCCCACAACATCTTATGTGGCAAAGATCCAGCCAACTTCAGCTAGCAACGTATCCAACTTGTCAGAGAGCAGCGATTGCCGGGTCATCAGCATACACGTAACATGGTTGACCAGTAGGGAGCCGTCCATCAACTTCACACGTGCGTCGATCCCCCCCACCGTTACATGTGTACCAGATAGAATGGAAATTAGACTGCTGCAAGCCACGATATGCTTCTCGAACTACCTATACAGTACACGATCAAAATGGTAAATAGTTTTGGGGGGAGCAAAGGACTTCCCTGTCACACAGCCAAGGACGCGGTTCCCATCCGTGAGCTCTTCTGGCAGGCGAGGGAGGCTGCGTTTGCTGGCTAGGTCAAGTAGCACCGCATGGCATAGCCACCTCATGCCCAGGCTGGGTCAAGTAGCACCGCATGGCATAGCCACCGCATCGCATAGCCACCGCATGGCCAAGCTGGGTCACGAAGCACCGCATGGCATAGCCACCGCATGGCATAGCCACCTCATGGCCAGGCAGCTTCTGTTTGGTTGGATCGAAGGGGCTAAACGAGCGCGGCACGGGCTAGAGACGAGGTGGACTGATGCGCGCTACAGGGGGGTGTAGAGCTGAGTGGATTTGCCGGTGACTGGTTTAAAATCGGCTTATGTGGAGGAAGTTCGTGAAGGACGCTGCTGCTGCTGTTACTGGGCAGCTTGGAGGAAGTCGGCCTCCAGCAACAGCGGCGGGGGGCGGAGGCGCTACGCTCACAACAACGAGCGCAGCGCCGGGCGGCTAACGCTACCGCAAGTTGGGGGTAGTGTGGAGTTTCCAGGTTGTTGCATATTCCAGTCGTCTCCGTCAGTCAAGTAACACATGGGTCAGTCCCGTGACCTCCTGCAAGCAGCGACAGCCTTCTACACTTCACGTGGCCGCCTCAAAAGTGCACATATCCTGGCACAAGCGCCGTGGTAACCTCACCATCGTGCTCGGGGTGAGTGGCGATTGTCGGCTTTGTTTGTGGCTGGTTTATTAGGTCGGCGCAAACAGCGCTCGCCACAATCGTGTACGGGCTGTGTGTACGCAGTGCACGTGTGTGCATTATGCATGTGTATGGGTGCATGTGTATGGGTGTATGTGCATACGTGTTTACTGTGCATATGGGGGAGCAGCGGATCGCGCACTGCGCCACGAACCGAATTTGATTACCGGTCACGGACCAATAACAGTGACAACGACTATTCGAACCGGTCATGAGCTTCTCCCAGGGTCGACTCAGCCATAAACTAGTTCCTGCTGTGGCGTGCAATCGTCAGCACTAGGGAGACGAAGGCGGTCGGGCGTGATGTTGGTCACCGACCCCCCTCGTGTGCCGTGTCGGACTTCATAGGTTCTGCTCGGCAGCTTTGGCTTAGTGTGTTACTCTGCATGTGTGCTGTTTGCACAGACCCAATATTGCATATGGTGAGCGCTGAGTGACTTATAATCCTGTCTGCGGCATTCTCCGCGAAGTTAACTCGGCTTGTGTGTAAACAGCAGCAACTGGGGAGACAAAGGCGGGCGGGCGTGGTTCCTGTCCACACCACCCGCCTGCCAACGTGCCCCACGCCGGCTTGAATAGGTGCTCGCGAACAGAAACACGTGTCTCTCTGGGCTTTGAGGCGTCTCGTGTTACAGTGCTGTAGTTTGCATTGTAATCGTTGATGAATTCCCCGATGCCCGGGACCCGCACCCCACGGACTTCAGGTGAGTGTCGATGTTTTATCTCCGGTTCGGGTCTGCTCCGCTTGACCGTTCTCGCCTGGATTTCCAGCGGGCGAAGGTGCGAGGCGCTCGGTAGCCAAACAAGGCCCCGCCACCCACACATTTTCGACCCTTCGGCCACTTTATACACTTTAAAAATATATATATTTTTGGAAGATTTAACTTTTAAAGACTTGTTATACGTGACACAGATGTTAATGCCAACACGCTGTGCAGCTGAGAGAGTTGAACAGCGCTGAAGTTATTGGTTATTGATTTTTGCAAACTGCAAGTTGCCGGGCCGCGCATTACAATGCGGGGTAAGGCGTCGTCACGATGTGCACACACACATACAACTCTTTCTCTCTCCTCTACGCGCTCTTAAAGATACTTGAGCACGAATAATAACGACATGCACGGTGCAAACGGGTCTCTCTTTCCTCGTTAGTGTAATGCGATTGCATGTTTCTTCTTCGGCACTGTAACGTCTTAATTCTTTGCTCTGAGCGAAGGCGTTCGAGCAGAGAGCGGACGTGTCCCGGCACGCAGCCGCTGCCATTCTCAGGTTCCCAATTCAATGCAGTACTTGCAACATGATAAAACAAAGTCTTCCAGTCGAGATGCAAGATCAATAGGTCAAATTGGCCACCGTGTTTCGCTGTCGCTTCCTTTCCGTTGCTAGACCATGATCTTCATAATTTCACCACCACCCTGACTTGGGGTTTTCCTCTTACGTCCTTAAAAAAAGGTCTACTGTAGTATTCAAGTCGCATTATCACCAATAACCACCGTATTGGCTTTAGGCCCCATCATTGTATGCCGATCTATGAATGCAACCCTTCAAGTGCCTGATCATACAAAACTCAGAACAGTTGCACGCGACAATTGTTGAGACCATTAATTGAAAAGTTGTGGTTTAGCATCGACTCATAACCACGATCCTCATCTTGGTCTGTCCGGGGGTCGATAAAACAGTACCAGCTTGCTGAGCCTGCAGCGCTTAGTGCTGGAGATCAAACACTGGTGGGAGTTTCGATTTAAAGCTTTCGTGACTGCAGGGATTCATCTTATTGTCTTTCCGACAGCCCTGTTCTTCACCTGAGGACGGCTGCTTGCGTTGTGGCCGAAACGTCGTGAGAATTTTATTTAATTATGTTTTATTTTTATTATTTCCCTTCTACGTGACTTTACCGAAAGAACCAAGAAGACTGGTGGGAGTTGTACAACATAGAACATGTTGTAGTGGGCCCGGTGTTGTAAACGCTGAAGCTGCTCTAAGATGGTTGTACGTCAGAAGTAGTTGTGTTAATTAATTTATTGCACCATGTGCATGTGGGATTGCAATCGCTTTTGTTTAGGGAAGTCAAAGGTGCTCGAATTGTGTTCCGTGAACTATGCTTTCTACCATAGAAACGTGGAGTTTACACACACCTGGTTTAGTACCAGCAAGGAGATAAGCATCCAGTAATTCGTATAACGTGGAGGACACTTTGACATTTAGCTTAAGCTGTGTGTAAACAGAACTCGTAAAACCTCAGTGTTATATTCTGATGATCCTAACGTATTATTTTGTGCGGAGAAAAACTTGAGTTTGCTCTGTATATTGGATTGTGGTTGCTGGCCGGAAAGGAGGTAGAGTGGGGAAGTCGCGTTGAAATTTTACATGTTTAGCTGTTGAAATGTCACAGCACTTTAATTAATACAAGGACAAAGATCCCCCGTGTATCCTTAACAGGCTGTTGGGGTAAGTGCTGTTAGGGTATAGTACCTATGAAGGCAGGAACGGTGCACGAGGGGGTGGGTGGCCAGCACCACGCCCGACCGGCTTTCTGTCCCCAGTGGCGATGTTTACACACCGCACTAGGTACTCATTTGAGGCCCAGGACCGGTTCAGATAATCGTCACTGGTGTTGGCCGTGAACGGGAATCGAACTCGGCGCGCTAACCGCTTCACCACCGCTTCCCATTACCCACAGACACACACATAAACACGCAACTATTGTCTGCCAGTCGAGTAAATTTTTTGCCAAATTTTGAAAAATGAACCCCCCCAAACATTACTCATTTAAGATTGTAACATAGCAATCATCGTCGTGTATTAATTCATACCAATACCCGGCATTCTCCACGAAGTGACTGTGAACGTCACCACGGCGCCTGTGCCAGGCCAGGTGCACTTGGAGGGCACCTGAAGTGTCAAAGGCTCGCTGACAGGAGGTTACGTGCCATGGGTTGACTGAGATGACTGGCAGATTAATACAAAATAATTAATACACTACCACATCCACATGCTAACCCTTGCAACACGGGAACCACAACACAGTCGTCAACACTCTGGCCTTAAACAAATTATATATGTAATAGGCAACGTTTTGGGCAATGTTCCATCATTGCAAATCTTACAATACAGGAGCTTGGCAATTGTGTGTCTTTGTCACCTCCATACGGAACGTACAATTTTCTCCTATTGCATTAGGCTAGCCTGCATTTGGCTAGTCTGTCAGAACGTCTGAAAGAGAACGCTTTAGTACTTCAGCAGTTTCCGTTGGTGTATGAGAACATTTTTGTACAAACGCACACTTAAGAAAGTTCGGAAAATGGAGCCATTATGTGAACTGCAGCAACTGTATTTGCTTACGTAGTGTGAGGGTGGAGTCATTTGTGCATCGCCAAGGAGAATTCAGACATTGCACGCGCGATTAGCACGGGTTAAAGCTGTTCAGTATACGTACCAAATATCAATACCCGTCATTCGCCACTAAGTGACGGTGGCATCACCACGACGCCTGTGCCAGGCCAGGTGCACTTTGAGACCACGTCAAGTGTCGAAGGCTCGCTGACAAGAGATCATGAAACAGACCCAGGTGCCATGAATAAGATTGTGCCAACGTGCTGCATTTTAGCACCCGGCGCTCCGCTCGTTGTTGTGAGCGTCGCTCTACCCTCCGTTGTTGCTGGAGGGCGACTGCCTCCACCTGCCCAGTAGCATCCTTCATGAGCCTCCTCCATATACATACGTACGTACGTGCGCGAACGCACTCGCAATGCCGTGCAACCCACCACACTCGCCGAGTCGAGCAGAGGACAATTCACGACTCACCAGAGACAATAAAACAGCACCCGAGGGCAAAGTACAGGCAAAGGGGGAGCTTGGAATCTGAGAGCAAGATGTCTCGCTTATTTTACGACAGTTGTGTGTATTCAGAGTGCGATGTGTGCTCTCGTGTTGGACAGTTGTTTTGTAAAGCAAAAAAACGCCTTCTGTTTGTGAGCGAGGCGGAAATGGATTGGCGAGAGCGGGCACGTGAGGGGCTCTCTCTCTGTGGGCAGCGGGACGCGGTGTTTGCGTTTGCCCCCGTCGTTTTGGGCCGTGTCTGCGAAACGGGACGTGGACCCACCCCCAAACCTGGCCCCCTCCCCTCCCCCTGGCCATGTGTGCCCGTGGGGGGAGTCATGAGTGTTCATAGAATCAGAATCTTGAGTTATATCTTGAGTTATATCTTGAGTTATTCTGGAGAAATCCGATGAGCTGTGAAGCTCTTTTTTCACAGATGTCCCAGGGCGCCACGGTGGCAAGATGTTCACCACCATGCCTGGTATACAGGAGGTCGTGGGTTCGATCCTGACCTTGGGTTCGATCCCGACCCTGACGTCTGTATGCTTAGGGTTTGGATGTTCTCCCCGTGGTCGAGTGGAGGTAAAAACCGGAGGGCTTGGAGAAAAATCCACGTGACCACGGGGAGAACATGCGAACTCCAAATATACAGCAGGTGTCAGGGTCGGGATCGAACCCACAACATCCTGTATACCAGGTGAGGTAGTTAACATCTCGCCACCGTGGCGCCCCATGAAGGAGGAAGCATCACAGCATCGATGCACCACTCTGCTACTCCTGTATATATGTTGAAATTCTTTCTACCGTACGTAGCCAACCGTGCTAATCGGAGGTACTCCTAACGAAGTTATCCTGGCTCAACTACGTCAGTGTAAAATGATAGCTGTTTCTCAACATTAACATTAGCCGTACAACAAAGAAGACTGATAAAGCATGCGCACAAATGAACGAAGCACTGCTGAACTACTCATAACGAATCCACATTCTGCACTTTTTTCAAGTGTGCATTTGTAGAATGTCTTCATTGCCAACTAATTGACAACATGTTAACGTATTGTCCGAACACATTTTCCATACTGCTTAAGATGTCCCTTGTGCAGACATGTGGCAGGTTCTGCAGTGGTATGTTCTGTAAAGGTTGTATAAAGATGGACATATCATTGTCAAACTTTTGTATTTTAAGTTTTTGGCATTCGGTCACACGGTATCCGTTTCCTAATTAAGGTGCAATGTTCCTTCAGCAGCTAAACTTGTAAAATATTTCCACGTGACTTTCTCAGTCTAGCACCCAAGCACCGCCAGCCAATGAGTGTGTTTTTTGTAACAACGGGATACACGTTCACATCGCCATACTCTTGACACCAGCAACTCAAGTCAAATTTCCTGGCCATACAATATTACACGTGTAATTATCAACAACAAAATGTGGTTTGTAAAGTTGACTTGGGTCTGCTTCGGTCTGACTCAGCCTATGTGAGTACACAGAATCATCAAACATCGCTACAAATAAAATAAGGGTTGGCTGGACCTGCGTGATGCTGTGTACTCTACTTCATTGTGTATTGTTCAGGATTAAATAGATCCTTGCTAATATGATGTATTCCAGCAGGTCTATAAGGACAAATGGGAGATCTTTGCCACGTGTATGTGCTGAGTGGTGGGTGTCGTGGTAATGTAAGTTTACAGTTCTACAATCGAAAGTTGTTTTTATTCAGAACCTTATTTCCCCGAGTAAAGCTCATTGAGCTTAGAGGCTATTTCTTAAGGGCGACTCGGCCGGTAGACAACATAACAGTGGTTGATTGAAGCTCGATTCTTGAAGCGCAACAGTCGTAATTATTAGCATCTGCAACTGACTTGGGCCTCCTCTAGGATGACTGCCTCAAATGAGTATTTGCTGTGGTCAAGAATGGGTCCTAGATGGGATTACAGTGACTCAAGCTGTGTGATGGCGGCCTTCAACGTTTCCTTGTCTCCATAGATGCTGTCTGACTACACGAACCCAAACAGGCCTGCGAGGCCAACCTTGGCATCTGTGTGTGCTAGGCAAATTATTAGGCAGACAAGAAGGTCAATGTAAGGTGCTTAGCATGTTAAAAGGTTGCATTGTTTAAAAGAGTCTAACACATGTGCAGGATACACAGACACCCCAGGCTAACTTCAACCACGGCTACATTCAGTTTTCTGTTGAAATAAGCAAAACTACCACTCGGCATGGCTTGTATTGTATTCAGCGTGCGCCGTTGCTTGAGAAAGACAGCATCTGGTCAGGCATGATACAGCATTATTGGTTAGGGTCACTGTATCAGGAAGTATTTGATAATGCCCTAAATATAGTTATCTCACCCTGCTTATGGTACACTTGAACAACTAGAAACGTGGATTTGTCATCGTTCACTCTAGTGGGGCAGGGAGCTATGGAGATTTAACATTGCCTCTCTGATTTTTGAACACGGAATTTTTTTAAACTTTCGACTGTTAACAAACTACTGTTATTCTACTCCAGTTTTCTACAATGCACATGACTCCGACTTTTAAATCGCGATTAGGCGGAGGCGCACACAGAGATACACCCTCTCAAAGATAATTGTACCAACACATGTTTTCTTCCAAATAGACTCGTGGGGTAGGCAGTGTTAGCAAGCACCTATTATAGTCGGCTAACTGGTGTGTGCAGCAAAACACGCGCCCACCAATGTCCATGAATTTAATGGAACTGCATCGGGTGCATTTTTTTTAGGCTGAGTTGACCCACGGGGAGGCCGACTCAGGTTTAAGGTATCAATAGCTGCTGCTGCTGATGACTCTACGGTCTCTCGTTGCGGCGGTTTGTAACCGTGGGTTGAGTAGGGAACAAAAGATTCGCCACTCTGAGCACGTATGCCAACACACGCGGCAGTAATTCTAATGACGTTCGCACCGATTTAAACGCGAGTGGCACTGGGTAGAGTGGGTGACGGTGTAATTGCTTAACGTTGCTTGGCCTCAAGTGCCTTGCAGCTATTAAGTGTGTTGTTTACAACTGTGACAGTGCTGATGTTAATTTGTGCAGTGTTATACTGTATTTCTAATAGCACACACACAGTACCAAAGATGAAAAAAATATCTTATACTGTATAGCCTACATACGTTATTGTTGGGGCAAGTGCTGTTAACAATCACCTATGAAGCAAGAACTTGCTTTTGCATACATACATATACACACACATTGCAATGCATATCCTGGTACAAAGACAAAAAAATACTTGAATGTCATTGCCAGAACCATGCCTGGCTGCCTTTGTCTTTCTGGTGCTCATGTTAACACATTGCACCAGGTACTGAGTTACGGCTGACCTAAGGGAAACCGTGGGTCAGTTCATATCTTCGTCACTGATGTTAGCCATGGCCAGAAATTTAACTCAGACCGCTGTGATCGTAGTGCAGTGCACTAACCACGATGGCACCGCTGCACCAGCACACACACTGGCACATACACAGTTGCTGACTCTTGCAGGTTGAAGATACCAACACTTGGTTTATATTTTCAACTGAAAAAGGCCGAATGAAACCTCACTCACTGTGTTGTTGGAGCTTTATGACAGAAGGTACAATTTTGATTTGATAATTGCCAAATTAGCCTTCGAATAACAAGTGTACTTCAATTCGAAAAACAGCTCCTGGCATTTGAACATAGGTGTTGGATGCTTGGACTGTTATGCTATGATAGGATAAGCAATTTGAAGTTAGAAACAGAACATACCAAGAAAAGTGTTTAGGCATAATCAGGTAGATGGGTACTCTTAGTTCTTTCGGTAAAGTCACGTAGGTAAAAAATGAAATTAAAATTTAAAAAAATAAAACAATAAAATGTTATTAATTTTAATTTCATTTTCTACCTACGTGACTTTACCGAGAGAACTAAGAGTATGAATCCTTGGAGTCACGAAAGCTTCAAATCTAGAATTACAGGTAGATGGGGTTGCAATGAGTGGGACGCGTGTGCGGGATGGGTGAGGGCTGGTTGCTGAGACAGGCATGGGAGCAGACCCAGACCTCGGTGACTGAGGGGAGAACTCTAACCAATTGGTTAGGAATCGTAGACTGTAGATTAAATTTGTAGTTTGGGTGTTGATTGTAAAGGAAACACGCCGAGGGTATGGTGGCATCATCAGCGTGGGCCATGAAGGCCTGTTGTGTGTGCTTGTTTTAGATGGTGCATTCTCTCTGTGCGGAGTGGCTTTGATTGTTGCTTTGTTGCTTCAACTCACTGAATGCTAGGGCCACCGAAGTGGCAGACTGTGGGCATGTGGCGCAGATAATGATGGCGGTGGCTGTGTTCCAGATTTCTGGGAATGAGCTCATTTGTAAAGGGGCTCTATTAGCAGGGTGAGAGAGGCAGAAGGACTGTTCGAAGTCGTTTCTATACCACCCCTCTCCACACCGCACTGCTAAACACCCCTCTTACACCCACTCACCCCTCTTAACACCCCCAATGCAGCACGTAAAGTAAAATACCCTGTAAACCCTCGCGAGGGTCGGCCCAGCCCCGGTTATTTTAAACGAAGTTGGACTTTCATCGGAGGTGGTGGGGGGGGGGGTCTTTGTAATGCGTTCAGCGTCTTTCCTGCACACGCAGCGTTACGACGTTTTTAGCGGCGGCACGAAAGTTCGGGGCGGGTTCGTAAACCCAGCAGATATCCACTGGATTGCCCAGTCACTCAACTCTCCAAACATCATCAACTCTGATATTAGCACAGTAATATTACATAAACAATATATGAAGTTATTGTTTGAGTAAAGACCCATTGCAAGGTGTGTAAAGATGCGCCCACCTCAGGATTAGATAATTCTCACAATTCGATTAAAGAATAAAAAATCGTCAAAGAAATTCAACATACGCAGTCATGCAACTAGTGGCTGCCAAGACCATCTAACCAATTACATACAACGTACACAACTTGAAACTAATTAATTAACCGTTCCCATGTGTTTTTCAGTCACAAAACGGTGCCCGTGATGAAAGTGAGTGCTTTAGCCCGCTGGGCTGCTGCAGTGTGTGTCCACGTTCGAGTATTATCCTTTCATACCGCATCGTGCGATTTCAGTCGCGCTTCTGAGGCCGTCTGGAACGCTGTCTCCTTAAGATATTGGGAAGCCACTGGAGCTATGCACTTTAAATCTGCAGGGTGGTCCAGATGTCTTGTGACCCCCCCCCCCCCCAATTGAATTCTCTAAAACCTAAACACAATTTAGGTAAGGTTTATTTAAAACAAAACTAAAACAGTTTTGGTAGTCAATTAATTGGACATCTGGACCACGTTCTACATTGAAAACAATTTTTTTAGAACTGCTTTCTGTGAGTTCGTTGTCCTCTCGCATCTATTAGCACGGTTGGCTACGTACGGTGTGAAAGAAGTTCAACATACATACTTATGCTTGGCCTTTCTCCGGATACTTTTGTTTTCTTCTCACAAGCAAAATCAAAAATTAAGCGAGCTTTCCTAAAAAGTCAAGAGCGGTGATTCTTCACCTGGGTGTGCGAGATGCCCTTTCTGTGGCCAGATTTTTTTAGAAGGTAAATCATCGAAACACAAATTGAGCATGGGCACCTAAGTACAACTGCTTTGTTTCATCAAGCCAATACATTAACATATTTTTTTTACGATTAAGATCAAAAGGGTTGCAAGGCTGCATGCAGTAAAGGTTGAGAACCACTTCTTTAGAGGCTAAGCGCAAAGTTTTTTTACTGGGTGACTGATAAATATCAACGATGACGATTGTTAAAATAAACTCCTCTTAGTACGTGTAGCCCAGACGGGCAGTCCAGAGCCGCCAGTCGTCGAGGCAGCTGTAATCTTCAACAGGGGCGATTTGTTTGAAGTTGTAGGTGCAGCCACGATGTGTCTGTGTGGCCTTTGGGGAGGGGAGAGGGACGAAGACCCCTTTTTTTTGTTAACAAGGATTCAGCTTCAAAGTTAATCAGTGATTAAATCAGAACTCAAGAAAAGTTGTCCGTGACTAATGAAGGGATTGTGTGATTTCTTTTTTTTAAACAGAATTTGTAATGAGTACAAAGACCATATTTGTACTGTGGGGGAAATAGAGTCAAGCAGCCTCTTGTTAAAAGTAACTAAAATGTAAATAAAGCTCTCTGGACGCGAATCAGCATTTTAATTAACTTTTTGAAGAATGGGGATGATGGGGGAGGGGAGGTGGGGTTGAGTGAGCTCCTTTTGTACTTTTGTTCTGGAATGTTGGTAACATTTGAAAGATCACAAATGCAAATGGATGCATAATACAAATCTGCATTCGCCTGTGCTCAGAGCCCCAGCATGCATGGCCACTGAACACAATGAACTAAACTCTTTATTTTACCAGGTAAGGCCCACTGACCTATATAGCTCTTTTTCAGAAGCGACCTGGTCACAAACGATTGCTCAACGTCAAAATGTATAGCAGCCAAATACTCTAAACCCACTTTTATTCTAAATGTGGAGGGAGAAAAATTCACGCGACCACGGAGAGAACACGCAAATATACAGCAGGCGTCGGAGTCCGGATCGAACCCATGAACCTCCTGCATACCAGGCGAGGTAGTTAACATCTCGCCACCGTGGCACAATAGTCACAGTGGTGGACAGCTCCACCTGGCTGCATGCCCAGTGCTCGCCGCCAAAAGCAGCCCAAGCAGGAGGCACCGATTCCACCCGTGGCTTTAGTGATGTAACTATTGAGCAATTAAAATGTATTCTTATGGTCAAGGCGAACTTGTGCTTGTTTTTGCGCTGCTGGATGCCGGCCTGCCCACAACGTGCAGGGAGTGGGGGTTATTTGACTGTACTGTGCCACTGCTTTGTGTGGGTTTAAGGCAGGGAGCATATATGAGCACAGCAGTACAGTATAACAATGTATTTTTTCTGCACCTGCCCTTTGCTGCCTACCACGCAGCCTATAACAACCTGTTTGTGCGTCGTGCTCACTCATACAAGCACTATCCAGCCTGCAGCTTCCTTAGCCTCTTGACAAGATCGGGCACGTTCATGATCATTTAATCAAAGGCATGGTGAGGATATATACTTTGTATTCCGTGTGAAAGAATTGATTACTTC
This sequence comes from Lampetra planeri, assembly GCF_965212315.1. Classification (NCBI taxonomy): domain Eukaryota; kingdom Metazoa; phylum Chordata; class Hyperoartia; order Petromyzontiformes; family Petromyzontidae; genus Lampetra; species Lampetra planeri. The sequence continues at coordinate 9,924,098 of NC_136136.1, read as the reverse complement.
CTATAAATACCTCTTCACGTTCATTACAAACACTCCCCTTTATCAGATATATATTTAAATTGTATGTAAAAACATTTTGGGAAGTGGTGCTTCTACAGCATAGTAAGGGGCAGTGACTTTGAGATAATTTATTTAAGACCACAATTTACAACGTGGTGCCCAAAAACCTTGAAGTTGACATGTGGATAGCATTTTTTTAGTCGTACCCACGTAAATCTGCAAATCGTCGCAAGGGCAATAGCACGTAATTGTGAGTCGAATCGTGATGCGGAATAATGACAGCTCATTGAATTGGGGAAGAGAGGGATGGGAAGGGGGTAATCATTACACGTCCGGCGCAAACCGAAATCCTTGCCTCCGTAAGTTGCTGCTTGGCGGCTCGCACTCGGTATCTCAACACGCCTCATTGTGCTCCTCCCGGCTGGTGCTAATTCAGCGATTATTCACAGACGAGCAGTTGCTAAGGCGGTCGTTACGTCGCGTACCGAGAAGCAACCCTTTTTTTCACCCGCTGCTTCGTGTTCGAAACAGGTTTATAATGCAACAGGAATAGCCATTTGGTACGCTGCTGTGCGGCGCGGTGACTTAAGAGTGCTGAACTTGCAATCGTAATTTTTCAGTTTAATTCCTGCTACCAAGCGGGTTGATTCGACCCATCGTCATTTCATCCTCGTTATCGACTGCTGGATGAAGGCCCCCCCCCACAAGCCGTTGCCATTCCTCACAGTGGTGCCGCCTGGAATGCTCTTAGGAAGGCACTACAGCTTTGCACTTTTAAATTTCGATTGAAAACTAATTTCTTTAAAACTACTTTTTGTGCTTAGTTTGTTGTCCTCCCGCCCCGCATCTCCGATTAGCACGGTTGTCTACGTACGGTGGAAAAGAAGTTAAACATGCATACTGTACATAATGTAGAGATTTTCCCCTGCCAATGGAATGTGGAATGTTGATTATTTCATCAGGGTCGCCTATTGAGATGATGACCATTCCACGACCGGGATTTAAACTGGCAACCTTTTGTTTGTGAGTCCAACACTTGAACCAAAGTGCCACATGGCCAGTTCATTTTTATTCAAGGTTCCTAAAACATCCTCTGTCTTTTTTTTCTGCCAGTTATGTTTCATCATTCATAATCGTAGCGTCTCGATGGCATGCGGCCAGTTTTGGACGGCGTTGCTATGAAAGTTGCGATGAGTTCATGTGATCCGCGCGTTGTTTTTGTGCCGGCGTAACGTAAGCCAGTAAACAAGTAGTAGCGTTGAATCATTAAAAAAACCCATCACCACTTAAAAGGAGCATGTTGAGGCATGTGTTTCTAATAATCCCATAAGACACACGTGGGGATAACGCAAACAGGAATTGTGCTCGTTGCAGTCGCTGTTAGAAAAAAAAAACAATTGCACTTAAAGGATAACTTTGGCATATTAGAGGGAAACTAATGGAAATATAAGAGTGGAACCATCAAAGGGTGGAGGAGTGATGACGTAGAGACGCGAGGCTGTGATGAGGACTGCAGCTGTGCAGGGGTGGTGCCCTGTAGCAATGGAATGCAAAGACCTGCATCGATGGCACGGAGCATTTTGTCAAAGCAGCAGGGTTTTAAACTCCGGTCGTGGCTTTTGCGGACCGACAGAAAGCTGCTATCAAAGTGGGGCCTTTGGCAAAAATTCAATTACCAAAAATATACCTTCAGGCAAGCACTTGCCGACCACACGTACACGCGTGCACGCACGCTTACGCACGCACGCTTACGCACGCTTACACACGTGAACACACACTTAAACAACAGCCGCTCAAGTGGCAATTTTGTAACTTATGTGCTTGTGCCAGGCTTGGTACACCAATATCCATCGGAAATGGTGAAAGCTCACTGGCATGGAGTCATGGGACAGACCCGCGTGTTATGGTTTTACTGAGATGATAATTGGCAAATACACGTCCCGTACTCCCACCTCTGCCAACTCGCTGTGTTTTATCCACCCAGCCCTGAACTCATTATTGTGAGCGTTGCTCCTCTGCCTCGTGTTGTTACTGGAAGGCAGCTGCCATTAACTGGCTGGTAGCATCTTCCCCACAAAGATCCCCCCCTTATAGCCTTGACAGTATTGGGCTTGCCGGGTTCGTAGCGCAGCACGATAACCGCTACACTGCCGCTCCGCACTTCATACTCCAGGCTCACACATGTACACCAGCATGCACATGCACTACTGGGCAGGACTCCTGTCCACGTGAACGTCTAGAAAACCCCCACACACAACCTCCCACACCCCCCGGGGTCATGACCCTGGTGTCAGAAATCAACATTTGCATGTGTGCACTGTTCGCTGTGCTCTGCGGTACCCAAGCACCTGTGCTGTTTGTCAACTAAGACATATCATTTCACCATCAGCCATCTTACCAGTTGTGCAGCACTGTGGGGGTTAGAGAGATCTATTTGGTGTTCTTTGAAATCTCGGTAAAGGGTCGAATCGTATCATCTCTCTGGGGTCTAAAAAAATGAGAACTCATTGGCAGAACGTCGGTGGTATTCTTCATGTGAAGAGATTGGCCCACTGCCATGGTAACGTGGAATGTTGACCACTGGTTCAGGGCCGCCAATGGAGCCCACAACTTTAATGTCGATGGAGCGTTTTGCAACCGTTATTAACCGTTTCATAAAGTGGAACTCGGGGGTCATATTTTTTAAAAAAAATCTGGTGTGATGGGATGGTCAGGGGTTGGGACAACTCACTGGCCAGGCTTGTAACTTGCTGCCATTCGATTGCGGGTGAGGGGGGTGGTCATTGTAGCCGCAGGGCCACCCGGCCACATAACCGCCGCCCCCTTGTTCATTGCAGCAGGGAGACACTGACTCGCAACGTCTGCTAAAGTCTAACTAACAAACAAATCCCCCCCCCCGCCCCGTGGCTTGCAAGCGTCCGCGTTCCGATAGTGTACCCCGTGAGTGTGGCCGGCAGGGGGTTACGCCAGACACGTGCTGCCATGTGTGTGCATTCACGCTTGCGGAGTGACGCGTGTTCCTGCGGGCGACCACAGGGTGCTGGGCAATATCAACGACAATGCTGGAGGGGGAAGGTAGTGATTTTTCGTTGGGGGGGGGGGGGTATATAGGGGTCGATGTAAATGTGCTATTGAATGTTGAGCTTCTTTCGCACCGTACGTAGCCAACCATGCTCATGGGAGGTGCGGGGGGGGGGAGGACAACAAACTAAGCACAAAAAGCTATTCTAAAGAAATGAGTTTTCAATCTAGATGATTTAAAAGTGCATAGCTCCAGTGCGTTCCAGATGGCCACATAAGCACATCTGAACACGAATGATGCAGTGACTGTTTTTGTTCGATGGTTAGGCGTTATAAGTGGGACTTTTGGTTACTATACCTTTGCCAAAACGTGCCTGGCTTCTCCTTTCAATGGAAACTCATGCTTATTTCCTGGAGTCAGATTCACGTGTTGGTAGACGAGCGTTCCTTTGAGTCTTTCTTTTAATTATCAGTGACAGCTTTAACGATGTCTTTGTTACCGACAATGGAGCAAATTGCCAAGCGGCTTAAGACGATGGATGCATTTTCACCGAAGTGAATCCGGGCCCCATGTCGCTTACCGGTTGTCTCTCGTGCACGATGCTAAGGATCGCACGATGCATTAGGATGCAAGTGGCCTGGCGGAGGGAAGTCGCCGCGGCTGACAGTCCCCATGATGTCATCGTGACATCATGCTCCCCTTCCAAATGGGGGGGGGGGCATGGAGAGGGTGGAGGGGGTGGTCCATTTGACCGGGAAACGAGAATGCGTGATGAGTTGTTAGGTGGCTTGCGTTGCAAAAGGAGGAGTGGTGGTGCTGGGGTAGGCCCCTTTTTTTGTTTTGCATGTTTTTGGAGCGGCTGGATGAGTGGGTGGGTGGGTTGGTTGCACCAGTTCTCTCACGGCTTGTGAGTGCACGTAGTCAAATAGAACAGCTGCGGTAAAAAAAAATGTTGTATCCTTTCTCGTCATGCAGCCACTATACTACAGTCTGTGCGGATGAAACCCATTTCTTTGAAGGTGGTGATTAATCGCAGCGGCTACTTCACTGCCGTATAGCGCAGGCTTGTGACTCGAGCAACCACTCTCGAAAGGCATTTTAGTGCTTTACAGCTCCATTACGTATTGCCCCTTAAACTTCAGGGTTCAATGTTCGATAGTTTCGATGATGAAGATGCGCCGGTTCGGTCCACGTTTTGCAGCCCGCGACTTTGCCGAGCTCAGCGCGGGTACAGATGAGTGACGTGGGAAGTGAAGTCGGAGGAGAGCTGTGGCGTGACCTAGGCGTTGGCTGCACCTTCCTCCCTGCTGCGGTCTTGAGAGAAAAAAAACCCGGGGTGGATTATTTGTGCTTCAAGCTTGAAAAGGAATGCGAGTCCTGCTGCATGCAGTTGCATTCCCCCCTTGGAGGTGAGACGGACAAGCGTTGACCCTGCGCTCGTTTAGTGTTTCGGATCATCATTGTGCTAGTTAACCTGCCTTCAAATAGCATTTCACTATTCCAAACTATTTTAATCATCGCCTGGGTGAACGTACAGCAACGTTGAAACGTTCTTGCATAGCGGATTCTTCTTACATCGAATGCGAAGGTGGTGCTCGTCTCTTGTTAACCCGGAGCGCACACACAGTCGCTCATTACTCAACCTCATCATCGTTGCCGAGTTGACCCTGCCCAGGATTTGAACTCCCAACTTTCCCCGTTTGCGAGCCACGGCGCCACCCTGTCGGGTAACCGTATGTACTCGCAATATTTCATCATTGTTCACGCTATCGCGGTTGCCATTGTTGTCTCATTTGTTGTGAGATGATTCTTAAAGATCATCGCTTATGTACTTTATGTCCAGGAAAACCGCCATTTAAGTACACTGCATTGTTGTTTATTTTGCTCGGAGGGTTGTTAAAATCACGCTAAATGAAACAGAATTGATGCTATTACGGTGTAATTAATGCGTGTAATAATAAGTTGATGGGAAGCGTGTACGTGTCCAGTCTACAAGTGGATGAATGATCCTCCCTCGCCACGTGGGTTATTTGACCATAATTCATGCTGGTAACCGCGGATTGGTGAAGGCAGGGAGCATATGCATGAGGGCATAGAAATACTGTATAACAATCGATTTTGCTGTATTGCACTATGCTCCCCCCCCCATGGAGCCTATAACAACCTGTCTTATGCATGTTAATCACCCATCCAATCGCTATCTAGGTCCAGCCTTGCTTAGCTTACGAGGTTTGATGAGATGTTGGGCACATTCGGGGAGGGTCATGTGGTTAAAGGCAATAGTTAGCAAACTCGCGTGGCGATTGCAAGATTCGGCCAAATTGAGTGTAAAACCCAACTTCGTTAAGTTTTGTGCAGTGTGCGTTTCTTGTGCAATCCCTTCACTGGTTGGCGAAGACCGGAAAACTCTCCAAACTCGAGATTCTGGTTTTGCCTCTCAATGGAGGCGACAGTATTCAAACGCACCGGGGGAGTCTCTCTCGCTGCTGCTGCTGCTGTGACGCCGACGTTGCAGCAATCGGTCGTCGGAGCTGCTCAGACACCTCTTTTTACGCAAATGCAAATAACTCGGTCACCCACCCACCCCACCCACCAAGCTTCCTTCTGCTCGGCTCGGTTCGTATTTTTCGGCGTCTTAACTAATTTGTCGAACCGAAAGTGTCCCTATGAGTCGTAATTTCGGAAATTATTAACGTGGCAAAACCGTTCCTTATGTTGAGCTGCGATAGCATTGCTCGCCTTGCCAATGCTGTGCACGTTGCACCAATTGTTGCACCACCACCACCCTGTACGTTGCTACTGCGTGCAGTCTCTCTAGAGGCCTTGCAGTACGTTCCGTGCATTAAACAATGGGAGAGGCTACTTATGCTCTCGGGAAGGTACAGGGGCGAGATTTCGGATGGTTTGGGATCGTGTTGGGAAGAGACAAACAAGATGCAGTGATAAAAGGGCTATGGAGATGCCACCATTGAAGAGCAGAGGAGTTAAGAGGGAGACCCGAGGACGAGATGAAGGATGCAGTGAAACGGAGATGAGGACAGTGGATGTGATGGGTGGAAAAAAAAGACGCGGAATAGAGGCACGTGGAGGTAGGAGATCTGAGCAGCCGACCCGGTGCAAAACGAATGGGACTTTTTTCTGAAAAGAAGAAGTACAAATTTAAATTCAGTATGAGTTTGCGTCACCTTAAATGTACAAAAACAACCTGTGGCGGAGTTCTCGAGCTAGGGGAGGAAGTGAAGTCAATTTGAAAGGCATCTCATCCACAATGGATGTCCTGATAAGTGCATTTGTCACATGGAAATGCAACGAAAATTATGAATATTTTTTTTGTCATTTGCTTAACTAAACAAAACATTTAATCAATTTAATATAATTGTATTTACTTCATGATTTTTTTACTCCGTTTATTGTTGTGTGTAATTAATAGTGACGAGCACCTCACAACACTTGATAGCCCAGTTTAACCGGTGCGTTTTTCCCAGATTCAAAGCCAGGATCTCATCTCTAAACTCTGCCCCAATGTCGGCCCCTTTGATCGCCCCTGCTTGTCTGCAGTGAGCTGCTCGGGCATTTGGTGCAGGGCTCACTGTTGCCTGATTAAAATGTAATAGATGAGCAGACCGTGTGTCTCTTTAAATTTTCTGTCCACGTGGAAAATATGCAAGTATTTATTTCACAACAGCCTTCTGGGAGTGCGTCCTTTCGGCAGCATTGATGCACTACAAGCAAGACTAGGGACCGGTTTTGACATATAGCGTCTCAACAGCAGTCAGGCTTGCTTGGATCAATGCAGGCGACCTGCGAGATGTTATAAACTACTAAACTACAGTGTTTTATTTGTTGAATTTTTTTTACCAGGTAAGCCCCACTGAGCTATGTAGCTCCTTTTAAAGTGACCTGGCCACAAATAATAGCTCAACGAAGTGTCCCTTAACGTGCTAACCTATAGCAGCCAAATACTCTCAGCGCACGTTTCTAAATGATTGCCAATGGACCCTGTTTTAAAGATATGGGTCCTTGTTTTGCGTTGCACTCTGGACCCATATCGGCAAGGACGCTGTTGATTTTTAAAAAAATATAGACTTGTTTGCACCCCTGCTTGCAGTGGGATTTAGTTTTGAGATAAAATCTAATCCCTGTGAAAAATGCAGCTTGTTTACGTTGGGTTATCTCGCATTCCCTTTGTGTGCTGCTCTGAGATCACTGGTAACATTTGTCGCAGCACTAGGTGGAATTTTTCTCCTCCATTCTTCATGTATGAACTTCTCAGATTGATTAAACCTCAACGATTCGAATGCACTTTCGCAAAGGCCGAGAGCATCCTAATTTACTGTGCACGTGAGGCCGCAGCTCTACAGTAATTGGAGAACGATTAGTCGGAGGAATTAAAAACAAAAATCCTCCCTTAAACTTGACCGCATGCGGTATCGCTTAACGTAAGTAACATCAGCAGCAGAGGCTCATTTCACTATGCAAATTAGGTTTTACAGTGTGTCCGCGGAGCACACAAAGCGCATACATATTGCGGCGTTTGCAGTGGGATGTATGCGTCATCATCCTTCAACCTCGCCCATTCACGGTTATTCATGTGTAAACCGGTAAAACAATTATGTCGCCCTTAAAGTTGGTGTATAAAAATATATTTCACTTCCGCCCTCCCGTTTGTGTATTATTGTAATCGATGCGTGCCTCTATTTGACCGTTTGAGGATCGGTTTGCTTTTAAATGGCTGCTGATGAAAATTTGCTCGCATCAGCTCGATGCAAAGTTCTCAGTTTTTAAAGGCGTCGTGCACTGACTTGTGAACAAGTTGCAAGTCAGTCTGGCTGCCCTGCACTGAAGGAGGTAAATTGCCTGAACCGTTGGCCAACTGTGCATACTTCAATCGTATACGGCAGTGCTCATGCCAAAGGTGGAGAGTCCGTTGTTTCTGATTGCAAGTGGTTTCGTCCGTGATGATACATTTAACCGTTTCTATGTATATCCTCTTCACCTGATGAACATAGCCACTCTGGTCAAGTACCATGCTTTTAGCATTTGGGGATTTTTCTGTTTGTCCCTAGTCATTCGGCCGGTTTCTAGCAGAAGTTTGTCAAAGGGCAAATCATTATTTTTTCGTTGAAAACTTCCTTCAATGGCAGACACACGTGAACGTGGAGGATGAAGCCCCCCCCCCCAAAAACGATCTTGTTGCCTTTGGCATCTTCTACAGACCCTATCTTACCTTGAATTTGAACATCTAATGTAGTCAAGGCGATTACCTGTTCAGACAAGCAGCGGGCGGCGCTCGTTTGCACCAAAGGCCCCTGAACTAGTGACGGATATGACACATTTATAGGGTGGTTACTGCCACTCTACATCTGTACAGCGGGTCCTAATTGAGTCCGTAATAAATCTGTGTCATGGTTTACGTTTCATTGACTGGATCGATACAATGAACTTTCTGGACTACCGAACATAGTTTAACCACAGGTGGGCTGCCTGGTTTCAAATCCCTTTTTCCAACGGTGCAGACCCGATGCTCTGTCATGGCCATTGTGAGTCACCTGAGCCACCCCGGTTGGATATTAATACATACAAATTGTTACCTATTTGTTGAGGTGGAAATATGCAGCAATGTGAATACCATCGTGTTTTTGCATCATTGCCATATTGTTTTTGTATCGTTTGAAAGACAATGCTACTTGAGTCACAAGAGCAGGTCGTTGCATGCTTATGTCACAGCCAAAAAGTGAACATTCCTTGCACCCTGATCTTATAAAAGTGACACACAGACTCGGCCAATGTAACTTGTAATCGTGCTTGTGAATAAATTAAGGATGCCGGCACGCTGGATTGGGTGTGTTGGTCATGGTGGGGGGGGGGGGTGACCATACTTCACCACGCAGCGCTAAAAGTCGAATGTGGGTGCTGGCACGCTTGGAGCTGGTGGTAAGCTCGCTTTGTGGACAGGCCTGCTCAGCTTGTGTTGAGCGTAGGCGCGGCAACTGTATGTCCCAGCCTCGCCAAGTTATCTATTGTGGTTGCATTCTTGCAAAGAGCGGGGCAGGGAGGGAGGGACGGAGAGAGAGAGAAAAAAACACCAGCTCACGTTAGTCTGGCTCGCAACTGAAAAAAAGTCTTCCGCCTTTGACTTCGTGCCGGCTGTGGCATGCGCAGAGCAGTGGCGCATCGTGGCTGCAGTGATTTGTCTGCAACCTCCAGGAATCGTAGCTTCAAACCCCAAAATGAGACTCGTGATTTAAAGGAACACACTATTATTTTCCAGGGAAAGCCATACTGCGTACAAAGCCTATTTTTACTGTCTAGCACACATTTGATACCTCTTTAGCAGGAAAACAAGACTTTAAATGTACGTTTTGAAGACGTGTACTGGGACATTGCCGTGGTGACAGTTTGAAAATTATTGCAGTCATACCACTGAGAGAATCACTTTAAACTCATGAAAGTGCAAAACTAATTTCAGACAGCCAGGGTTTTGGTGTAAGACAAACACATGTTTTAAACATCTTATGGTGGGTTATTCTTGGGTATATTGAGTTGGGCACATTTAGCCCATTCGCCGATGAATGTGAAAACTAAATGACCCTATCCTCGGATACATAAACTGCTACATCCGACCGGGCGGCGTCGGGGTCAAATGCTTAAGTGAAAATAAAAAGGTGCCGAGTTTAAATCTCGGTTGGAAGTCGACTCAGCCCATTGTTCCCTGTGGGGTCATTAGAAAGGTGGACACCTTTGTAGGAAAACCAACGTGGAATAAATATACAGCACTAGTTCATAGCTTCAAATTGAACACGATGAGTGCATGTCTCGTTGGAGAATGGAGTTTGACTTATTGACTTTGTAAATAGACTCTCGCTCTTGATTGCGCTGCACCTCTGACTTAAAAAGTATGGGGAGAATGCACTCAAAGTTACAGCATTAGTGGTGTCCTCAAAAATGAGTAAAGAGATCAATCAGATGGACCCATTACAGTTCTAAGTATGCCTCCCTGCCTTTCAAAAAAATGCAAAAAATAGTTTTGTGACGCTTGCAGGAACTGCTGAGTTAAGTAACGACAACATTTAGACCGTGCAACTTTGAGTGGTAAGGCTGATTTTAATGGGTTGTGTGGGTGTTGGAAAACCCCCCTTAAAAGTCTGTCCATCCTTCCTTCCTGCCGATGGGGTCACTGCATTGGACCAAAATCACCACGTATTTTCACAAAAGAAGAAATATCCCCCTGTTAACCCTGAGAGACTTTTGGGGCAAGAGCTGTTAGTGAGCACCTGCTATGAGCCGTATGGTACACAGTGTTGCGTCTAGTTCAGGGGTCTGCAGCCTGCGGCTCCGAAGTCGCACGCGGCTCATTAAGGGACTGTTACGACTCTTGAAATATTTAACTTTTTTTACCTAATTAGAGAAAAAAAATGTGCTCTTCTTGTTATGTTGGTTGCTGACCCCTGAACGGGGAAGTCCAGTTTACCATGGAAGTCCAGTTGAGCATGGGCAGGGGTCGACACCCTGCGGCTCATTAAGGACTGTTTCGTGACGTTATTTATTATGGACCACATGAATTGTGGCTCTTTAAATGTTGAGTTTTTTTTATACCAAATTCGAACAAAAAAGTATCTTCTTGTTACTTTGGTTTCTGAACCCCTGGTCGAGAACCGTGCACACTCAGCCGCCTTTTGTCTCTTCCCACTGCCGATTATTGACGCAGAGCACCCGAGAGTAATGCGATTTTTGTCAGTGCCTGCGTGCTTCATAGCTGTGAAATTAGCATATTCCCTGCGGTATTGATTGCCGCTACACAGAGATAAGGAGCGCTAAAGTGGGAAAATGTCTCCTGGTAGGGTGTCCTTTGGCCGCGTGAAGGCTAATTGGTTTATTTGCTAATTGGACCTACGCAAGGCCCAAGCCAGTTTAGTGTGTAGGCGAGGTACGTGAGATGCCAGGTTAAAATGGCAAAATGCGATGTGTGCGCATGACCATCAATTGAACTGCCGTTGCCATGCATTCATCATCATGCCGTCACCATGCGCATGTCCACGCACGTAACGCTTTTTCTGCGAGCAAGATCCAAATGACAGGCAGCATAAAATGTGACAAGACAGTGGCCAAGGGAAGCTAGGTTTGCATCATTTTTCTACTATTCCCCCCAAACGAAACCGCCCACAGGGGAAATTGCGAGAGCCGCAGCCAGCTGTCCCGTGCTCGCGTGTGCGCGTGCGTGCGTACGTGCGTGCAAAATCATGCCTTCTGCAGAGCTGTTGCGTGAGTGGAACAACAATAACCAGTCGGTACGTCAGACTTCATCCTGGGTCAAGGGCACACCTGTGTCGCAGTGTTCCCACCGGGCTAATCGTCGCTCATCAGCGTCTGCCGTGTAATGCCAGCAGAGACACCCAGACACCATTTCGTGGACGCTGCTCAGACCAGGAAAAGACGCAGGGATTTCAACAATCCGACTCTTTATGACTTCGCAAGCACCTGTTATTTGCGACTACAAAAAAAATTCGCCAACATGTCACCAGCTGACGATAAGGTGTCGGTTTTATTCCTTATTTTTTTAAACGGGGAGTTTTTTTTTCTGGTTTGCCATCTCCCGTTGTCTGCTGCAGTCTGGGGCATCACTTGAGTGATCGATTTAAAAAAAAAGTGTTTTTGTATTCACGATAAAAGAATGGAATCATGCGTTTAAAAATCGTCTATTTGCAGTTTAGGCAAACTTGTACATAAATGATATGCTATTTTACATGAAAGTAAGGGAGTTAACAAAACAACAGGCCAGGCAGAAACAAGCCAGGAAAAGTCATGCTTATACATGTTACTTTCCAACATGCGTTTGTCTTTGAAAGTATTTTATTTCACAGTACAGACAAGCGATGGGTATCTGTCAGGGCAAACTGCATTTTGCATATTTGCAAATAGTTTATTTCTCAGTTTTTGGCAGTGCTTTAATCTCTTTGGCCAATTTTGACGAGGGCAGGGCCCTAACAGCAGCACAACTTTACTCTGCAGGATTACTCATTGGAGCATCTTTATGTCCACCCATTAGAGACCGATGTACAAATCTAATCCATAAACTCTTTCAACCGTAGTTTTAAAGCATTAACAATGAGAAGACAAACAAGTGCGGATAAAACATAACTAAAATACATAATTGCTTCGTCGAATTGCGACCCACAATGACGACATTTCGTGAAATCGCTGGAAGAGGGGGGGGGGGTTGAGAATTGTTACACGGCTGGTACAGTACGTTTGTGGAGACCTCCCTGGCACTGCCATTCCGTGGTAGGAGTCGGGCTCTTGTGGCTCCGCTGCAATGCGTCAACGCTGCGTTTGTGATGGGACTTAAGTCGCCAAAAGCGTTGCACATTGCTGCACGTGCCCACGGGAAGGTTCTGGTCCCTTAAGCAAAATGCAGCATTACACAACCGTTCGCTCGTCCCCACGCTGGCTGGTAGACACACTCCGTGTGTTGTGGCTGCGTCATTTTTATTGTCGTGTACCGTGGGTTGGGGAGGACCCTGGCTGGCCGCCAGCATTAGCGATGCGATCCGGACCACTGTGTGTGTGCGCGCACGCACGTGTTAACAACATCTCGCTTCCATCTTTGTCATTAGCTTTGCCCTGTAACATAAAAACGCATAATTTTTTAGCATTAGCCACAATAATAATGAGGCCCCTTCAGAGCACATTGAAGTGTTGCTGCGATCAAACACGCCAGAGGCCGGGGGTGCGGTGCATATCCTTGTTGGTGGCATAGAGCCAGTGGTGGAAATTTCATATTTCTGTGATGGGAGCAAGTATATCCATAGCACAAGCACTTGTCTTCCCACCACGTGATGTTGACTTTATTGATCATATAGATAGGTTACGGGGCAAGTGGACATCCTCCCACGATTTTGACGCGTGCGGCTTTATGATCGTCGGTTTGAGTTCTGTAACCACAGTGCCGCATGGCCAGACTCGGTGTGCATAGGGAGGGCAAGTAGAAATATTATTTGGACCTATGAGCTGCAAGTCAAAACATTTAACTGGTCAAATATTAATTTACCTGGTATCCAACTATCAAGCAAAATATGCTGACAGCCCTCTCCTGTGAAGAAGGGTCATTGCCCTAAATATTATGAATAAATAATAATGTTCATCTCGTTGTCAATCCACTGCTAGATGAACCCCCATAATAGTTGTATACATTTGTTTAATCTTGTAAGGCAGCATTGATGACATGTAGGTAGGTGTATTGTTTGTGTTTGTACATGACTGGTGGCACTATCTTGAGGTTTTCGTGGTTTTCAGAGCGAGATGGTTTTGTCATCACTTTTCTAAGACGTCGGGCAGGACGAATTTCTTATTGAGTGCCGAAAGCACACCGGTAAGATTGCAAATTAACTATATTATAGCACCGTGGTGTTTGCTTGCATAATATAATAAGAGATTGTGTTAAGTACTGCAATACAAATAATTATATAACTTTAGTGAAGGAAGGCCTGTCGTAAAAGTGAACAACTAGGTGTCCCTGTGCTCGAGTGAGTGTTGGGTGGATTTTTTTCTTCATTGGTGGCGCTGAATCAGCGGTGTCAATTCCACGTTGCTATGCTCGGCGCTGTGTCTGCGTCGGACAACTGCTTCTCACTTCCCACAGTTCCTAAATCCAGTGGCGGAGGAATGCACTCTCCGTCGGAAGGTACGTTAGTCAGGGTGTTCTCAGCCCATAATCTCTCTACTACCAGTTGGAAGCTAACTGCTGTGGGCAAAACTGACCACAACTATAGAAACGTAGAATTTCCGCACGGGCTCAGGGCGGCCGATGGTCATGGGTGCTCCCCGGTGCTCAATTTAAAGTGAAATAAACCTTTATTTATTCATGCTTAAGAATGCCCTTTAAGGGGGAGGTTATACGAGGATATTTCACCAATCCCTTGAAGGGTTTTTTTTACTGTGGGGAGAAAATTGGAATGCATTGAGACAACCCATCCAGATTAGGTGAAGACATCAAAACTCTGGTCTTCAACCACCTTGCTGTTCAGAAACCTTGTTGCTCGACTGCACTCTTAATCACCTGCGACTAATTTTCAGCATGCATGCCTTTGTCGTTTTCCTACCGTATCCTACCCATATGCATTGCAGGCACATATTGCACCTTCCACACTCTGTGTGGCTAAACCAGCCGAGTGTTTAGTTTTAAATGCCATTGTTTGTCCAGTAAATGTTTTCAACCGTGTCTAATTATAGTGCTATAGAATGTCGGTGTGTCTAAGTGAGAGGTCACCAACAGGCAGTCCGGAAGTTCCGTCTCTTCTCTCTCTCCCTCCTGGGTATCTCCCTCCGTGTTTATGTTTGTGCCTATATGTGTGTGTGCATGTGGGGAGTGGTAGTGTAGCGGTTAGCGCACCGCGCTACGAACCTGGCGACCCGAGTTCGATTCCCGCTCACGACCAACACCATTGACGATTATCTGAACAGGTCCTGGGCCTCCCCTATGTGGACTCGGCCTCAAATGTGTGCGTGGTGCAGTGTGTAAACATTGCCACTTGGGAGACAAAGGCGGCCGGGCGTGGTGCTGGCACCCAATCCCTCGTTGCCGTGTCGGCCTTCATAGGTGCTCGCTAACAGCACTTGTCCCGGCAGTCTGTTAAGGCTATACGGGAGATCTTTGTCTTTATTGTGCATCTGCGTTTCCATGGATATCTACGTGTGTGCGTGCCAGTGTGTGCGGAATGTAAATGGACAAGTGTGCATGTTTGGAAATGCATATACGCATGTGTGCTTTTTAATTTTATATGTGTTTTGCACTCATGTGTGTAAGTGCCCATGTGTGTATGTTTACATATCCGTGTGCGTGTGAGCACACGTAAGCAGTGGGTTGCCAAGTAGAATTCTGCATTTTGAGAAACATTTGGTGCTAGAACAGAGCGAGGAATGGGAGAGAGGATGCGATGCATGGGGTGCCATGGAGGAGAGATGTAAACTACCTCGCCTGGTATACAGTAGGTCATGGGTTCTATTCTGACCCTGACGTCTTTATATTTGGAGTTTGCACGTCTCTCTTTCTCCCCCCCCCCCCCCCATGGTGGGGTGGATTTTTCTCCGGGTCCTCCAGGTTTTCTTTCCACATTTATAAACATGCGTTTAGAATATTTGGTTGTGATGAATGTCCACGCGATAAGCCACTTTGTTGAGCTATCATTTGCAACTGGATAGATTCTGAAAAAGAGCAGTATAGCTCAGTGGGCCCTTACCTGGTAAAATAACCAAAACATTGTGTGTGCGGCATGGTGTCAGAGATCAGGCAACAAGGGAAGTGCGAAAAGGCAGATGGAGCTATCGATGTAAACATTTTCCCACTTTTATAGTTTTATTTATGTTCACATTTTGATTATTATTCCCCCCCCCTCCTAATAGAATCTTTAGTGGTAGAAAGAAAAAAAAAACCCCTCAAGAAATGAATCACTAAAAAGATTTCAAATTTTATCTTGCATCATTTGATGCATGCCCCACGAGTGCGAGAATTCATTTTAATTAACAAGTTGTTACATCCCTATTCAGAGCAGACTTCGAAGGTCACGTGTGAGCTGTGCAGCAGCTGCAGGATGTGGTGGAAGCCGGTGGGGGGGGTGATGGTCAAGTGCGGTGGCATGAGCCGTGGTGACCTCTTGATCTTTGTTCTGCCTTTTTGCCGGCCCTAAAGCGGGAATCGAACCTTTATGAAAAGCAGTTGAGCAGCTTTTGCTGCGGCTGACATTGTCACCCACCTGCCCCAAGAGGAGGGCAGGGGGGGGGGTACCCTGTTGTTCCTGCTCGTCGGCCGTCGTGACTTTACCGCGCAGAAATTCCGAGCTGCTCGTCTAAGATGCATCAGTCGTACAAATACCGTAATTACATAAGTGGGTTCTGGCTTTAGAATCCCTTGTAATGAAACCCCCTCCCCCTCCTCTGCCCTCATTCTGTGAGTAACCTCGACTCCTTCACTGTCACACACGCAGACGCGCTCGCCCGTGTGCCACTCGGGGCTTTTGAAAGTGGACACCAGAGCAGTGTGTCCGATTCGGTTGAGTGTATTTATTAATACGTGTGTTGGAGGCGAAGGTGGGTTGGGGTTAAGTTGTGTAATGCACACAGGGCGAATGGCACTGAAAAGAACAAGCGGAACCCCCCCTGCCCCTCTCTCTTGCCAGGAGAAATGTAGACATGTTCCATCTTCCTTGCCGAAAACAACACCACCCACACTTTGCCCCACCACATACAACACATTCCTGCGGAGGGAGCTGTTAGGAACGTTGGGTTGCTCGGTCAATGGCCAGGGTCAACGGTGGCGTGGTGTATTCCGCAAATATGCCCGACTGTGAGGGCGGGCACAAGCCGGCGTGAGTAGGTTAAACGTTGAGTTTTATAAGGGCACCACGGGGTGACCAGCCCCTCCCCACTCTCCCCTCCCCACCCAACCCCACCCTCCCCACCCTCCCCACCCAGCCCCTCCCTCCCGACCCAGCCCCTCCATGCACGACGGACAGACACAATAATCCCTTGTGGGCTGGTGGAACCAGTGGGTTCCTACCAGTAATATTGCTTTCACTTGTCACTCGCCACTCGCCTATCCAGCCAGGTGGTGCATTGGTGAGAATGCACGACTTGGCAGTCTCGAAGGTTGTGTGAGCACAAATCCTGGCCAGGGGTTGACTCAGAGCCACATCCTTTCCGGGTGGATAAATATTAGTGGCAACTCAATGGAAAGTCATCAACAGTTGTGCTATCAAGTGACCCACCCCTGCCATTGGAATGCGGAATTTACACCATTGGCTCAATACTTTTAACAAGATTTGTGGACCCATGCCACATTGGTTGGAGTGGGAAACCAATGACTTTGGATTTTGAGTCAATTATTGGAAAATGTGAATCTCCCGTTTATCATTATTAGCTTGTGGTGCAAGTGCTATTTGAAGGGGTGATGTAACTATGTACATCTGGCCGCCTTTGTGTTTCCATTATTTTTGTTAATGTCACCACCATGATTGCTCACTTTTGTTTGAGGTCACCTAGGGTAGGCCCAGGCTCGGTACATGTGTGACCTTGTCATTTATGATCACGTGTATCCTGGGCAGGAATTGAACCTGAATCGCCGGGTTCATATTGTGCTCACTAAACATGTTGCCTTCTGCACACCGACAAAATTCCCGTGCATTGCTGTTTAGGCTTGTTGAGACAAGTGCTTGTAGAAAACACAAGTAGTACAGTTTTAAGGCAGATATGCATTGTTGCACACACATTTACACAGCAAAAACCCCAAAAATCCCCCTTTTCCTCACAGATTGTATGGGTAAGTGCTGTTAGCCAGCATCTACTTTATCCCTTTGACGCAGTTTACGCACTCGTATTTATTTATTTAAGGCTGAGTCAACCTACCTAGGGGAGATCCAGAGCACATTTGGATACCACTTGCCAGCAATGTTAGTGCATGGCAACACGCTTCACCAAGACCATGGCTCAGTACGTGAACCATTGCGCCACTGGTTCCCATACGCTTGCAGACACTGGCGGAGCCAGTGGGGGGGGGTGGGGTGGCACGTGCCCCCCCCAATGATCCGATCGAAATCCCTAATTTCGATCGGATCAGTGGGGTTTATTAGTAATACATCGTCATTTTGCGACTCCCACTCCCACTGTGTAGCATATTATTACGTGCCAGGGACTCTATGAGATGATAGGACAATAGTCTGAGTCCATAATTGGGAATAAGTTACGGCAAAGCAGTTATAAGTGACTCACATAATTGGTTGCATTTGCGTATACAGTCCACGACTTCCCTTCAGCGAGCGCAATGCCGATCACACACGGTTCGAATTCGGGTGTGGTGCCGGCCACCCACCCCCTCGTGTGTCGTGCCGGCCTTCATAGGTGCTATTCGTGAACAGCACTTGCCCCAACAGTCGTTTAAGGCGATAAGGGGATCTTTGTCTTTGATGCAGTATGTTTGTGCAATATGCTGCAAACTGGCAAACTGGGTTCCATCTCCACCATGCTCAACATCCGTAGCATGTGGTCTCTCCACTCTTCCCAAGCCTTCCCCATATGCAATGCAGGTGCGTATCGCACCTTCCACATCTGTGTGGCTAAACCAGCCAAGTGTTTAATTTAAAATCTTGTTGTTTGTCCAGCCATTTTTTTCGACTGTATAATTTTAGTGATTTCGAATGTCGGTATTTCTAAGTGTGGGGTCATCAACAGGCAGTCCGGGATATCCGTCTCCTCTCTCTCCCTCCTGGGTCTCTCCCTCCGTGTCTCTACTCGTGTTTATGGTTTGTCTAAGTGTGTGTGCATGTGGGGAGCGGCGGTGCAGCGGTTAGCGCACCGCGCCATGAATCTGGCCACCCGAGTTCGATTCCCGCTCACGGCCAACACCAGTGACGACTATCTGAACCGGTCCTGGGCCTCCCGTAGGTCAACTTCACCTTAAATGAGTACTTGGGGCGGTGTGTTAATTACAGGAATGGGGGGGGGGGTCGGAGGCAACTGGACGTAGTAGTACTGACCACACCTCTCCAACGCGCCGTGCTAACAGCACTCTCCCTTACAGCCTGTACTGTTAAACAGCTGAGTTTATCTTTGTGCATTAGCAAAGGGAACATTTTGCTTTGCTACACCCCACCGCCCCTACCCACACGCATCCACACGCGCACTGAGATATGCCTGCACACGCACCCGTTATCAGGGCTGTGTTGGAATGCCAGGACTTGGAATTGCGTTGTCGATGCCTGTCAACAGAGAATGCACCGCCGAAAACCTTGTAGTTTGTGCACCTATGTGGTGGGTATGTGCTTTTTTCACAATCACATGTCAAGGTTTAAACGGTACAAATATGACCGTCCTACATGTGGACTAGGCCTGTATCAAACATTGATTCGTTGACTCAAGTGGATTGTAAGGCTCATGGTGCATCCATCTCATTGTGTGAGTGAGACTCAAACATTTACCATATATGCAAATAATGTTTTCAAATGTGCTGCAAACTTGGTACCATTTTTTCCCCATGCGGTTATCACTATAATGTAAACACACTGTTTGAACAGCTGGAATAGCAATTGGATACCAAAACATGATTCTTGATTTAGAATCGCAACTTCATATAGTGAAAATGGATTGCATCACTGGGCCAGTACAGCATCATTACATGCCTCATAAACACTGTATAATAGTGCTCTGTGTATATTGTCCATTTTCGCAGGATTGAAATTGCAGCAAAGAGCAAACAACATAATTGGCCTAAATCGTACCGCCAGTAACGTGTTCTCCTTTTAATGGCGTCAAGTGCTTTAAAGCAGGCCAGTGGGAAGCACCCAAGAGCTCGTTTCTGTGTCATGTAATTCAAATGTATACATGATGAGAAAACCCATCACAGCTGAAAAATTAGTGCAGGCTGGAGACCGATACATTGAACAACACACACAGGTGTGCGTTGCGTGTGCAAAATCCCTCAGCCTTTCTGACCACCAGCTCAAAATAACTGAATCTGTGGCCATTTTGTCGTTCAGACAACCCAACTCTTCGATTTTGAGAAAGTGTGGCCATCCCATCCTCATGTTTGAGCTATCTTCATTGTGCTTTTAATTTCATTCTCACCAAGATCAAAAGGGTCAACGATGTCATTGCCACTGATGCCACCACACCTTTGCCAGCGCTTCTGTTATAATCCATCGGCTGTGGGCACAGTTAAGATCTGGTCTCACAATCCCGTCGTCACCGGATGGTTCCCTTGGCTTGCCGACTTCTGAGTGCCACTCGCGATGCGTGTCCTTGGCAACGTGGCCATGCGTCCTACTCGTGTGCCCAACACGTGTGCCTAATTACAGGGTTTGTGAGAAGGAGGTCACGATACGTATTCCACCAACACTGTTGCTTTTTGATGGACTACGTAAACCACTTTGAAAGAGAACAGAAGTTAACGCGGTTGTTAAAATGTCTTTGTTTGACTCCGCAGCAACGCCTGTGATATTAACTATAATAATGTAATTCGAATTCACCATTACTATAGCATTGCTGCCATTATTACACTTTGTCTACCATATTCCAGTTTGGATTTCAATGTTTGGTGTGTGTTCCCGTGGTACTGCGTGACTGAGATTTCTCTCAACTTGGTGATATAGTTTTTTTGTGGGAACTGCACACGCTGTCAGTTGCAGGATTCGCAGCAGGCTGGGCAGGATGAAATATTGCTTTGCACGTCTGTTTACACCGCCAATGTGCTTTCAATGGATACCCCATGAGGAGTGTTTGGTCTGTTTGATTGGCATGCTTGTGGCAGTATAATAGCAGGGCTACTGTGAAGGGCTGTTGAATTGATCATTTAGGCAACCATCGTCATCATTTATTATTTATAGAGCACCCTCCCATGCAGTTCATCTTGAGGCACCAGACTCACTCAGGAAGGAAGTGATTGAGACTAGATAAATTGTACAAAAACAATGCAGTGTGGACAATATAGATGGATGAATAAGAATAAAGAAGTTTGAAAAGGGGCTAGAAGGCGGCTACCAGCATCATCCAATCAGCACGGTTGGCTATGTACGGTGCGAAAGAAGTTCAACATACATACACAATCTTTTTTTATACTACACTTCTGTGCTCCTACATTTACCTGCCTGTACTCAGCCGTGCGGAAGACCTGCACGGTGTAAGGGAGGCCCCCTCATCGAGAGCATTGGGAACCTAGGATGAATGCGCATTATACATTTAATTATTATTACAAGACCTACATTTCAAGGTAGCTGTACACGTGCATGCGCAACCGGGGTGAAACTGATCAATATCCGTCGTGTAGAGCATCAGGGGACCATGCCTCACTTGCGATTCACATTAAGAGTAAAACTCTTGTGCAGTGGGCGTTTAGATAATCGAGATTGAAAACTCATTTATTTAGAGCCGATTTTTGTGTTTAGTTTGTGCTTCCTCCGCCGCCCCGCACCTCTGATTAGCAAGGTTGGCTGTGTACTGTGCAGAATAAGTTCTATATGCAGTACGAACATGCTGCTTTGAGACTGCGTGACTGTAGAGAGTTGGCCCTCTGGTCAGTGCGCTCAGCTTATGGTCGGAAGCGTACGAGTTCAAATCCTGGTCATATTCGACTGGCCACAATCTCTGTGAGGTCAATGAAATATCTGCCACGGCGGTTGTCTTTGGGAAAGGTTAGCCTCTGCCATAGCAATGTGGAATTTTCACGGCGAGCTCAGGGGGACATCGCCCAACGATTTGAGCAGGAAGGATCTTGACTCGTGACTGAGTTGGGTGAGTCTGCTGTACACACACAAAGTACTTTAATAGATTTGCAAGATTTTATCATTTTTGTCACTGGACTTGCGACGGTCTGGGTTCCTTCAGGAATGTTCCAGGAACAGTCTGGCATGGTCTGGGTCGCCGGGTTCTTTCATCTTAATGTGTGTTATCTGAGCATTAGTCCCCTGGTAGATAAACATCATGCCAGAAACTTTTCGTTAGTTTGTCCTTTGCAAAATGGAGCAAAACCATTAAAACACGCAATATTACATCTTCTTCCTACACTAACGAGTATTGTGCAGGACTCATCTCAAATGGTAGCTCTGAGCCAGTTATGGAAATTTCATATTCCAATGGCAGGTCTATTCTCTTCATAGGACAATCACTGAAAAATATACGCAACAAGTCTTTGACGCATGCCCATTTGGCGAGAGTTGAATCCGCTTCCGACCAATGAGATGACTCCTCCACCTCCCTGCGTGCCACTCAGTCAAGGCCCTGGGGCAGGAAGTTGGAAATATCGTGCCGTTATCTTAGCCCAACAACTGGGCAGTGCAACCCACTGCGCGCTCCCTCCGTTAGCGAAATCTTGGCGATCTGTGACCTGGTTTGCATTATTGCATTCCTATAAATATCACATGTATTACCACTGTTCACGTCATTAGCTTTTCTGGATGTTTATGTATTTGATATTTTCATTTTGACATTTTAATAACGTGCAGCATAATAATTTTAATAGGCAATTGATTCTTGAGACATGATGAGACTTTTTTGCATGAATTATTACATAACTTTTTTAGAGAAGTTGAAAAAAGTTTGTCTCCTGATTCAAATTACCATTGAGCGGTGCTCTTTTCTCGGTTGATGACCCCGAGCTGGTCATAGAATTTCCACATTTCTGTGACAAAGGCCATTATCTCTTTATCACAACCTTTGTGGATGACTGCTGTTGATTCTGGTAGGACGGCCGAGCCGATCCAACCTCTACCTAGGATTTAAACTCACAATCCCTTCCGATTGCGAGTCGAGCCCTCTCTAACCACAGCGTCAGCCCACCAGACTAAAATATACAGGGTTATTACCCCCATGCTGTGTTCTCACAAGCACATAATAACCTTCGTTCTCACAGCTGATTTCGAGCTATGCCCGGGACTAATGCAGCCACTTACGTAGTAGCCCCTTTGGCTCAGGACGCTGCCCGCTTTCTGTCGGGCCACTCATCGGATTCTTCCAGTATAAATAAATGTTATAATTGCGATTCTGACGAGTGACGTCACAGGTTCAACGGGGAAGAGACCCGTAATCGTTTATGGTGCGTCCCACAGGACCGCTTCAAGGGTTGTGCTTTATATCGTAACTAGCTTTACTACCCGGCTTCGCCCGGGACTTGGATTCACCACGCCCGGCCGCCTTTGTCTCCCCAGTGGCGATGTTCACACACCACACCAGTTTCTCGTTTGAGGCTGAGTCGACCTAGGGGAGGCCCAGGACCGGTTGAAATAATCGTCACTGGTGTTGGCCGCGAACGGGAATCGAACTCGGGTCACCGTGTTCGTAGCGCAGCGTGCTAACCACTACACTACTGCTCCCCCCTCCACACATGCGCGCGTCCATAGGTACACATACAGGCGCTTGCTAGAGACACACACAACTTTCAGGGTGCGTACGGCAGTAAACGAATGAAATAATAAAGCAATGCTGCGCGAAGAACGCCTTAGACCTGCAACACATTTGTATGGCACTTTACTCGCGGAGGGTTGGGGGGGTGATGCGTAAGTGGGTGTAACCCGCATGCTTCCGCATGCGGGTTACATGACAGAGATGTGACGTCACAGCTTACTTGCCGTGCAAAATACAAAAGTCTATTTTTATAATTTTTGCATGGTGTACAGTCTGGAAAGTACCCACATGACAAATTTCAAGTTTGTTGCATGTCGGGAAGTACGCTAAACATTTTAAACAGACACACATATTCACAAATTTCCCTTTTATATATATAGATATAACACGGCGGATAATCAACTTACATCTTAGCTTGGGATAGCGGCAGCTACCCCCACTACATTATACTGTACACCCTTCTGGCTGCAGAGGAGCAGGGACTGGGCGAGGGGCAGAGGGGAGGGGCCAAACTCAAGGAGCTCCCCGTTGTCACTGGACTTGAGACGTGTGCTGGGTTGCTCCAGGAATGTTCCAGGAACAGTCCGGCACGGTCTGGGTCGCCGGGTTCTCCCTGCAGCCCTGGACTGATCATTGCCAACAGTGGTAACGCCCTAAGACTTCTGCTGCTGCTATGGTGCCCTGTTACAAGTCTCCTCTACAGTTCTTGAGTGTGCCTGGAGAAACTGCTTCATTTGACCCGCGCGTACGCATCTATCGCACTGCGACCACTAACAACGCAGTCGATAATAGCAGTTTGCCGGCCGGTTGCAATGGGGATAACACAGCATCAATGTCGTCGTAAGCACGTGTGAGGCTCGCTCTGATATTTTACTGCGGCACTTATGGCATTAATCAATAAACCACATCGGGTGGAAAATGGCAATATTCGCCGATGACCCCGCTGTGTGCATGCTGTCGTCAAGGAGGCGTTTGGCGTGCAACAGCTTAAGGCTGTGATGCCGGGCACCCTACACCGTTGTGCAAATCTCTACTCCTGTAGTGCGCTGCTCGCAGTTTCATTATAATGCCACTTGACTTGTTTACGTTGTAGTCCCTAGGGAGGGGGGGCCCTTGTCGGCAATGCTCCGCACAAGCACCGATTTAAAAAAGAACTAACTCGCTATGTTTGTCATTAATACTGCGTGATGACAGAAAGCAAATATATAATAAGTGAACATTTTAAGCATTGGTACTCTTTGGATTGTTCCTGCTTAAGATTAACTTTGTAAATACGGGTTATTACGTAAAACATTAGCCATGGCTACGTACGGTGCAAAATAATTTCAACATATATATTAATATTAATCTTCTATAAGGCATTGTGAATGACAGATGTGGTAGGTTTATTTATGCCATATTTGCGATGGGATTGACATTGAGGCACAGAATGCCTCGCTGCAGTCGACGCACCATTGATGAACCAGCCAATTTCTGCCATCGTACTGTGGACATGTCCATTGTCAGAGCATTCCACCAAAACAATAGCCCACTTAAGTTTAAACATACCCTACCACACTGCACCAGTCTCAGTTGCACCCAGGGTTACCTATCACGATACATCCTTTTCCCTGTGCATGTAGACTAAGAAGCTCATAACCCTGCACAGTATTTGAATCTGCAGACATTTTCTAAACGTTTTAAACATTTATATTGTGCACTCTTTTTTAGATACATAAGGAACGCTATGTTTACATGAAGCTATGAAAACATAATAATAGGGGTTTTCCCCTTTTTTCTGGCAACAAAACTGAAACCTTTTTACAATGATTCATGTCTGCATTAACCACAATACTTGCAGTCAAATGCAAACGAAAAACACACTATGATAATATATGCATTGTCCTTGAAACTGATTGGTCCACACCACGGTCGTCCCTTGGTGTGGACCAATCAGTTTCAAGTATTCAAGTATTGTGGTTAATGCAGACATGAATCCTTGTAAAAAGGTTTCAGTTTTGTTGCCATAAAAAGGGGAAAACCCCTATTATTATACTTTGGTACTGGCAAAGGAGGTCTAATGATCTATGAAAACATGTTTTATTTTAAAGCAGTCCATGCATCATTGAGCCAAAAGTCTTAGCAACCGGATGTGAGTCCAAAAAGTTATTACAAGTTGTTTTTGTATGACCATTTCTGGGCATGGTGCCAGCACCGCTCAAAACCCGGGGTTCAACTCCAGATTTCAGCTGCCCATGATTAAACCTTTTTTTAGTTGATAGTCTCAGCCTGATAACTAATGACCCCATATTTAATTTTTAAAAACTCAACTTGGTTTGTCACGTAATTTGTGTTATTCCAGCGTTGATCAATTAGAGCTTTGGTTTAATTGCCCTATGACGAGAACACTCCGTGGAGGGCATACAAAACCACGCTGCATCGTGCAGATAAGAAACCCAGCAGATGGTCTCCAGAGGTACACAAGTACTGTCCCAGGGTTTCCAAGGCACTGTCTTCTGAGGTTGTTCTCCGTCACAAAGTGAGGCACTATTCACTGACAGTGTCTTTGATTGATATTGTGTTGTCTCATGGAATTATGCTACGAGTGCAATTAGAATAACATTGCAATGAGAGTGACTGATTTGAGGGACATCAGCTCTTCGAACGTGTTGACCTGTTTTAGCCACATGTGGCTGACGCTTTGATTAAAGTATCTCAAGCTTCAGCTCCCTCTTTATTTGTATTTTAAACTGCAAAAAGAACTATTTTTTATTTTACTAGGTAAGGCCTACTAATCTATACTGTATAGCTCTTTTTAATAACGACCTCACAACGAAGTGGCTTATCATGTAAAAATGTATAGCAGCCAAATATTTTAAATTAATGTTGCTGAAGGGAAAAACTGGAGGACCCGGAGAAAAATCCACACGATCACGGGGAGAGAGAGACATGCAAACTCCAAATATAAAGACGTTAGGGTCGGGATCGAACTCACGACCTCCTGAATACCATATTCTTGGTTCTTTCGGTAAAGTCACATAGATAGAAAATAAAAATATATTTTTTTATATATAAAATTTAAAATAATAAAAGTAGTATTTTGATTTTATTTTCCATCTACGTGATTTTACCGAAAGAACCAAGAATATGAATTCCTGCAGTCACGAAAGTTTTAGGTCAAAATCTCCTGAATACCATGCGAGGTAGTTAACACCTCGCCACCATGAGCGGCAATGGCGATGTTTACCTCGCGACACAACTAGACTTAATAGCTGCCGCTGTGAAACGGCAAAGCAGCAGGTTTTGTAATGAAAGTGCCGATAGTGACACTAGTTTTACCTATGTGAACGTGACCAACGGTAGGAGAGTTTCCCTCTGCAGCGGAATACGTGTAAACGTCACGCTTTCCAGTGAAAGTCACAAGCGTGGTGGACTGACGAGCTAGGGGGAGGGCCAGTGCTCAATATTTGTAAACAATCTGCTGCACCAAAACTCCAGACGACAAGCCCTGCCCTTGTTAGATGACAGCCCTGCCCTTGTTAGATGACAGCCAATCAGCCGCATGCCACCGATTGGTTGAGGTGGGGGGTAGTGGGAAGCAGATGGCTGGCGATCTAGGTGGTCAGCACCCAAGGGGCCGTCCATAAATGACGTCATGCGATTTTTGACCCCCCCCCCTCGTCACACGGCGTCACAAAGTCAGACCCCCCCCTCAAATATAACGTCACAAAGCTCTGCCCCCCTCCCCTCCAAAAAATAAAACATCCTTCAAATCGCTTTAAACTATTGTCATTGTAGTGAGTATTTAATGTGGCACTGCACTCTGATGTTGTAAGAGAAAACATTTATGAAAAAGTCTATTTAATTAAGTAGAACGTGTTGTCTATATTTATTAAAAGTTGCGCATTTTGATGTGACGTCACATTTCTCAACGCCCCCCCCCCTCGTCACACATCGTCACAAATGTCTGACCCCCCCCCCCCCCCCAGGTGCGTGACGTCATTTATGGACGGCCCCCAAGTTTATTTTCCTCGCGGCGCAACAAGATATTATTAGCTGTCTTTTGACAGCAGATTTAGAGATATTGTAATATATCCTATCAGTATGCAGTCAGTATCCAAGGACGATGACCTCTTTTGCATCGGGGAGTCAATTAATCCTTCAGCACCTTAGACGGTCGTTATGTTTGGATTCTGGTGAGTTCGCTCGTGATTAGCAAGACCAGTGTTTTAATGACACACCCCTCCACAGAGATCACAGGCAAGATCAAACCCCAGAAGATCCCAGGATTTTATCTTTCATGAATCTCATGGTCCACCATAAACCGCATCTGCACAAACCATGGCAGATGCGGATACCTGATGGACAAATGGAAACTAAAAAAAACTTTGGGTGCAGCAGATTGTTTACTGAACAGAACGTACAGCATATAACGACGCAATACCCCGATCCACAAATACAAAGCAGACATCGCAGCGATACACTTTAGCTGCTCCTGACACGGTTAGCTGGCTTGACCACCTGATTGTGAAATTGTAGTTTGTTGATTTTAAGCTTTCGTGACTGCAGGAATCCATATTCTTTGGTTCTTTCGGTAAAGTCACGTAGGTATAAAATAAAACTTTAGGCTGTGGGGCCGGGCACCCTACATCGTTGTGCAAATCTTTACTCCTGCAGTGCGCTGCTCCCAGTTTCATTATAATGCCACTTGACTTGTTTACGTTGTAGTCCCTAGGGAGGGGGGGACCCCTTGTCGACAATGCCCTGCACAAGCACCGATAAAAAAAAGAACTAACTCGCTATGTTTGTCATTAATACTGCGTGATGACAAGCGTCCGTCATCTGATGACGGACGCTTGTGTTGCGCCTGAAACGTCGTGATTTGCGCCCGAAACGTCGTAAGTTATTTTATTTTAGACCTACGTGACTTTACTGAAAGAACCAAAGAGTATGTAGTTTGTTGCTTTGCATCGACATCAGCCATACGAAATAAGATAGAGGCACCGTGGGCTGAAGGTAACTCCCGAGATCTCTCTCCACCGGTCGACACGGTAACCACCACTCCTGACCCTCTTCTCCTGGCTTGTTGTTGTTGTTGTTTCTTCGTGTCTTCAACTCGCTGTCTCTCAAGCAACTAGAAACTTTGTGAACACGATTGATTGTAGCCATAAACGATGGGTCAGATTTTCCCTCTGGAAGACCACAACAGAACAACTTTCCAAAGATACCGCACTCAATGGGCATATGCATAGTGTCCACAATAGGCGGAACAGTTTGTTATTTTTAGTTCTCCACGTGCCAACTACTAAAAGAGGATTTGGCCGAATGTCTTAAAGCAGAACTCCTCTGAGAATTAACCCTGATTCTGCAAAAAGCCTTTCCTGGATGAGTAGAGACGATAATAACGCTAGTCGGCTGGTATTGCCGTTAGAGCAGTCGGCTTTGCATTCAGTCAGTGAGTTCGAGTTGGTATCGAGGTCAACTTTTCTGATTTCATCGCCCAAGTCTGCAGCGCCTGATTTTCCCAGGCAATCTCCTATCCAAGTACTCACCAGGCTCAGCCTGCTCAGAAGAATCAGAGATCGGTCACATTCATGGTGATGTGGACGCATGTAGAGCGTGCTCCAGATGTCTTCTGACCCCGCCCACCAATTAATTGACCCCTAAAATGTTTTTCCTTTGCATATTCATTTCTGATTTAAATAAATGTAACTTTTAAAATATATATGATATTTTAGAGAATTAAATGGGGGGGGGGGGGGGTCACAATACATCTGGAGCACCCTGTAGATTGCAACACTGCTCTACGGCACAGTGCCAAAGCAAGTCATGACCTGGGGCTAGCAGTCTCAATCTCAGTACTCTGGTGATGGCTGTGTCAGTTCAATTGTCACAGTAACCATGCCACCCTTGAGCCACTTAGCCACCTGTTTATATTGGGGTTGCTGTTATTTGCTAGCAAATGGTAACTTGGTCCTTCCACTGACGCCCAGCGCCACTGTGCTGAGGTGTTGACTACCTCGCCTGGTCCACAGGAGGTTGTGGGTTCGATCCTGACGCCTGTATATTTGGAGTTTGCATGTCTCTCCCCATGGTCGCGTGGATTTTTCTCCAAGTCCTCCAGTTTTTCCCTATGCATTTAAAAATATGTGTTGGGAGTATTTGGCTGCTATCGGTTTCCACGTGATAAGCCACTTCGTTGAGCTGTCATTTGTGGCCAGGTCGCTTCTGAAAAAAGAGCTATTTGGCTTGGTGAGCCTTTCCTGGTAAAATAAAAAATATAGTAAAACAAAACTAGTATGGTTTTGGTTTAAACAGGCACAGTGGCTGTTCCTCCTCTTTGTGGTATGAAGCCCTGTAGGCACTTGCGCTGCCGCTCCTAAATTTACCCGCGGCCCCGTCCGCCATCGGTAAACAACGGCATGTGACTGCCCTCCCCACTCCCCGAGTTTTCACGGTCCGTGTTGACACTGCGGCAAAGTATCTGTGACCGGTGTAGGGTTCACCACGCTCGCTGGCAAGTGCTACCTCCCGCTATCTCCCTGCTAGTGCAAAGTGCGTCCGTGCGTGCGTGCATGCGGTGGGGAGCGGTAGTGCAGTGCGGTTGGTGTGCTGCGCTATGAACCCGGTGCCCCGAGTTCGATTCCCGTTCGCGGCCAACACCAGTGACGATTATTTGAACCGGTCCTAGGCCTCCCCTAGGTCGACTCAGCATCAAATTAGTATATGGTGTTGGTGTAAGCATCGCCACTCGGGAGACAAAGGTGGGCGGGCATGGTGCTGGCCACCCACTCCCTCATGTGCCGTCGCGTCTTCATAGGTGCTACTGGCTAACAGCACCTGCCCTGACAGTCTATTAAAGGCTATACGGGAGGGACTTTGTTGTGTGGAGGGTAGCGGTAGTGCAGTAGTTAATATTCTTATGCTACAAATCTGCAAAGATTAGTTCGATTCCCTACCAGTGAACTTGTACTGAGCCTCCGCTTTGTTGACTTGCATGTGACTGCTTGCACAAGTGATAACCACTGGCGGAGTCAGTGGGGGGGATGGGGTGGCACATGCCCCCCCAATGATCCGATCGAAATCCCTAATTTCGATCAGATCATTGGGGTTTATTAGTAATAAATCGTCATTTTGTGACCCCCCCACTCCACTGTCACTGTGTAGCATATTATTACGTGCCAGGGACTCTATGAGATGATAGGACAAAAGTCTGAGTCCATAATTGGCAATAAGTAACGGCAAAGCAGTAATAAGTGACTCACAGAATTGTGCGCAGTTGCGTATGCAGTACATGACTTCCCTGAAGGCATACCTTCAGCGAGCGCGATGCCGATCACACATGGTTCGAATTCGACCCTCGATCGATGGCTGCGCCATCACCGCACACGCGTTGAATAAAAAGCAAGAGACAAGTCCTTACTAACAACTCCTATCATTTTTCATTGCTGGAGGGGTTGCCCCCACTTCTTGAAAATCCTGGCTCCGCCATTGGTGATAACTGTCTGCACCACCCCCTCGTTTGTTATGCTGGCTAACAGCACTCACCCTGACATTGTGTCAAGCTAATTGGGGGGACCTATGTCTTTGTGTGTATACGTATATGGGGGAGTAATAGTTTAGAGGTTAGTTCACCACATGACCATCTCAGCCATCTGGGGTTCCATGGTGGTGAGTTGTTAATTACTTCACCTGGTATACAGGAGGTTGTCGGTTTGATCCCGCCTGCTATATATTTGGAGTTTGCATGTCTCTCTGTCTGTGGTGCCTGGCTTTTTGTCTGGGTCCTCCGATTCCCCCCCCCCCCCCACATTTAGAATCAACATGCTATAATAGTAGGTTTTTACCCTTTTAACTGGTACAAAACTGACACCTTTATTCAAGGCATCATGTTTGCAATGACCACAACACAAGTAGTCAAAAAAGCAAACAAAAAGAAGCAACTCTGATAAAGATGATAATATGCACTGTCCTTGAAGTTGATTGGCCCACACCCGAGACGGCTTTCTTTAGAGCCTAGTCCCCATTGGTGTAGGGCCAGATGACACCAGAAGGCGTACAACTCAAACACAGTGCAATATCAGAGTATTGAGAGCTCGGGGTAAGCATTTACACTATGAGATCTCTTTTACCAGTGGCAAAATATAATAGTAGGTTTTTACCCTTTTAACTGGTACAAAACTGACACCTTTATTCAAGGCATCATGTTTGCAATGACCACAACACAAGTAGTCAAAAAAGCAAACAAAAAGAAGCAACTCTGATAAAGATGATAATATGCACTGTCCTTGAAGTTGATTGGCCCACACCCGAGACGGCTTTCTTTAGAGCCTAGTCCCCATTGGTGTAGGGCCAGATGACACCAGAAGGCGTACAACTCAAACACAGTGCAATATCAGAGTATTGAGAGCTCGGGGTAAGCATTTACACTATGAGATCTCTTTTACCAGTGGCAAAATATAATAGTAGGTTTTTACCCTTTTAACTGGTACAAAACTGACACCTTTATTCAAGGCATCATGTTTGCAATGACCACAACACAAGTAGTCAAAAAAGCAAACAAAAAGAAGCAACTCTGATAAAGATGATAATATGCACTGTCCTTGAAGTTGATTGGCCCACACCCGAGACGGCTTTCTTTAGAGCCTAGTCCCCATTGGTGTAGGGCCAGATGACACCAGAAGGCGTACAACTCAAACACAGTGCAATATCAGAGTATTGAGAGCTCGGGGTAAGCATTTACACTATGAGATCTCTTTTACCAGTGGCAAAATATAATAGTAGGTTTTTACCCTTTTAACTGGTACAAAACTGACACCTTTATTCAAGGCATCATGTTTGCAATGACCACAACACAAGTAGTCAAAAAAGCAAACAAAAAGAAGCAACTCTGATAAAGATGATAATATGCACTGTCCTTGAAGTTGATTGGCCCACACCCGAGACGGCTTTCTTTAGAGCCTAGTCCCCATTGGTGTAGGGCCAGATGACACCAGAAGGCGTACAACTCAAACACAGTGCAATATCAGAGTATTGAGAGCTCGGGGTAAGCATTTACACTATGAGATCTCTTTTACCAGTGGCAAAATATAATAGTAGGTTTTTACCCTTTTAACTGGTACAAAACTGACACCTTTATTCAAGGCATCATGTTTGCAATGACCACAACACAAGTAGTCAAAAAAGCAAACAAAAAGAAGCAACTCTGATAAAGATGATAATATGCACTGTCCTTGAAGTTGATTGGCCCACACCCGAGACGGCTTTCTTTAGAGCCTAGTCCCCATTGGTGTAGGGCCAGATGACACCAGAAGGCGTACAACTCAAACACAGTGCAATATCAGAGTATTGAGAGCTCGGGGTGTCAGTTTTGTACCAGTTAAAAGGGTAAAAACCTACTATTATATTTTGCCACTGGTAAAAGAGATCTCATAGTGTAAATGCTTACCCCGAGCTCTCAATACTCTGATATTGCACTGTGTTTGAGTTGTACGCCTTCTGGTGTCATCTGGCCCTACACCAATGGGGACTAGGCTCTAAAGAAAGCCGTCTCGGGTGTGGGCCAATCAACTTCAAGGACAGTGCATATTATCATCTTTATCAGAGTTGCTTCTTTTTGTTTGCTTTTTTGACTACTTGTGTTGTGGTCATTGCAAACATGATGCCTTGAATAAAGGTGTCAGTTTTGTACCAGTTAAAAGGGTAAAAACCTACTATTATATTTTGCCACTGGTAAAAGAGATCTCATAGTGTAAATGCTTACCCCGAGCTCTCAATACTCTGATATTGCACTGTGTTTGAGTTGTACGCCTTCTGGTGTCATCTGGCCCTACACCAATGGGGACTAGGCTCTAAAGAAAGCCGTCTCGGGTGTGGGCCAATCAACTTCAAGGACAGTGCATATTATCATCTTTATCAGAGTTGCTTCTTTTTGTTTGCTTTTTTGACTACTTGTGTTGTGGTCATTGCAAACATGATGCCTTGAATAAAGGTGTCAGTTTTGTACCAGTTAAAAGGGTAAAAACCTACTATTATATTTTGCCACTGGTAAAAGAGATCTCATAGTGTAAATCAACATGCTTTTTAGAGTATTTGGCTGCTTTAAATGTCCACGTGATATACCACTTCGTTGACCTACCATTTGTGGCCAGGTCACTTCTGAAAAAGAGCTCTGTAACTCAGTGTGCCTTATCTGCTAAAATAAACAAAATAGTTGTCATAGTTTTCATCTGATATCAGTGGCAAGTCGTTTTTAAACCTGGCCTAAGTCGCCTTGGCTTTAAATTGATACCAGGTGTGGTTGTTATAAATGTCACAACCGGGGAAACAAACTTGGTCGGGCATTATACAGGGCCACACCAATCCCCTCCTCGTGGTGTGCCAACTGCAATAGGCGTTTTCTAACAGAACCTGACCCAATGGTATTTAATCCTCTATGGGTTTCTTTGTTTTTGTGTGCAAGTTAATCGTGCGTTATAATAATACTCCGAGCCAAGATTGAAATGGAAAACATTCCATTGAGGATGTCCTTCTGAATTAAATAAATGCTGCCACTACTGCAGCTCTTTACTGTTAGTTGGTTGTGCTTCCATTGTTAGTGATTTAATACTGAATCTTTGTTTATCCTGGAGAAATCTGATGAGCTATGAAGCCCCTTTTCTGGGTCAGAACAATAGCTTAAACGATAGGAGTGCAAAGTATCGTAAAGGTAAGCAAATCACTAATAAGAAATACATCAGAAAAAGTATACAAGTAAAAATTGCATAAGTACATAGTTTCCCAAGCTTGGACAAGGCAGCAAAACAACAGCAAACATTCCCAGACCACACCAAGGCAACACAGTATCCCAATAGAATTGCACATAAAAATTGGACGATCGATAGATGGGTAAGGATCAAAGTTACAAATCACATGAGAAATGTGGTTGTATTCAGCACTAATCTATCTTCTGCGCCAGGATATTACTCATGTCTTTATCTCATTGATAAGTCCAAACCATTAATGTATATATGTTGAACTTACCGTGCTAATCAGAAGTGCGGGGGAAGAACAACAAACGAAACAGAAATGTAAATTAGTTTTAAATCTCAAACTCATCATCGATGAATCCGCCATCCATGCAATGTCCTGGCAGTGTCGCTTCGATCCACGCAGCTTTCTCATGCCTTCTTGTATTGGTTGAAAAAAAACGTAGCCTTCAACTATAACACGTTTCAACAACTATTGCTTTTCCCGACAGCCATATGATTGAAGAAGAAAGAGTTGAGAAAAGCCAAACCTCTTTGGCAAAGTTCATCGTGGTAAGCGTTGACATTATTTATAGTGCACATGCAGTTGTGTGTGTGTGTGTTTCCAGCTATTGAACCATTCGTATGTGTAATTTGATGTCCTCTTTTGTGTGTTCGTCCTTTACAGTGCTTGGGTGTCTGAGTCACTAAGTGAACTTGTAATGTCCAAGTCACTGAGCCCGGCACTGCCCGAGGTCTCGGGTTCTTATCCAGGCTGCGGGCTATATGTGATTTAAACCGGGTTCTCAAGTGTGGCGAGTTGCGGTCTCAGCCGACATCACCAACGTCTGATTTAAAATGCCATCCAAGTTATATTCCAAATGCGCTATGATTGTCGTGTTAGAAGATTGTTAATTATTGATTTTAAACTGCTGCCTTGTGTTAGAACGGCCCTGGAAGATGTCAAAGAATTTCATCTGAAGTAACCTGCAGTATTCTAGTTGATTGTGTGTCAATGTGCACTCGTCTGCAAACCGAGCTTGCCATGTCCTCTATCCACAGTCATCTGAAGTCACTTAAACATCCTGTTACCATGCCATGTGATGCAGCCTAACATGCGCAGCAAATTGTGTTCATCGTCGCATGGCTATCAAACCAACAGTTTGAATCCTCAGAGCTGAAGTTCACCAAATCAAGCTTTTGCTTTCACTGAACTCGATTGCAAACTGATGTCGATCAAGTTGTTTTATGCAACCAACCACTAATCTCTGGGCCATCTAAATAAAGGGTGCAGAAATTCTAACGTAGTCACACGCACAAATGCATGTCTCTGCGTCTTGCATGGGCTTTACATGCGCACTTGCGTGCTACTTTGCAGATTGGTAGGCGCTCGTGTGTGCATGTCTGTGCAGGCCTGTCTTTGTGTGTGCATCCACGTATGTCTGCACATGCCTGTGTACGTCTGTGCGTGCAAGTGCACCTATGTACGGGTCTCCGTGTGCGCGAGTGTGCACTTGCTCGTTGTTTGTGTGTGCCTGGTGCGTAATTTTCAGGAATTTTAAGCCGCCGGGGTGTCTGACTTGGCAGCACATCGGCTGGAACGCCTGAGGAAACAGCAGTGACATTCAATGCATCTGACCTAGGCTCTGGTGTCCGGGCCACTCTGCCCATGGTCACACGTGCAGTGGATACAGCAGCATTGCTGTGCTTGTGTCAGCTTACAGCCGAAAAGTGCTTTTAATAGCCTCAGTTTTTGTGACTATGGCGCTTTGGGGTTATATTTTATACATACACTTGGGCAGGTGTGTGGTGGCTTGTGTGCAACTGGACAGAAATCTTCAATGCCACCTTGAACCATTGCCGACATTAACACTCTCTCAGAATACCTCGCATCGCGTCACCGCACACGCGGTCAACGTTCGTCGCTGTGGATCAAACAAAAGTCGAAGCCGCCCGCCTGCCCAGACGCACGCGCGTGGGCGGCGGGCATCTCCGTTGCCCACCCGGAGGCATTGGCGGAATTGCACATTCCCTCGGTGTAGGCCAAAGGACAGTCTATGTAGACCCCCCCCCCCCCTAACGAGTTGGTGGGCCTGGGCCGAGTCGGGCTCCAACTGGAATTTAACTTTTTTTTACCTACCAGGTAAGGCCCAATGAGCTTCGTAGCTTTTTTTGAGAAACGACCTGGCCACAAATGATTGTATCCACGGGGGGTGGCTTATCTTGTGGAAATTTGAAGCAGCCAAATACTCTTCAAAGCACATCGATTCTAAATGTAGAGGGGAAAACCTGGAGGACTCTGAGAAAAAATCCACGTGACCAAGGGGAGAGAGACGTGCAAACTCCAAATATCCAGGTGTCAGGGTCGAACCCACAACCTCCTGTAGACTAACACAATTTAACTGGGAACTCGCACAGTGATCAGTATACCCACACATTGTGTTGGAGAATAACCCTAGGACAGGGGTTGGAAACATGCAGCTCTGAACTACTGCTTCGTGACGTAATATATGTGTGTATGTATTTACATGAGTTTTGTACCGAATTCGAAAAAAAATTGTCCCTTTTGTTGTTTTGGTTGCCGACCCCTGCTCTAACCGCATGTGGTTTTTAAACGTGGAGGGGGGAAAAAAACGGAGAAAAAATCCACTCGGCCAAACGATAGTGAGTCGGATGCTTTGACAGAGGCGCCCACCTTGCCACTGTAAGGAGATACATTTCACATTCGGAGTTTGACACTGGCACATGATGTTTCAGTTCTTGAGAATGCTGATGATGATGTCGCCAACGAGTCTTTAATGTCAACTTTTCGTGATTCCCTGCAGAAATTGCTCACCTTTGGCCAGACCTGAATCGTGAAGTCGGTGCAAACTGGCCCGGTGGCTGTAGAATATCGGCAGTTCATAACATGTAATTTTTAAACATTCACGACACTCAAACACACACGACCACGCTTAATCCAACTGTGCATCGACCCTGCGCATGTGTTCATGGCCTATATCGTTACCTGCCAAATGTTGTTCTATTTGATGTCCGAGTTAACATTTCACGTGCAGTACATAAAATGTCATATTAAAACTTACTTACGACGCACGATCACACGCACGTGCTCAACGTGTGACATGTACGCTCCGAGAGGACTCTTGACGGTGCGTATGTGGGCTGGCCATGGTGGCGCCATAAGGTTATTAAGGAATGAAATTAGAACATGCGGTGCATAATTGAGACACATTACATAAAGCATGAGAACGCATGCAGTCGGCGAGCTGTGATAATGCAGACCGTTGCCACAGAGGTGCGCAAGCCTTAAGGATATGAAGCGATAACTTTGACGGCGGCGGTGAGGTTACCGTGAGCTGCGAGATTCGCAAACCTCTCACTGGACTGCGGGGGCGGTCAAGACTGGCAGTGGTATAGAAAGTAGAATACCGATCAGGTTGTGTGGACTTTCGAGTGTTATCCCTTCGGGTGTCCTCCACATGCAAAACCCTTCGTAAAGGAGTTTGCCCAACAGAGGTTGTATTCGCCACTGTGGTGTGCGTAGAATCTAGAGCCTGAAAAATTGTACACGAACCCACAGAGTTTGTGTTGTTACTCCCATGCGTGACTCGTGCGTGCATCGTGAGAATAATGACGTACTTTAGCTGCAGAATCTACGCGTCGCTATAGGGGAGCCTCAACTGAGCGTCAATGATCGTAATTTGAAAGGTGCCTTGAAAACCGGCCAAGTCACACTGTGGTTATAGCACTCAACTGACAATCAAGAAGGTCTCAAATTGAAACCTTTGTCGGCGGGGTTTGGGGTGGGTTGTTATTCTCGAACACAATGTGAGGGTACACTGATCACTGCGCGAGTTCCCAGTTAAATTGTGTTTATATACAGGAGGTTGTGGGTTCGACCCCGACCCTCACGCCTGTATATTTGGAGTTTGCACGTCTTTCTCTCCGTGTCCTATGGGTTTTCCCTCCATATTTAGAAACGTACGCTTAGAGTATTTAGCTGCAATACATTTTCACGTGGTAGGCCAGCTTATTTAATTTTAATATACTCGTAAGAATAATTACACGAAGCATATAAGAGATGCATGCCAAGTATTACTTACGATGAGCGACACAAATAGGAAGACATGGTTCAGGGAATGAACACAAATGATAAACATATTGATCACTAAGGAAAGTATACTCTTTGGTTCTTTCGGTAAAGTCACTTAGATATAAAAGAAAATAAATCACGACGTTTCGGGCGCAACACAAGCGTCCGTCATCAGATGGGAAAGCATGGTCTGCTGCTGAGGCAGACTGTTTTAAAAGGTTTTAAATGGGTGTAGCCCAAGGGTCATAAAGAAGTGGCCGGGGCTAGTGATGTTCACGTGAGAAATAAACATGTAACTGTAGAAAAGAAGGAAAGCGGCCTCCTCGACGAGGGCACGGAAGTGGCTATGTTAATGCGAGAGATTAGCATGTAACTGTAGAGAAGAAGGAGAGCGACCTCCTCGACGAGGGAGTGCAACCCAACGGGTGTAATCCAAAGGGCATGTGAGCATGAGAGTGCAATCCAAAGGCATGAGAGTGCAATGCAACGGACATGTAAGGAACGTATGTTTGGTTGGGCAAGACGCATTGTTGTAGGGGAAGTTGGCCTATGGACGAGACTGTTGGTATGAGAGCAAGATGGATAAGTGGGATTCGCAAGGCCATGAGGGATGACAACAGCATGTGGGGGGGGGGGGGCTTTATCCGGTAGTGGATAGACCGTTGCGGTTCCTGACTGGGATGCTTGGCAGCTTCCTTAATGAATAATGTATTTTTGCGCGTGGGAGGAAGCCAGATTCCCAGAGAAAACTCACACACATGGGGATGTGTTCATTCGCAGATGACTCAGTGGCCCACTTGCTATGCGGCTTTTCAACAGGCCCCACTTCTTTTGTCTTGCAGCTCAAATGACTCGCACACGTGACGATTCCTGCTGGATTACTTGTGTGCATCATGTCGTGCGTGTAGAATAATGGGGGGTTCCTTCCATGAGAAGCAATTAAGGAACACCCATATGTATGCATATGGGGGTTCCATTACGTAGCCGACTGCTCATCCGAGGTGTGGGAAGCAGGGATCGGTCACTTTTAGATGCCTAGCACGTAGCTCATCAGTCACACGTGAATGCCATCCACCCACCTATTGCTTTGAACAGGGCCCATAAGCCTGAGAAAATATCCGACAGTACTTGTGGTGCAGCGGTTGCAGCACTAAACTCGCTGTCTCAAAATGTCAAGTTCCAGTCGGAGACTTACTCCGATAATAATTTACCCGGGGTTTATGTAACGACGACTATTTTTGTAAGTCCACAGTGGTTGTCCCCTCCCCCCTCTGCCTTGCGAATTGTGATGCGCAATGCCTGGGGGGAGGGGCGTGGGAGAACATGGGGGTGGGGGCATGGTGGGGTCGGCATGGGGTGGGGGCATGGGGGAGATGTCATCCCATTGCTTGTATGAGAATTCAGTGATGGAGTCATTCAGCAGTGGGTAATTTTAATAATTGTGGGTAATTTTTTTTTCAAATTTGTAAATGACAGCAGGTAAAGGGTAGCTTGCTCTTGCAAACGGTGACGTGTGATTTTGTTGTTGTTTATGCCTGAGCAATTATTTTCACGTAAAGTTTTTTTTATGACTAGGCAGAAATGTGCAATCGCCGTATGTAAATGCACCACGTGATCCAATAGCATCCACTTGGAAATGTGGCCTTGGAGATCACACAGCATGGACGTTTCTGTTAGCAGCCCGGATCTTCGTGTTGGAAATTCCACACTCCTATGTTGGGGGGGAGGGGGGGCTCATTATTTGACTTAACGCAAAGGAGCACTCAATTTAATCAACTATGGAAGGTTTATAAGCCAGGTCGACCTTCAACCAGGATTTTAATTGGCAACCTTGCAAATGTCAGTCAGTGATTCTACTCCGACACGACAATGATGCGTTTTTTTGGTGCAGTTATTTTTGACCGGGCCGATCGATGTCAACTGCTTTGTTTGAAACCAGATGGGGACCTTTTTTGAGACTGAAAGTTCTCTTTGCAAAGGTTGATGCGATACACATGTTACAAATACAATGCACATGTAAAAACATTATAATCGCAAATGTAACAACAGCACGCAGGCTTAGAATTTTAAGCAAAACAGAAACTCCTTAAATTAATACGAAACATCAATGTAACGGTTATAATGTAGCAATATAAGATTTACGCATCATCATCGCGTTGCTCAAAAAAGTTCGTACATCCGTGGTACTTTTTTGGTTTCGTGAAATAATTTTGCACAAATTACGCACGAAGAGCGTCGTGGTAACATAAACGGTTCGCAAATTTTCAATCACTCTCGGGACGTAGCACGGGAATTTTCCCCGCTGCTGCGTCTTCCAATGCAAAGTTTTAAGTGTTGCCGCACCGCGGCTCAGTCACGTGCTACGGGAAACCTGGATTCTGACTGCATCCCTGAAGTGGCAGCAAGCTCGACAAACGCCCCGAGCCACCACCCAGCCACCTGCCCGTGTAGAGTCTTTGACGAGCCACGTGCGACCCAAGCACGGTGGTGCCTCTTGTAATTGCGATTGCCCCAGCAGAATTAGGCTCAATTTAGGTGTTCTAGCCGGGTCGGTTGGGGGGGGGGGTCGTAAGTGGCGCACGTGGAGCACTCAGCCACGATCCACTGCAGCAAAAACACCTCGATTACCGCCACTGCCACTCCCTGTGAGATCACTGCCTATCGCTCGCTGAGCGTGATGTGCTTTTGCCCGACTGTTGTTTGCAAAGCCGACGCCGTGCGTACAACATTGAGACCGCTGATGACTTTATGGCCTGGACGGGGAGAGCCGAGGGCTAATGGCCCTGAAAGCACGGAAGAAGTTGTCCTTGGGCGATTTTGCCCGCCTGCTTGCAAAGCTGGCAGCATTGAAACAGCTGACTCTTTGGCCAGGGCAGAGAGCCTAGGGTTGCACGGGCCTGCACCTTCACGCCGTGACAGGGCTAATGTCCCTGGAAGCAGTGAAGAAGTTGTCATTGGGCGATATTCACTTATAATGCAGTTACCCAAAGATCTGCACGTTATTTATCAGATGTATTAATACCGCTACAAAATACTAAAAACCAATCTGATTGTTTACGATTCCTAGATTTCATACGCAACTTGGCTTAAATGCGTTTTGTGTTGCTGCTGCTCCAAAGTTTTGTAACCAACTGCTCTCGTCTCTGGGGATCACCACTCTGCCGTCTCTGTAACTCTTTTAAACAGACATCGTTGAGGTCGAAACTATACAAATGTGAATGTCCGTAATTGTTTTATCAGATCATTTGGTTGTAATTACCTTTATTTATATATTTATTTGATATCGTGTTTCTTAACTCTTTCAGCCGTGTGTCTGCTGGTCGAGTCACCCTTGAGCTGTATAGCTCAGTGTGTCATTTACTCGGATAATTTATACACTTTTGAAACTTATATTAAACTTCTGGTATCACATGTCCATATGGCCTTCAAAAAGCCCCAATCGTTGTTTATTTATCATATTAGCCACACCAATTGGGTAAATAAAGGGTAAACATTTCAACATGGTAATGTTGAGTTTCTAATGTTAGTGCACTTAGTCACTTTTGTTGCAGCGACAGTAGTGACCGGGGTGTGTTAATGGGAGCCCCTCAAAGGAATTTGAAAGTCCAGCCCTTGGTAAAGAAACCAAAAAAACTGCCCCACCCGTGCTGTGTTCGTTGCCTGAACCGGTGTTTGAAACGCGAGATCGTATTAAAAGAAAACAACGTATAAACGTGCACAAAATTCGGAATTAGCCAAACATTCAGAGGAAGGACTCTCCTGAAAGAGTACCGTGGGTCAGAAAGCTTCATCTGAATGAATAATCACAATAATTGTTGTTACTATTGTGATTAAATGTGTCGCTTTTTTTTAAATGTCATTGCATCCAACATCGGCGGCGATGCTGTTGAGGAAAATAAAGAATAAAGTTCCATTTGGGAATGACTCGGCCCTGAAGGAAAATTACTTCTACCTTGTGGCAAGTTTACTGATCATCCCGTGAAGGGAGAAACTGGCCACCACCATTCATTATTAATGTGGATTGTGTACCCGTTATCTTGAGATTCCCGACAGAGATGAACGCTGCTTCGTGCTCAATTGAGTAGTGAAATCCATTTCGGCTTTTGTAATTATTACTGATTGCTGCAGCAATATAGAATGTTGTGTTCTCCAATCTTTAAACTCAGCTCTGCCTTGCAAAAGAGACCTGTTAATTCACTGTGCAACGCTAATGCGCATCTACTCTCATTGCAGTCTATTATATTAATATAAATTTTATGTTTACTAAATGGAATGTTCTTTGAATGTACTGTAATTATGCTTTAACTGCCATTCAAGCAACACCAAATGAAGTAGGGGAAACTTCATCTTTATCTCCTGGATATGTAAACCTTGAGGGGTTTAATCCAGCCCTGATTTGCACCTTAGAAAGATCCATAAGATTGGCCCAATATTGTCAAAAAATCACTTCAGTCGTGTTGATTTGATACGGATAATTTCTGTGCAGTGTGCGTATCATCTTCTAGATGCAAATCTAGCGTTTTTTGATTGCTTTCAAGGGCATTAAATTGTAGTAAAGTTTCCCAACCACAGAAATATATACTTTTCCCTCCATTTGCAGACATCACCAGCCAGTGTAACTACTGTCATCCACTTTGCGTCTCCTTCCGTAGGGGGGGGGGGTCTGACTTTAAACATTGAACACTATCGTGAAATCGGACAGATGGCACCGTTGTTGAAATGCTTGGTTCTTGGCTGTGATTCACAGCACAAGTTTAAATGTTATCATAACCTAGCACGTGCATCCTCTAGGTCAACCTCTGCCTTAGTATCTGGCAAGAGGGGCGTTGTGACCAACATCGGCACTGACACATTCAGGCGTGCACAATGGTGGCTACACACCATCCCTATTGTGCCGTACATACCCTCTTACCAGGTGCTCACAGCGCGTCGCCTTTCAGTCAAAGAAAATAATACTGAACCAAACTCTACACGTTTTTATCGTGGATTTTGACGTTTAAGCAACAACAACAAAAACTTGGGCAAAACTGGGCACCAGTAATTTGGCAATGGCACCAGCGCATGCCTGCACCCCCCCCTCACGAGACTGGTACAGTGTTGGCTTTGGCAAATTCATGGCCTGGCTGCCAACGCCGTGTGTGCTATCACTACGGTTTAGCCTTGATTAGACACGACCGATGGCATCTAAATGGCCAATGATAGTAGCGGCAGCAGTGCTCTCACACGCTCGTGCCTCGTCTGTCGCTATTTCTGTTGCTCGCTGCAGCGGTGCACAGCATCGCTGGCTTTGGACCAGTCGAACAGCCGAAGGGAAGCTTTGTGTGTATGTAATGTTCTTGTCATTGCTCCAGTGACACTGAGAAGGCTGATAATGACCGCGTCAAGAGCACTGAACCAGCACCGCTGCTGTGATGCTATGTGCGTGCGTCCGTCTTGCGTTGACGGCACTGTATTGTGATTGAACCAGATTCTCAAGTTTAGCGATGTTGATGGTCTCGCCACAGTCACGAATGACTGCGCACAAAGAAAATGTCATTTCAGCATTTTCATTCTCTTCGAAGACTAAACACCACCAGGGTTTGTGACGCAATGGCTATAACTTGGCAAGGCCTACGAAGGCGCGCCACCTAGTGTGGATTAGTGGCCTAGCGAGGTGACGGCATCTGCCCCACGAGTCGGCAACCAAAATAACAAGAGGGGCCTATTTGTTTCGAATTCAGGACAATATTTCAAGATCCGGAATGCAACAACAACTGCCATTCGCCACTAAGTGGCGGTGACATCACCACGACGCTTGTGCCAGGCCATGTGCACCTTGAGGCCACGCGAAGTGTCGAACGCCCGCTGGCAGGAGGTCACGGGGCAGACCCAGATGCCACGGGTCGACTGACTGAGATGACTTGCTGATGCACCACCTGTGCCCCCTACTGTGCCAACTTGCTGTGCTTTAGCCACCCAGCACTCCGCTCGTTGTTGTGAGCGTCGCTCCTCCGCAGTGGATTTTACTGCACTGCCATCTGCTGCCCACTAAGTAGCCCCACAGCCTATAGCAAGCAACCTGTTGTGTAGAGTGCACCCATCTAAGTACTATACAAGCTCAAGTCTGCTTCGCTTTTCATGATCTGATTAAATGAGGTGTATTTAGATTATTACAGCTGTCAGGGTCGGGATCTAACCCACGACCTGTGTACCAGGCGAGGTAGTCAACATCTCGCGCCCTAAGGAGCGCGGACGTTGCGTGTGCACATGAATGACAGCAGAACCCCTTTTTGTGCTGCCGGCAGGAGTGGCGTTGAGGCCTGCGTGGGAGATGTCCCTGCACCCGGAGTCTGACTACACTCGCTCCAGCCACGCCGTGGGTGAGCGCTCCAGCTGGAGACACGGAGCCACAAAACCAACCCGTTACACCCATAACACACTCGCGTCTAGGGACAGCGGGAAACTAGATCTGGGTTGGCATCGAGAGGTCAATAATGCCCATCGCACCTCGCTTTTTCGCTGCCTTGTGCGAGGATCCTTCGGCTGTTACACAGCTGACATTTGACTTCGGAGGTCAGCTCTAACAGTCGCATCACCACCACCACCGTCCTGTTATTTTCCCCTTAGTCCTCGGCTTCTGGATGCCACTTGAGTTCCCGGGCCTTATCAGCTGCCGCCGTTTGTCGTGCACATGTGCCGAACCCATCGTGACCTCCTTTTCCTATAATGACATCGACAACGCATTGTCACGTGGCATCAGAACGTCCATGTGGGCTACCCTATATCCTGCTGTCAAATTCCTTGCGTCTTCCACGTGCGCTATTACCCAAAAGCCCAGAAGTTGTATTTTCTATTTAACTTGTTAAAGAGCAGCTCCTGGAGCTGGAGACTTCAGTTGACACGTCTTTTTTTAAACTTCACTCGTTTTTTTTAGGAACTGGACACAACAGGTTCCGTTCAAACAACATCCTATTCGTACACACAGCGCTCAGACTTTTCATAGATAGAGACGATATTCTGAAATATTAGAGTCTTACGGGGAGTGGTACAACATTTCAAACAAAGTCATACGTTTAAATCCCAATCAGGAGTTGGTTCATCTCATCAGACCCTCTAAATTTCTATGAAATGAGTACCACTTTGTGGCAAGTGAATAGTGCTTAACCTATGGATAGATTGGACACTGGCATAGAGATTTT
The DNA here is from genome assembly GCF_965212315.1 of Lampetra planeri. Classification (NCBI taxonomy): domain Eukaryota; kingdom Metazoa; phylum Chordata; class Hyperoartia; order Petromyzontiformes; family Petromyzontidae; genus Lampetra; species Lampetra planeri. Next base: position 9,879,218 of record NC_136136.1, on the reverse strand, counting down.
ATATTTTCTCTGCTTGCCACCAACAGATATGAGCACTGCCTCATGCTAATTGTGCAGGGGAAAAAAACTATATTAATGGATATAGGGAGACCATACAGCAACACATCCTTCATAAAGGGTCACTCAAACTTGTACACCACGTGCCACTTGTAAACTCATGGATGTAACTATGGAGGTGCCGGACCTGAGCTTATAAAAATCGGAAATGATCTTTCCCTCTGTCTCACCTTAATGGAATTTTATGCCATGCATTGTAATGTGTTGGGAGAGAGCTTTACATGGCTTTGATATTATGTATTGCAGGCCGCAGAGGAAGATGAGAGACCTGGGCCCTGATTGGATGTGTGTCGCCATCGCATCCGTCCCCGCAATGTGACCCACTCCATCGCAGCACGGGAACGGGGGGGAGAGAAGACCCCAAATACGCACAGAGACACGCTCACAAGTGGGAAAACGGATATATATCAAAGTCCCTCCAAATACAATGCATGTTTTGTTGGCGGTACGGCCTGACAACCTCCATTAAAATAGAGCGATAGTTTAATACATTTTGCCGTGTTATTTTTCGACAGTGAAATACTACAAGTGGCAATTCACGAGACTCACTCAAGCTTTAATGTCTCAGGGACCCAACGTTTGGTTTTGCCATTGATCCGGAGCATCGGCAGTGTCGACAAAACCACCCCCGACGCGATTATTCCTCTTGCACATTCCTGATGACGCTGTGCCCACACCCCCCCCACTCCCAATCACCATAGCCGTTTAGTTCCTCCCATGCGTTTTATTTATTTGATCTGAGCCAAATTGCGGTTACCGCGGCTGGGATCGCGCGCGAGAGACATGGAGGAGCACTCGCGGGATGGCGGGAAGCCTCCAGGCGCCCCACACTCGCACCTGTATGGCAGCGCGTTCGCCGTCGACGCCGCCAACGCTGCCGGCGTCGCCACCGAAGCGCAAGTGGCGGGCGCGGCGGTCGGAGTGTCGGGTCCCGCGGGCAAGCAGCCATCGGCCCTCCAACCGGCGCTGCTGCCGCCACACCGAGGCACCGGTATAGACCCGCCGCCCCGACCGGCGAGCCTCCCGCACACCGTCAACCACGGGGGCCAGGCAGTGGCGCCAGCGGACACCGGCATGTCGCTGGGCGAGTGGCCCAACAGCGTGGGCGCCTACGTGGGCTATGTGGGCATGCAGTACGGCGGATACGGTGTGGAGCAGCAAGGCACTGTGCATGAGCGGCAGCAGCAGCAACCACAACAACAGCAGCCACAAAAGCAGCAGCAGGTGCAGCAACAGCAGCAACAACAGCAGCAGCAGCAGAGGGCAGCATCTGGAGCCTTGCATGACTTGAACTCCTTCACGCAGACATTTGCGCAGAGATTGCAACCGCCACCCTCTCAAGTGCAGCAGCAGCAGCAACAGGCCACCCTCCAGGGAAGCACTCTGAGACACCTGTTGGTGGTTAAACCTGAACAGTCCACACAAGTGAGCACTCACCAGCAACAGCAGCAAATTCAGATGGAGATGCAGCAGCGGCAACGGCAGCAGCAACAAATGCAGCAACAAATGCAGCAGCAGGAGCAGCAGCAGCAACAGCAGCAGCAACAACGTTTACAAGAGCAAATGCAGCAGCAACAACATCTGGCCGGGATGTTTCTGCTACAACAGCAGTTGAGGAACAGCAACTTGCAAGTGCAACAGACTGCTGCCATGCAGCCACAGCTGCAGTCGCATGCCATGCAACAGCAGCAGCAACAGCAGCAGCAACAACAACAAGGCATGCCTATGTCGCAACAGCAGTTGCATCAGCTACAACAGCAACAGCAATTTAAGCACAACCCGATGAACCAAAAAAATCCGTACCAAATTCAGTTAATGCAGCAGCAACAGATGCAACTACAGCTGCAGCAACAGCAGCAGCATCTGCAGCAGCAACAGCAGCTGCAACAACAGCAGCAACAGCTGCAGCAGCAAGAGCAGCATTTGCAGTTGCAGCACGGCGGCAACAGACTGGCGCAGCTGACTGATGGAACGCAGCAGGCGGTGCTCGCAGGGGCCACAGCAGCAGCAGCTTTGGCGCAGCAGCAGGCACGGGAACAGCAGCAGGCAGCGGTGGAGGTGATCGGAGCTGGCCTTCCTGTTGGAATGGCTGCACTGGGGCCCCAGCCACCCACGCACAGCAGCGAGCAACGGTAGGAGTCGGTGTGTGTGTGTGTGTGCGCGCGCGCGAGAGTCCATGGTACTCTTACAATAGTCTTGAAAGGAACATGCAACGAAAAGACAATCACTGGGTTCTGTTTAATGCAGTTACCGAAATAGCGTCCTTCCATGTCTGGCTTGCTAAATGGGAAACGCCCCGATTTAACCCGGGGACCCTTTGGTTGTCCTTTATGCAAAGTTGCACTCTGCTTGTATGCAGGCCGGTGCCAGCGAGTATGCAGGCAGACAAGCCAGCAAGTGAGCCATGCCCACCAGAGCTATCCCAACATGCCTTGGAACACTCAATGACCACTCCGTTGTCGGGAGGCCTGGATGCCGACGTTCGATCTGAGGACGTGCCCTATTTCCGGGTAAGTACTTCTGGGTGGGGGGTGAGGGGGGAGAATGAGGTGGGAAGGGGGGGATGGGGGGCGGTCAACATCAATAGCGAGGTCCCTTCAATTGCCTCTTCCACATTGTGGCATGCCCTGATATAGAGCTGTGTATCCCCTGGGTTTTAAACCAGCAATGTTTAATTCAGTGCTGAAATATTCCAAATGAAGTAAAGAACCACTTATTATTATGATGGGGTTGATTTGTTTCGTTTAAGTCATTGGGTGTGGGGGGTGTGACTGTCAAAAGTGTGGCATACATTGCCTCTTTTGTTTCTTCACGTTTGTAAACAAAAATAATAACATTACAATTTTACGATTGGCCTCATTACAAGATAATCTTTATTTGGAAATATTTGCACCAGGTAGCCTCATACCCAATGTTAGAGATCAGCCTCTAGGTTTCCCAGCCTGGGAAGCGTTTCACAGAACTGCTGCAGGTACATTACTACGGTGTTAATCCCAAAAACTACATTTGTGGGCCCTTTCAAAGTGGGCGGCCTCATGTGGCTGGTGCAGGCCTTAAGTTCCCTAACCCTGCACTGGGCAGACATATATACAGTATTGCTGTGTGGTGCTGTGGTTAAAGTCTCCTTTTTACAGTGATGAGTTTACAAATTAATGCCGACGACGGCGGCGCTGGTGGTGGTGATTGGGACAATTTATTGTCGTCTGGAACGAGCAGGACCCGGACGAGCAGCAGAGCGATCCGGCACCGTTCGTCATGCCCGTGTCAGTGCCCGTGTCGTCGGTGCCTGTGCGCCCGCTGTCCGGCGAGGGCGTTGCGCCGGATGACCGCATGCCTGTGCTGAAGCGTGTCTCCGAAGCGGGTCCTGCCAAGACTCCGCCGCCTCCCACGCTCGCCCCGCCGACCCTGCCGGCCGTGACGCCGCCCACGGTCCTCGCGGACACGCCGCACGTGCGTGCCGCACAGCTCACGCGCACGGCAAGAGCGCGCGCAAGCATTCGCTTAGTTACACGCACGTGACGTACGCATAGATGTGCATGCTGTGCGTGCCAGTATACGCATGCACGCACGCACGCAAAACAACATCCACCGCCGTTCTCCACTAAGCGGCGGTGACATCACCACGGTACTTTTGCCAGGCTAGGTGCACCTTGAGGCCAAGTGAAGAGTAAAATGCTCGCTGGCAGGAGGTCACGGAACAGACCCTAGTGTCTTCGTTTGGCTGAGATAATTGGCAGATGCACCTTCTATACTCTCCACTGTCCCAACTTTGCAGCGCTTTAGCTGCCCAGCGCTCTGCTCATTGTTGTGAGTGTCACTCCTCTGCTCTCCGTTGTTGGAGGGCGACTGCCTCTAACTGCCCAAGGGCACTCTTCACGAGCCTTCTCCACAGATGTTGATAACACTCGGACAGGTTATCAGCAAGTTCAATCAGATCCACATACTTCTGTACCACATCAGTCTATCATACTTCTGTACCACATCAGTCTATCTTTTCTGAAGCTCGTGCCGCATACATTTTAGCCCCCTCTTTCCATCCAAACAGCATGTGCTTGGGCATCCAGATACACACACCACACACGCAGACAACTAAATGCAGATGTGTGTTTGCGTACAATTGTGTACGTGTAAGCTGTACACCCGCGCACGGAGACAGAGCATGTGAGCATACACACTAGGCCCGGGGCACACAACTGAGGTTTTCAAGGGCTGCTTTCCTGCAGGGTTTAGAGAGATGTTGAAATCTCCAACTGCTTAACAGCTTAAAACAATGAAAAAGGTCAAATTAACAATTGAGGGTTAATTAAGTAATTGAGAGCTCATTTCGAATGAAAACCAGAAAACATGTGCCCCCCCCACCCCCATGTGATGCAGTAAAATGTCAAGATTCAAGAATCGATTAATGTACTAGCCTGTAATCACAGCAGGGATCACATGAAACCGTTACATTAATTGTTAATTAATAACTGATACTCCTACAATATTGTGCATGTATCATGTGCGGAAGAATTATTTCCAGTCGTTGATGAAGCGATGCATTGTTTACACGCCTACTGGGTACCTAACAATTCATCAATTACAAATGGTTCTTAACATTTCAGGTACGTGCACAAAATTGTGCGTGTAAGAATTAGTTAAAATTTACGCAAACGTTTTCTTTAGGCCGATCTAATTAAATGAAACGTAAACAAAGTGAGAGTTTGCAGACGGTACGAACGAAACAGTAGTATACAATTGGTGGAATTTCTTCAACTTAGAAGAGGATACGTTGATATGTGTGCTTTGGCATACACACACAATACACGGACATTGGGGAAGCCAACGTTCTGTGCTCAAGCCAGCCGCCTCAATGTCGTTCCCACAGCGTCCATCGTCGCGGCAAGAGGTCACACGCAAGCACTCTGTGCCGGGCAAGTGGAAGTACCGGCATCGCCCCGACCCGCTCATCATCCCTCCTCCGGGAACCCTGCCGGTGTCGCAGTCCTACCCGGGTGCCACACTCTACCAGAGCCAGCTGCGATCGCCACGCGCGCTGGCGGCCGATGCCGCGGTGCCGCCCTACACACCGCCGCCCATGCTCAGCCCCATCCGCCACGGCACAGGCCTCTACTTCAGCACGGTGCTGTCGGCGGCCGGGGCTCCGCCCAGCGGCGCCGCCACGCCAGCGTTCACCACGCCGCGCACGCTGCTCAACCGCACCGGTGAGGTGGCCGCGCCGCACCGCACCGGTTGCCGCCCGCCGTTGGCGATTGGTCGCGCGGCACTTTTGAGAATCTATGGGGCCCCTGCAGGCCACATGTGGCCCGCTGTTTGATTTACTATTTTTTTTTTTACTATTTTTATTTAATTTTACCAGGTAAGACCCACTGAGCTGTATGGATATTTTTTTTCAAAGGCGATCTGGCCACAAATTATAACTCAACGGATGTGGCTTATCACGTGGAAATTTATAGCAGCCAAATACGCATGTGTAGGGAAAAACTGGCGGACCCAGAGAAAATGCCACGCGACCAGAGGGAGAGAGACATGCAAACTCCAAATATACAGGCGACAGGGTCGAGATTTAACCCACAACCTCCTGTATACCAGGCGAGGTAGTTAACATCTCGCCACCGTGGCGCCCTCAATGTTGTACCACTCGTGGACCACATGGGAAAGATTTCCCCACCTCTGCGCTATTTGTGCCGGGGGTGTTTGCTGTGCGAGTGTGTCTCAAACGTTGCGTGCGTTGGTACGCATATGAGTGATTGGAAGACTGTGTGTTTGTGGGAAATAGTGGCACAGTTGGCCACGGAGTAGTTCACTCACTGCACCCTAAACTTCACAGTCTTAGTTTGATTCCCTGCCATGGCTAGAATCAGTGACGAGTGATGTCTGTATTGGTCCTTGACCCGCCATTGGTCCACCTCAGCCTTAAACGAATATCTTGTGCGGGGTGTGTAAACATCAGCATTGGGGAGACGAAGCTGGCCAGGAGGGTGGTGTGGTTGGCCATACCATGTGTACCAAAGAGTTTGTCACATTTTATATTCAAATTTGTTTAATATTTGTGTTTGTGTGTGTTTTCTTACACTTGGGGACGAGTGACAGTCGTTCACCTCCTGTGCTACGATCCCAGCAACTTCTGTGTGAATCATAGGCCATGTACATACGAGTGCCCGTATCATCAATGAGGCTAAGTGAGGTGCCTTCGCCTTTGTGGTGTCGTCTGGCCTTGCAGTGAGTGCAGAGACGAGCAGTGCGGTCACATCTGCAGGGGAAGAGTTGCAGATTGAGCCGTGAGTTAAACATGCACTCGGACTAAACGAGAACAGACATCCATACACACACACATGTATGTGCATGTGCACACCAACGTATCGGCTCACTCATGCAGACAGTCGCACACACAGCCACTTGAGCGCACACACCCCTTGAGAAAATGCACACACGCAGGCACACACACGTTGTTGCACAGCAAGGCCGCGTGGAAGGGGAAGAACTGACGCGAGATCATGAGACTGACCAAACTGTGGTTGTTAATTCGTTCTCACAAAAATATTTTCCCCAACAGTCTTTGAAGAAATAGTGCATGGATCTCTGTTTCGTGTATGTAGAGGTTTGGTGTAGCGGTTAGCGCGCCGCAATACAAACCTGGCAACCCGAGTACGATTCCCGCTCATGGCCAACACAAGTGACGATTATCTGAACTGGTCCTGAACCTCCCCCGAGGTTGACTCGGCCTCAAATGAGAACCTGGTGTGGTGTGTAAAAACACCCCCTCGTGTTTATTTCTAGATTTGAAGCTTTCGTGACTGCAAGTATTCATATTCTTAGGTTTTTTTGGTAAAGTCACGTAGGTAAAAAAAATTAAAATTAATAAAAGTTAAATAAACCCCCTCGTGTATCGTGCCGGCCTTCATATGTGCTACTCGCTAACAGCAATTGCCCCAACAGTCCATTAAGGCTATACGGGTGATCTTTGTCTTTGTGTGCAGTCATATAAACATCGGGCCCGCGTTCCAGGCCGACATCCCCCATCTGCGTGATAAGCGGCTCGTGGAGAAGGACAAGCACCCCGCCCACATGGTGTGGCAGCCGTGGCCCGACCTCGCGAAGCCCGACACGATGGCCGAAGGTGACTGCTGCTCGCTGCGAGGATGGGCGCTCGCTCGCTTGCTTGCTGCCCGGGTGGTGGTTCCCTGGGCTGACTCGTGCAGTCTGCTGGAGCCCTCGTGTTCATATGTGTTCTTGTTGTGGGGAGCAGTAGTAGAGCAGTTAGTGCGCTGCGCTACGAACCCGGCGACGCGAGTCCGATTCCCGCTCGCAGCCAACGCCAGTGACGATTACCTGATCCGCTCCTGGGCTTCCTGTAGGTCGACTCAGCCTCAAATGAGTACCTGGTACGGTGTATAAAATCATCGCCACTCGGGAGACAAATTCGGCCGGGCGTGGTGTTGGCCACCAACCCCCTCATGTTCCATGCCGGCCTTCATAGGTGCTCTCTAACAGCACTTGCCCCAACAGTCTGTTAAGGCTATACGGGGGATCTTTGTCTTTTGTTCATGTATGGGGAACGGTGGAGCAGTGGTTAGCACGCTGTGCTTCGAACCTGGCGGCCCGGGTTCAATTCCTGCTCACGGCCACCACCAGTGATGGTTCTCTGAATCAGTCCTGGGTAGGTCGACTCAGCCTCAGCATTGGAGAGACAAAGGCAGCTGGGCGTTGTGTTAGCCACCCACGCCTCTTGTGCCGTGCTGGCCTTTTTGAAGGTGCTCACTAACAGCACTTTCCCCAACCGTCTGTTAAAGGCTACACGGGGAATCATTGTATTTGTGTTTGCTTGTATGCTAAGGTGCGTGGCGTTGTGTGCACATGTTTGGTTGTGAATATGGAGCAATGGTGCTGAGGTTTGTGCACAGATCAGCAATCGGGGTTTGATTCCTGGCCACGAGCAATCGCAGTGGCGAATGGTTTGTCTGAACCCATCCTGAGCCTCACCTTAGCTGACTCAGCTTTCAATGCTGTGTAAATATGCACTGCGGTGTGACAAAGTTGGTTGGATCCAGAGCTGGCCATATCTCAACCCCCTTGTGTGCAAGCCTTAATAAGTGCTCACTAACGGCACTTGGCTTTCACAGTCAATAAGGCTATAGGGGGGTAACATTGTCCTTTGTACATGTGTATGTTTGCTTGTGTGCAAGTCGGTGCATATATGCTCATTTGTGCGTAAGTACTTGCATGTGCGTGGGAGTGTGCGCGCGTGAAGTGTCAAGGATGCCATCAACACTTCACGTGGCTTCAAAGTGCGCTGTGGTGACGTCACTGTCACTTAGTGACAAATGGCAGCTGTTGTAGTTGTTATACGCGTGTGTGCCTGTATCTTTGTTCGGCTGCTATGTATGCTTGTATAATTGCGTATATATTATTGTATTGGTGTGGATGATTGTGCTTATGTGTACGTGAACACGTGTGTGGGGAGCGGCAGTGTAGCAGTTAGCGCACTGCGCTACAAATCTGATAACCCGAGTTTGATCCCCGTTCACGGGCAACACCAATGGTGATTATCTAAACCAGTCCTGGGCCTCACCTTGGTCGACTCAGCCTCAAATGTGTACCTGGTACGGTGTGTAAGAACATCACCACTCGGGAGACAAAGGTGGTCGGACGTGGTGCTGGCGTCCAACCTCTCTTGCGCTGTGTCGGCCTTCATAGGTGCTTGCTAACAACATTTCCCCCAACAGTCTGTTAAGGTAAAGTCACGTCGATAGGTGCCTGAAGACGACCGCTTGTGTTGCGATCGAAACGTCGTGATATTTTTATTGTTTTTTATTCACTTTATTTTTATTATTTTATTATTATTATTATTTTCTATCTACGTAACTTTACCAAAATAACCATTGAATATGAATAAGACAAGTATCTAGAGTGTGCGAGTCCATGGCAAAGTGTCCAGTCGTGTGTTGCGTGTGCGCGTGTGGATTTTGTAAGGTCTGTTTTGTCTTTGTGCGTATGCCGTAGATTTGTGTGTAATCGAATGTGTGGTCGTGTGTGTATGAATGTGTAGACGTGTGTAAGGCATGTGTTTGTATGTTTTTGTGCATACACGTGATTTTTGTATGCATATACATGTGGAAGTGTACTTTTAACACGTTATTTTCTTTTAATCTATCTACGTGACTTGACCGAAAGACCCAAAGAATATGAATTCCTGCAGTCACGAAAGCTTTAAGTCAAGATTGAGTCTGTTAAGGCTACATGGGGGGTCTTTGTCTCTGTGTGCTGCAGTGGAGCAGGTGCTGAACCTCGCGTGCTCCAGCGCCCTGCCAGGTGGTGGCACCAATCGCGAGCTGGCGCTGCACTGCCTGCACCGCTCCCATGGAGATGTCATGGTGCGGCTCCTCCTCCCCCCCCCCCCTCCTCCTCATGTCCCGTACTCCCCCCCCCTCCCCACACACACACACACACAGTGCCCGCCTCATACCTCCGATTAACACGGTTGGCTACGTACGGAGTGAAAGAAGTTGAACATACATACAAAGGTCCCCATATAGCCTTTAACATACTGTTGGGGCAAGTGCTGTTTGCGAGCACTTATGAAGGCCGGCACGGCAGCAAAGGGGGTGGGTGGGTGGCCAGCACCATGCCCGGCTGCCTTTGTCTCTCGAGCGGCGATGTTTACACATCGCACCAGGTATTCATTTGAGACTGAGTCGACCTAGGGGAATCCCAGAAGGTATTCAGATAATCGTCACTGATGGCCTTGAGCCAGAATCAAATTCGGGTCACCGTGTTCGTAGCATCGCTTGCTAACCACTACACTACCACTCCCCACCTCCTCGACACACAGCCCATAGACAACCGATTAATCAGGGAGAATCAGTGTCCCAGTCTCCTGAATGGAAGACCCAACCAAAACAATATTGGGTGAGTGGCTTAGCTACCAAGTGTGCAGGCAGTGCAACTGCACCGGGGCCCTCGAGCCAGAGAAGTTCGGGGTTGTAAGGACGAGTGACATTGGACAGGAGACCTTATTTTTTGTTATTTGCACCAAGGCTGATGATGCCTCACCAAAACACAGCAGTTAAAGCCTTCTTGCGTGAACAAAGAAACCGAATGCTTTGCCTCTCATCCTGGGTCTCTGGGCTGCAAGGCCGTTGCCACCCTAATGGGCTTCAAATCTCCCGGCATGCGGTGGGCTCCGTTAGACTAACTTGGGGAGGCTTCCAGCATGCACCACCACCTGTCATGGACGTAGCCGGGGTCAGGGGCCACCAGCTCGTGGGTGGAGGTGAGGGGCCTCCAGCATGGCTGTGTCGCCACTAGACGGCGCCGGCTGCAGTGAGTCTGAAGGTCCACGTGGCTTTAACTTTCGACTTTTTTTTCTCATTTATGAATCTTCAAACGCCTGTTGGACATTGCGTGACACAGCCTAGGTGTGTATCTACAAGACAGCATCTGTTTGTTTTTTTGGGTTGCGTCTTTCATTCACGATAAATTGAGTCAGATGCAAATTGTATTGCCGTTGTTAGGCCAGGGAGTTAACACACTTTCCCCACAGCAGCATATAATGCAGGGGTAGGGAAAGGCATAATATGACTTTAATAAAAACCTTTGGGTGAGCAACATTACAACGCACTGCAGTCACACTTCTGTCACCTCAAGAGGTCCTTGCGAGATAGAAAATAGTCCATTCTAATGCCCAATCAGAGTGACTAAGATCCTTTCAGTAAGTCCCGATTGTGGGTCGTTTGCACGTAGTCAGCCTCGTATGGCCACGGTTCCATATACAATGAAGATTTGAGGTGTATTTGGCCCACAGAAATAACTGAGCGTGCTAACATGAGAAACGTGGTGTTACCACGCCAAAACTATTCTCCTCTATTGTCCGATCAAGCTTGGTTTGCTTGCAGTGACCGATGAATGTCGTTTGCCGGCCTTTTAAAGTGGTAAGCCCCACGTGGCCACAGGCTGTATAAAACGAAGCGGAATACCCCCCCCCCGCATGCTGTCAGCTCCCCCACCTCTGCTGTAACGGTTGCGCGTGTCATCTCCTCCTCCGCGTGTGCCGTGCGTGTGCACGTGTCCAGGCTGCAATGGAACTTCTCCTGCTGCGCGGCCCCACTCTGCCTCCCTCTGACCCCCTCTCCAACTACCACTACGCTGGTGAGCGAGTCGTCGCTGCCTGGATGGATTGTTTTGTTGTCGTCGTCCCCCCCCTCCACCGCACCTCCGTTTAGCATGGTTAGCTACGTACGGTACGAAAGAAGTTCAGCGTAAATACATTTGTGCGTCTTTTCTTTGACGGCATCAAGGTGCAAAATGCTTCATATGAAGATCGCTGGGTATCACTGCATGAATGCTATTATGCACCAATTACTGCCATGCAGATCTACGGGCTGCTGCCCACAGCTTCTTAATATGTTCATACTCGATACAAAACACTGCCACGTTAGACTTTGGGTCGTGTTACACTTATTAGGCATTTGACAGTGAATACTCCAGCAATTAAATAGATTTTCATGATTCCTGGTCGCAATTCCAATCAAGATTTGATGCATTCTTTCCATTATTTCACTATCTCACTGAGGGTTTATTTTTTCACGTGTTTATAGTTGTTGTTGCTCAGTTCGCCTAAGTGTATGGATCACATTGTGCCATTTGCATGTAATTTGCACAAATTGCTAATATTCTACTTGTACCATGAGCATTAGGATCGCTCTTAAACAGATGCATTGATACATCGCCGTGACATTCCTAAGAGTAATGCACAGTCAGAGTCGTTTCCCAGCTGCAAACGAGTGTTGGGGGGGGGGGGTCCTTGAACCAGCGGTGGAAATTCAGGCTCTCTGGAAGATCAACCGCTGCTTTCCACACACTGGTCCTCAATTTATCCCTACAGAGGGATGATGGGTCGAGTTCACTCCCAACGTGGATTTAACTCGCAGCCTGATTGCGTGCTGCCATCGTCGCGGCACCACCTTTACCAATCTATCAATATAAAGCAGTGGCATTCACCATCGCAATACAGAATACTGGAGTGCCGTTCTGTGTATGTATGTTGAACTTCTTTCGTGCGGGCTGTAGCCAATCATGCTAATTGGAGGTGCGGGGGTGGGGGACAACAATATATCATGTGTGAGATGACTGGATTAATATAAAGTAATGTAATCGTTGTAGCGACACCTAGTCCTACCTATCCACAAACACACAGTGTACATCATCGCATTACAAACAGGTTCAAGTCATCAAGTGTCTCCATGCCTGGAGTTCGAGGCAGCGCCTACATGCAGCCTGACAGCCCTGAGCCAGTCATTCGTGGACAAATCCGCATCGTGGGGTTAATCTCTCTGTAATAGCACAGCCAATGTGAACTTATTGTGCTGGCTGCTCGTGAAATGGGTCATTGATTATCACCTCGCACCACTTGCAGGGTCGGACAACTGGACGCCGCTGGAGAAGAAGCTCTTTTATAAGGCAATCGCTGCTCACAACAAGGACTTCATCCTGGTGCACAAGAAGGTGCGCGTGTGTCTGCTCGCATGCTGTAGCGTTCCATGTCCCCTGTTATATGTATGTATGTTTAACTTGGTTCACATCGTGTACGTAGCCAAATCGTGCTAATTGGAGGTGGTAGTACGTCTGGAAGACTTTAAACAGGACACTAACATGTAGTGTAATCTGTAAAGGCTGGAACATATCGTTTAGCTATTAACTCTCTTGATGAAGTGTGGTGAATAGCAAATATGTGCTTGGGTTTTCTTCATCAACAGTTTTATTTATAGTTGGGCATGGGAAGATTCAACCCCCTAGTGACCCGATGAATTGTATTACTTTTGAGTTTCGATTTTATTCCAGTATCTGGCTTTTGAACTAATTTATATATAATTTACCGAAACGTAAATTGATTTTGGCACACATGATTCGATGCCTGAATCATGTACGAATGACTGAATGACATCTGCATATTTTTCTACGTAGAAAAAATAACATTTTAGCGGTCTTCATAGACTGATTAGATTACAATCGTGATATTACAACACTCATGTCAGTGGAAAGGGGCCCTTGGTTTGTTTTTCGACTGGTCTAAACAAACTCTTCCACAAGCGACTCCCCCTCCTCACTTTCCTCTTTTCGCACTGCCCACCGGTGCTATCTCTGTTCTCTTGCCTTTCCCCCTCCTCTTCCGCTACCCCTACCACCACCACCTAATGCCCTTAATGCCTCCACTGCCGTAGCCTCCACCTCGCTCCCTCCACCCTAGTCACTACCCGATCCTCCATCCCTTATCTTTCCATTTTGTTCTTTAGTCAACAAGCATTGTTAAGCACCTTGGTGAAAGGCGCTTTATAAATACAAAATATAATAGAAGAAACCACACGCATAAAACATAGACAAAACGTATCAAACGTATGTCCCCCCGATCTCCAGCACGCTAGATGTGTGAGCGCTGCTGCTCTTAACGGCACGTGCGCGCCACGCTCATTGCCTCCAGATTAAGAACAAGACGGTGGCACAGTGCGTCGAGTACTACTACACCTGGAAGAAGGTGATCAAGTTCCGACGACACCACACGCGGTTCTGCGGCATGCGCCCCGGCGACATGGTGAGCGGGGTGGGCTGGATCTGTTTGCACTTGTGTACGGTTAGAGGAGTATCAACACCTCGATGGTTTTCAGCTCTTTGTCAGTCGCCTGCCGAGTGAATGCCTCCTCGCCCTGCGTCGATCGTTGGGAGTTGTTCGATGGGACTTGACCCCACACGTCAGTGTGGGGTTGGTGAAGGGGAGAGCCCAGCACCAGTTCACTTACCACTGATGTTAGCCGGGGCCAGGACTCGTACTTGGGTCATCAGGTTCATAACACGTTACACTCTAAAAACTGCCAGATTGATGGGTGGGCATGTAAAGTATTAACAATCGTAATGGCAATGCCAATGCCGTTTTCTTTGCCAGGAAAGCCTCGCTGAGTCCCAAGATACTTTTTCAGGAGATTCCTGCTTTGGGATGTTTGGCCAATGTGGGCGGCAACCAGAGTATAAAGAGAAGACCGATGTACATTTGGGGAAATAACAATCAGTTGGCAGCACAGCAGTGGCATTCTCATCGGTGGGGCCCGCCATGGGATCGTGGAATTTCTACAACTAGTCCAATTGATGCAAACATCGATGAGCAGGGCCGCACCTCCTTTTGAGCAGGGATTCATTTTGACTGGGGGAACCTTATAATTCTAACCTTTGATGATCAACCACACTTTAGTTGAAACGTTGATCACACGAGGACTGTGTGCGTTTTTGACTGTGCGTTCAGAACTATATATTCTTTGGATCTTTCGGTAAAGTCACGAAGATAGGTTCAAAGAAAATAGCAAAAAACTACGACGTTTCGATCGCAACACAAGCGGTCGTCATAAGGAAAAGTGGGTTTGCTTCTAACTGCAAACTGTTTATAAAAGGTTTGAAATTGGCATAGCCTAAATGTCAGCAGCATGGGCGGGGCAGCTAATGTTAATGTAAGTGGTGGGCGACGACCGCGATGGTGGTTGGTTTTCCAGCAATTGAAGGGCTGCCAGGTAAAAATGAACATGTTGATATAAAATCGGTGAGCGGCCTCCACGGCGAGCGCGCTGAGGTTGCTATGTTAACGTGAGAGATCAGCATGTTAATGTAAAATCGGAGAGCCGAAAATAACAACTAACATTGGAAGGTGGTAGGATGGGAACATCACAGCCAGTTATGACTTAAAGTGGTTGATAACGTATTCCAATGATTGCTCAGTTTGTACCCATCTTCTTGGTTGAAATTGTGTCTGTATAAATGCATGGCTTCATGAACTAATCTTTGTTGATAGTCAGTGGGTTTGCAAAGTACATTCATCTTAGAGAAATCAATTTCGTGTGAGCCCACCGCATTAAAACAATAATCAGCCACGGCCGAGGTATTGGTCCTACTGTGTTTCAGATCTGCCTTATGTTCACCAACATGGTCGTGAGACATGTCGCTTAGTTTCCCCAATGTAACTACTGCCGCAGACACAGCTTAGTTTGTAGACACCGCGGTATTGCATGTCAGGGAT
Organism: Lampetra planeri; assembly: GCF_965212315.1. Taxonomy (NCBI): domain Eukaryota; kingdom Metazoa; phylum Chordata; class Hyperoartia; order Petromyzontiformes; family Petromyzontidae; genus Lampetra; species Lampetra planeri. The sequence continues at coordinate 9,864,109 of NC_136136.1, read as the reverse complement.
CACATCCTTCACAGATGGGATCAGATCACGAATTGTATGTACTGTGTTAAATCGAACCTGGATCTTGTGTTTGCTCATGATTTTGGAAATATTTTTGGTGACTCCTGCTATGTATGGCAAGGTGATGGTTTTGATTGGGTCCTCAGATGGTTCTTTCCCAACGGTTGGGGTGATAGTTTTACAGATCGTGTAGTCTGAATATCCATTCATCTTGAGAGCTTGGTGTACTTTTTCCAGTTCACTGGCTAGGTGATGATGGTTGGAAATACATCGAGCTCTATGGTGTAGAGGTTTGATGAGGGAATTCTTCTGAGCTGGATGGTGGTGGGAGTCAGGTTTTAGATAGGCATCCGTATGGGTGGCTTTCCTGTAGACAGTGTCCCATTGAGCCATCTGGTCTCTCTTCGATTAAAACATCCAAGAATGGTAGCTTACCATCCTTTTCCACCTCCATGGTGAATTTGATAGCTGGGTGTATGGAATTGATGTGGTTGAGGAATTGGTTCAGTGCTAGCGGGCCATGTGGCCAGATGACGAAAGTGCCAACTACGTACCTCTTCCACAAGGACGGATGTAGAGTGGATGTCTGGATGGCATCTGTCTCAAAATTTTCCATGAAAGCATTGGCCACAACTAGAGATAAGGGATAACCCATTGGGGTTCCTTAAACTTGTTTGTAGAGTGTTCCATTCCAGGTGAAGTAAGTGTTGGTGAGGCAGTGTCTCACCAGGGCCTTGTTGGACCAAATCTTCAATGATTGCAATGGTGTCAGGCACAGGAACTTTGGTAAAGAAAGAGACTACATCGAAACTAACGAGCAAATCACCTGGAGATGGTGAAATGTCCTTAATTAACGATACCAAGTGAGCTGAGTTACGTACAGTGGAGGTGGTATTACCAGTGAATGGTTGTAAGGTCTCAGACAGAAATCAGGACAGTTTATAGGTCGGTGAGTCAATGGTGGAGACGATTGCACTACTTAAAAGTCACCGTGCTGCAATAAGAAATGCCACGTTACCAGTAAAAGATGCGTCCAGCGATGAACAGAAAGCATCGTTTTGTGGGCCATTGTGTGAAGTGCTAGGCCGTGCGAATTGAAGTCGCGGATATGGCCCACCAGCGGTCATAGAGGTTCACCTGGTGTTCGCTGACGCGAAAGTGCAACGTCAAAAAACCACCGCGGCTTCGCTTGTCATTTCAGGAGGAGCTGGAGAGCAGCGGCTACGACCTTGGGCGGTCCTCGTCCCCCTCTCCGTCGCTATCGTCTCCCACGTCGTCGTCGTCGGTGATGGAAGAGGAGGAGGAGGAAGGGGAGGTGATGGCTTCGCACCGGGGCTCCCGGACCTCGGTGGCCGCAAACCCTCTGCCGCCGCCCCCCCCTCCTGCCGCTGCCGCCACGACGTTCACGTGCGACGTGCCACGCTGTGGGGCGGTGAGAAATGCAGAAAATGCGCGCGCGCTCTGCGTGTGCACACGCGTTCACGAAAATAGCGGATGGGCACGTGGCGCGTGTTTAGTTTGTTGCACTTCACCTCCGATTAGCACGGTTGGCTACGTACGGTGTGAAAGAAGTTCAACATACATACGTCACCACATGTAATAATCGTACTTCTGGCTGCTACAGAAAATGCCGGCCTGACACTTGCTCATCCTGATGAGTGTTGGTAGTGGTCTGTAAAGCCTGGCTACCTTCCTCAGGGGGTCGCTGTCACGGGCCGGCACTAGTCAAAAGAAGCAAGTGTGAGGCTGCAGTTTTCTGCTGCTGTAGTGCCCAGAAGCACACTTTATCACACACACAAAGATCCTACATTTAGTTTGCACAAGCTGTTGGGGCAAGTGGTGTTAATGGGCACATAATTATGGCCGGCATGGCACATGAGGGCATTGTTGTGTGCGAAACACCACACTCGGTCGCTTTTGTCTCCCCAGTAGTGATATTTACACACCGTACCAGGTACTCATTTAAGGCTGAGTCGACCTAGGGGAGGCCTAGGACCGGTTCAGATATTCGTCACCAACGTTGGCTGTGAGCAGGATTCGAACTCTGCTCGCCGGGGATCGTAGCGCAGCGCGCTAACCGCCGTGCTACACGCTACACACGAGCACAAACAGCGCCAGGAGTCCACTCACACTGCCGGATGCCCTCCCTTCCCCAGATCTTTCCATCCAAGCAGGCGCTCAACGGCCACGCCCGTGTGCACGGTGGCATCGACCTGGCGTTCCGCACCGGCCTCGCCAAACCCGGGCCGCCCGCCATACCGCCACCCCCTCCCTTCCGTGGGCCCCCAATACGGCTGCCCAACCCAGCGCCACCGCAGCCGCCGGCCCCGGCAGAACGGGCCCAGCACCCCACGCCCGTGCCCCCCTCCAACACCGCACCCCCCTCGGCGGCGGCGCAGCCCCGGCTATCCCCCGTACACGCGGCCACGCACCTTGCTGGGCCCAGGCTACCGACCTTGACGCAGCAGCAGCACCAGCAGCAGCACCAGCAGCACCAGCAGCACCACCAGCAGCAGCACCAGCAGCAGCACCAGCAGCAACACCAGCAGCAGCAGAAGCAGCAGAAGCAGCAGCAGCACGTGGCGATGACGGTGACGGTGAGGGCTCCCCGGCCTCCCGCGCCGTCCGTCGCGTACACGGGGCCTCGCACCAAGACCTCGTCGTCGAACCGCACCAAGGCGTCGATGGCCGTGTGTCACTACGACGAGGACGGCACGGAGATCTTCCCCTGCAAGGAGTGCGGCAAGTGCGTGAGGCCGCCCCGACACGCGCGCGTTAGTAGTAGACGGCGCTCGCTCTCGCGTCGCTCGTAAAGGGAGGTATTCCACTGCCCACATAGTGGCTGCCTGTGCTAGTGAGAATGCTGCCCTGAAGGATGACATGGGTGCCATTGTCAGTTATGAGAAGTGCCTTTTGGATAAGACAAGTTTTGACTTAAAACTTTCGTGACTGCAAAGAGCTCTTTGATTGGTGTAAACCTCCTGCCAGTGTCGGAGACCTCTCCTACATTAACATTAGTTGCTCCGCCCATCTCTAAACCTTTATAAACAGCTTGCCCTCAGAGGCTAACCTCCCTGTTCCTGATGACGACCGCTTGTGTTGCGATCGAAACGTCGTGATATTTTTATTATTTTATTGTTTTTTTTCTACGTAACTTTATCAAAAGAACCATAGAATATGAATAAGACAAGTATTTAGAGAGTGCGAGTTCATGGCAATGTGTCCAGTCGTGTGTTGCGTGTGCGCATGTGGATTTTGTAAGGTCTGTTTTGATTGTGTTTTTTGTCTTTGTGCGTATGCTGTGGATTTGTGTGTAATCGTATATGTCGTCGTGTGTGTATGTGTATGTGTAGACGTGTGTAAGACATGTGTTTGTATGTTTTTGTGCATACACGTGATCTTTGTATACATATACTTGTTGAAGTGTACTTTTAACACGTAGACTTTCGCGACCAATATTACGATTCATAATTGATTCTTGGGTCAGATCGCGTGAGTAAAACGTGTCGTAAACACTCGTCCACCCGACAGACAATTTATAAAGTTATCACGTGAACAAAAGTGGCAATGTATTACCGCTTCAGTAGTGTGTGTTGGACATGGTCCCCTCCAAAGACTCAAGACGTCTTCATAATTCTGGCTACTGCCTGATGTTGCTGGTTCTAACTATTATCGAAACATCATATCCAGTTGTTAAATATTGTGACATTGCTCCCCACCACACCAGTGTGCTGCTGAGGCAGCAATACATCGGCACTTTTGTTCATCATGTGACAACATTATTAATTGGCTGTGTTGGGCAGAAGAGGGTTTACGAAACACATTTTACTTACACGATCTGACCCAGAAACCAATTATGAATCGTGGTTGTTTGAGCCTACGCATACATTTGATCATATTTGTTGTGATCATGAGGTACCATGATGGCGGGATATTAACTACCTCGTCTGGTATACGGGAGGTTGTGGGTTTGATTCCGACCTTGACGTCTGCATATTTGGAGTCAGCATGTAATCCCCGTGGTCACCTGGATTTTTCTCCTTATCCTCGGGTTTTTCCCTCATTTAGAAACATGCTTTTAGAGTATTTGGCTGCTATAATTTTCCGCGTGATAAGCCACTTTGTTGAGCGGTCATTTGTGGCCAGGTCACTTCTGAATAAGAGCTATATAGCTCAGTGGGCCTTACCTGCTCAAATTAAAATAGTTTGTAGTTTGATCATGTGTGTCCGAGTGTGGTTGCGTGTAAGCATGCCTTCAATTGCGTGTGGATAGGCGCGGCCGTACGCGCGGTCACGTGTACGGCCGTCCGCATGATCGTGTGCGCGCGTGCACTTTTCTTGTGACTGACCAACCTACGCGCACACAGGGTGTTCACTAAGGTGAAGAGCCGCAACGCGCACATGAAGTCGCACCGCCAGCAGGAGGAGCAGCAGCGACAGGCGGCTCGCAAGGCGACGGCCACCGCGCAGGCGGCGGCGGCGGCAGCAACAGCAGCCCACCCGCCGTCTTCGGCAAGCAGCGTGCACGCCGGCAACGCTCATCCGCCCGCCGAATTCAGAAACATTGGCACGATCGCAGCAACGGCAGCAGCTGGCGCGGTCAGAGTTGCCTCTGTGCAGCCCCCGTTGCAGCAGCGGCCGCCTCCGTCACTCGCGAGCGTCCACGCGCCAAACGCTCGGCCACACAACGCCACCGCCAACTCGTGCGCCAACGCGCACACGGCCGCCCCCGTGCCCCCCTACTTGGGTGGAGCCGGCGGCGGCAAAAACAGCAGCGGCGCAATAGATGGCGTTGGTAACGCGCGCATCGACGGTGGTGGCGTCGTCGTCGGCACCCAGCAGCAGGCTTCGATTGCCTTGGTGCCGAGTGCGCAGGGAGGAGCCGCTGTTCACCCGGACACGTGGTGTGACGAAGAGATAGACATGGTCTTCATCGACTCCGACCTCGTCATCGACGAGCAAATGTGAGGCCGCGGGAATTAACGAACGAGCGCTGGAGGTGCGTGTGGACGAGCGCCGACAGGGAGAATGGGACAGATGGGGTTCAGGAGATGGGCAGATCTGAGTAAGTTTGTTAGTGAATAAACAGCATGGGCAATGTGGACGCTTCTCTCTGCTGTTGCCAACTTTACCCCTCTTATCCTGTGCACCATTCTGCCAGCACCTCGTGAAACGTCTCGTCCTCGTGGCGGTTGTGTCGGAGTGACCAGTGCATTCTTCTCCATATTCACTTAGTGCTTCCCCAACCACAGGCCTGTTGGAGCAATATGAAGCGTGGGCAATTACACAGTGCTTTGTTTACCTGGGCTAAACATTGATGTGCCATCCAGCAAGGCCTGCCTCCAGCCATCTACTTTAACTCCGTGTTGAACGCAGACACTGTCTATGTCCAGTACCCATTAGGTCATTTAGTTTGAAAAGTGTCAGTGTTCGCACACTAAAAGGTTCGTTGAGGTGGGACCCACCACCCACCCTGTTGGCAGTCCTGAGCCAGTGCGAGAAGTTCCATGTCCTTGTGGCTGTGGATAATCTCAATGTAGAACTGCTGCTTTTTGCTGACTTCCCACAAAGTGTTACTCGTTTTATGGACCCAGGGTGATGTTGACAGTGTTCGGAGTCAAACCTGTCAAACGTGATCTCAACTAGCGTCACTATAACTGCGAGTGGAACACTCGAACCGCCACGCCATGCAGCCAGGGAAAGCGGTTTAAAGTTACCACCGCGTCGCCCTGCACAAGTCAGTGGTGGAGCTGCACTCATGTTCATTGGTGCCCCAGGGCCAGTAGTCGAAATTTTTTACATTCCTACGAAAGCATCAAACAAGCCCCCCCAAGGGAGGAAATACACCTGGTCAGATGGAACGATCAGCATGCATATGCTCATTGGGACAACGTCCTCCAGCAGTGGAGAGGATATGTTATCTCTCTCCCCTGGTATGCAGGAGGTCGTGGGTTCGATCCCGACCCTGACAATACCTATAAATTTTGGAGTTTGCGTGTTCTCTCCACATGGTCGTGTGGATTTTTCTCCGGGTTCCTCCGGTTTTGCCCTCCACTTTTAGAAACATGCGTTTAGATTATTTGGCTGCTACTATAAATTCCCACATGAAAAGCCACGTCGATAAGCTATCATGTGTGGCTAGGTCGTCATTGAAAAATAACTAATAGCTCTATGGGCTTCACCTGGTAAATAACATTCTAAAAAAGAAAGCAGTATATTCACAAAGGGCTTAATAGTCTCATTTATCTAAGATACGGAAGCCAGCTTAATCTCGGAACATATCATTTCTCCTCACATCTGGCTTTCCACGTTGTCCGTGTTTTCAGCAAAGGATAAGCACCAATGACCTCCCACAAAGTGGTGTTAATTCCTTCACCGTGGAGAGATGAACGGTTGAGTTGACCCCCAACCCTTCACACCTCCCCTTCTCTCCGACTTGCTGCCTGAGCTCGCCTCCTCCGACTCCCCTCTAAAGCTCACCGCCTCCCCAGCCCCCTCCTCCCTTCCCGCGTCAGCTTTACCAACCTTCATTTCAAGCCATGCTACTGAGCTGTGACCAAATACCACATTTCACGACCACTGTCGTTGCACCGGTAAGAGCACTCGCTCCCTTCTCGGTGGCTCTCAAGCAACGCTTGTGCTCAACTTGTTTCCACCACCAGCTCTGGGCCCCCAGCTGAGATGCGCATCGCCACTTTGTTCCAGCTTGGCATTTTTTTACAGTATAGTGCAAGTGCATTGCCTCGGCGAATCGTGCCATAGTTGGTAAATGGAGGCATCAACACGTTCACCAGAAATTTGATTAAAAATTACTAGCCGAACAACCAACAAAAACAGGCTTCACTGCAACGATTTATTTCCATCCGTTTATCACATTGCATAGTACCGTTGCTTATCTCCGTCACCTCCCTAAGCCAGTGGTGGTGAACTCTCCATGTCCATGGCAGGAACAAGTCTCTCAAACAAAGTTGACTGCCCACAGAGCGTGTTACTCGTCGACTGTGGAGAGATGACAAGGTAGATGTATTGAGTTGACCTCTGACCATCACGCAACCTCCAGTGTACATTACCAAACCCTAAATATCTATAAATGCAATGACTGGAGCCTTCAGGATCTGCAGGTGAAACCTCCGATCAGGCGACATTGGTTTAAAAAAATGGAACACTGCGTGGCTATATGTGTGCTCGTAGCACCAAAAAGAGTTTATATTACAGAATATAAAAACACAAACTCGTTGTAAAAAAACAATCATGGTGAGTTATTTATCGTTCTGCGTTAAGAAAATAACCTAAAAATATTTGGTGTACATATATTTTATTTGGAAATACATTTTTATAGACTAAGACTTTGATACACACAGCATAACGTTGCGTTTGTTGGAGGGCGTGCTGTATAATGGTGGTTCTGCTGTTTGGTTATCTATGCAAGGTATGAAGGGCAGGGATTCAGAGTTTTTTTTGATGAATTTCTCAAATTCAACGTCTGAGACGCATGCCGAATAAAGAGTTTTTTTTTCTAATGAACCTTTCGGTAAAGGGATTTCTGTTTTTTCTGAATTGTATTTGAGATTTAACATTTGACTTTTTTGGAATTGTTCAATAAGAATACATATACGGTTGTTTCTTCCAGTAATAAGTATAGAGGGTTATTTTTGTTTTATTTTGTAATGAATGGCATTGACAAGAGTTGGGTCAATGGGAACACTATTCGGGAATAAAACTTGTATACTGAACTCAAGACCTCTAAGCGTGTGTTTTCGCCCCCTTGTATATACGTATGTAGAACTTTTTTCACACCGTACGTGGCCAACCGTGCTAATCGGAAGTGCGGGGGGGGTGAAGGACAACAAAACAATCCATCCAGGCAGCGACGGCTCACTCACCAGCGTCGTGGTAGTTGGAGAGGGAGGCAGAGTGGGGCCGTACATTGGGAGAAGTTCAATTGCACCCTGGATGTCACGACGTGTTTACGTATTGTAACGATTTCCCCAGATTTCGATTGCGGTTTTCGGCGTCCCGTTGTTTATCACGAGATGAAGAATTTTCCGCGTTTCGTAATTACTCCCAACTCCGGTTAGAAGTGCACCACCTTGTGTTGCAGAGCAGCCGTCTGGAAATGTTGCAATCCTACAAGACGTTATATCCACACCACTGGGTGCACCCATTGTATGTCCTGCAAGAAGTGGGACATGGATATCAAACCAACATGTTTCGTACTTGGGAGTAGGTCTATAATGCATAAAGTAACAGACCAAGTCGATTTATTTTGTGTGGAGTCACTGGATTTCCTGTGTAAGTAATAACCATAAACTCCACCACTTGATAACCTGCATTAACCATGTGTGGCTGATACCCATATTCAAGACCAGGAACTTAACAGTCCCAGTTTAGTGCAACTGACATTGTATTAGATCCCGGGAGCCACGTCGCCATCTCCAGACACCACAACGCTCAAGGTTATTTCATACTCTTTGGTTCTTTCGGTAAAGTCACGTAGATGAAAATTTTAAAAAATAACTAAATTAAATCACGTTTCGGAGGCAACACAAGCTTCCGTCATCAGATGGAACAGCCACAGCAAAATTACTGTAGTGAATAACTATTTACTACCTGATGACGGAAGCTTATGTTGCCTCCGAAACGTCGTGATTTAATTTAGTTATTTTCATTTTATTATTTTCAATTTTTATTTTTCATCTACGTGACTTTACCGAAAGAACCAAAGAGTATGGATCCTTGCAGTCACGAAAACTTCAAATATAGGTTATTTCAATTACGATCTGTGTACATCCAAGCGGGTTTGGACTGACGGCCGGGAATAGCTAAAAAGCAAATCAACTACATCCTACACAGACGAGCAGGGTATCTATTTTTGACACATTCATTGCTCGTGTGCGTTGATCCGCTACCTCCCGTTGTCGCTGGCACCCTCCAGCTGATGCCCAGGAGCGAATTTCACGATCGCGTCCACACCCACGGAGGCAAAAGATGTTGTTCTCGACTCGCTGGTTAGCGTCCATCAGCAACACCACTCCATCCACCTCCAATGGCCAGCTGCTGCATACGACAAAACAAACCCAGAATGATTCTCACATGTCGGCTCGCGCTGCCTTCAATATGAAACATTAACGTGGTGTCTTGTACGGTCGGCCACGACTCCTGTTGAGGAATAGCGGGACAATGTCTCTCCAGGTCACAATAAAAATGCATCCGCCATTATAATAATGTTGATTTTCACGTTCATTTTCGTCTTCCCCGGGATCGGTAAACAGTCTCGAGTTTCGTTGGAAGTTTAAAGGCTCAACCCCCAACGAGAATGTCTGCTCTCTCAAGAATACGCATCAAACCCACTGCCTCAATGTGAACAGCAGCACGAAGACAATGCCACACGTATCAGAGCATTTGTAGCTCGAGGTGAGCAGCTATATCATGGGACCTTTCTGCCAGTATCAAAGCGTCAAAAATAAGATTAGGTTTTACCCTTTCTCGCAATAAAACATGTGTTAAGATAGTATTGGTTCTTTATGTAAAGTCACGTCGAAGGGAAAAAAAGATAGGGAAATAGTTATTTATTTATGTATTCCTATTGTTTCCCTTCTACGTTACTTTACCGAAAGAACCAAGAATATGAATCCCTGCAGTCACGAAAGCTTTAAATCAGGTGTTAAGATTTTTAAACACCAAATAGCAACCCCTTTGTAAGGAATCAAGTCTGCTGTTCGCCTATAGGCGTTGTCTCGTCTGGCACTGGTGAGACGAGGACATGAAGAAGGCTTTATCTGGTGTCGGCAGTGCCGGATTATCCCAGCAGCACAAGTTGCTACGAGCCCCGCACTTTCAAGGGCCCCGCGCTAAATGCTTTCAAGCTATCAATTCCGGTTCAATGATTCTGCACTTGCTCTATTACTATAGTACTATACTCCCTTCAACTTTTATGAACGACTGGGTTTTTAAGGTTAGCGATTTGTCGTATTATCTGGCTGTATAGCAAATGAAAAAATACAATTACTTGACTATGCAAGTTAAAAGTTTGTTTTAATATTTACGTGTTTTTATTTTATTTAGGGCCCCTTTATAACATATGCTACGGGCCCCGCACTAGCTTAATCCAGCCCTGGGTGTAGGCCGAACAGTCTAAAAGATAATGCCATATTATCCGAGCATGTTTGTTTGCATGTTCACCACAAGTACATGTGGTGAATGCAGAGTTGATTCCTTGCAACGGGTTTCTATTTGGTATTTGAACATGTTGACACATGTTTATTGCCAGGAAGAGTAAAACCTATTCTTATTTTTCATACTTTGATCCTGGCCTTCCTGAGGGAAAGCGGCATGGTTGCAGGCAGAGATCAAGCTGGGAAGTGTTTGGAATTGTATCTCATTGTTACGAAGCAGATCTGAGGGATAAACTACACAAACAAAAAACTAATTTTTCCAGGTAAGGACCACTCACTGAGCTTTATAGCTATTATTAAGCGACCTGGCTATCGCAAATGATAGCTCAACGAAGTAGCTTATCACGTGGAAATGTATTGCAGCCAAATACTCTTAACACATGTTAATTCTAAATGTGGGGGGGGGGGAACCAAAGGACCCGGAGAAAAATCCACGCGACCACAGGGAGGGAGACACACAAACTCCAAATATACAGGCGTCAGGGTCGGGATCAAACCCACGACCTTCTCTACACCAGGCACCCGTGGATGCTGCCGTGGTGGTTAGCGGCGCTGGAGTTGCAATCGACAAGTTACCGGTTAGATTTGATCTCCGGCACGGCGGCTGTAGTTGGGCACGCTCCGAAATTTCCGCCACAGTCTCTGTCCACCCAGCAACAAGAATGGGTCCACGACTGTTGAATGGCAGGTCGCGTGTGGTGGGTTAAAATTGGGGGTAGAGCCAGCCACCTCTTCCAATCCAGCGTGGCAAAGTAGACCAAGAGGCGAAAGACCAAATTGCCTCGACAGCAGCGTTCTTCATTGCTAGGCCCGCGGGCCACTGGCGGCCCCTGGTGGCCCTGGGTGCAGCCCCTGAAAATACACAAATCGTGAAATCACCGCCCCATCGTCGTCATCATCGTGCTGCTGTCAAACCCCCAATGGTTTCAAATGCGTTGCGGCCCCTCACACGGACGTTGTCTTCTCGGCGAAAGTGACACTGGGATCGAGGGGGCTCTCCTGAGCTACCTCTGGTGGAGGACCTTCCGCCAGAAGTTTCATGGGCAAGTCATTGCAGGGCTGCGCCTTTAACTTGCTGTCTTAAGCATACGTCGGCACTTTACGTCATCGTGCACCCCTGGTCAGCCATATGGGTAGCCAGTTTAGTACCTGATGAGCTTTTGAGTTTAACATTTTTAAAATCTCGCTTTCATTATTTGTAATAGTATATACCGTATGTTGTTTGTCTCTTAACTGTGATTATAAAATATGTTATTGTTAGTTTTAATGGTAGGTGAGGTTAGAAACAGTTAGTCTGTGCTCGCGAATTGCCTGCGCGAAAAGTGGTGGGCTAAGGTAATGCCCAATCCTGGCCAACTGGCTCAACAAACTTAATGAATTCAACAAAGCCACCTGCTCCAGCGGAACTCGTCTTAACCACGCCTCGATTATTTCTATATCCACCAAAGTTTTTTTTTTATCGGATCAGAACAGTCGCGCTGGAAAAAGTTATTCCTATTATCCGACATGTCTTCATGCGTAACTTTATACGAAAACATTGTTCACGTAAGATCAACTTTATGAGAGTTACCATGCCCCAATTCAACTACAGCCGGACAGGACATAGCTGATGCACACCTACCACGTGCATCTCAATCGGCTGTTATCTGGTCATATAAATAATATAATACGCATGTTTTCATATTTTTTAGGGAAACATCTTGGTTAAAGATCATGAGACGGGGAACGATCAGACTGGCTGACGTTGGAGGAGGTTTTATTGATGATTATGATGTGCCAGGTAAGATATGCTTTATATACCTTTACACAAACTGTAGTACTGTTTCCCATATATATCTAAATCCTTAGCATTCAGAGACTCAAGTTGAATATAAATGTTCATTATTTCACAACCGCCCTTCATGACCCAGCCCTTATATGGTCGGTTCCCAATACTCGGCGCCACCCAAACGAAGGCTTTGTTTGTAGAATCACACACGGGGCCGTGCAGTGTCTGCTGCCATCTCGTGGCTACATATGGAATATAGACACATCGCACATCAGGACGAGGCTCATATCCCGATGCATTCCTAATATTGTTACCAATTGACCGAGTTTACAGAATTTTTTTTTAAGTGGCTGGCTGCAGGGTGATGTGCAGTAAACCGAAACTGAATTGTTTATTTATTTTTATCAGTTAAGGCCCACTGAACTACACAACTTGATTTCAGAAGCGACTTGGCCACAAATGAAAGCTCAACGAAGTGGCTTATTATCATGTGGAAATGTATAGCAGCCAAATACTCTAAACGCGTGCTGATTCTAAATGTGGAGGGAAAAACCTGAGGACCCGGAGAAAAATCCACGCAACCACGGGAAGAGAGAGACACGCAAACTCCAAATATACAGCTGACATCAGGGCCAGGATCAAGTCCACTACCTCCTGTTTTCCAGGCGAGGTGAAGGAAAATTGTCTTCTTATTTTTGCACACTTGATCACTCGTGGATGGATACACACGGGACCCAAGGCGTTTCTGGATCTCCCGTTTGGGATGGAGATGGACACGGGGGTCTCTTGGCTGAGTCCTGGTAGAGTTCCCTACTGACAAGCGACTGCTCTCATGTCCCAGGGACATTCAGGTGATCGATAGAATCTGTGGCAAGATGTTAAATACCTCTCCTGGTATGCAGGAGGTCGTGGATTTGTTCCCGACCATGACGTCTGTATATTTGGAGTTTGCATGTTCTCCCCAGGGTCGCTTGCATTTTTCTCTGGGTCCTCGGGTTTTCCCTACACATTTAGAGACATGCGACCAGAGTATTTGGCTGATATAAGCCACTTCGTTGAGCTATCATATGTGGCCAGGTCACTTCTGAAAAAGAGTTATATAGCGCAGTGGGCCCTATCTGGTAAAAAAAAAGATGGAGTAATAGTTTAGTTTAGTATCGCGAAGGTAACCTTACGTTTCTAATAAGTCACTTGATTTAGCTGCTATGTATGTGGACATATCGGGATTTTGTGCTTGATTGGTTTTGCATCTGTAGTTCACCTGGTGACTCCCCTCATTTGTCGGCTGGTCCCGCCTCCCCAGTCCTCTCTCATGGCCCCGGCCCCTCCCCCCTCTCTCTAATTAAGGCCTCGGCACAGATTCGTTTTCCTTCTGTTTGTCTTGGTGTGTGTCTCGCTCGGTGTGTCTTTGTGTGTGTCTCTCTCTGAATGTGTGTCTGCCTATGCTGTTTCCGTGTCTGTGTTTTATCATTCATTCTTACCTGATGATGGTTGCTTGTGTTGCAACCGAAACGTCGTATTCTATTATTATTTTATTTTCTACGTGACTTTACAGAAAGAATCAAAGAGTAATTCCTACAGTCACGAAAGCTTCGAATGAAGTTTAAAAGTTACTTATTTTCACCACGTGCTTGGGCTTCTCCGGGTTTTCCCTCCACATTTAATAAACATGCATAAAGTTTATTTCGATTATTTTGCTGCTATAGATGTCCACATGATAAGCCACTTTTAGTTATCATTTGTGGCCAGGTTGCTTCTGAAAAATAAGTTAAAACCTCAGTGGGCTTTTCCTGATGGGATGGGGATGGTTTTTCGTTGTATTGTGTGTTCTTGGGTGATTTATTTACCTCTCTTGAACTTTGCACTGCTATCGTGTTTTCTATTGTTTGTTGTTGTAACGTTCTTACCCGCCCCACCTGGACCTCTGTGAAAAAGAGCTTTATAGCTCATCGTATTCCTCCAGTAGAAATAAATAACCTGATTCTGATTCATATATGCGGATCAATCATGGGCCTCCGCTGCGAACACCTCGCGTTACTTGGCAGAAGCCCTCCTTGAAGAAACGGTCACGAAGCTGGGCATTGGAGTAGCAATACGGGAGGCGCTCATGTACACGTGGCCTACTGAGTAATCCCTGGCCGCAATAAGCGTGCAGGATTAATCACACGCAGCTATAAAGAGGCTTAGAGTCTGGACTGCTGCTGCTGTCCCTGCTGTCACTTGAGGCCCCATTAGACAAATTGCCCTCTGTGTACATCCACACGGCTTGCTGCCGCCCTGCCTTACGGGTTACATTCGAATATTCTTTAAAAAAATGTTTCCTTAGATGTATGACAGGTCGAGTTGTGTTAAATGGGTTTTTATTTCTAACAGCTGATTGCTTTATTTTAAAATTTGTGACAATTTCTGTTTACGTGTATTTTCGATATTCGCAAACCTCGAGTGTTAGTCACGATTTACAAGTGCATGGAAATGAGTGAACATTTGAAATAGCTTATAAGACGAAAACCAATCTTCGCTCGAATTTTAATCGATTTATCACTATTTTAAATGTTACAAACGTGTACGTGATAGTCACTTCAAGGTAATGAAACGGGAAAACAATCCGAGTTGAGACAAATATGGATAGGGTTTATGTAGGCCTCTCTGAAAGAGGGTGTTCTTGTACAAGGGATCATGTATTTATCATCGAATCATCCATGTAGGTGAGTACACAACTCCGTGCACAGCTGAGTGCTGAAGTCATCTTTAATCATTAAACAACGCTGCTGCAAATATTATTAATAAGCATCGATTTACTGCAGTAATACGAGTACAGTCTTCATACCAAAGACTGATATCTGAAGAATATTTTACATTTCCTTATCGAAAAGGTAAACAAAAATAGCGAATAAATAAATGTGCTGTACTAGATACTGTCAATAAATAGAATGTTAATAGATTATGGCTGCCGTGTTATGTAAACTACGAAAACGTGAACTTGGCAACACAACCCGCAGGAGCCATTTGGGCGTCTGTCCCTCTTGTAACGGTACATTCAGCCAATTTGTGACTTGGCTCTCTGTCAGTCAGTCAGTGCTCGTTGGTTGCAGTGCGCCGTGTCACTGGCAGGCGGTTCTCAAGTGTGCCAAGTTGTTTGCGTGTTTTTCTAGGTGAACTAACCGTGCCAGGTTTATTTTTCCCCTCTCTCCTCGGTCAAGTGACCGTTGGGACTCGTTACGCCGCCGTGCCAGCGACAGCTCCTTCAGGTGTGAGCTGTGTCGAGGACTGGCCAAGACAACGCCTCTCCCTCCCCGACGTTTTTCTTGTTGCCCTTAGTCGTTCCAGCTTTTCGGTGACTTCGAGCATGCTCTGTAGAGAACGACAGCTGCCGCCGGTACCAAGTGCGACTCCATCACAGCTAAACTAAGCTCGCTAGCTGTAGGTGATAGTCAAGCGTTGGGGCTCCCCCCCATGTCACGGCAGAAATTGAGAGCCAGAAAAGCCAAAAGGAACCGGCCACTTGACCGCTGCAACATATTTTCTCTCCTAAGCCATTCGTAGATCCAGTTAGGACCAACACACTGGTCCACCATGGGCTGGAGGTGTTGACAGCCCGTTTACCCCAATCATCGGGTGGAGATTGAGGGGGGGGGATCTGTGGCCGGGCCGGACCCACCAATTCCACCCATCCCACCGGCCAAGATCTCGAGATGGCAGTGCTGGGTGTTCGCTTCACCAAGGAGAAGCGTGTGAAGCTGGCTCAGATCCTCTGGATCCTCAACTGGATCTCTGTGGTGTCAGGTCTGCTGCTCTTCAGCCTGGGCACCGTCCTGAAGGTTCGTGTCTCCGTCTGTCAGTACGTCTGTCTGTATGTCTGTCTGTCTGTATGTATGCATGTCTGTCTGTCTGTCTGTATGTCTGTCTGTCTGTCTGTATGTCTGTCTGTATGTCTGTCTGTATGTATGTATGTATGTCTGTCTGTATGTCTGGACGTTGAACTTCTTTCGCACCCGTACATAGCCAAGCGCGGAGGTGCGGGGAAAAGACAACAAACTAAACACAATAAACAGTTATAGAGATATGAGTTTTCAATTTAGCGCAGCGGTGTCGTGTATAGTCGTGAAGTGTATATTGTAGTGTATAGTGCAGTGCATAGTAGTGACATGCTAGCGTAGTGTATGGTAGTGCATAGTATGGTGTATAATAATGTATAGTGTAGTATGTATGTATGTTGAACTTCTTTCGTACCTTACGTAGCCGTGCTGCTAATCGGCGGCGCGGGGAAAGAACAAACTAAATACAAAAAGCAGTTCTTAAGAGAAGTGTGTTTAATTTAGTAAAGTGGTGTAGTGTATAGTGTAGTGTAAGTGCAGTGTATAGTAGTGTATAGGAGTGTAATGTTAAGCGTAATGTGCGTAGTGTATAGTAGTGTATAATGTAGTGGATAATGTAATGTGTATTTAGGTATTTTGAACTTATTTCTTCTTTCGTACGTAGCCAACCGTGCTGCTAATCGGAGGTGCGGAGGAAGAACAACAAACTAGACACGGCTGCCATTGCCTTATGCTGTGGCTGAGGCACCCGGCTGGAAATACAGTGGAACGTCGCATATCCGCCTTGGCCAGTTAACCGGCCAGACCCAGTCCATTGTTTGTGCACAGTGGTAACTTGTCATTGTGGATAGATGTTCGCATGTCCGACCTTGTCACATATTCGAGTCCGATATGCGACGTTGTACCGCACTGATAACCTGATTTCAAAGTCAAACTTTAGTCACCTGACATCAAATGAAACTCAACACATTGGGCATAACGTCTATTATTATTACTTGTATATATTTGTGTATACAGTATCATATTTGTGTTTCCTTTTAAGGCGGTGTTAATGAACGTGCTGAGTGTGTTTCTGTTACTTGTGTTTGTTTGTGTGACCCCACTCCACTATATCATAGTGGCAGCAATTATGTCCCAAGAGCTAAATGGCCAGCCAATGTCGGAAGTCCTGCTGGACACGAGAGGGCTTCGTGTCGTTTTGCTGTTCCTCAACAGTTGCAGGAGCGCAGATAGCAGCGGGTTTACCATACGGTCAATAGATTGGGGTTGCGGCCGTCCATAAATGACGTCACACACCTAGGCGGGGGGGGGGGGGTCAGACATTTGTGACGATGTGTGACGAGGGGGGGGGGGTTGAGAAATGTGACGTCACATCAAAATGCGCAACTTTAAATAAATATAGACAACACGTTCTACTTAATTAAATAGACTTTTTAATAAATGTTTTCAACATCAGAGTGCAGCGCCACATTAAATACACACTGCAATGACAATAGTTTAAAGCGATTTGAAGCATGTTTTATTTTTTGGGGGGGATAGAGCTTTATGACGTCATATTTGAGGGGGGGTCTGACTTTTTGTGACGCCGTGTGACTAGGGGGGGGAGGGGGGTCAAAAATCGTCCGAAATCGCGTGACGTCATTTATGGACGGTCCCTTACATGCTAACAACACTCTGCCATACGTGAGAGCAGAACAGGAACGTCATACTTGCCCAATCCTACTGATTTACGTGTTATGCTGCCAATATTTACACCCTTTTTTATCCGCATATTAACTTTCAGAGATAATCATGGCGCTTAAAATGTCATTTTGTTGTTTCCCCTCCACTCCCTTACTTCCAATTAGCACGGTTGGCTGCATACTGTGCGAAAGAAGTTCAACATACATACGGACAAAAACAATTGTTGTACGTACGTATGGAAAATCGGTACGCGGGCACAAAGGGTCTAAACATTGGCAGCCCCTACCGTTTAACTCTCGGAGGCCTAGCCAAGTAGACGATAGGCAGAGTGATAGACGTAGCACTCACGTTATATTCTAAAAGTAGATCTTTGGTTGACGAATGACGACCGAAAGTTAAAAAATGACTTTCAGCCGAAACCGAAAGTATGCCGAAAGAGGCCATTTGCCAACTTTCGGCGCCAAAACCGAAACCGAATTTCGGTCGGCCTCTATCCCTCAAGCCCCCCTCGGGCCCCCTTAACGTCACTACACGTGGAAGGACAGATATGTGAAGGCAGTGTCATTGTCGCATATTGTATCACGGTGACACGATTGGGTCACAATAAGTATTAAAATGTAACTAACTAACCTGTCTGTCAAGAAACTGTTGGTTGGGGAGTGAGACAGGGATACTTGCTAGCCCACATATAGTTTAACTTCGATTGGAGAAGCAGAGGTCAGGGAAGCGTGGATAGAACTTCAGAAATTAGTGAAGTATATTCTTAGGTTTTTTCGGTAAAGTCACGTAGGTAAAACATTAAAATGAATAAAAATAAAATAAAATAAAAATCACGACGTTTCGGAGGCAACACAGGTGGAACCGTCACAGCCACGACAGCTGTATCAAGTAAATGAGAGATTGCAGGAGCTACCACTCCGTTTATTATATAAACGTTTATTATATAAACGGAGTGGTAGCTTCTATAAACGTTTATTATATAAACGGAGTGGTAGCTCCTGCAATCTCTCATTTACTTGATACAGCTGTCGTGGCTGTGACGGTCACCTGAAGACGGAGGCTCGTGTTGCCTCCGAAACGTCGTGATTTTTATTTTATTTTACTTTTATTAATTTTAATGTTTTACCTACGTGACTTTACCGAAAAAACCTAAGAATATGAATCCTTGCAGTCACGAAAGCTTCAAATGTAAAATTAGTGAAGGTTTGCTGATGATAAAGCCCTGTGGGCCACTTCTGAAGTGGAGCTGCAGAAGCCGGTAGAAGGCCCGAACAAGCCTGCAAGGGACTTCAGAATGGGAACGAATACAGAAAACAAGAGTTATGTAAATCACAGGCAGAGGTGGAAGTAGGAGCAGTGCCGGATTATCCTAATAGCAAAAGTAGCATATGCTATGGGCCCCGCACTTTCAAGGGCCCCGCGCTAAATGCTTTCAAGCTATCAATTCCGGTTCGGTGATTCTGCACTTGCTCTATTACTATCAGGCAGAGGTGTGGACTCGAGTCATGTGACTTGGACTCGAGTCAGACTCGAGTCATGAATTTGATGACTTGCGACTCGACTTGGACTTGCATAACAATGACTTTGTCCCACCTATGAGATGTGGACTCGAGTCATGTGACTTGGACTCGAGTCAGACTCGAGTCATGAATTTGATGACTTGCGACTCGACTTGGACTTGCATAACAATGACTTTGTCCCACCTCTGCTATCAGGTGTAAAAAGTACTAAAAAATGTTACTCAAATGAAAGTACAAGTACTGAGAGAAAATTTTACTCAATTAAAAGTAAAAGTATCTGGCTAGAATCTTACTTGAGTAAAAGTAAAAAAGTACCACATTAAAATTGTACTTGAGTATTAAAGAAGTAAAAGTAACAGCAAGAATGAAAACTAGAGATTATTGTTTAAGCGTTTAATCTCAATGTTAGTTAATACATTAACTAATGAACCTTATTGCAAAGTGTTACCGTTTTGACAATACAACATGTTTGGTAATTATTAAAAATAAAAATTCCTCGCTTGATTTTCTTGTGTTGTGCATGAATTCAAACACAATGAGAGCACGGAACGATAATGATGATTCAAAGCAATACTGCTATAGGCGCCAAATTTCCCGTGGACCTAACGTTACCACAGCAAATAATTTACAGACAATTACAAATGCATTTTAGCATTTTATTACGTGAGCCTTATATTGTAAATCGCATGCATTAGTGAAAATAGGCCTACTACACATATAAAAGGCGCGCCGTCAAGGTCAAAACATGCACACAAAAAAACTATCAGTAAAACAAAATACTTAACGTACTTACCTCAATATGCTTCCTTAAGTTTGATAGCGAACTTTTGAAGGCCGATATTTCCTTATTAAGCGGGAGACAAAGGACACATTTCATCTTGAATGAATCCTTATTAATACCACTAAAAGAAAAGAATTCGCTAAGATACGGCCACGGGTGCTCTTGATCCTGTGGCTGATTTTGGACTGTGCTCGCAGCTGAATCACGTTCTTCCTCCATTTTCTTCCACTGATTGACTGTTATAATTTCTCTAATTTCCAGGTCAAGGTGCTGTGCATTGTGGTAATAGATGTGACATGACGTCACTTCCAAAGGACCAATGAACATGTCTGACCAATTTCACGTAATGTGAAAACGATTTTCATAGGCAGAATAAATAACATTTAAATTAAACTGGGCATCAGCGCAATTCAATTGGTTTGGTAATAGCAACGGAAAATAGAATGAAGTGATCTCCAAAAAATAAGTACTTTTTGACTGTAAATAAAATTGTAAGGAGTAAAAAGTACTTTTTTTTCTAAAAAAATGTAATTAAGTAAAAGTAAAAGTATTGATTTTTATTCGTACTCAAGTAAAGTAAAAATCCCCAAAAATAATACTTAAGTACAGTAATCAAGTAAAATTACTCAAGTACTTTACACCTCTGATTACTATAGTATTATACCGCCTTCAACTTTTATGCACGACTGGGTGTTTAAGGTTAGCAATTTGTCGTATTATCTGGCTGTATAGCAAATAAAAAAAATACAATTACTTTACTATGCAAGTTAAAAATGTGTGTTTTAATATTTGTGTTTTTTTTATTTAGGTCCCCTTTATAACATATGCTACAGGCCCCGCACTAGCTTAATCCGGCACTGAGTTGGGAAACACGTTCCTTTGGAGTGGGCAGGTAGGAACTTGGTTGGACAGCGCATTCGTGCACGACAGACAGACAAATAATCCCTGGTGGGCAGTGTGGAACCTGTTGTTCCTACCTGTATGTATAAAAGATAACTTGACTTTAGGTAGCCAGGCAGACGGCCCCCTTAACTATTGCCCCCCCCTCCCTTAGGCCCCTCCCCCCTTAGGCCCCTCCCCTGACCCCCTTTCCCTTAGGCCCCTCCCCTGACCACCCCCCCCCCATATCCTCAGGCCCCTCCCCTGACCCCCCTTCCCTTAGGCCCCTCCCCTGACCCCCCTTCTGTTAGGCCCCTCCCCTGACCACCCCCCCCCATATCCTCAGGCCCCTCCCCTGACCCCCCTTCCCTTAGGCCCCTCCCCTGACCCCCCCTCCCTCAGGCCCCTCCGCTGACCCCCCCCCTCAGGCCCCTCCCCTAAACCCCCCCCCCTCAGGCCCCTCTCCTGACTCCCCCCTTCCTTAGGCGCTCCCCTGACCCTCCTCCCTTAGGCACCTCCCCTCTCCGTACCCGGCAGTAGGTCTCCACCAATCAAAGAGCTTCGTATTCTATTATTTAATTTAATTTATTATTTTATCTTTAGACGTGACTTAACCGAAAGAACCAAATAATAATAATCAAAGAGCTGTTTGTAAGGTCTCCACCAATCAAAGAGCTGTGTGTATTATATATTTATTTATGCACGACAGACAGACAGACAATCAGACAGACAGCTAAATAATCCCTGGTGGGCAGTGTGGAACATTGTTCCTCCCTGTATAATATCACAGTGGATGGACAGCGGCGAGAGCCAGTGAGACAAATTTAAGCTTCTGAGTCGTTTTCTGACAGAAGATGGCAGATGCTTAAAGGGGATTTAAGGCCAGGATTGCCATGGGAAACGCAGCATTTGGCGAGAGAAATTCTGCTAACAAGACGAATGAGGAGAGAGTTGAAGGAAAGAGCCTCATGGAGGCCCTAGTAAAATTAGAAATTTTCCTTGCTTGTCTGTTTCACACTTAACTTCTAATTTAGCAATCTTTGGAAGAACGCAATCAACCAGGCTATGCGTTAACTGCTGTGTTAACCGACTCTCTGTGTTGCATTGCATTACACTTCCTAATTTTACTAAATTTTCTTTCTCAAACTTCCGATTTTCTTGCTCTAATTATTTCCGTGCTGGTTTGTTTATAGTCCATTGTCTCTCCTCCGGCCACTCTGGTCCGGAATTCCACACAACTCTCTCATTGTTCTCTACCCCAATCCCCCCCTCTCTCTCTGCCCCAACCCCTCCCCCTCTCTCTATTTAAGGCCTCGACACAGAGGCGTTGTCTTTCTGTTTGTCTTGATGTGTGTCTCGCTCTGTGTGTCTTTGTGGGTGTCTCTCTCTGCATGTGTGTTGGTCTATGTTGTCTCCGTGTCTATGTATTGTCTTTCTCTCAAATTTAGCATTCTTTGGAAGAATGTAATTAACCAGGTGGGGTGTTGACTGTTGTGTTAGCCGACTCTCTGTGTTATATTGCATTATATTTCTAAGTTTACTAGGTTTGTTTTCTCATTCATTCTTACCTGATGATGATTGCTTGTGTTGCAATCGAAACGTCGTATTCTATTATTATTTGATTTTATTTTCTACGTGACTTTACCGAAATAACCAAAGAGTAACTTAAAGGAAGGTGGCCCTACAGTAACATGAAGAAGAAATACCAACATCTGACATGATAGAGGGCGTTAAGCCAAGATCCTGCCATTGGGCACATGATTAAAGTCAGAATAGAGCCGTGTGTGTGAGATTATGGCATCTATGGTGTATTGTGGCACAGCTGGCACAGTCGGGGGCACAGCTGGTGCATCTGCCAGTCACCTCAATCAGTCAACCCCATGGCACTTGCTGGGTCTATCCCGTGACCTCCTATCGGCGATCCTCCGACAACTTCACGTGGCCTCAAAGTGCACCGGGCCTGGCAAGGCGCCGTGGTGTTGTCACCGCCACTTAGTGGCGAATGGCGGTTGTTGGCATTGGTGTATTTTGCCTCAGGTGGAATTGCGCCGGCGTGCGGATTTAATGGTGGAGGGCGGCGCGGGACTTCACAGCCTCCCCAACCTCCTGCTGGGCGTGGGCCTCCTGGCCTGCGTCATCAATCTGCTCGGAGGCAAGATCTGCCACGACTTTGCGACGGCCGACTCGGCCAAGGTGTCCCGCTGGCGCCTCGTGCTGCTGCCCTACACGGTACGGCCACCAAAGTCGTCCTGCTGTGGCCGCGCGACGTTTTGTCCCATCGTGTGACAGTGGAGTTCATCAGCATGATAATTGTTGTCGGAGGGCGTCTCGCTTCACACGCGACAAAGCAACTTACATCACAGCTCATCGAAAATAGTTCAAAGGGCACCTGCCTTCCCCCTCTATCTATTACTGTCCCCTGTGCTGAGGCACAAGTTGACAGCAACATCTGGTCGGTGTTAGTCGGCCGGTAGGGAAGGGTGGGGTGGCATTGATTGCTACTGCGAGTAATCCCGATTGAGTCATTTGCGAGCAGTTTTCGAATTTGGCAAATTTTGGCCGTGACGCCGGCACGCGGTGGCCTACCCGTCACGGGATCTCCAACGTCCACCTTGAAGCAGGTGGTGCCTAGTAGTTAATCGTTTATACACAACCACAGTAATAACCAGGGTGGCCTGCCGGATTTTAACCGCTAACCTCCGCACAACGAGCGGCGAACCGTGCGTACAGTTGACAGACCTCTCAAGTAGACGGAGAAAAAAACGAGTGTTAATGTATCGTAGGTCGTGTGAGATTTACTTATGGCAACATGAGACCAGTGGGGGTGGGGGGGAATTGGGAAAGAGGAGGGGTTATCACTGTGATATTGAAAATGACAGACGATCAACGCGTGAGAAGCGACGCTGCTGCCTTGTGTGAGGTGAAGTCTGACGCTGAGTGCGGTGTGTGAGCTGAACATGAACTGATCTCATTGCTGCCATTCTGTCACTTGCCTTGTCCATCAGCCATCATCACCTCCTTGCGGTGTGTCCTACCCCAGGGCACTTTTCTTCACAGTAAATGCGATGCCTCTGATTTGTATTTGTTTATTGATCCATGTGCTTCCCGTCTTGTAGTTTTACAAGAATGCCTCTTTCCACACCACTCCGTGCACATTTTCAGCATTGCTTCCAGTTTATCTTCTTGGTTCTTTCGGTGAAGTCACGTAGAAGGGAAGTAATAAAATAATACAAATAAAACATAATAACATAACGTTTCGGTGTTGTATATGTTGGTTATGAATATTTTGATATGTTGTATGCGTGCGTGGGTGAAATTATTATGTTGTATATGTGGGTTATGAATATTCAGTGAAAATAATAATAATCAAATGAAATTTGGCCAAATGTGTAATTATCCGGAAATATGTTAATTTTATGTAATTATGCACATTTAATTATGCCAATTCGAGAGGTAATCGTAGTAATTATGCGAGTGGGAGTAATTATGATAATGCCAGTCGTTATGATAACCAGACCCCGCCTCGGTGACGAGGGTGGGTTATCGATCGGAATAAGGCAATTAATCGTATGCAGTTATGCAGGTGTGGTGTAAGTATGAAAGATTAACTTAGATTAACTCGGCATCGTTGTCTAGGTTCGTCTCATTCTCGCTTATTTTTAGGTCCCCGGTTCACCCCGTTATCGCTTTAACATTTACTGAGTATGTATGTGTGTTTATTAAGGTCACCAAGTTCAGATCTCAACGCAGAAGCAGATCTTATGCATAGACTTCAGGAAAGAATCACACAACCACTTCTGTATTAATCAATTTATTACTAATTCAACCTCAACTATGATATAGTATGCGAACTCTCAATCCCGGAACGTCAACACGGCATCAATACAGTATCATCAATGATTGTCTGATTTCACTTGACAGCGGCACATGGATCCCGCGTAACGCGATGGTTGTTAGTGAGAGAGAGAGTCGTTAAAACATGCAAATACTATGCTAAGAAAACCTTAACGTTAATGAATGAAAGATACTTGAAAGATTATACGGCGATAAAACACAATCAAAACAGTTATTATTCTTAAAGGCACCAATCTCAACAGATACATCGCAGGTTATCTGACAACAGAGTGGCTCGGCGGAAGGAGGTGCCAAGAATCAATTCGTATTGATGGATCTGTTGGGAATTTATGCGATTAAGAGTACAGTCCACTAAATATTAAAGATAATACTCTTATAAATGACGGATGGCCATCACTCGGTCTCGAGTTTTTCTTCACAGCCACGGATGGCTTATGGGTTCGAGTGGGTTTGAGTGGTAAGAGTTGTCTTCAATAGTCAGTGTTCGGAGTCGGTTCTTTATGTCAAACAAACGCCTGGTGGTCGTGTGGTGAGGGGGCGGTGCGCGTCATACGTATCAATCGCTCCCCTGTCGCGGTGAACTTGGTTCGGATGTCCGTTGATACGCTGTCGTAATTCGGAACCCGGTCGGTAGGTGGCGCCCACAGCTGGCTCACAGCGTCGTCGCCAAACCGCGATTCTCGCGGCAGCAGGGAAACCGACTCGGCAGAGGTTGACCTGTCGCGGCCGAGTTGAGCTGTCAAGCGGGTCTTGCCCGCCTGCAGAGGAGACGGGGAGCCGCTCGAGTCGAGCCCCGAGAGCCGGCTGAACTCGGCTGAGTCCCAGAAGCTGAAGAGTCGAGCCGACCCGTTAGTCGCAGCTCGCCCTTGAGTCGACCCGCTCGGTCGAGCTCCTGATGAGTTGACACTTCTGGTCGGACTCGGCTGATGAGTCGAGCCGACCCTTCCGGTCGAGCTCGCTCATGAGTCGACCCTGTTGGTCGCACTCGTGATGAGTTGACTCCTGGTCGAACTCGGCTGATGAGTCGAGCCGACCCTTCCGGTCGAGCTCGCTCATGAGTCGACCCGTTGGTCGCCCTCGTGATGAGTTGACTCTCCTGGTCCAACTGGTTTCCAATGCTCAGAGTCCTTTCTTTTATGCCGAAAAATCCCTTTGGGTCCTGCCCACAAGGCGGGGTTTCCTTTTGATTTACTGTGTCAGGATCTGTCCGTGTGTAGGTGTGTTCATGTGTGTGTCCGTACGTTCGTGTGTCCTTGTGTGCATCACCCACGATATATCCCGTGGTCATATTCCCTCCATAAAATCCACGAGCAAACAATCAGGTGTTACAAATTGCCTCGAGGTCGTCTCTCTGTCTGGGTGCGATTTATCCCTTGTTTGGCCTTCTTCATGAACCAAAACACAGACGTTACAAATCGTCTCATAGGCGTCTTTGTCCGTGTTGCACCACCTGGAGGGAGGGGCACACTCCCTCCGACCCTCACAGCACACAAAGACATGGTTAAAAAGTTTTAAATTAACATTTGTCCCTTACCATTTCCCAGTTATGATTCTGTATGTAGCCTAAGGTGTGTCGTTTCCCATCGTGGTGCTTGACCCAAGTGGAGGTGCCTCCCCGAGCATATACACACTCCCATCCCGCGCTGCGGGGATACAAAGACGGCCGGGATCTCCCTTTCTCTCCGACCCTGGATTTAACATCGCTCTTTTATTAGGTATTTTATTTCGACCTGGTGGTGATTTATCCCGTTATGCTTCGGGTCGAGCCTACCCTGTTGTTAAATTCCGACTTTAACAGTGACTTTAATAGCAATACAGAATAATTGAGCTTTTTGACTTAACTAGGCAAACACGAACTTCTGGTAACCCCCGCAGCCTCGCTGTTCAGCTGAGCCAGCAGCCTTGAGAGTAACAACACCCTATTCGTCTCACTGTGGTCATCCAACCTTCTGCTCTGGGAGTGTGATTAATTTCAGGACAAGGCCCCCTCACGTTCAGACGCAGTGGTTGTTAATCAGCCCCCTCTCCTGTATACACAACCTTGAGCTGAGTTTATCTTGGCTTTTTCAGCTGCAGAGAACAAGGCGTGTTTCTCCTCTCTGTGTGCACGTGTTCCAATTAGCTCGAAATCCCTAACACACAATCAGTGATGACCCCCCCGGCCTTCTGTGGCCGTGATCCAGACAAAGGCGCCTCTGCTTCCTTTCATTGCATTCGAGTCGACACTGTTCCATTATTCGCCCATGTGCTGAGGTCATAGATGGTTGGGCTTTTTGCCTTAGCTATGTCTGGCTGACTTTCCCACTGTCTCTGCCGCCTGCACGGGTGACAGGTGTCGTTTATCAGGCCTTATCTTTCCTTGAAGCAAGGTTGCAATTCTGATCCTAGCCCTCCTCCCGTTCATTACTACAACACCTGGTGTTTTGCAGTTTGCTGCGCTTTAGTGTTTTCATTCATTATATATCAATGATGGAAGAAGGCTAGAATACAACATCGGCCACAACGCAAGCAGCCGTCCTCAGGTGAAGAACATGTCTGTCGATAAGACAGAGTCTAAATGACACGTCTTAGGCTTGGAGTGTCTATTTAAGCTGTGAGGGAGGAGAAAGAGAGCCTTGACAAAAGAATTTGCATTTGAAGAGGAATTTAGCATATTTATTCCTCTTCAAATGCAATTGTTTTTGTCAAGGCTCTCTTCCTCCTCCCTCACAGCTTAAATAGACACTCCAAGCCTAAGACGTGT
This sequence comes from Lampetra planeri, assembly GCF_965212315.1. NCBI lineage: Eukaryota > Metazoa > Chordata > Hyperoartia > Petromyzontiformes > Petromyzontidae > Lampetra > Lampetra planeri. Next base: position 9,836,890 of record NC_136136.1, on the reverse strand, counting down.
CATTTAGACTCTGTCTTATCGACAGACCTGGTCTTCGCCTGAGGACGGCTGCTTGCGTTGTGGCCGAAACGTCGTGAGAATTATTTTATTATTTTTATTATTTTATTACTTCCCTTCTACGTGACTTTACCGAAAGAACCAAGAAGATGAATCCCTGCAGTCACGAAAGCTTTAAATCGAAATGCTTCCAGTTTCTTTGTCAGTGTGCACGTGTCACTCGGAGGCAGTGTACACTGGTTGCAGAAGAACATGATTCGACATCACAGCGAGAGTGTAGGTCATCTATCCATGCTCAACCCTGTGGCCAATTTGTGAATATTAGGAACAGGTTGAATTGTCCGTTCGTTTCTCAGGCCGCTCGTCCTGGTGAGGGTCGCGGCGGCAGCATGTTGAGGAGGGCGGCCCAGACCTCCCTTTCCCTGGCGACAGACTCCAATACTACATTACTATACACAACAACACTATACACTCCACTGCTATACGCTACTATACACTGCTATACACAGACTCTAGCTATTCCTGGGAAATTCCCAGGCGTTCCCATGCCAGCAGAGCGACATAGGTTGAATTCAAATTTTGCTGATTGAATTTGCATACATGTCAACACAATGGCATGTGTTTACAAAAACATGTTTTATGGACAATGGCATGCACGGCGAGGCTGTAACTGAAGACAAATTAAGACAACGCTAACAAGGAGTGTGTGTTCTCTTATCAGCAAACATACCGACCGCATGCCATTTACAGATACAAGAGAACAACTGAATTGGTGTTTTGAGTTTTTTTTATGGCACGTTTCATATATTTACACTTGTATACAAATATTTAAAAAATGTTGTATCATATGGCCAAAAAGAGAACAATTCACTGTTTGAAAATAGCAATCGTAATGTAATTTATTCATCTGGGAAAGTTTCACCGAGTCTCGCGACTGGTGTTCTAGGAGAATCTTGCATTGGAATGTTTTGCTCAATTCCTTAACAAGTATTATTTCACGTTGGAAACAAAGGGATAAAAGTGAAAGGTTCACATGCAATAATCAGTCATCACTAACGGAGAATATAAGCACAGTGTAATATACGTATTTGCTTGTGTTGAATTAATGCCCCTGAAATGACGCACTCCCAGAAGGCCGTGGGGCTGATGGGTTCCGTGACAATTACTCTAAGTGTTTTTTATGTGAAGAGACCGATCTGTGAAGAAAATATAGTCTGCTAAGGATCCACACAGATATGTTTACAAACCCGCTAAATCGTACTACAATCTTGTTACCAGCTTGCAGCCCACTCGATTTGGTAGTTTCACACATCCTGTGTGATCTACCAACCCTTGCCTTTAAAAAGCATTGGATTAAAAAAAAGTACAGGAGACTGGGTGTAATAATTTTTCATTATAGGTATTGGAATCTGCGAATGCTCACCATGCATGCAACGAACCGTGGGCACGTAACAATCATTTACCGTATTTTCAATTATTAATTATGTCTGTATCATGTATGTTGAACTTCTTTCGCACGATACGTAGCCCACCACGCTAATCGGAGGTACAGGCGAATGACAACAAACTAAACACAAAAATCAGTTCTAAAGAAATTCGTTTTCAAACTAGATGATTTTAAAGTGCGTAACTCCAGTGGCTTCCTAATATCGGAAGGAAGAGCGTTTCAGCGCGCGATGCAGTGACCGTCTTTGTTGCATGTGTTATAGGTTCCTTAAACCCTGCAAAACAAGAGGAAAAACAGAGGCAATTCACAACCCTGAATCATACCAATTCATGACAATTCACCCAGCAGTGTAACTGCTTCCACCACGTGATCCCATTACCAGGTAGCACTGCGATGTGGAGATGTTATCTCCCTCGCTGGGTACGAAAGAGGTGGTGGAGTTCTAAAACTGTAAAAAAATTCGTATTTTACCAGGTAAGGCCCACTGAGCTGTACATCTCTTTTTCAGAAGCGACCTGGCCACAAATGATATCTCAACGAAGTGGCTTATCACGTGCCTATTTATAACAGCCAAATACTCTAAATGCATGATTCAAAATTTAGAGGGACAAACCGGAGGACCCAGAGAAAAATCCACGTGAACACGGGGAGAATATGCAAACTCCAAATATACAGGCGTCAGGGTCGGGCCTCCTGTATACCAGGCTAAGTAGTTAACATCTCGCCACAGTGGTCGTATGGATTTATCTCCGGGTCCTCCAGTTTTGCCCCACTCTGCATTTATAAACGTGCGTTTAGATTATTTGGCTACCATAAATTCCCACATACGATAAGCTACCATCAGGTGTGGCCAGGTCGCCTCTGAAAGAGAGCTCATATCTCAATGGGCTTTCGCTGGTACGTGTTTCCCTCGCTTTATGCGATTTCACATTTATACGATGCGGTTTGAATTCACTCAGATGCAGCTATGCGGCCGGACTTGGGACAACATTGTGTGTGCGTACTGTGTGTGTGCTCCTTGGCAGGCAGCTGTCTCCTCGTGCCGTTTTGCTTTGTGTGCCCCCCATTTTGTGGAACGCATCTGCTACTACCGCATAAAGCGAGGGAAACCTGTAAAATAAAAGTTGTTTAGGTAGCGTGCCGTGGGGTAAAGCGTGAATACTCCCACCTCTTCCAATACGTCCAGTCAGCGTTAAAAAGAGAAGACCAGTTAGCAGCTCGTTAGGATACCTCACACAATGGATAATAGGTTAAAATATTGATGTTAATTATTCAAACATTTATTTCTCAGAACCATATTGTGGTTAGACAAGGGGGGTTACTCGGATGAAACAAAATTCAACAAGGCGTTTCAGTCGCTAAAGTTTGAGAACCACTGCATACATACAAGATACGTGGTTCCAGGATTGGCCTCATGAGTCACCCACATCCTCACAAATTCTGACCACCGTCGCTGTCCACGGACGATCATCATACTCGACCTCGAGGGATCCCAGACAATAACGTACGTACGTTGAGCGAGCAGCATATCTGTCAACCCCTTACCTGTGCCCGACCTTATTACAGACCAATTCAGATCGTATTGCTCACCCCGTGCCCTTATAAGTCTCAACGTTCACCCTACAAAGTCCCATCACAAGGGAGAAACACAAACAAATAGACAAAAAAATATGTTTGCCCATATTGAAACGGCTGTACAAGAATACGGAGCTAACCGTGTGGGTTGACAGCTATACCTGCGCGCGGGGGGGGGGGGGGTCCGCTCTCGTTGTGCCACGGCCGCAGGTGTGCGCGCTCGTCTTCACCGCGTGCCTGCTCGCCGGGGGGCTCATGTGCTACGGGGCCCGCGGGGCCCTGGACGGCGCCCTGCGGGCCGGCCTGCGCAACGCCATGCACTACTACCGCGACACGGACGTGCCGGGCCGCTGCTTCATCAAGCGCAGCATCGACCTCCTGCAGATGGAGTTCCACTGCTGCGGGAACAGCGGCTTCCGCGACTGGTTCGAGCTGCAGTGGATCAGCGTGCGCTACCTGGACATGGCCTCCAAGGACGTGCGCGAGTGAGCGGCGCCTCTCGCCTCGGTTTTGTTTAATCGCTTAGAAATACCGCAACGTGCTTTTTAAAAATCCTTTATATTAAGTTCACTTGCTTGCTTGCTTGCGCGCTTACGACCGTGCAAATCTTTCGGTCGTTTTCTAACCCACTTCCCGTGATCCAATCGAGCTGACATTTTGCACACAGACTCTTTGTGCGTGCCAATTTATTTTCGTGAAAACGTTTTTCCAAAATGTAACACTTTTTAGGAATTTTTTTTTTATATTTAATTACCAATTGCTTAATGGTGGCAGGCAATCATCTGACCCATAGGTGGCAGCCATCTCAAGCCAGAGGACGAGAGGACTCTAGCCGCCACGCATATAAAGGATTTATAGTGAAAAACTTTGTTTTTACGGGTTAATTTTTTTCATGTGGAGCCTTATTCCAAGGCGCTTTGCGATAGTTATAAAATGACACGTAAAGGCGACAGTGGTACGCAATAAGGAGTGCGGTTGTTGTTAAAAGTGGGTGGTGTAGTTATGGCGACAGGAGAACAGGTGATAGACGTTAAGGAGGGGTTGGGGTAGGGATAGTGATAGTAATAGGAGTAGTGATAGTTATAGGGGTTGGGGTAGTGGTAGCGGTAAGGATATTGATAGTGGTAGGGGTATTGATAGCGGTAGGGGTAATGATAGCAGTGGGAGTAGTGCTAGGGGTCGTGATAGCGGTAAAATCAGTACCACTTTGTGGTACTGATCTTATATCGGCCCTGTATAGATGATGGGCCGAGTCAACCCTCAGCCAGATCTTGAACTTGCAACTTTCCGATCGCGAGCCGCTCCTCGGTCTAACGCTGAGTCACCATGGCCAGACGTGGTATTTTATAGAAAGATAAAATGGAATTTTATATAAACGTAACATTTTTGGACGATACAACAGACCCTCGTCCCTTTACCTTTTCCAACTCAAATTCCACCCCCTTCTGCCGGTCACCACCAACCGCTCCGCTTACTTTCACCTCCCTTGCCTGTCGTCCCTTTCTTTGCCCCTCGGCCCACGGTGCCCAAGCCGTCTCAAGAGCAACGTGGACGGCAAGTTCCTTGTGGACGGGGTCCCCTTCAGCTGCTGCAACCCCAACTCCCCGCGCGCCTGCATCCAGCAGGGCATCACCAACAGCTCCGCGCACTACAACTACGACTACCTGAGCGAGGAGCTCAACCTGTGGATGCGAGGCTGCCGCGAGGCGTTGCTCGAGCACTACACGGGCATCCTGGCGTACGTCGGGCTCACCGTGCTGCTCGTATGGCTCTTCGAGGTACGCAGCGGCGGCTTTGTGGGTAAAAGCCGAGTCAAGCGCGTCTCGCGATGTGTTGGAGACACTGGCTCCTTTTCCACTGCCGCATTTTAGATGAGCCAGAGCAGGGTCCCTCGCAATACTGGTGGGGTTGTTTTTAAAAAATATATCCACTGGCTGTTTGGCGTTCCGAGCTGGAGCCAAATCGTTATATCCTGGTAAAGCCTCGCACCTCCAATTGGCATGGTTGGCTACGTACGGTGTGAACGAAGTTCAACATACATACAAAACATTTGAATCTGGCTTGGGAACGAACACCAGCGCGCCCCCCCTCCCATTCCCGTGCCCCATGCTGGCCTTCATAAGTGCTCATCAAGAGCGCTCGCTCCAAAAGTCTGTACGGCCACACGACCGACCGCTCTCCCTCCATGCGCGTGTGACCCTACGCGCAGCTCTCGGTGCTCGTGGGCGTGCGCTACATGCAGACAGCCATGGAGAACGCGCTGCTGGCTGGAGATCCGGACTGCGAGTGCGAGGGCTGGCTCCTCGAGAGCGGTCTCGCTGAGACCGCACGCTCCAACTTCAACGTCATCAAGAGCCTGGGCAAGTCCAACCAGATCGACTCCGTCATGGGGAAGGAGGACCCCAACTTGGACGTTCCCGTGCCCCCTGTGCCCGCGCACTATGGGCCCAGGGATGGTGTGGCCGCCACTGGAAGACACATTCCCCTCGACAGCTGAATCACTTGTCCATGTCCCCCGGATTCTCCCGCCTGTATAGATGGTGCAACCCATTCTGATCTCTCCCGCTCTGCTCCTCCCAACCTCTTGGCTGACATTATCTTTGCAAATTACTCGAGGATAGAAGCATCACAGCCAGTTATGAGTTTACCTGGTTAGTAACATCCTTCCAATTATTGCTTAGTTTGTACCAATCTTTTCGGATAAAATTGTGTCTGTGTCTATATATCTGGATGGCTTCATGAACAAATCTTTGATAGCCAGTGGGTTTGCATAGTACCTTCATCTTGGAGAAATCAATCTCATGTGTGCCCACAGCGTTAAAACAATGATCAACCACGGCAGAGGTATTAGTGTTTCAGATCCGCCTTGTGTTCACGAACTCGGTCTGAGACATGTCGCTTGGTTTCTCCAATGTAACTACTGCTGTGATGCCGATGTTAACAGTTAGTTCCGACTCTCTGAGTTACATTACCTTGTTAAATGTCTTTACATTAACAGGCTAAATGTCTCACTAACATAGCCGCTGTTTCCCTTTTCCTCGATGTAGCGGTTGCTCTCGTTGTTTAATAGGCTGAATGTCTCATTAACACAGCCGCTGCTGCGGGAGCCATCTCACATTGACATGCTAATCTCTAATCTCGAGCAATACAATGGTTTCTTCAGCACCGTAGTCGTGGGGTTACATTAACAGATTGACATGCTAATCTCTAGCAATACAATGGCCGAAGTATATTACTGTAAATTCCATCTCTAGCCCCGTCCACTTACCCTTGGGTTGTACCCATCTAAAACCTATATAACCTCTTGGTGCAGTAGTTCTCTCGCTATATTTCTCCTGCCTCAGCAGTTTGCCTGCTGTATTTGTTTCACCTGAAGACGATTGCTTGTGTTGCGATCGAAACTTAGTGATTTATTTTTCTATCTACGTGACTTTACCGAAAGACCCAAAGAGTATGAATTTCTGCAGTCACGAAAGCTTTAAGTCAAGATTTATATATGATTTATTATAACGCGATTTTTCCATAACGCGGTGTTCTTCAGGAACGCAACTACCACCGCGATATAGGAGAATAAGACTGTACTCTAGATTCAGCCACGGATGCTCATGCCTTGGGGGCTTTGGTGAATGCGTAGGATAGCACTAATTCAGCATGCCATTCTATTCTATTCTGGATTGATAAAGCGCCTTCCACCAAGGCGCTTGACAATGCTTACCGACTCCGGGACAAAATGAGCAAAGCGCAGCTTGGCATTCGAGGCAGCGACGACTACTGGAAGCTCCATTGTCCACTATCGTCGACACAATCAGAAATATTTTGAATGAGTCGTGCGAAAAATGTTCAACGTGTTTGCAAGGCTTCATTTGACTTAAATAAGACGAAGCTATAACAAATACGAAAATAGCGTTTGCTCACATTAATGAATGTATGAGGTTAAGTAAAATAGTTTGATTTTAAAAATTAAGGTATTCTCTTGTTTGTAGGGAACACCTGTATGTTTTGAAAAGGTTAGATTATTTGAAAAATGTCATTCAACTTAAACTGCAGAAAATAACTAATTCCTGTTTTTCCTTAACCTCCATGTAAATAGTGTTTATGTTTACATGTGTAAGGACAGTACGGGGCGATGTAGGGACAGTACGGCTCCTCGTGGCCATGGTTACTAATTAACGTAACGGGAACAGACAGGGTCACGTGAGGGTAATGTGGGACCTAAGTGGTGGCTAATAATGATTGATGCGACAAGCTTTGACAGGGTCTCGTGAGGGAAAACACGTGACCTAACAGTCGTAAATTATAATAAGGGCAGAGACAGACAGGGCCAGGTGCGGTGAGAGAGGGTTCGGGAATAGGGGCGTGGCCGGGTCGTGAGGAGGATAAGAGCCGGCATGAACTGGGGCTCTGGGCTGCTGTTGTGGGGGAACTGCCGTCGCCATCGTCACCTTGGAGCGGGTCGTCTTCGTCATCCTGAAGTGGGCACCTTGTAGTCCTGGAAGGCTAGAGTTATGGTGTCTCAGAATAGAGTTACCTAAGTTACCCAAGTGTATATAGTCACTCGCGGTTACTCGTTAAGTTATCAGTGAGTCGGTGGACTTTATTCATGATAAATATACATATAACTGAACAAGAAGGTGTCTCTGAAAGCTACATATTACACATGTATATGCAAGTATGTCAATAAGTACTGACCATGTATGGCCAAGGTGCAACATCATTGGAAGAGCAGCAGAGCTCCCAGTTATGAGCTTAAATCCTAGCCAGGGTCAATCCATCCCCATTATCACCGTCATCACCCTCATCACCATCATCATCGCCGCCATCGACATCCCAATCGTCATTTTCACCACAACTTCTTGGGTTTTCCTTAAACCAAGACTCCACCAGACGCGTCTGTAAACAGTTTGCGAGAGTAGTTGTCTTATGTGAAGATTGGTCTCAACCATGGGTATGTGAAATTTCCATGAATGACATGATCGCCTTTGCCGATAAGCATTTCCCAATACTCAATCGAGCAAACAAAGGGCCATTTAAATAGTTTTTAGCATACACACCACGTGTACGTCCATATCAGGAATGTGGTTTTAAATCAAAGTTTCAGTTTTTTAAAATTTTTGTCTTTGCTTGTTTATGTTGGGAGACAATTTATTTCTTCTTATTGTAATTGTTACCAGTAGTGTTCATAATGCGGACTGCATACAGCAGAGCAGTGCTTAAGGCATGCTTGTTTAAATGCTTGTATCACACGTTTAACAATGCATCTACATTATTACATTATTAAAAATATAAATCTATAAACACTCTTGTTTATGCGTTCATTGTTGTTATTTTTCAATATCGCATATACATGTATATTCCAAGTTCGTAGCCATGGAGTCAACATTGGTGGAGACCAAATCTTCCAGGGGGTCTGGGGGTCCCCCCCCCAGAAAAAATAATCTTAATTTGAAAATAATTTCCTGCCATTTTCTGCCTAAAATATAAAAAAAATTCACTAACACGTAGGATTTACTTTTTTTTTACAATGTCTAACAGTGTATTGTATTACATTACTCTGTTTCTTCTTTTTTTATCTTTTGTTGTTTCATTGTATGTAATGGCATGATTAGGGATTAATAAAGTACAACCATAACCACAATCATATAAACAGAAATCTATTTTATAGCGATATATTGGGGGGCGGACCTTTTGAGCATATTTGAATATTGGGGGGAGTTGATTCGGCCTAAAATAAGTTTTTTAAAATTGTGTTAGCCGAGGACAGCAATTTTTTTAAGAGGGGGGGTGATGTAAAGACAGTACGAAGTGATAGAGGGACAGTATGGTTCCCCGGGACCATGGTTACTAATGGACGTGCTAATGATGATTTATGGGACAAGTGTTGACAGGGTAACATGAGGGGGAGCACGGGATCCAACGGCAGGAAAGTGTAATAAGGGCGGATATTTACAGAGACAGGTGCGGTGAGGAGAATTCGAGAATAGAGATGTGGCCGGATCAGGCCGGCAAAATCCCATCACCACCTCCACGCGGTGCCGGCTGGATTCCAACCAACGGTGAGGGTCTTTGGCGTCAGATGGAGCGACCCACCGGCCAAAGTATTTCTGTGTCGCATCTATGGCAACGTCAAATCAACTTGGAACAAGCTAGGGCGCCCCCCGGGGGAAATGCGCGCCGTCCTCGCCCAAACGACACGAGAAGTGGACGAGGGCTACCTGCTCATGGATGGGGCAGGCTAAAGAAGTTAGTCTGACTACGGCTGGGAACACTCAACATCGGAACATTGACAGGGAGAAGTCGAGAATTGTCAGCTGCCCTAAAGGCCCGTCGTATCGACATCGTATGCATCCAAGAAACGGAGTGGAGTGGAGCAAAGGCCAGGGAGATTGGAGAAGGATACAAACTGTTCTACAACGGTGAAAGAAACACCAAGAACGGCGTTGGAATCGCAGTCAGCCAAAATCTACGAGACAACGTCGTGGCTGTCCACCGTGTTTCCGACCGCCTCATGTCCATCGAAATCGACTCAAACCACCTACGCCTCCGGGTGGTATCTTGTTATGCGCCGCAGCCTGGCTGCCCAGCAGATACCAAGGAGGAATTTTGGGAACAATTTGATGGACACATGCAATCGATAAATGGAGAAGAGCAGTTAGTAATTGGTGGAGACCTAAATGGACACGTTGGAAACGCCTGGGATGGATACCCTCGAAACCATGGTGGCCAAGGATATGGTACCCGGAACGATGAGGGAAACCGAGCCCTGGACTTTGCAGAAGCCCATGATCTTGTCCTCGCCAACACCTTCTTCAAGAAGAGACCGTCCCATCTCATTACGTACGCCAGTGGTGGGAGATCAACTCAAATTGATTACTGGCTTGTCAAGCGGGATAAGCTGAAAACGGTGACAAACACTAAAGTCATACCATCGGACAACATCGCCCCACAACATCGCATCCTGGTCATGGACATGAAAATGGACATTGGCCAGCAACATCGCCCACCAACAACGGGACAGCAGCGAATTAAGTGGTGGCGGATGAAGGAATGCAAGGATCAGCTGAGAGTCGCCCTCAATCAGATTGACGTGAACACCAACCGACCAGCGAATGCGATTTGGGAAGATCTCGCCGGCCAACTGTGCACAGCAGCAACGGAAGCACTGGGGCTAACTAAGCCGGGAAAACACTTCATTGACAAGCAAATATGGTGGTGGAACGAAGAAGTTCAGCTAGCAGTGAAAGAGAAGAAGCTAGCTTTCAAGAAGTGGCGCCAAATGCTCGCAGATCTGGATTACCAACAATACAGAAACTGCAAATCGGCAGCGAAGCGAGTAGTAGCAGCGGTGAAATTAGCTCAATACGACCAACTCTATGTCGAACTGGACACCCCAGAAGGTGCCAATAAGATATATCGACTGGCAGAGGCGCCATCGTTCGACTCAGGATATTGGTCAGGTCAAATGCATAAAGGATGAGAATCACAGTGCTCTCAGAGACCCGCCCGCCATCCTTCAACGCTGGAGCGACTACTTCTCTGGAATCTGCAACCAGGAATTTCCCCACCCACCTATTATTAGCGCTGAACACGTCCTCGGTCCGGTTTCACCTATCACCATCACCGAAGTGGATCAAGCTATCAAGAGAATGAAGAATGGGAAAGCGACTGGCCCGGACGATATCCCTGCTGAGGCCTGGAAGATCCTAGGCAGGCAGGGTGCTGCCCTCCTTACCCAGCTCTTCAGCACCATCACGAGCACCGGTGAGGTCCCAGAAGCCTGGTCGACCAGCACAACGGTTCCAATTTGGAAGGGTAAAGGGGACGTGGCAGAATGCTCGAATTACAGGCCAATCCGGCTCCTGTGTCATGCGATGAAGATCTTTGAGCGAGTTTTGGACACGAGGATTAGAAACATCATCACCCTATCACCCAACCAATGCGGCTTCGTCAAAGGATGTGGCACTACGGACGCCATATTCGCGGCGAGGCTCCTGCTGGAGAGGCACAGAGAGAAGAACAAAGCTGTGCACGTGTCGTTCCTCGACCTTGAAAAGGCATTTGACAGGGTCCCCCACGACCTCATCTGGCACTCGCTTCGATCCCATGGAGTCCCTGAAACCTACGTGCATTTGGTGCAACTCCTATACAAGAACGTCACCAGTGCAGTCAGGTGTGCAGTGGGCATATCACCACCATTTCCCATCAGCGTTGGAGTGCACCAAGGATCGGCCCTGTCACCACTCTTGTTTATCCTGTGCATGGACACGATCACTGCCGACCTGCACACGCCCCTGCCATGGTCAATTCTCTACGCGGATGACGTCCTCCTCTCAGATGAAGAGAGAGGAGAAGTGGAAAGACAAACGCGCCTCTGGAAGGAACGTTTGGACGAAAACGGGATGAGGTTCAACATCAAAAAGACGGAGTATATGGAGTGTGGCCCCCAAACCGACGGCACCATCAGCATTGACGGAGAAGATCTGAAGAAAGTGACGGACTTTAAGTACCTGGGCTCCACCATCAGCTCAGATGGTAGCATCACGACTGATGTGAGGTCACGAGTCAATGCAGCATGGATGAAGTGGAGGCAAGTCACCGGAGTCCTCTGTGATCAGAAAATGCCAGATAGGCTGAAGGGAAAAATTTACAAGACCATCGTCCGACCGGTGGCACTCTATGGATCCGAGTGCTGGCCAGTCACAACTGTACACGAACAAGCTCTCCACACCATGGAGATGAGGATGCTCAGATGGAGCCTCGGACTCACTCGATGGGATCGTGTCATGAACGAAGACGTTCGGAAGCGACTTGGTGTGGCCCCCATTGCGGACAAGATGCTTGAGGCAAGGCTTCGGTGGTACGGCCATGTGATGCGAAGTGAAGAGTCATCAGTGGCCAAGACTGCCATGCGTATTGAGCCAGAGGGCCACCGTCCATGCGGACGTCCGAAGAAGCGATAGATGGATCGAATAAAGGAAGACATAAAGACGGTCAACGCATCCCCTGAAGATGCCCTGGACCGAGCCAAATGGAGAAGACAATGCTGAAAAGCGGACCCTGCGCCACAGCGGGAACAACGCTAGGAAGAAGAAGAAGGCGTGGCCAGATCAGGCGAGGCATAAGAGCCGGCACGAAACGGACCTGGGGGCTGTTGGTGTGGGGAATCGCCATCGTCATCGTCACCTTGGAACGGGTCGTCTCCATCGTCTGCAATATGTCTTGACACTAGAAGCTATGTTGTCTCCGAATAGAGTCGTCTAACTACCCAAGTGTATATAGTCACCCGTGGTTACTCGTTGTCAGTGGATTTTATTCATAATAAATATACAGAAAGACAAGAGGGTGTCTCTACACATGCACGCACGCAGATTCACGAATGGATAATTACATAAGCCGTGGTGGTAGAGACAGGCGAGTGGGGAGGGGAGCGCCACTGCGCCATGAACCCGGTGACCTCTGAGCTTAATTCCCAGCCCACGGCCAACATCAGTGACGAGACATCTGGTAATTATTATTTGAAGGGTCAGCGGCCTGGCCACCACTCCCCCCCCCCTCTGTAAATCTATCACCCCAACCGTTGGGAAAGAACCATCTGAGGACCCAATCAAAACCATCACCTTGCCATACATAGCAGGGGTAACCAAAAATATTTCTAAAATCATGAGCAAACACACGATCCAGTTTCGATTTAACACAGTACATAAACTAAGCTGTGTCTGCATCAGTAGTTACATTGGGGAAACTAAGCGACATGTCTCAGATCGTGTTCGTGAACATAAGGCAGATCTGAAACACGGTAGGACCAATACCTCGGCCATGGCTGATCATTGTTTTAATGCGGTGGGCTCACATGAAATTGATTTCTCGAAGACGAAGGTACTTTGCAAACACACTGGCTATCAACAAAGATTCGTTCATGAAGCCATCCATATATATAGACACAGACACGATTTCAACCGCGAAGATGGGTACAAACTGAGCAATCGTTGGAAGGACGTTATTAACCAGTTCAAGTTATAACTGGCTGTGATGTTCCCATCCTACCACCTTCCGATGTTACTTGTTATTTTTCGGCTCTCTGATTTTTACATTAACAGATTAAATTTCTCACACTAACACAGCCACCTTGCGCGCCATCCTCGAGGTTGCTGCTCGGCGATCTGCCGTTAACATGCTAATCTTTCACATTAACATGCTAATCTCTCACATTAACATGCTAATCTCTCACATTAACATGCTAATCTCTCACATTAACATGCTAATCTCTCACATTAACATGCTTATCTCTCACATTAACATGCTAATCTCTCACATTAACATGCTCATCTCTCACATTAACATGCTAATCTCTCACATTAACATGCTAATCTCTCACATTAACATGCTCATCTCTCACATTAACATGCTAATCTCTCACATTAACATGCTAATCTCTCACATTAACATGCTCATCTCTCACATTAACATGCTAATCTCTCACATTAACATGCTCATCTCTCACATTAACATGCTAATCTCTCACATTAACATGCTAATCTCTCACATTAACATGCTCATCTCTCACATTAACATGCTAATCTCTCACATTAACATGCTCATCTCTCACATTAACATGCTAATCTCTCACATTAACATAGCCACCTTGGCGTGTCGCTGTGGAGGTTGCTCGGTGATCTTACATTAACATGCAAAATTTTAACCGGCATCCCTTTGATTGGTGGAAAACCCACCACCATATTGGCTGTTGACATTTGGGCTATGCCCATTTCAAATCTTTATAAACAGTTGTCTTTAGAAGCTAACCCCCCTTTTCCTGATGACGACCGCTTGTGTTGCGATCGAAGCGTCGTAGCTTTTTGTTATTTCTTTTAACCTTTCTACGTGACTTTACCGAAAGACCCAAAGAATATGAGTACCCTGTATGGCCTTAAAAATACTTTCGGAGCAAGTGCTTTGAACGAGCACCTATGAAGGCCCGCACAGCACACGAGCAGGGGGCTGTGGGTGGCCAACACCACACGCGGCCGCCTTTGTCTCCCCAATGGTGACGTGTACACACCGCACCAGGTACGTTACTGAAGTCAAGGCAGAGTCGACCTAAGCGGAGGCCCAGGGCCAGGACCACACTCGCACTCTGCAGAGCAGTTGGCAGAGCAAGCACACATGCAGTGTAGTACTCCCACGCAGAAGGGCGCATGGGTCAGAGGGGGTTAAACTTAGGACCTTCTCGCTGCGAGGCGCGCTGTAACAGGATAACAATGAATGAATGACACATTACGTTCATGCAGAGGGAAGGCAGTTGGCGTCAAGGGGGTAGTCTCAGATGGGCTTTTTTTGTTCGATCCACAAATCGGATTTTAAGATCTAGAAACCATTTGTCAGGAATCACTTTTAACCGTTTAAAAATGTTGCGTACAAAATATCACAACTTCACCCATGCTCGAACACATGCACAGGTATTCAAAATATCGTTCGAACATGGATCAAGCTTTGTATCGTGAAAACCCCATTAAATCGGGAAATAAAAAATACGTCAATTCCCGTTCCAGTATGATTATTTTCTTATTTTAATATATAAAAAGCCAGAACCCCGATGCCACGTAAACTCCGCAACGCTATCATTAATAATCATGAACGGAACATTACACTGGTCAACAAAAAAAAAATTCTGGCCTGGACTTTTGCAGCTGTTTTAGACTAATTTCAGGGTGCTAATTCCAAATCTGATCTCAGATTTGCTCTATCACATCTCATTTTTAAATCCTTTATATTAAGTTTGCTTGCTTGCTTAGAACCGTGCAAATCTTTCGGTCGTTTTTAACCCACTTCCAGTGATCCAATCGAGCTGACATTGTCCACACAGACTCGTTGTGCGTGACAATTAATGTTCGTGAAATTTTTTTTCCAAAATTTAACACTTTTTAGGACAAAAATATTATATTTAATTACCAATTGCTTAATGGTGCAATGCAATCATCTGACCCATAGGTGGCAGCCATCTCAAGCCAGAGGACGAGAGGACTCTAGCCACCACGCATATAAAGGATTTATAGTGAAAAACTTAGTTTTTACGGGTTATACTTATTATGCTATCGGCATACCCCATTTTCATTGATTTTACCCGAAATTAACTCTGTCACTTATGATTGCAAGTTGTTGCGAGTCAGTGACTGCTTTAGTGTTAAAATATGGTGCTGTATTTTTAGGATAGTGTGTTTATAATATCATTTATGTAGATATCCACATTTATTTAATATTTTTCTTCTGCAGTTTTTATTGAAAATGCAATATTTTATATCTCAAAAACCTGACGTGATAGATAAAAACTGATGCCAGATTTGGAATCAGCACCCCTTAAACCGTTGGAATACCTCATGCCAGAAAAAGTGTGTTGACCAGTGTTATTTTCGATCAAATATTTCAAATTTACTGCAATACACCCGTCCTTAAACGGGCTGTAAGCTAGTTCCTTATATGGGTAAACCCACGTCCAAATTCCTCTATGGGCCTAAAATATGAACATAATTAATCATTCATTCTGTTGCAGATTCTTGTTTATGCTATCAATACAGCCGCATGTTGAAGCATATTCCGGAAGAGGTTTTGGAGCTCTTACCAAAAAACCCACCACCAAAGACAAAGATCCCCCGTGTAGTCTTGACAGACTGTTGGTGAAAGTGCAGATCGCGAGCAACTATGAAGGCCGGCACGACACACAAGGGTGGTGGGTGACCACCACCACGCCCGGCCGCCTTTGTCTCCCCAGTGGCAATGTTTTTACCACCGCACCAGGTACTCATTTGAGGCTGAGTCGACCTAGGAAATGCCTAGGGCAGGTTCAGATAATCGTCACCGGTGTTGTTGGCTGGCCGTGAGCGGGAATCGAACTCGGTTCAACAGGTTCGTAGCGCAGCGCGCTAACCGCTGCACCACCGCTCCCCACCGCTTCCACGTGCGGTCCACGTGCGCGCCGCCGTGCTGAGTATCGCGCGCTCCGATTGGCTGAGGCGTCGCTCGAATCGCGCGCTTCGATTGGCTGAGGCGTCGCTCGAATCACGCGCGGTCTTCTTGGACAGGGGGGGCCTCGTTAAACTCCCGTGGTGTTTTTTTTTGCGCGTGAACTTCCGACGCGGTTTAAACTTTAAGAGTATCTCTTGATTTGTTGTTGTCGTCGTTGTATATTCGTGTGAAGAATTAGAAAGAAAAACAATCGCCATGGCTTGCGTTTGAAAGGTTCCTGCCGACCGGACGCTCTGTGTAAGTGCGTGCGAGTGTGAACTCGTGGAGCTTGTTGAGTGTTGTGTGGGCTAGGCCTCGCCATGCGACGTAGCGTATCGCGACAACAGCGCGGCGTTCGCGATAAGGGGACATTCATTTAGTCCGTGCACGCAGAAATCTGTCAACTTGATCCCTCTCCCCTCCTCCCTGTACGCGCGCGGACTTTGTACCACTCCCCCCCCCCCCCCCACGAATCCTATAGAACGGCCGATATTTAATCCACGCAGAAACTATCATGGATAATAATATTAACGTGTTTCAGCAAACAGATAGTGCACTGCCGCCTGCATTAAATAATTAAGTCGCCTACCTTGTCCACTGATGTTGCTGAGCTGCGTGATAGCTGCAGTCAGGGGGGCACGGTGGCACACGAAGTGACGCCTCTCCCACAGTCCCACCGCTCCCTGTAGGACTTGTTGTCTGACAGCTGAAGACACTGAACTGTGGCTCATTTGAAGGCCAATGTAGACACATTATTATCAGTAGACCCCCCATACGCACGTGCACGCATTTGGGTTACCCCCTCCATGCGTACGCACTAAATGGATCGCCCCTAACTCCCTATAGCACCACGGCGTTTGCTGTGATGGATATACTCAGTAGGGCCTTACCTGGTGAAATAAAACAAATAGTTTAAGAGTTTTCAGGTTTGAATATCTCGTGGTTGAAGTAGATTGTTGCCACACATCCGTCTCTCTGCTGCATACACAAGTAAAGTATTTCTTACACAACACATCAGCCGGCATGCGAGTCCGCAGTGTCTGGAGCGTTGTTTTAGGACGAGCAAATTCTGGACCGGTTTCGACATGCGGTGTCTCATCAGCAATCGGGCTTGCTTCAGTCGGTGCTGGTGAACTGCCGAGCTCACGATGTGGGTCCAAGTTGTACGCAAAGTTATATAATGGCTCAATATTGATTTGCGTCGTGAATATATTAATAACTAAATGGTTTGCACAGCAGGCGTTGAACAAACTTATTGGCAACCAGGAGCAGCAGGAATACTCACCAAGTGACAGGAAGCAGATGAGTAAAATAGTTATTGACAGCTGCACATTGCCGTCCGCAGTGAAGAGAGACCTCGAGTTACAGGGAATGGATATTGGTGAGGATCTGAAGTTTCTGAGATAATTTTCTCTGCTTTTTTTATCATGTTATTCCAGATTGTTTTTGACTTGGAGGATTTCAAGTTTCCCTGAACGCCCCACAACTGCCATGGCCACGCAAGTCGTGGCACCAAAGAAGGCGCTTGCGCCAACGGTGGCGCAGATCAATGCGGAGTACATCACCCAGGTATGTCAGGCCGATTCATTGTCCAGTTTGCATGGATTTCCTTTAGGTGCATGTAGTTTTCATAACGCGAATTGGATGAACGTATGAGGGACACATTTTTTTCATAACGTGGATGCGAATTGGGTATATAACGCAATCGAGTGAACGGAACTACTTCCCGCGAGTAGGAATAAGCAATCGTACAGCGGCCTCGGCGTAGCATCACACAAGACGGGATGCTGCTGGATGCTTTTAGATGATACCTACGCGCCTCAGTCTTTGTTCAGCCTGCGTACGCACCTTATGTGTTATCGCGGACTGTGCTTTACCCCTATATTATTTATTACAATGCGATTTGTCCACAACGCCGTGTTCTTAAGGAACGCAACTACTACCGCGTTACAGGAGAATAGACTGGAATGCGAAATAACCCCACTGCAACTCTTGCCTGATAGGAGGGCACTCGAGCTGGTCAACCCAATCATTTTAGTAATCGATTATTGCAACGATTATTGGTTTGGTTTTTCGACTAATCGGATAATACGAAAATAGTTAGTGAAAAAAAATCACACCTGGGAACCTCTGTTCCCACGCATGCTACTGGACGGAAGGTAATGGGCAAGGCACGGTGAGGTCATCCGTGATTATTGGTAATAACACGCCGTGCCGTAGCTTGTAGGGGTTTCCTGCCTTCGTGAAGCAGGACGTTGGGCTACTCTCATTTTTAAAGGGGTCTTAGCAATCGACCACAAACAATACTGCATACCTGTCAACCCCTTATCAGTGCCTACCTTATTACAGGCCAATTCAGACCTTATTGGTCACTCCGTGACCTTATAAATCTCAACATTCATCCTACACAGTCCCATCACAAGGGAGAAACAAACAAATTAACCTTATGGCAGTACCCCGGGGTACCATGGTAGTACCCCGGGGTACCATGGTAGTACCCTGGGGTACCAAAGTACCCTGGCTCTCGCATAATGTCCGTGATGCAGTCATTTTTAGTCTGTTGATGGTCGGGGATGCGGCAATCGACTTGTCTTGACGAGCTGTACACGATGCACTATGGTGCATACGAACGTTCAGGGTTTTAGCGCAATCGTCCTCGCTGCGTTTTGTATTATTTGGTACCCCGGGGTACCGCCATAAGGATGAAATAGACATGCAAAGAAATGCCCGTATTGAAACGGCTGTACGCCGTGTGGACCTGGAAACTAAATTTCCCTATACAAGAATACGGGTAACCTTATGGGTTGACAGGTATGCAATAGTCATTTGCATTATTTGGCCTATTCATCCATCTTCCCAGTTCTAAAAATCGTCCTCTTCTGCTAAAAATCTCACCCCTTGCTGCCTGCACTAACGGCTCCTTGTGTATCATGTCCAGGCTTAAGACTCATCTTCTCCACCTACTTCTAAAAGAAGATGTAAATGCTGAAAGATGAGCGGTTGAAATGATTTAACTGTGTCCCCTCTGTTGTATGCCTGTAGCTCTCAAACCAGTACTGGGCACCACACATAAAGAAGAAATTACCCTTCAACCCAAAGGTAAACAGGATTGGAACATTAAATGAGACTCGCACTACTGCATAGGATGGGAAATGCCTTTTGACAGAATAATATCCTCATCCCATTGTTAACCCGAATCCTAACCAGCCAGGATGTAATGGTTTGTTACATCCACTGAAATAGATTTTTATGTTCCGTGACAATAATTTTTTATATCAGAGGCGAATATTTAGATTTTTATTAACCAGCCAGAATGACTCCGACCGAATTGACTTCATTGACATTGGAAAATGTATTTAGAAAAAATATGTATGCACATGGTTGATGTTATAAATATAGTAGAGGCATATTGTACTTTGAACTTTAATGCAAGGCCTTATTTTGAGTGGCCACTGAGTTCCATATTCAGATGGCCACTACTCTGTTGTGAGCCACTGAACATCATTTCCATACTTAAACTTGCCGTGTAATACCGTCCACATTTTTTTACTTTTTTCATTGTTATCTTTTTAACAGGTGATCGAAGACATATATGAGAGAGAAATGTTAAAGACAAAGTAAGTGTACACTGCACTGTTTGGTTTTGCTCACGTTGGTCCAGCAACTAAATTGTGAAATGTTTGGGCTTTTAACCAGGTAAATAATTGAAAATTGGAGTTAAAGGGAAGGTGAATGATGTTGTACGTAGCCAATCATGCTAATCGGAGGTTCCGGAAATGTTGATTAAGGCACTGATACCATTCATACGCTAAACATGTGTGGTGGAATACAATTTACATAAAATGAATAAAGGAATACTTTTCTTTTGCCTCCGTTAAAATTAATATCACACCTATATTCTCTCCCAGTTGAATTAATTTTTGCTCTGTCGTGTTACTTAATATGACAAGGTATCGCTGTGGTTTGAATGCCCAACTCGCAATCACTTTGTGAGTTCATTCGGACAATCAGCTCATTCAGTTAATTCAGCCTACCATGCGCTTGAGGTCGATATATCAAGAAAAAATACAAAGACCCCCCATATAGCCTTAACAGACTGTTGGGACAAGGCCTGTTCGCGAGCACCTATGAAGGCCGGCACGGCACACGAGTGGGTGGGTGGCCAGCACCACGCCCGCACCAGGTACTCATATGAGGCTGAGTCGACCTAGGGAAGGCCCAGGACTGGTTCAAATAATCGTCACTGGTGTTGACTGTGAGTGGGATTCAAACTCGAGTCACCAGGTTCGTAATGCAGCGTGCTGACCGCTGCGCTACCGCTCCCCACTACGAGCAGTCCCCAAATTACAAACGGGTTCCGTTCCTGAGACCTGTTCGTAAGTAGGAACTGTTCGTAAGTTGAAGACTGCCTGTACCACTTCACAGAAAGTCAACAGTAGTCATCGTTTGGAAATACTGGCTCCTGCCACGGGAACTTGGAATGTTTGCCATTGCCTCGGCCACCGACAGATGTGAGTGCAGACAGATCCTTTGTTCCCGGGAGAAGAAAGCCCGCTGTAAATTTGCAAGTGCAGGCACCGTGTAAATCCTTGCATGTAGACGGTGCAGCCATCTGAGTTGTTTGGCTCAACGCTGAGCAGTAATGGTTGCTGTAAATGGGTCGCTGTATTTTTTGTGTTCTCTTTCAGGTTTGCCATCAGAAAAATCATGCTCTTGGAGTTCAGGTGAGAATATCTGAAGTATTTATTTGTATATGAATGTCAGTGACCAACTACGGTGTATATTTGCAGATTGAGACGTTTGTTCAGTTTTAAGTAAAAAGAAACTCGTATTTTTTTTTACAAATAACAATTTTTAGTCAGTTTTTTTCTGTTGACTAAAAATGGTGCATTAGTGATGTTGAATGTGGAATCTCTCATTTTTGCGCCTGCCATGAAAGAAGCCATCAACGAAATCATTGACGTTATTTTATGACATCCAACATCAAATTCTGTCCTGCAAACAAAAGCACACTTTTATGAACACAAGCCCTTCTTTCTCATTGTGCGTTGGTGAACAAATCGAGAGGCTGATGATAATCCTGACCCCTATTTGCCCAATCCCTATAAGACCGATCCACCCGACCACATCACAGTACCTCGTTTGTAACGGGTGGGCTCAGCTCCTGCATGCACGCAGTGGCCCGGAAGCCGCGAGAGACCGTCTTACCCGTGCTCACCTTTCGTCTCGCCCCCGTGTCGGATTGGCAGCCAGTACCTGGAGAACTATCTGTGGCCAAACTACACGGCGCAGACGAGCAGCAAGGCGCACCTGCTGTCCATCTGCTGCATGCTCAACGAGAAGTTTCGCGAGAACGTGTCGGCGTGGGAGGCAAGTCTCGAGGCTCTCTGATGCAGGTGTTAAGATGTTAAAACACCAAACTGAAACCTTTTACAAGGAATCGTGTCAGAATATGTTTTTTGTTTGCATGTTTACTACAAGTATGTGTGGTTAATGCAGACATGATTTCTTGTAAACAGTTTCAGTTTGGTGTTTTAACATCTTAACACCTGTTTTGTTGCCAGAAAAAAGGGGAAAACCTATTTTCATATTTCGGTACTGTCAAAGGAGGTCCCATGATGTAGCTGCTCAAACCCGAGCTCTCATTACTCTGGTGTTTGTCTTTGTGCTGTATACCTTTTGGCATCCTCTGGTCTAAAACCTTTTGAGACTAGGTTCCAAAGAAAGCTGTCTCTGTTGTGGACCAATCAGTTTCAAAGGCAATGCATATACTATAAGAGTATGTTTTTTTATTGCATTCTGACCACATGTATTGGGGTTAATGCAGACATGATTCCTTGTCAAAGGTTTCAGTTTGGTGTTTTAACATCTTAACACCTGTTTTGTTGCCAGAAAAAAAGGGGAAAACCTATTCTCAATTAATTAACTATTTGTACAGCAGACTAGTAGTTTCCAGATGAGTTGATGAGAAGTAGTACGTGAATTTGATGATGCATGATGATGATTATGCATTCCTCCACCATTCATCGCAGTTGCGTTGGCTCACAAATATCAGAGACCGAGCGAGCGCAGGTGGGGAGGTGGGACCGGAAAGGAAGAAACATTGAAACAACCCAGAACACGTTCTGCTCTCCCATGCCACACGCGCACGCACGCACGCCACGCACAGGCCTTCAAGTTGCGCCCGCAGCACGTGCCAGCGTTCTTCCAGCGCGTGCTGGCCACCTCGCTGTCGGAGGAGGGCTCGGCGGTGACACTGCGGGAGCAGACGCTGCTGCTCGTCTTCCTCGACCACTGCTTCAACAGCCTGGTGAGCCATGCGGCATCGGAGCAGCACTGCACAGTGGTTGATTTAATAATCATTTAGTCCATTTGCTATTATAACTAAACTATACTAAACTGTTTTTTATTTGATCAAATAAGGCCCACTGAGCTGTGTAGCTCTTTTTCAGAAGCGTCCTGGCCATCGCAAATGATAGCCCAACGAGAAGTGGCTTAGCATGTGGAAATTTATAGCAGCCAAATACTCTTAAATGTATGAAGCTAAAAAAGAGAAGGACCCGGAGAAAAATCCACGCGACCACGGGGAGAACATGCAAACTCCAAATATGCAGCAGGCATCAGGGTCAGGATCGAACCCGCGACCTCCTGTATACCAGGCGAGGTCGTTAACATCTCGCCACCGTGGTGCCCACATATTTGTGCCATTGTTATGGAGTGTAGTTGTCAAGACGGCACTTTATTTCACAGTCCTATATAGTCTGACAGTCGGGAGCAGCATTGGCGCGTAGGAATCCCGATTGAATGGTTTGCCGGTATTTAAAAAAATTGGCAAATCTGGACCATTACACGTGTCACGCGATAACCCACTCGTTTCAAGTAACGTCGAGGGGGTCTTTAACGTCCACTTTGAATTAGGCGATGTGTATTTGTGTTTGGTTAATACACACCCGCAAGTAATAACGAGGGGGGCCTGCTCAGCCAGCGGCCCAAATATATAAAGTTTATGCTCACAATGTGCCGTCGAATCATGTGAAAGAAGGTCATTGCCTATAAACATCTGACAGATCACCGCCTGGTTTAACCAAGCCCGACAGATGTTTAGACAAGGAATTTCAAACCGGTCCAGAGTTTGCTGTTATTAAAGTAATGCTGCTAAAACAAAATCAGTCTCAGCGGGTCGTGTGGCCGTTGGGACGCGTAGCAAATACTTTTATTTATGTTTGAGGTACAGATATCGGAAGGTAACGTATTATCTGCTTATTTAATTTTTTACTTATATTCTCCACAATGCTGCTCATGATTTTTTTAGTTTATATATATATAAATTATATGTTAGGTTTACCTTTAGGCTAACAAGACGGCACCCTCCCGCTGGGTTCTATCTCGCACCAACACGTTTACGCGCCGGTTGACAATTTGGGTTCTTGTTAACGATCCACTGAGTGTCAGAAGACAGTTGGGTTGTGCATTATAGCAAGGGGAGCCACGGTGGTGAGATGTTAAATACCTCACCTGGTATACAAGAGGTTGTGGGTTCCATCCCAACCCTGACGTCCGCTGTATATTTGGAGTTTGCGTGTCTCTCCCCCCATGGACGTGTCGATTTTTCTCTGGGTCCTCCGGTTTTTCCCTCCACATTTAGAATCAATGCTTTTGATTATTTGGCTGCTATACATTTCCACATGATAAGCCGCTTCGTTGAGCTATTATTTGTGGCCAGTTCGCTTCTGAAAAAGAGCTATATAGCTCAGTGGGCCTTACCTGGTAAAATTAAAATTGTAAAAAAAATGTGGATAGTAAGTCCTCGCTTAAAAGGTTTTAACACCGCACGTTTTCACTATAGGACAATTCTGCTGGTAAAAACGCACCCGTTTTAACGCAGACCGTTACAACACGATTTATGAGCGGTCGACGACAAACAACTTTCTTGAGCTCCGTGGCTGAGCGCTTTGGGAATTCTAGGTATACGCATAGAATGATACGGTATGCCGCAGACCCTCATCTTAGTTCTTTATCTCGCCATCTTCCAGAAATTCCTCACTTAACGCGGTACTTTTCAGGAACGCGTCTACCGTGTTAGACGAGGAATTCCGTACATGGGAATTTAGCATCCTGCATCGCAAACTGTCACACCGCACATTATTGCTTTCTTTTGAGATGAGGGTCAAAAGAAAGCTGCCTCTGGTGTGGACCAATCAGTTTCAAGGACAATGCATATATTATCAGAGTATGTTTTTTTGTTTGCATTCTGACCACAAGCACTGGTTAATGCAGACACGATTACTTATCAAAGGTTTCAGTTTGGTGTTTTAACATCTTAACACCTGCCAGAAAAAAGGGGAAAGACCTATGATCAAGCGTAATCATGAATAACAAAACACTGCTGCTGTCTGCACGTGCTGCTGTTGTCCAAATGATGGGCCACATTGTTGAGCTATCGTTTGTGGCCGGGTCGCTTCTGAAAAATAAGCTAATACCTCAGTGGGCTTTGCTTGGTAGGATGGGGGATGGTTTAGTTGTGTTGGTGTTTGGGTGATTTGTTTACCTTTCTTATACTTTGCACTACTGTCGTGCTTTTGTACTGTTTGTTGTAACGTTCTTACTCACCCCTCCTGGACATCTCTGAAAAAGAGCTTCATAGCTCATTGGATTCCTCCTCCAGTATGAATATTCTGATTGTTGTTGTTGTTGCTGCTGCTGCGGCCGTTGTTCGATGTTGCGGCCGGCTAGGAGGTGGACGTGATTCGCGAGCAGGTGCAGCGTCTCATCTCCCTGCCTACCTGGGTGTGCCTGCTGCCGGTGAGCTTACACGGCCACAGCTCGCGGAAAACATTTAGTACAAACGTAGGATTCTACTTATTCATTTTTACTGCACAGCGTCGCGTATACGACCGCCGCGTGTCCGCCCTGACCAATTAACCGCACATATCCAGTGCCCCCTTTGTGCACGGTAGAGCTGCCTTTACATAGAGGTGTTCGCTAATCTGATGTTTTCGCGTTCACTAATGCTTTCTTAGTCACGCATTCATCCGCTTACTCCTGAAAGTACAGGTGGGATGGTCCAGAGTGTGACTTAACACACGTTGGCACGTGTCCCTTAGTCTCGTCTGGAGCAAGAGCTCAGGAAGACGCCCAAGCTGAAGAAGTTCTGGAATCTGATCAAGAAGAGCGACGAAAAGCTGGAGCCAAAAGCAAAGGAGCAGTAAGACTCGAGAAACACACTCGCACGCACGCAGGCACACTCGCACGCAGGCAGGCACACTCACACGCAGGCAGGCACACTCGCATGCAGACACACGACAGCTGCCATTCGCCACTCGGTAGCGATGATGTCACCGCAGCTTGCATTCTAGGCTAGGTACACTTTAAGGCCAAATGAAGTGTCAAAGGCTCGCTTGCAGGAGTTTTCAGGACAGACCCAGAGGTCATTGGTTAACGGACTGAGATGACTGGTAGATGCGCAAATACACGGACATGCATACCGACACACATTTTCACACTCATAAAATACAAAGATCCCCGTATAGCCTTAACACTGTTGAGGGAAGTACTGTTAGCAAGCACCTTCGAAGGCTTGCACAGCACATGACGAGGAGGTGTGGCCAGTACTCTGCCCGACTGCCTTTGTCTTCCTAGTGGTGATGCTTACACGTAGCACCAAGTACTCATTTGAGGCTGAGTCAACTAGGGAAGGCCCAGGAATGGTTCAGATAACTGTCCCTGATGTTGGCCGTGAGTGGGTATCGAAATCTGGTTCATAGCACGGTAAGCTAACCACTACACTACTGTTCCCCACATACACGCATTCACACAAACAGACACTCGCACACAAAGCAGATAGGTGTCAGTATCATAGAGAAAATGCTTTGACGTGGAGTAGCGAACAGAGGATGGATGATAATGATGAAGATTTAACGATGATGCTTGCCCTGACTCTTTCAGGGCTGATTATGAGCGCCGGTTCCTTTCAAGGCTCATCCAGAAGTTTGTTTCCGTCCTCAACTCTATTCCCGCAAAAGGTGGGTGCAACAAGGGCACTTTGTGGCAGGAACAGAATCCTGGTAATCATGGTTTTGTATTATAACAGCAATCGTGTTATTAATGTACCCAGGGAACTTTTGTCAGAGAGGACCTTGAATTGCAATGTTGTGCCAATACCATTAATGGGTGATTTGGTTATGGTTATCGCCTCCTCCACATGGTGGTACTACTTGGTTTACAGTTATATATTTGCCTCTCAAACAGAAAGAGGAGTGAGAGGAGAGAGTTTGTCTTTTCCTCAAATTAGTTTATTTGAATGTGGGTGGAAATGTAGAGTTCATGTAAACAATCCAGTCATGCGAGAGTGCCGGGGATTTCCGTATGCGCCGCTGTGCCTGTGGAATATAAAAAAATAAAATGTAGTACATTAATTAATTAATGTTGATTCACTAATTACATAGATATGCGATGCGTGTGCGATGCGGTGGAGAGTGAGATTAATCAGCGTTCTTGCTGTGGCTGTTTACTGCGGGCGTGCAGGGGATGTGAGTGCTGACAAGGTGCATTACTGCGAGCGTTTCATTGAGCTGATGATCGACTTGGAGGTGAGTGACCCGGAAAATGTCAATTCGATCGTGTATATTGCTCCGTTCGGTTCCATAACGGTTGCACAATTATTGTGCGCGCTGCGGCGTTGCGTTGTGATTTTACCGCACCCGTCGCATTATATTCGGTTGCGTTTGTAGTGAGTTCAACTGAGTCGCAGACGCACTCTTTGGAGGCAACACATTTATTGATGCCAACACAAAGGGGTAACTGCCCTATGGTGGTGGACCACCAGGCTAACTACACTAATTACACTGGGAGTAGCTACAACGGACAGGACCCCAGCTTGGGTCCAGGTCCACGTGTTGGTGACTCTACTCAGACATAGAACGTACAACGTAGATTCTTCAGGATAACCACAGCAGCCGGTCCCTCTCGGGGACCCGGCTTATATGCTCGGTGGTGTGGCTGACTCCGCCCTTAGCCACGACCACCTTCGAGAACCCTCGAGCAAGATCTCGGCCCTGACACGTGACCACCCCTAGCCCCCACTCGGGGGCCCTGTTTAGACTTTACCGGTCACGTGTCCTTCGGGGTCAACCAGAGTGCCATGGCCCTTAGTAACCCCATTCCCATGGCCGGCACTCTCACACCCTACCCTGTAGGGGTCGGCACTGCACGCAGAGCGTGGTGCCATCCAGCACTGCCAGTCAGTACTCACCGAGCCCCTCTAGGGCCGGTACTGCACCCCACATATACGTGGTGCCCGCGATGCCGTTACATCGCACGCCATACCTCTAGGGCCGGCATTACACAGTGACATCCGCGATATCACTACACTTTGTAACATATGGTTTAAAAAAAAAAACGACAAAACATCTCACGGTTGTTCAACACTTAAACTTCACCCGGTGGCTACTCGTGGGTTTTCCCAGGCCCTGCTCCCCACACGCCGCTGGTTCAACACGCTGCTGGACGACTCGCACCTGGTGGTGCTGAGCCACCTGTCCGAGCTGGCGCAGCGCCCCAAGGAAGGGAAGCTGTTCATACAGGTGAGCAGCGGACGTCCGCTTGTGAACAAGTTTTTACCCCCCACCACCCCCTGTGCCACCAAAACCGCATAGCGTACGTATATACAGTAGAACCCCTCTTAACGACGACCGCTATTAACGACTAATCGCTTAACGATGTGCCTCCATAGAGCCCAATGTGTGGTGTATAGTGTAGTGCCTCGTAGTGTAGTGTATAGTAGTGTAGTGTATAGTCGGGTAGAGTAGAACCTCTCTTACCGACCACCCCTGTTAACGACTAATCGCTTATCGATGTGCCTCCATAGAGCCCAGTGTGTTCGCTTACCGACTATTCCCCTGTTAACGACGGGCTGTTGTAAGTACAATATATATTTATTAATGCATTTGCAGTGACATCGCAGACGTCACTGTGTAATGCCGGCCCTCGAGAGGCACGGCGTGCGATGTATTGACATAGCGGACACCCCGTATATGTGGGTGTAGTGCCGGCCCTGGAGGGGCTCGGTGAGCGCTGATGGATAACGCTGAGTGGCACCACGCTCGGCGTATCGTGCCGACCCCTACAGGATGGGGTGTGAGAGTGTCGGCCATGGAATGGGGTTACTATAGGCCGTGGCGCTCTGGTTGACCCCGGAGGACACGTGACTGGTAAAGTCTACACAGGGGCCCCATTCGGGACTTATCCTGTAGAAAACTGGCCTAATTGATCGGCGCGGAAGAGTAGGTCCATTACCGCCAGATGAGCCTAATGGATCACAGTGTTGCTCAAACCCTGCAGATGAAAACCAGTCGTACTGTCCCATTAAATAATGTTTCTCATTCTATATTTTTCATTCCGTGATTATAATTCGCGGACAGTTTTCACAACTCTGAAATAATGAATTCTTACGCAAATAATGTTTGTCCATCTGATTATATTGCGTGGGGTTGCCTGGTCCATTTGTTTACAGCTGTTGGAGATGCTGCAATTTTACTCTGGCTTTGAGATCAATGACCAGTCCGGAAACGCCCTGACCGACCATGACATGACCAACATGCACTACGACCGCCTCACCTCCCTGCAGGTATGCACATACCTCCCATATGCAGATACTCACCTCCCTAAAGTTCAAAATCAGAATATAGAGACTGCAGGAGGAATCCTGTGAGCTCTGAAGCTCTTTTTTACAGATGTCCAGTAGGGGCACGGGGTCAGCAAGTTACAACGGTGTGGAGACGCCTTCACCTAGCAGTGGGTAGACGGTGGTTCGTGACGGTGACGACAGTGAGTAATGTTATAGACCAGAGACCCGCACGAGTTTTGACCCTGACTAACGTCCCGTCGGCAAAGTGCGACATGTTAATCCGCCGTCGCTTGGTGCCTCGATATTGCACAACAGCAGCCTTGCCTAGGATTCAACTTGCTCGGTCATTGTCAGCAAGATGCAACCCCCATTATACCGTGGCCATTGGTCGCACTTGTATTATGACTGGGAGTCTTGTACAAGTTCCTCCTTCGCTTATCTTTATCAGCAAAGATTCTGCCTCTATAAACCAATGTGGAAATATGTTGCCCTGTACGCAAGTTAGTCAACCAGCAGGTCGCGCGTGGGGGTCGAGTGCAGGTCGTTCCATCTCTTTCACCGTGAACGAGTCGGCCAGTGCTCCCTATGCTGGAGGCGCTTTCTGGCAGCAGTGGCCTGAGTGAGCAAGTGCAGGGCTGCAGCTTTACGCCGATGCAGTTGGCGACATCGGCCTTCGATGGTGCATTTGGATCGCTACAGAGTGTCGCGCGTGTGTCGTGTGCGCAGCGCGTCGCGTTCGCCAACTTCCCGGAGCTGCGCGACTTTGCGCTGTCCAACGTTGCCTCCATCGACACGAGGGACTCCCTGCTGAAGCACTTCGGCGAGCTCTCGTGAGATGCACATCCACACCTGCACCATGCCAGCGAGCGAACTTACCTATGCTCACACTTTTTAAATGTGTGTGTGTGTATATCTGCGTAGGGAGCGGTAGTGTAGCGGTTAGCGCGCTCGCTACGTACCCGGCGACCCGAGTTCGATTCCCACTCACGGCCAACACCAGTGACGATTTTCTGAACCGTTCCTGGGCCTCCCCTAGGTCGACTCAGCCTCAAATGAGTACCCGGTGCGGTATGTAAACATCGCCACTAGGGAGAGAAAGGCGGCCGGGCGTGGTGCTGGCCACCCACCCCCTCGTGTGCCGTCCCGGCCTTCATTGGTGCTCGCTAACAGCACTTGCCCCAACAGTCTGTTCAGGCTATACGGGGAAGTTTTGTCTTTTTAGGGAGTGGTTGTGTCGCGGTTAGCGCGCTGCGCGACGAACCCGGTGACCCGAGTTCGACGACCAACACCAGTAACAGTGATCTGAACTGGTCCTGGGCCTCCCCGAGGTGTTGTGTGTAAAGATTGCCACTTCGTGAGACAAAGGTGTGGTGCTGGCCAATCCCCTGTATTGGTGCTCGCTCACAGCACTTGCCCCAAAAGTCTGTTGAGGCAATATGGGGATCTTTGTCATTGTATTTAAAAAATATTTAAATTTACAATTGTGCCCTTGGGCGTCATGTCACGGGAGACACCGCAGTTTTTAAATTACAGAGGGAGTTGGTGTCAGTTGTTTACAATCAATTAATGTATTTAATTACCAGTTCTCTATTTTTACCACAGCCTGTTTTAATTAAAGATATCTATTTTAGAAAAAAAAAATGTCAGTCATCACAATATACTGGTAGGAACCTCCTGGTTACACCAGCCCACAGGGGATTATTGTGTCCATCCGTCGTGCAGGGAGGGGCTGGGTGGGGAGGGAGGAGAGGGGCTGGGTGGGGAGGGGGTGGGAGGGGTGGGGCTGGGTGGGGAGGGGCTGGTCACCCCGTGGTGCCCTTATAAAACTCAACGTTTAACCTACTCACGCCGGCTTGTGCCCGCCCTCACAGTCGGGCATATTTGCAGAATACACCACGCCGCCGTTGACCCTGGCCATTGACCGAGCAACCCAACGTTCCTACCAGCTCCCTCCGCAGGAATGTGTTACCGCACACACGTCTGTCATCTGTTGGTGTGAGCAGGCTGTAGTGTCGTGCTCAAATTATGTGGTGCGTTAACTTTTTTTAAACGAAACAACATGTGACATTGTAAACTAGGTACGTATCATAGGCTGACTTAATGTGCTGTGGCCCCCGTCGGTTTCTCCTCCTCGGTGTGTTTCCAACGTCACTAGCACGGAGCTTCTGCACCGGATGGCGGCACGGCTCAACTTACTGCCGCCTCTGTCGGATGGAGAGAGCAGCTCCTACAGCAAGGAATTCCTCGTTGAGATGATGGTACGTGCGCGCGTCCGCCTGCGTGCGTACCCTCTAGTGGAGAGCGGTGGTGCAGTGGTTGGCGCACTGCACTACGAACCCGGCTCCCCGAGTTCGATTCCCGCTCACGGCCTACACCCGTGACGATTATCTGAACCTGTCATGGACCTCCGCTAGGTCGACTTGGCCTCAAATGAGTAGCTGGTGCAGTGTTTCGTGAACATTGCTGCTGGGGAGACAAAGGCGGTCTGGTGTTGTGCTGACCACCCACCCCCTCATGTGTCATGCCGCCCTCAATTTAGATGCTCGTTAACAGCACTTGCCCCAAACAAAGTCTGTAAGGCTGTACGGGGGAATCGTTGTCCTTGTAGGATGTTAGAGGGGTTTCTCTATAGCTCCCTCTTGTGGAGGCACTGCCACCAGCAGCGGTGTGAGCAAGCAGTTGCAGGGCTGCAACCTTAACTCATGGTGAACACAGTTCTAATGTAAACTACACATCCTTACGTTGCACCCATGGGAAGAAAACAAGCATACTTCACATGGCAGCTAAAACTAAACTACTAAACTATTTGTTTTTTACCAGGCAAGGCCCACTAAGCTCTGTAGCTCTTTTTGAGAAGCCACCTAACAATCGCAAATGATAGCTCAACGAAGTGGCTTTATCACCGTGTGGAAATTTATAGCAGCCAAAGACTCTGAACACATGATGATGATTCTAAAGTAGCACCCGAGTGTTGTCCCGAGTGGTGTGCTCCTGTCCAGTCTCGGATATGTTGGGAGTCCACGTCAAGTCTCTCCCATTTGTCGCTCATGTGCCCAGGTCTCGCGTCACGAACGCCGCATCTCACAGATCCAGGCGCTCAACGAGATGCCCCTCTACCCCACGGAGAAGATCATCTGGAACGAGAACATCGTGCCCACCGAGTACTTCTCGGGCGACGGTAGTGGCCGCTTTATCCTCCTCCTCTTCCTCCCAGTGTCCACGTTCACGGAAGAGCTTGTCCAGAGCCAGCTTTGTGTGGTTGTTCGCTCATGAAATTCTCCCATTGGTCAGAAAACGTGTTTGAATCGTACAGTTACAAATAATCTATGCCTCGAGTTTCTTGGCTGGCTGCTGGCTGGGCTCCTCTCTCCACCCCAACAATAACTAAATTATTAGTGGCCGTTGGGCAGTTGCCACCGAAAACTAGCTGGGTAACTGGCTGCATGGGATTGTAACAAATTAACGTTGGGTTGAATTAAAATGGCAGAACAAGATTAGAAGCCGTTTAATCATAGCGGCACCGAAGAGGTGGGAGTAACCAATACAGAAGAATGACACGACTCATTTAAAATCGTGTTAACTTTTTAATTTGTGCTCCCAGTAATGTCATACTTTTAGGAGAATTTTCTTTAAATCCTAGCGTTTATAAAAAAAAAAAACCTACATATTAGCTTGACATTTTAGTTACAAAAAAAGCAGATTACTCTTCGTGCTCAGAGCACAGGAGCGATGTGAAACGAATGTGAACATGACAGCTGTCTCTTATTTTTTGTTCAAAACGACTGGTTCTCTACTCGTTCGTATAAACAAAACTTTATATTTTTATATTGAACTTTAAACGCACCATACGTTGCCATACGTGCTCATCGGAATGCATTAGCAGCAGTAGTTTACACGGACAAATAAAAGTAAACTCATACCATCATCCGTAACACTATTCAGAGCAGAGAGAGACAGCATGACGATTGGCTGACCCTGCCGTTAGAGGTTTTACTTTGCACATGTGGTGCCTTGGAAACGCCGTGAAATTTGAGAAAAGTCTACATTAAACTTATTAACATTGTTTCAACATTGCAACTTCTTCTAATTTCCTCGTGTGTTTAAGGCACTGCTACCTTGTCAAAGTTTAAGTCCCATCTACTGTGACGAAGGGCTTTTGCCCCCACCCCCGCATAAAAGCCTACTTTATATTTCCCTTTCATAACACGGGGTTAATGTTGATGACGGTGGTGAGTATTTTATTTGTTTGTATGTTGAACTTCTTTCGCACCGTAAGTAACCAGCCGTGGCTAATTGGAGATGCAGGGGGAAGGACAAGTAAATGCGTGGACAGACCTTGCCCCTGGCCTGTGCTCTTGACAGCAATTGGTGCCCGTATTGTTTTGCAGGCTGCCTGGCGCTGCCCAAGCTGAACCTGCAGTTCCTGACGCTGCACGACTACCTCCTGCGGAACTTCAACCTCTTTCGGCTCGAGTCGACGTACGAGATCCGGCAGGACGTGGAGGATGCCGTCAGCCGCATGAAGCCCTGGTGAGCGTCAGCGCCGCTATCTCTATCGATGGCCCGCGGTGCCATCTCGGACCGGACTGTGGAATAAAAATGAGGGCCAAACTATGGTTAAATAAGAGGATGTGAAATAATGAATCGCAATCGGTTCTCAATCGTCAACAGCCACGTGTTCTCGCATGCCCCCCCATGTACAATCGGTCTGTATGTTCACGTTTATCGACGTGTACGTACTTGTCCGTCCGTGTGGGTGGGCTGGTGCGTGCAGGCGTGTGGAGGATGGGACCACGATGTTTGGCGGCTGGGCGCGCATGGCTCAGACCATTGGGGCCTTCTCCGTGGTGGAGGTGGCCAAGCCCCACATCGGCGAGAACCACCCGTCGCGCGTGCGAGCCGACATCACGCTGCACCTTAACATGCGGCAACACATCAAGGCCGAGTGGGAGGGTACGATCGCTCGCGCACCCACCCACACATGCTTGTACATGCTCGCATGCACGTACACCAATACCAATACCCGCCATTCGCCACTAAGTGGCGGTGACGTCACCATGGCAGCTGTGCCAGGCCACGTGTACTTAGAGGCCACGTGAAGTGTCGAAGGCTCGCTGACAGGAGGTCACGGGATAGACCCAGGTGCCATGCGTTGGCTGACACACACATGCTCGCACACAAAGACAAAAATCCCCCCCCCCCAATAGCCTTAACAGACTTTAGGGCAAGTGCTGTTAATGAGCACCTTTGATGGCTGGCACGGCACACGAGGGGATTGATGGCCAGCTCCACGCCGTGCCGCCTTTGTCTCCCTCGTGGCAATGTTTATACACCGCACCAGCCATTCATTTGAATTTACCTAGGGGAAGCCCAGGTTCAGATAATAGTCATTGGTGTCGGCCATGGTATAGTGGGAATCGAACTCTGGTCGCCGGGTTTTGTAGCGCACCACGCGAGACACTACACTGCCGCTCCCCACGCATGCAGCCACCGCCATTCACAGCTATTTTGCGGTGCTCGTGCCAGGTTTGGGGCGCTTCAAAGCCACGTGATGTACCGAAGGCTCACTGGCAGGAGGTCACAGGACAAGAGCCCAGGTGTTTTGGGTTAAATGACCGAGTTGACTGCCAAGATGACTGACAGTTGTTATAGAGACAGTAGTTTTGAGTTGATTTAATAAAGGTAAAATACTCTCTACACATCATGATTATCATTAATCAATGATCTAATTAGTGCCGGGTGAAGGCCTCCCGAAACCATTGCCATCAATCACGTTCTCGCCCTTACGCACGAGGCGGATCATTAATTGCTCCACATTCTATCCAAATCTCAAAGTTGCTCATCCTGCTCTGCCTTACACGCCATGGTCACTGCTGCGAAGTCATTTGGCTTTAGCCCTTTCCCCCTTGCGCTGCACGATCTCACAACACGAACGATAACTTGGACCGTGCGAGAGGCACTGTTGTGATGGCGACGCGAGGGGGCGATGTTTAACGCAGCGTGCGCCAATGTTCCCCCCTCACCTCTCGCTGCCCGCAGGCCTGCGCAAGCACGACGTGTGCTTCCTGGTGACGGTGCGGGGCACGCAGCCCTGGGGCACGCGCTACACCCCGACGCGGCCCTTCCTGGAGCAGCTGGACCTGGCGTGCGTGCGCGGCTGCGAGGTGCAGGGCCTGCTGGATGACAAGGGTCGCGTCATAGAGGACGGTGCGTTGCCGGCACCCACCGCTTGCCCCCTCCTCCCGCACCTCCTCCCCTCTGCTCCCTCCCGGTCCACCCTTCCCCACCAACCCCCTCCTCGATCCTTACCAGGCTTGTTTGGCACGATGGGCGCCGTGGTGACGATTCTGATAATCGTCACTGGTGTTTACCGTGAGCGGCAATCAAGCTCGGGTCGCCGGGTTCGTAGTGCGGCACACTAATCGCGACACTGTTGCTCCTTCACGCACAACCACACACAGGTCCTGAGCCTCGGCCACAACTCAAGGGAGACACGCGCACGATCCGCGTGTGGCTCGACCCCAACCAGTACCAGCAGGACATGGCGGCCGTGATCCAGCACCACGCTGACGACGTCTACGAGAACTTCAACCTCCTGCTCCGCCGCAAGCCCAAGGAGAACAACTTCAAGGTGACGTGAACAATGACCCCCCCCCCCCACCACCACCTCACTGGTGGCGCCAAGTTGGCACCACTGAGCGCTCCGCGGTTGATTCTTGGTGCCCGCGATCCAGAACGTCAGGGTTGTTCGATCGTGAAGGACATTGGGGGGACGTTGTTATGCGGTCTGGCGGGAGCGGGGTTTTTGCCGCTTGTGCGGCGGTTTGTAGTTCGAATCCGGCAGGCCGCCCTGGTTATCACTGCGAGTGTATTCGCCGTAAAATACTACGCGGCCCACAATGGACCTGCTCCCCTTGCCATCTGAACACCGCCCACTTATATACTTGCCATCTCCGTTTTTATCTTGTGTTTACACCGATGACACAATTTGTTTGAATATATGTTTTTGTGTTCGTATCTTTCTCCAGTTGCGTGCCCTTGTAGTGTGCTTTGCATTTTAATGTTAAATAAAATATTGCTTTGGCTAAAAAATATAGATATATTTCAAACTGCACGCCGTCTGCTTCACAGCTGACGTTCAAGATTTCCTGACGTCATCTGAAACGAGAATGCCATTGTGTGCTGGTGTCACGGTCCAAATTTGACCAAATAAAAAAAATTCCCTGAAAATTACTCAATTGGGATAGCAACGTCGCCTCTGAAACCACCGCACGCCAAAACGTAGCTCCTTCGCGATAGTCTTGTGTTATAACAGTGCCGCACTTATAACACACAAAGTGCTTGTCACAAATGAGCCACAGTGCCTTGCTGATCTTGTCAAGGAGCATAAACCATCACGCAAACTCCAGTCATCCTCGCAGCGGCTTTTGGCTAGCCATCAAACAAATACGATCACTGCATCGCGCGCTTTCACATGCGCTTCTGCGGCCATCTGGAACGTTCTTCCAATGTGCGGAAGCGACTAGAGCTATGCACTTTTAAATAATTTATTTCAAACTCCGATTAGCACGCTTGGTTACGTACGGTGCGAAAGAAGGTCAACATGCATACACAAACGGCAATTGTACTGTTTCTCGGTTATTATTGGTTGTCATTCATTGACGCGTACGTGGTTGGCACTTCCCAGGCCGTGCTGGAGACGATCCGTGACCTCATGAACACGGAGTGCGTGGTGCCCGACTGGCTGCACGACATCATCCTGGGCTATGGCGACCCGGGCAGCGCCCACTACTCGAAGATGCCCAACCAGATCCGCACGCTCAACTTCAACGACACCTTCCTCAGCATGGAACACCTGAAGGCCGGCTTCCCCGGCCACACCGTGCGTGTCGTGGGCGACCACCCGCCACCGCACAAACCGCCCTTCAGGTGGGTGGGGGGTGCGCCGTGCCGCTCAAAAGAGACGCAACGCCGTTGGGCGACTCGGTCGTGTTCAAGTTTCATTTATTAGGTATAGCCCTGTGAGCCATGCGGCTCTTGAGTCGGGTGCAATCGCAACAAACTAAATATGAACACAGAACATCTTAAAGTGACGACGCCCAACAGAAACACACTGGAATAAACCAGAAAATATTCCAAAAAATAAAGTATTAAAATGCTGTGCAAAAATCATTGTGGTGCAAGCCAACAACAACCATAAGACAATTTAGTGTTGGGGGAGGGGGAGAGATCATTATGGGCGTGTTTGGTAACTCTGAGCAGGCGCCGCTGAGTGTTACTGTGTTTATTATTGTCCACTCATTTATACCAAATTGTATAATCGAGTCAACTGTAAGTACGTATAAACTAAAAATGCCCAATAGCGAGTTCAGAGCGGGATTGCTGTGAGACTGAGGACAAAGCAGGCAGCTAAGTCTTTGCAGACCGTTTGAAATGTAGCAACATTCTGCGCGTACCTCTCTGGTGTCGGTGGTCTGGCACTACGTAGCGCGCTCGTGAACGCTCTAGTCCGGCGGGTCGCAAATAGGGAATTAGTAGACATTTAGTAACTTGCGAAACTCGCGAATCCAGAACTCGCGTGTAGCGAGGGTTTACTGTAATAATAAACATGAATTCTAACGCGCGTATATATCTCACGAATTGGACACGTGGTTCGATCGAAAACTTGAAGGTGCGGACCTAGAGTTCTCAAAGTCCCTCGTACGTCGGCCTGAACTGGTGAGAGCCTGGACAGGTTGAGGGTATCCTTGGGTATCCTTGGTCAAACAAGCATTGAACCACGATTATCTCTTGGATGGGCCCTGAACCGGTAGTGAACAACTCCGCATTCTCACGCCATGGGCCAGCACAATCTTGCATTTTGCAGCCGGTGACGTCTGCTGCACCTTCATCTCTGCGTTAACACCTCCGTCGATGGCACTGTCCGCACACAGGATCACCTTCCCGCAGAAGAAGGATGGCAAGAAGAGAAGGGCGGGCAACGCGGGAGAAACCGCCTCCGGTGGAGAGGACAGCCTCACGCTGCTCGTGGAGCCGTACGTGCCGCCAAACCCGGGGCCGTACCCCTACAACCAGCCCAAGCGGTCAGTCTCCTGCACGCTTCTTTGTTGCACTTTCCCCTTGTGCGAAGCAGGTTCGTGGCCGTACGTGATTCTGATGTTGTCGAGGTCGCTGGAATGTGTGGCGATGTGTGCCTGTGTTTATGTTGAACTTCTTTCGCACTGCATGTAACCAACCGTGCTAATCGGAGGTGTGATGTGTGGTGAAAGGACAACAAACTAAATCCAAAAATCAGTTCTAAAGAAATTCGTTTTCAACATAGATTTAAAAGTGCATAGCTTCAGTGATTTCCTAATATGGGAAGGAAGAGCGTTCCAGACGGCCACAAAAGTG
Organism: Lampetra planeri; assembly: GCF_965212315.1. NCBI lineage: Eukaryota > Metazoa > Chordata > Hyperoartia > Petromyzontiformes > Petromyzontidae > Lampetra > Lampetra planeri. Next base: position 9,798,857 of record NC_136136.1, on the reverse strand, counting down.
CATCTGAAAGTGCGCGATTAATATTTATTTCATTTTTTACCTACGTGACTTTACCGAAAGAACTAAGAGTATGATGCAGTCTTTGTTCGATGGCTTTCCAAAATACCACTGCGAGGATGACTGGAGTTCGCGTGATGGATGACATTTGTGCTGTTGCCTTTGCGTGTTGCCTGTAGGAACACGATTCAGTTCACCCCGACGCAAATTGAGGCCATCCGTGCAGGCATGCAGCCTGGGCTCACCATGGTAAGGCCCCTTATCTGGCTCCACTACTTTCATCGCCATTCATTGTCATCGTTGTGTGTTAATGGCAGGCGGTGCGTTAGCGTAGTTGTTAGCGCACTTCCCTAAGAACCCAGCAACCTGAGTTTCAGGTGGTGATTTATTTGAACTGGTTTTGAGCCATCCCCTAGCTAGTTGCAGCCTCAGATGAGTTCAGGGGGTCTTCAATGTACGTCACCCCGATATACGTTGTTTCGCACTCATGTCGCTGACTTTTTGAGGAACACGACGTAAATTTTCTCTACACTCAATGTCGTCACAGCGTTTTCGACTGTTCAGCTGAAAAGAGTCTAAAACATTGTGCGTAGGCGCGTAGCGGCTCGCGGCGCTGCGCTACGAGCCTGGCAACCCGACTTCGATTGCCGCTCACAGCCAACACCAGTGGCGATTATCGTTTTCGATTATCGGTTTGGACTCGGCGCAGCTGAATTTTGGGGGGGGGGGGGGTGTAGAGGTACTGTACAACTCGTGCATCCGCCGCCATCTTTTCTCAGTCCCATCGTGTCCTTTCACGTGCATACCGAGTGCTCATTGTAATTGGCGTGGACTTTATTGCAAATAATTGTCACAACCCTTCAACATAACTCATCCACTCAAGGTAAGATCGTAAAAATTATAGCTGTCAGGTTAAATCTTTTTTAAATGCTGTTTGAGATTCTGTGCTTTTTTACACTCAAAATGGCTTTCTGTTTGAGTCATTGAATAAAAAAAGTCACAAATGTTTTCTACTACAAAAGGAAAACTTTTAAAGTGCACAGGACTGGTTCTAAACACTCATAAAAATGTATTCTTGGGTCTTTTGGTAAAGTCACGTAGATAGGTTCAAAGAAAATAACAAAAAAATCTGAAATTGGGACAGTTACTCTGATGTCACCTAAATGCAAAGATAACCTGATTTCCAAGTTCAACCTCCTTTCCAAGAAGAAGCCAGATCCACACATCAAAAAGTTAGACATTGACAAGATTGTTATCAATCAGAGTAACAGTACAATTTCAGATGTTTTGTTATTTTCTTTGAAGGGAGACAAAGGAGGCCTGGCATAGTGCTGGCCACCTACCCCCTTGTTTGTCGTTCCAGCCTTCATAGGTGCTAACCTAACAGCACGTGCTCCTACACTCTGTTAAGGCTATACGGGGGGATATTTGTTATGGCAACAACAGTGCTCAGTAAATGGCGCGATGCCCCTTCCGTGCAGGTGGTGGGGCCCCCGGGTACAGGCAAGACGGATGTGGCTGTGCAAATCATCTCAAACCTCTACCACAACTTTCCCGAACAGCGAACGCTCATCGTTACGCACTCCAATCAGGTGAGGAACGTCGGAACGTCAGCGCTGCTGGGGACTGCCCCGCACGCCTGCCCCCTCTGTGTTTAGTTTGTTGTCCTTCCCCCGCACCTCCGATTAGCACTGTTGGCTATGTATGATGCGAAAGAAGTTCAACAGCTGTACACACATACGCCTGCCCTATGTGTCTCCGCTAATGTGTTCTGTAGTTGTTACTTGTGAACTTGGTTGCGTCTGTAACTCTCAAATAGTAACGGTTAGTCGTGATGAGACTGTTTGGCAGTCTTGGGAACAGCCTTCGACTACAACGGCCACGGGATCTGGCAGAAGGAAATCGCGGCGATGTGCGGTTTGCGTCGGCAGCGTTGGTTGGCTGTCATGGGACCTTGACCGTCACTTGGCCTCGACCTTCCTCTCTTGTTAACCCGTAGGCCCTGAACCAACTCTTCGAGAAGATCATGCAGCTTGACATTGACGAGAGGCACCTCCTGCGTATGGGTCACGGCGAGGAGGAGCTGGAGACGGAGAAGGACTTCAGCAGGTGATGCCACTGTCCGTCACCTGCCTCCTGGCGCCACCTGCCATGGCAAAACCACAGGCTGTCTTCCGGGGCCGCACTAGGCAAACAAAGGCAGCCGGGCGTGGTGCTGACCACCCCAACCCCTCTTGTGCCGTGCCGGCCTTCATAGGTGTTTGCTAGCGGCACTTGCTCCAACAGTTTGCTGAGGCTATATGGGGAATCTTTGTGTATGTAACCCATAACACCTGGCCTGTCACATGACTTCCTGCAAGCGATCCTTCGACACTTCACGTGGCCTCAGCGCACATCTATCCTGGCACAAGCACTGTGGTGACGTCACACCGCTGTTACGTTGTTGCCGTTATGTATATTTACATGAGTACATGTATGTTTGTGTGCGCACGTGTTTTCTGCATGCAGGTATGGCCGCGTGAACTACATACTGGCGCGGAGGCTGGAGCTGCTGCACGAGGTCGGGCGCCTGCAGGAGAGTCTGGGCGTCCCAGGAGACGTCTCCTACACGTGCGAGACTGCCGGACACTTCTTCCTCTACCAGGTACGCGCTTCGTCCTCGCTAGTGCTCATCGGCAAGCCGCGTCCGGCTACGGGCCGCTTGGCACACCCGGAATGTGCGTGCGTGTGCGTGTGTGCAGTCTCGCGGTTAGCGTGCTATGTTACGAACCCGGCGACTCGAGTTCGATTCCCGCTTGTGGACAACACCAGTGACGATGATCTAATCCTGTCCTGAGCCTCCCCTAGGTCGACTCGGCCTCAATTGAGTACCCAGTGCGATGTGTAAAAACATCGCCACTAGGGAGACACACGCGGCCGGGCATGGTGTTGGCCACCCACCCCCTCGTGTTCCGTGTCAGCCTTTGTAGGTGTTCTTTCTAACAGCACCTGCCCCAACAATCCATTTAAGCTATATGGGGGACTTTTGTTTTTGGGTTTGCCTGCATGTGCATGCATTTAGATCTCACTTGCTTTCTTACGTGCACGCATGCATGCCTGCCGGCTGGCCTGCATACGTGCGTGTGTGTGTATGTGTGTGCATGTACGTGTGTGTGTGTGTATGTGTGTGCATGTACGTGTGTGTGTATGTGTGTGCATGTACGTGTGTGTATGTGTGTGCATGTATGTGTGTGTGTGAATGTGCATGTCCAGGTGATGTCGCGCTGGGAGGAGTTTCAGAGCAAGGTGCGCCCGGCTAGCAGTGGCGACAAAGGTGGCACGGCCGAAGCGGCCGCCGCCATCGCCGCCCACTTCCCGTTCGATTGCTACTTCGCCAACGCCCCCCAGCCGCTCTTCCACGGCCGCTCGTACAAGGAGGACCTGGAAATCGCCGAGGGATGCTTCCGCCACCTGCGCAAGATTTTCACGCAGCTGGAGGTGAGAGCTGCCCCCCCGTCAAGCGCTGTTCTTCGTCAGTCTGCTCTGGCTTCCGTCTATTTTTTTATCTCTTTCCGATTTAAGAACGCGGCAACAGATTCTTTCGCGCCGCTTCAGTTACCTGAAATTCCCGTCCGTCGTGCGTCATATGCGTGCTGATTAGTTTGTAGCGCGGTGGGATATTCCCACCGTTGATTGTGAATATTCAATTAGTTTCCGCAGTGCGAACTCGCGCCCCAGGTCCTATTAGTCGTGGGTCGCTTGGTCAACCGTAGCAGGTACTAGAATTCACAGCTGGTAGTAACCACAGCCCTCTCGCAATTAGCCTCAACCGTAGTGAGAGCTCGACTGGACGTGGTGTACTGGGTTGGGGGAAACGTTTTCCGGAATCAGCAAACGCGATCTGCACCTGGCCAAACTTGACCTCAGAGCGGCGTCGGTAACGATGCCGTGCTTTTGTACGCAGGAGTTCCGGGCGTTTGAGCTGCTGCGCAGCGGCCTCGACCGCTCCAAGTACCTCCTGGTGAAGGAGGCGAAGGTCATCGCCATGACCTGCACGCACGCCGCCCTCAAGCGCCACGACCTCGTGCAGCTCGGCTTCAAGGTGCCAACGACGCCGCCTTGACGATGCCGCTTGTTCACCCTTTGCCCCCCCCCCCGCCATGCGCAGCCCGTTTTTAAATGACGACACGAATTTAGTTCTTACGAAAGATGAACAAATATCAGCAGTCACATCAGAAGGCACCTTCATGCCCGGGTAACATCAGCATGTCAGAGGGATGTGTGGGACGTGCCCTCTGGGTAGGCTTTTCTCCTTGGAACATTGAGGAGGCGATACACCATCTCCACGCACACATTGTAAGGTTGCACTCATTGCACACAAAGTGCTTGGCACAAATGAATCACGATACCTTGCTGATCTCGTCAAGGAGCAATAAACCATCACACAAACGCCGGTCATCTTCGCAGAGGCTTTTGGCTATCCATCAAACAAAGACGGTCAGATGCATTTCTGCGGCCGTCTGGAACGCTCTTCCTTCCGATATTAGGAAGCCACTGGAGTTATGCACTTTTCAATCATCCAGATTTAAGAATTAATTTCTTTAGAACTGCTGTGTACCAGGTTATTTTTCTAACCCAGGCGTGGGATGGGAACTTGGGCAGGAGAGGGGTGGAGGGAAGGAGAAAAAGGGGAGTAGAGGGGAGGGCATTACGAAGATAACAAGCCATAAAGTAAAAAAAAGAGGGACATAAGGCCCGCATTCGCTCATCTTCCCTCTAGGATCGACCATCTTGCGAGGTACGCTGAGGATAGAGTAAATCCTAGAGAGCCTATCCATCACCTTCTGTGTTGGTGTTTCAAATAATTTCTACAACTTATTAATGTGACCCATATCCTGAGGGTGGTGTGCATAAATGGTGAGGATAATTACTTTTAGAGAGGCAGTCAGTCAAGGCCTTGAGCCTAGATTTGATGGCTGGTGGGAAGGGAAATTCAGGCAATTATGACGACAACAAGAGGAGAAAAACCGACTTCCTTGGCCGCGAAAGCCCAGAGTGTGTGGAAAGGGGGGAGGGGAGTGAGATGAGAGATAAGCAGGGGTGTGGTGTCCGTGAAGGATCTTGAAGACGTTGTGATAGGCGCACTGCTGTATTTATGTACGGTGAACTTCTTTCGCACCCTACGTAGCCAACTGTGCTAATTGGAGGCGCACTGCTCTCATCAACCCGACGGCCCGAGTTTGATTCCTGGTCACGGCTAATATCAGTGGCGAGCGGTATTGGAACCGGTCCTCCGCCTTCCATTCACCAACCCTTCATGAACCAATGTGGTCCAGTATGGTTGTAAAACTCCCGTGACGAACACAACTTGGGGGTGTTGCCTTCATCCAGAAGTTAATTGCCGAAGAGCTGGAACGTTACTTTCATGTCATTTGTGGTGACACTCGGTCCTGTGGCTGGGAACGACGATTGTGAGGTCAAGCCGATTTCAAATGCCAATTTAGCCGTCGATTTATACACAGCTTTGACAATGAAGCGCAATAGGATGTGGTTGTGTTGAGCCAAAAACTGTGGCATTATTTACCATGGATTTATCATGTCCCTGTGTCTTTTTTTTACAGTATGACAACATCCTCATGGAAGAGGCGGCACAGATCTTGGAAATTGAGACATTCATTCCCCTGCTCCTGCAGGTAAGGAGCCGGTGCCCGTAGGAGGCAGTACAGTAAGTAGGATGCTGGGAAGCTATTTCTGCGAGAGTGGCGGATGTTTTTGAATGTTCGAGCGCATGGGATTTTTTCATTTACTGTGGTTTCCTCCTGCACGCGCAAATTTTAAAACGTAACCCCGGAGGAAAATTGGACGGACACCTCAAAGCAGGTCCATCCTGATAATGATTCTCAAGACTCGGTAAATGTGTGTGTGTGTGTATATATGAATGTAATTTACTCAAGCCCGGATTAGCCCGGATTGATGATGAATGAGTCAATCCCCGGCCAGTGCTCTCACCCCAGCACCGCCTGGCTAGAGTCCAGAGTAGGGCCAGGTATTATAACACAGAATGCTTCACGAAGAATGTAAGGCTCTGCTTTAGGAGAATCCTGCTAGGAGTTTTTGGCCAGTGCTGCTACGGTACTCAAAGATTTTTGTTGTTGTTAATTTTTGCATTTGGGAGACAAACCAGAGTTCCCAGAGAGAAAAAAAAACTGGCACAATACTAAACGTGAGCACAAACACTGAATGCGCGGTTCGCCACACGCTTGTCGTACCTTGTAACACAGCCACGTGTGGTATGGCATCACACTCTGCCAGGGCTTTATTTCTCAGCGAATGTTTTCTCGGTCGCTGGTAATTTGAAGTAGGCGACTGATCAGTGGCCACAGCCGTAGCCAAGAGGTCCACCAGACGTGGTATCAGGTGCAGAAATGTTTTCCCCGAGTCGCCGATCGGAACGTGGCGAGCCGAAACGAAGCGATGGGTCGAACCACGGCACAGGACACGACGCGATGCAGCCAGACAGACGGACGCCGGGTCCGCCGTTTGTGCATCGCCCACCCGCACGGGAGAAGGAGACGTGACGCGCGACTACTCGTGCCCACAGAACCCTCAGGACGGATTCAGCCGCCTCAAGCGCTGGATCATGATCGGCGACCACCACCAGCTGCCACCCGTCATCAAAAACATGGCCTTCCAGAAGTACTCGAACATGGAGCAGTCGCTCTTCACGCGCTTCGTGCGCCTCGGCGTGCCCACGGTGGACCTGGACGCCCAGGGCAGAGCGCGCTCCAGGTGAGACGCGCCCAGCGGCTGCGCGACGAGAGGCGAAAGAGAGAGAGTTTGGGCATCTGATGCATATTTTAAAATTGAGTTGACCTAAGGGGCGGGCGGTCCAGGACGGGTTTTGATGTCACTCGCCGCCCATTTTAAGTTGTGATACAGAAATCGACGAACCCGGGTCGCCGGCTCACTGGCGCAGAGGGGTAACCACTACCCCATCGCTTCCTGCAGACACGGGCATGGTGATGCACAGTGGTGCATGTGTGCACAAAGATCCCCCATGTAGCCTGCACAGACTTATGTAGTAGGTGCCGTTAGCTAGCACCAATAAATGGCGACACAGGTGCACAAGAGGGTGGTGTGGCCAGAACGTCACTCAACCGCCTTTGTATCCCCAGTGTTCATTTTTAAACACCGCACCAAGTACTCATTTCAGGCTGTGTTGACCTCGGGAAGCCCCAAGACCATTTCAGATATTTGTCACTGAGGCCAATCAGCTCGTGCACTCTTGTGGCCGGGTTCATAGCGCAGTGCACAAACCACGAAGCCACCGCTCCCCTGTCTTTGTATTTGTGCACGTGCACAAACAAAGACAAAGATCCCCGTATAACCTTAGCAGACTGTTGGGGCAAGTGCTGTTAGCGAGCACCTATTAAGGCTGGCACGGCACACGAGGGGGTGGGTGGCCAGCACCAAGTACTCATTTGAGGCTAAGTCGACCTAGGGTAGGCCCAGGACTGATTCAGAAAATCATCACTGGTGTTGGCCGTGAGCAGGAATCGAACTCGGGTCGCCGGGTTTGTAGCGCAGAGCGCTATCCGCTGCACTACCGATCCCCAACTCACACACTCGTCCACACACCCACCCACTCACTCATCAGCCCACCTCTTCTCTAGCCCGTGTTACTCACACGCAGACACGCGCTGACGCGTAACGTCCTGTGTGCGTGCGTTCACAGTCTGTGCAACCTGTACAACTGGCGCTACAAGCGGCTGGGAAATCTGCCTCACGTGCAGCTGCTGCCCGAGTTCCGCTTCGCCAACGCAGGCCTCTGCTACGACTTCCAGCTCGTCAACGTCGAGGACTTCAACGGCGTGGGCGAGTCCGAGCCCAACCCGTACTTCTACCAGGTGGGCGCTGTGCAGGAGGAAGACCGCTGCCCCCTCACCGCCGTAGAGCTATGTCGAAGCTGGGTTAACACGTAGTAGTAGGCTTTCGCGAGCAATAGTAATCCATAATAGAGACTTTTTTTTTTTCAATTGCGAAAATATGAAATGTGTCGTTAATTCGGACGCAACCCGACGCGGCCAATTAGTAAAGTTTGTCACTTAAACGAAACGTGCCAATTAGTTACTACTTCAGCACACTGGTGTGTGTTGGAGAGTAAACCCACAACATTTACAATTCGAGTACGACGTTTCGCCGGTAATTACAACAACCAGCCTCATTGGGCGACAGCCAAAATTAATGTGGAGAATACCTCCTGTGGAAGCTATCGACGTGCACTCCCACAGAGCTCTGTTGAAGTCAAATCCATCACCATGGAGCGCGATTGAAATCACATTAATTTCCACCGAGCACTGGTGGTGCCACCTGCCGGTCATGGTCAGTCTTTTAACCCATTACGTCTGGGCTCGTGTCGCGACCTCACAGAGAGCCTCTGGTATCTTCACACTGCGTCAAACGCGCCTATCGCTGGCACAAGCGCTGTGCGGACATCACCGTCGCTTGGTGGCGAACATCGGTTTGCCAGGGCCGCTGTTGTCTTTGTCGTTGTTGTGCTTATGTGTACGTGTGTGCGTGTTCACCGCACAGAACCTGGCGGAGGCAGAGTACGCGGTGGCGCTCTTCATGTACATGCGCCTGCTCGGGTACCCGGCCGACAGGATCAGCATCCTCACGACGTACAATGGGCAGAAGCACCTAATCCGCGACGTCGTCAACCAGCGCTGCGGAGAGAACCCACTCTTCGGCCGCCCCAGCAAGGTGCCGGAACAGCCTCCCCCGCCCCCCTCCCCGGCACAGCCGCCCCTTCTGGGGTCCCACCAGGGGGGGCCCCCGTCCCTCCGCACCGCCGCCCCTCTCTCCCGCTACCGAGCGCCCGTGCCCTCCTCTGTCGAGATTTCACACCATCGATGGCAATTGGCGGTGCGGTGGTCACACAGCGAGTCTTCGTTTAAAGATAAATTGTTAAGATTTAAAATAGTTGCGTTCATCTCATCGCGTGTCTAAAAATCTATTATTTACCATTTGTACCAACTATAAAGCACATTGTATACCATTGTGGTTTAAGGGAACTACACCGAAAATACAAACAATGTGTTATAAATAAGACGTAGAAAATATATTTACTTATTTTTAAATGCACCAGTGCATCTCAAGACTCTCTCTCATCATGGACTGTGTGTTACTGATAGGAGTGCTTGTTGAGATGCTGTCTGTAACCATGTCCCTGTGCTACATTTGCGCGCTACAGGTGACGACCGTGGACAGATTCCAGGGTCAGCAAAACGACTACATCATTCTTTCCTTGGTCAGGACCAAAGCAGTGGGTCACCTGAGGTGAGATTCTCATGACTGCATCCTTGCACCTTATCGTTAAACCCAGCACTTTGCCAGCCCAGGCATCTCATGTGTTTCAAAACTAAACTGAACTGTTTTTTATTTTACCGGGTCAGGCCCACTGAGCTATGAAGCTCTATTTCAGAAGCCACATGGCCACAAATGATAGCCAAATGAAGTGGCTTATCGTGTGGAAATTTATAACAGCCAAACACTCTACACGCATGTATTCTAAATGTGGAGGGAAAAACCAGAGGACCTGCAGAAAAATCCACACGACCACGGGGAGAGAGACATGCAAACTCCAAAGACACAGGCGTCAGGTCGGGATTGAACCCACGACCTGTTTACCGGGCAAGGTAGTTAATATCTTGCCAATGTGCATGTGAGAATGCAGCCTCTCCATTGAACGTGTAACGGGAAGCGATGAACGCAGGCGGCTTTGTGTTGTCTTGCGTGTAAGGATGTGAGCAGAGCACTCTCGACGCTCAAGCAGCGCCCTGTGCAGATGGGGGGAAAAGGGGACCCTGCACTGAGCCGAAGAGACACGGGAGATGTGGGGTGCAGTGGTCATCGTGAGAGACAGACACAGAAAGAGACTTAGAGAAGGGCACATAGCCATGGAGAGAGACAGACAGAGAGATGCAGAAATAGAAAGATAAATGTGCAGATGACGAGATTGCAGGGACAGACAGGGAGTGATAAGGAAAGAAACGCGCAGAGAAACATTGCACGTGCCACTTATCCACAAAGACTGCCTTCACGTGCGCCGACTTCATTCGCGTTCACGCAACACTGGCAACACGTCTCGATTTTCCGGCATCTCCCACCGCACAGAGCAGTGCCGAGTAATCCAATCGGTCGTCCGCCACCCTGTTATAAGCAGCGGGCATTTACTGAGCGTTCACGTGAACGGTGTGCGCCGTGCCACCTCACGGCTGCAGGGACGTGCGCCGTCTGGTGGTGGCGATGTCGCGTGCCCGCCTCGGCCTCTATGTCTTCGCCCGGGCGTCGCTCTTCCGCAACTGCTTCGAGCTGACGCCGGCCTTCAACCAACTCACGGCACGGCCGCTCCAGCTGCACCTGTACCCGGACGAGAGCTGCCCGACTCAGCGGCCGGTATGCACGCGCCCCGCCGTTGGATGTCACTGTTGTTATTGTGAGCGAGCTTTTGGCCGTGTGTGCTCAATTTGCTTCTCCGAGATAAATATTTTTGCAAGCATTTTTTAAAATTGTCGTTAAAGAACCCAAAATAACAAATGGGAATTTAAAAAGGAGGGAAAAACAGAAGATCACGCCTAACATGCCAGGGCGTAACGCACCCTCGAAATTAGTAAACGAACGAGGGCGTCCGGGGTCACTGCCCTAGCGCGGTAGAGGTAACGATCGGGAACAGTGAATATAAGGGGGCGGGGGGGGTGGAGAGAATGGGAGAAAGGGGAGAGGGGGGGAAGAATTACCCAAAATAAAATAACAAAGTTTGTCTTGTTATCTCCCAGTAACAACGTGATAAGGGGAGGGTGCTTCTACCGTGATTTTAACCACGCACTGATTTCAATGGGGCGATCGTCGTGCGCGCTCACCGCCGCGCCGTGCGCATTGCAGAACGGCGAGGCGGCACGCTGTCCGCCGCTCATAGTCAAGGACATGCCGGAGATGGCCACCTTCGTGTACAACATGTACTTCCGGGTCCTGCAGCACTACCAGCAATACTACCAGGTGATGCCTCCCGTAGCAGCGCGACACCTCCACCAGGGTCCCGCTTCTTTGTCACCATCCCTCCGCCTTCATGGCGCTCCTTCATCCTGCTCCATGTTTTCACCATTCATTAATTTCTGGAGTTGGACAAACTGCTGTAGGTTCCAGAGCTTGGGCAATTGTTGGCGCTGGGTCGGGGCTGCCTTTTCGGCTCCTCCTCTGGTTTCCCCCAATGTGTCTGAATCTAAAGCGAAAAGCGGTGCGCGTTATACGTTTCTGTATTGGTATTTATCATGCATCGCACGCGCGCTCGTTGTGATCTAGCATCATAATTCTCATTTATTGTCAATTGTCAATCGCGGCCCGTCACGCCGCTTCCGGCCGACTTGCGTGACTCGGGTGCCCACGTGACCGCAAACACGCCGAGCGTCGGCAACTCAAGTGATTAATTTAAAAGATTGTAAAAATAGACGACACATTGTACGACTTCACCCCCCCCCCCCCACCCATTATCCTGGCCGCCCCCTCACCTTTGTATTTAGTTTGTTGTCCTTCCCCCGCACCTCCAATTCGCACGGTTGGCTATGTACGGTGCAAAAGAAGTTCAACATACGTACATACATGCCCCATGTCTAGGTTTTACTCCACTTGCGCTATGCTTACCTACTTCCTAAATCCTCTCATCACACCTCATTGTGCCTTCGTCTTGGTTCTTGGTTTTCATTCCTTGTCTTCGTGCTTCTTCATCACGCTGCATAAGACTGTATGATTTTTCTCGTAGGCTTTTGCACGTTTTCCCAGCACGCACGTGCGTTCTTCACGCTTTATCGCCCTTCCGAATGCTTCTGCATTACGATTCATCACAGTGTCTTTGTGCCTCCTCACCACGCAACATCAATAATAATACAAATCTAGGTTTATGTAGCGTTAACTGGTGCTCACCGCTCTGAGCGCTTGAACGCTTCAGCGCTTCTTTGCATGTTATCCCTTAATCGGTATTCAACGTACATCTTCATCAGTCTTTTCCCAGTTCGTCACACTCCACCACCGTGTTTCAACATGGCGCTTCATTCGTCACAGTACTTTAGCGCCACGTTAATTCATCCAGCATTTACCCCACGCGTCTTCATCACACTTCGTCGCACGGTTAACACGTCTGTCACATTCCTTCATCGTGCTTCTTCACTCGAGGAATTCACATTCAAATGAATGAATGAATGAACGATGTTCTGTTGTTCCAGCCTCTCGCTCAGCCACCCAGGTCCAGGGTCCCAGCCCAGCCTCCTGTACAGCAAGCGAAGGAAGACGCCGCCAAGGATGGATCGGACGGGGAAGCCACGGGAAGCACCGATGCCATGGAAACTGACTCCCCAGCAGCTTTAACCACGGAAACGCCAAGCACTGTCTCCGGAGATGTAGAACCCATGGATACGAGTGAGGCGGCTGCCACGGATAGTAAAGAGGATGGCGGCGGTGATGGTGATCAGGAGGAGAAGCATAAGAAGATGCCGGAACATCCGGGGAGGGACAGCGACAGCGACGACAGCGAGGATGAGGCGGATGAAACCGCAGTTGCCAAAGAAGCGGTTGTGAAGGCAAAAGGTGCTGATGGAGCCGTTACTAAAGAAGCTGTTGCCGAGGTAACAGATGGCAAGGAAATGGTGAAAAAGGCAGAGGTTTCGAAGGCAGTTTCTACTGAGACAACTGCTTCCAAGGAAGCGGTTGCTGAATCAGCAGCCGCCAAGGAAGCCGTTGCCGAGACAACTGCTTCCAAGGAATCTGTTACCGAGGAAGCGGTTGCCAAAGAAGCTGTAGCTGAGACAACTGCTTCCAAGGAATCTGTTACCGAGGAAGCGGTTGCCAAGGAAGCTGTAGCTGAGACAACTGGTTCCAAGGAATCTGTTACCGAGGCAACAGTTGCCAAGGAATTTATCGCCGAGACGGTTGCCAAGGAAGCTGTAGCTGAGACAACAGATGCCAAGGAAGATGTCGCCGCGACAAAGGTTGCCAAGCAAGATGTCACTGAGGCAACAGTTGTCAAGGAATCCGTTGCTGAGGATGCAATTGCCATGGCAGTCGTTGCTAAAGAAGATGTTGCCGGGGAAGCCATCGTCACGGATACAGAGACCATGGATACGGCGGAGGGGCTGGTGGAGAGGCGGGGGGACCAAGAGGGTGAATCTGTGGAGGCACAAGAGGGGACAGGGCAGCAGAAGAGCTAAGTGTGGGTGGGAGAGGGATGAGAAAGGAAACGAGCAGGAGGGGTTGAACTTCTTTCACACTGTACGTAGCCAACCACGCGAATCAGAGGTGCGGGGGAAGGACAACAAACTAAACACAAAAAGAAGTTCTAAAGAAATTAGTTTTCAAACTAGATTTAAAAGTGCACAGCTCCCATTACCTTCCTAATATCGGAGGGAAGAGCACTCCAGACGGCTGCGGAACGCTTCTGAAAGCAAGCGATGCAGTGACCGTCTTTGACCGATGGCCAGCCAAAAGCCTTTGCGAGTGACCGGAGTTTGCGTGATGGTTGTTTATGCTCCTTGACGAGATCAGCAAGGTAGTGAGTGCATCTGTCGCCTTCCAAGAGTCATTTGACATTTCAGACAACACTTTCTTATTTGTGCTGCGCTCCATGCTCAAATGGGAAATGTTCATCTGCTTTGGTGGCCCTGGGCTCGAAATTCCACGTTCCCATGGTATGGAAGGATAGTCTCCTCCTAAGTGAAATACTGTTTACTTCCCTCAAAGTGGTACTCATTTATTCAACTTGGAGAGATGATGGGTTGGATAGATTGGAGACCTCCTGCAGATGTTACCACAGCTCTTAATCATGGTGCCAACTGGTCAAAAGGTAATCCAGAGAGTATGAGGCAGGGTCGGCAGCTTGAAGATTGATGAATGTGTACCGTGTGTGAAACGCTAGCCAGCTGGGGACTGAGGTTTTTGCTCGAAGATATTCATCGATAAGAAAGAAAACAAAATATACGCTTTACAAAGGCAATGTTTTGGGCAAATGGACATTTTTCGTAGCACGCCTTCATCGTGCCCAGCACATCACCTGGTTATATATTTTTTCTTTTCACGATTCTTGGTGTTATTGGCGGATGCGGTGAGTTTTTTTTTGTAATCGTTCTTGTGCAGCACTGCCAACGCAGCATCATCAAATCATCTGCAAGAAGTTGCGGCAAAGATTACTGATGGGTTAAGGCATACGGCGGGATTTATGCTGTCGCCGTCGTGTGCGCGTGTGGGTTTTCTCTGAGCACGAAAATAACCGAACAATCATTTTAAAATCTCCAAAGTGAGGATTCTCTGGATAAATGGACCCTGCTGTTATGAACTAAAACCGGTAAAATATAATATCTTTGTTCAGTTACTCATTTGTAATTCCGTTTAACGTGAACAGATCAGGCCTCATAACAACTGAATTGAGACGTTCATATAACGTATTTCTGGTACAGGATTGCACAACTTGCTTCATTGTAAAGTACAACAAAAATGACAGTGCACGAACAGCTGCACTTGAGTAGACGTTTTGTTAAGCAGGCATATAGGGTGCACATTTACCACGAGCTCACTAATTTTGATGTTGCTCAATGTTGTACCCTGTTGTCATACATTTGGCTTGTCAAGAAAGTCAAATGAGTTATTGTTATTTGTCACCTGCTTAACTTTTGTAGTAAATGATTTTTACATTGTAAGAACAAATGGTGTGGTGTCTTTTATTACTCGTATAGTTTATGTTTCCTTAAGAAATATTGACGTGTAGAGGGGACCATTTTACGGAGCCCAGACGAGATAGAGATTCCACCAATCGGGGACCCCTGAAGTGGGACTTGGTAGCATGGACAGACTCGTCTGTTTTGAGTAGGTCATTAGATGTATTGTGGGCTCTTAGTAGATGTAAAGCAAAGGCACGACCCTGCAATCGCTTGCGCGTACCGCTGCTGTCCGGAAGGGCCTCTGCTCGAACGAGCTCGAGTGAACTCAAATCAGCTGTTTTGGTCTACTTTTGCACGCTGGTCAGACGACTTGGAAGAGTTTGGAGAGTACCTACACTTTACCCCGCCATACGCCACCTGCCTGCTGATTGAACAACTGCCGCGCCGAGAGGTTGAACCGACGACCTCTGCACTGGAAGTCCAGTGGGCTAATAATAATTACCCTGGAAATGTAACAGACTATTGTCTCTGTATAGGTATCCTGTGCTCAGCATGTAAGGGGCCGTCCATAAATGACGTCACGCACCTAGGGGGGGGGTCAGACATTTGTGATGATGGGGGGGGTTTGAGAAATGTGACGTCACATCAAAATGCGCAACTTTAAATAAATATAGACAACACGTTCTACTTAATTAAATAGACGTTTTAATAAATGTTTTCTCCTACAACATCAGAGTGCAGCGCCACATTAAATACGCACTACAATGACAATAGTTTAAAGCGATTTGAAGCATTTTTTTGGGGGGGGGGGGGGGGGGGTAGAGCTTTGTGACGTCATATTTGAGGGGGGGTCTGACTTTGTGACACCATGTGACGAAGGGGGGGGGGGTCAAAAATCGTCCAAAATCGCGTGACGTCATTTATGGACGGCCCCTAAATATGTATTCATCCAACAATTGAAATCTGTTCATATGCTCACGACACATACGTAGAATGATCCGTGTTAAGCATTGATTGATGTATACAAGCTGAATGAAAATAGATAAGCTGTTACATTTCAGTTGAGATAAAATTGGAACTGCTAAGATGTATCGATACAGCCGCTTAATTGACCAAAACAAACAATCGTTGCGTTTTGCAGTCGATTACTCGGGGCCCTTCCAAAAATATACAATTATCCTGCATCCTGAAGGCAGGAAACCCCCTACAAGTTACGCCCAGCGTGACGATGTCAATGATACGGCACCGTGGTGACGAACTGTCAACTGTCTCGCCTGGCATGCAGGAGGTCGTGGGTTCAATCCCGACACTAACTCCTGTAAATTTGGAGTTTGCGTGTCTCTCTCCCCGTGGTCGTGTGGATTTTTCTCCGAGTCCTCCGAGTTTTTAGAATCAACATGCCTTTAGAGTATTTGGCTGTTATAACTTTCCACGTGATAAGCCACTTCGTTGAGCTATCATTTGTGGCTTCTGAAAAAGAGCTATATAGGTCAGTGGGGCTTATCTGGTAAAAAAATAAGTATACCAAGTTTGCATTCGATACCACATTGGGAAGTGGGTTAAAATTGAGTTACAAGATTTGAGGATACAACGACAACAACAGACAGTGGATTTTGATTTAAAGCTTTCGTGACTGCATGGATTCATATTATTGGTTCTTACGGTAAAGTCACGTAGAAGGGAAACAATAAAATAATAAAAATATAAAACAATAAAATCCTCACGACGTTTCGACTGCAACACAAGCAATCATCATCAGATGTAGATTTTGTTGTTTTATATTTTTATTATTTTATTATTTCCCTTCTACGTGACTTTACCGAAAGAACCACGAATATAACAGACAGTGAGTTAATAGAAAGCGTGTAATAAAAAAAGTGTAGTTTTATGTACCCAAGCCCCACCCATCATTTCCCGTCCAGTGGCACACATGGACGCAGCTTGAGACTTTTCTTTGTTCCAAACTTCAGGGGTGACTCGCTTAACGAGCATTCTTTTGTTACGAGAATTCGCTACAACGAGCAAATTTTATCTAGATTTCGTGATTGCAGGGATCCATACTCTTTGGTTCTTTATAAAATAAATTAAGTCACTGCAAATTTAATTTAGCCACAATTTGCTCGCAAAATGAGCAAAAATGTTCGCTTAGCGAGCGGAGACCGATCGATAAAAGAGTCGCAAGTTGCAGACCCCTGTCAACATTATCTTCTATGGAGGTGAGGGGGAATATTGCACTGGTTTCTTCATGTGTAGTAAGTGTTAACTTTGATGGGTTTTTTACTTTACTTTAAAACTACGCAGTAATGAGTATTTCTCATGTTTGAAAATAAAAATGTTCAAAAGTGGAACATTTTGGGGCTGAAAGGCGACTGCTTTTTACACAATGGGAGTGAGTCTATGGGGAAACGACTAACGTTTAACGTTCCTGTTCACTTACCGAGCAATTTTCGCGGAACGCATCTCGCTCGTTAAGCGCGACACGCCTCTAGTTACAGTGGTACCTCGGAGATCGAACTTAATTCGTTCCAAACCCGTGTTCGAACACCGATTTGTTCGAACACCGAATCAATTTCCCCATAAGAATGAATGGAAATAGCATTAATTGGTTCCCCACCCAAGGATGCTCCTATTATGGGCCATTTTTACACAAAGTTTACAATATTAAAATACAGTACAGTACATAAAAGCATACAAGAAACACAGTTATAATTAATAGAATAAATGAACATTGAACTTCACTTTACCTGTAGTAAGGAGAGTGGATGGCTTGAGTGGAAGGTTCTCGAAACCTTCCTTTTTGGCTTATCACTGCTACTAACCTTTTTGGGAGCCACTGTGTATGGGTAAACACAAAAAAGCACTAAAATAAATGAAATTAACGAAAAAGTTAACGGAACGATGTTTTGCGGGTCTGCACTGGGCGAGAGCTACGCGTAAACTGGGTCAATCGCCTTTGTCTCGGTCGCCCTGGCTACGCATCTCGGCCCAAACAGGTTCTTTCCAGTTGTTCGACCTTCGAATTTGTGTTCGATGTCCGGGGCAAAAAATGGTCGAAAATTTTGAGTGTTGAGTAATTTAATTGACTCGTTGACCGGAACCCTCGTGAACAGAGAGGTCACATCAAAACTTACGAGAATATCATTAGGATTAAGCTTAATATCTTTAATTATATTTACGAGATGTTCACCGTTTTTGATGAACGAAGAGGTCCTACCGATGTAGGGCTGTATTTGTTTCGTTACGTATTGTGCTAATTTGTATGTGGCAGTGCCTATTGTACTAACTATGGGTCTTAATGGGACGTCAGGTTTGTGTATTTTTAAATCCTTTATATTAAGTTCGCTTGCTTGCGTGCTTGCGTGCTTGCTTGCTTACGACCGTGCAAATCTTTCGGTCGTTTTTTAACCCACTTCCCGTGATCCAATCGAGCTGACATTTTCTACACAGACTCGTTGTGCGTGACAATAAATTTTCGTGAAATTTTTTTTCCAAAATTTTACACTGTTTAGGGAATTTTTTTTTTTTATATTTAATTACCAATTGCTTAATGCTGGCAGACAATCATCTGACCATAATCAACGTTTTTTTGGGTTTAGATCGCGTTATTTATAAATGTGTCGTAACCCTCCACCACCCGACACGGCCAATCAGTAAAAAAGTGTCACGTTGACAAAAGACAAATAGTTCACTGCTTTAGCCCACCGGTGTGTTGAAGCGTGAAACCACAACATTTACAATTTGAGTACGACGTTTCGCTGGTAATTGCATCCAGCATCATCGGGCAATTCGCCAGAATAATCATCTGACCCATAGGTGGCAGCCATCTCAAGCCAGAGGACGAGAGGACTCTAGCCGCCACGCATATAAAGGATTTAGAGTGAAAAACTTTGTTTTTACGGGTTAATTTTTAGTAGCCCATAAAGTCTTGGTGGTTTTGATGCCCTTGGTTTGATCAGGTTTTGCTCTTTCTTAGGAATTGATCACTTGGCAATGATTGTCGTTGTTTTTCGTTCCAAGGTGCTGGTTGGGTCTCGTTTAATTTCAATGTAGGTACCTTCATCGAGTAATTCTTTGATTTTATTATCGTGGTCCTCATGCGAAAACCAACGTGTTAAACTATATTAATGGTATCAGTTATGCGTGCTACTGTTGTTTAGTAAATAATAATTATATTCATGGTATTAGTATGCGTGTTACTGTTGTGTAATGTAAAACTTATTATTATTGTAATTATATTTATGGTATTAGTACGCGTGTCACTGTTCTGTATTGAAATAATAACAATTATTGTAATTATATTCATGGTATTTGTATGCGTGCTACTGCTGTTTCACAGGCCGGAACAAAACCAAGCGGAATCTAAAAGCGCCCCGTGCGGGTTTCCAGAGGCTCGATGGGGACGGACAGGGCACCCCCGCGCGCCTGCCGTTGACTCTGCAATGAATTAAAATTTGTAAATTCACTTTTAGTTTAAACAACAACGCGACATTTCGTTGGACGTTCACAGCGTGTCGTTGTAAACGCAACGCCACACACAGTCGGCGGGTTCATGTGTTTAAAAATTCGTTACACCGCTCTGCATCGCTTCTCGCGCGGGATGAGCGCCTCGACTAGCTAGGCCGCGGTCTGTATAATCTTTTTACGTTTTTGTTAAAAAAGCGCTTCAATTGGCGAACTTTAATTATCAAACGCGCAGACACTTAAACGGACCGAGTCGCGCTTTGTTTACTTGGTGAACACGGTCCGATATATTTTCCTGTCAACGAAACGTCGTCTTATTTTGCTCGTAACTCGTCTAATTTTGCTGCTTGACAAGTCAACATTTGTAACGCACCGATACTCCTCTTTGTTTGTTCAACATCAAACGGCTGTTCTTGTCACGATTGACATCACTGATCGTGCTGTACGATCTCCCTACCATAGGAATGTGGATTTTCCGGTCTCTGGCACCGTCAGCGACGATGCGCACCGGGTCTGCGTCTTACACGAGTCCGTCTGGACACACAAATGACTTGTTGCTTCGTCGAGTTGCTTTCAAAGAGTCGTGTATGCAGAGCCGTCAACACGTACGGTTTACCCCGTATTCTTGTACAGGGAGATTGAGTTTCCAGGTCCATGCGGCGTACAGCCGTTTCATTACGGGCACAAACATTTGTGTTGGTCTATTAGTTTGTGTTTCTCCCTTGTGATGGTGACTTTGTAGGGTGAACGTTGAGATGTATAAGGGCACGGGGTGACCAATACGGTCTGACATTGGTCTGTAATAAGATAGTTACTGATAAGGGGTTTACAGGTCGGGTATGTGTCCCGTGGATAGACTGGTACTTGCCCTGGAAATGTGGAACTTTCACCGTTAACCGAGGAGAGCAGCATCGCACGCGCGTTCGAGCCCAGCGAGACGCGTTGTGGATGAGGGTCGCCGAAATGCTTTGTGGAGGACGGAGACAAACAGATCCCAGTCATAGGCCCCCCTCGGAGGCCCCCTTTGTCTTTTAGGAGGCGCCCCCCTTGGATCTGAGGCCTTAAGGCAAAGTGCCGCCACTCGATGGCCCTCTGAGCTAATTTGTTCGGAGTGAAATGCCCTCAAAGTGTCTCCCTGCTGAAGCTACCACCGAGGGTTGTGGTGAACATCCCTTTTGGAATCCCGAACTAAGCCAGCGGTGGAATTTCTACATTTTGTTTAGCAGGGGGACGGTGTCTTCGTGGGATGAGCACTGCGGCCAGGATCACAACAGTGGTTGTTATACAACGGTAGCAAACAGCTTAACAACCACAATAGTCTGGCTCAAAATATTACTGAACCAACATTTAGAACCGCTTGAATCAATATTTTAATTGAATAAAACGTGTTAACAGGGCTCGACACAGAGACGTCTTTCTGTGTGCCTATGTGTGTGTGTCGCTCTGTGTGTCTGTGTGTGTCTCTCTCTGCATGTGTGTTGTCTCTCTCTCAAGTTTAGCAATCTTTGGAAGAATGTAATCAATCAGGTGGGGTGTTGACTTATATTTCCAAGTTTACTATGTTTGTTTTCTCATTCTTGTTATGTTATCCTGCGACGTTTTAGGTCGCATGAGCCGTACGCCCACGTGACGGCGCGCGGCCGCTTGCGCCATGAAGCGCGTACGCAGCGAGCAGCTCCAGTCGGCCGTCAACCAACTCCTCAAGCGGCGCCACTACACCGAGTCGGAGCTGGCTCAGCGGCAGAGCTTCCGGGGCTCTCAGTCGGCCGAGGAGATGGCGGCCAGCATGGCAGGTGCGGCGGCGGACCCATTAGCGACTGAGAAATAAGCATACCTGTCAACCCCTTATCAGTGCCTACCTTATTATAGACCAATTTAGACATTTATTGGTCACCCCGTGCCCTTATAAATCTCAACGTTCATTCTACAATGTCCCATCACAACGGAGAAATAAACAAATAGACCAAAAAAATGTTTGCCCGTATTGAAACGGCTGTACGCCGTATGGACCTAAAAACTCAATTTCCCTGTACAAGAATACGGGTAAACCGTATGTGTTGACAGGTTTGGATTAGTGGCTGTCAAAAGCTGTGTGTACGCGTGCGTGCGACGTGCAGATATTCACAGGTACCAAACTTATCATGGGACACTCAGGAATACATCTTTCGATACCTAGGTTGCTGCAAGATTCCAGTAGTAGTTAAACAACATTATTTTGCAGCCTAAATAAATGAGAGGATGGCAGTAGGAAATGGGTTGTATCCCTCTGTGGCAGTCTGACTTTATTGCCTCTGTGTTTTTCTTAAAAGCTAAGCAGTCTCCCGATGTGTGCTTTTGTGCGTGTTTGTGATTCTGTATGCACAAGTGTGCTTGCCTGCGTATGTGCATGCTATTATAATACATACGTGCACT
Organism: Lampetra planeri; assembly: GCF_965212315.1. Lineage (NCBI taxonomy): Eukaryota > Metazoa > Chordata > Hyperoartia > Petromyzontiformes > Petromyzontidae > Lampetra > Lampetra planeri. The sequence goes on along the minus strand of NC_136136.1, from coordinate 9,777,306 downwards.
TGCCATGTGTGTATACATGCGTTTCTGTGTCTTGCAGCAGTTAATTCGCCTGCGCTACGAACCCGGCGACCCGAGTTCGATTCCTGCTTACGGCGAACACCAGTGACGATTATTTGAATCGGTCGCCAGTAGGGAGACAAAGGTGGCCAGGCGTGGTGTTAGCCACTGACCCCTTCGTGTGGTGTGCTGGCTTTCACAGGTGCTCGCTAACAGCACTTGTCCCAACAGTCTGTTTAGGTTGTATGGGGGAATCTTTGCTTTTGCCTTTATGTGTGTATCAACAGCTCAGCTAGAGAGTGGGCCCATGAACGCAGTGTCATTTGGTGTCTATGAGCCCAACCCCTCGCACTATGATCGCCAGTTCAACGCACTACGCCAATTTGTCAATGGTGAGTGTATATTTTGTTTGTGTGTGTGTATGTATGTAGAGTGTGTGGAGGTATATACTGGTTTCCTTTAGTTATAACCAGGTGAGAGCCCGATTAGCCTGAGAATATCTTTGTCAGAATTAGAATCATTATTTATCCTGGAGAAATCCGATGAATTATGAAGCTCTTTTTCACATGTCCAGTAGGAGTGGGTCAGAAGGGATACCTGGTTTACACAAGTAAAAGGCAATTGCAAAACAACAAAACAGTGTTAAAAAGCTTTTACAATTAAATTAAATACATAAACTTTCACCAGATTCCAACTGGTTAAAGTGTGTTGAACTGTGTAGTGCATAATGGACCCCGTGTCGTGGGGCGCTAAGCACCCGGTTAGGTGCGGTGAGCGTGTGGAACTGTGCGGTGCATAGTGGACCCCGTGACGGTGGTGCACTAAGCGCGTGGCTGCGTGTGCGGTTGTACTGGAGCAGAGCTGCGCGGGGAGGAGCGCGTGGAGCTGCAGACGTTGATGAGCGCCCTCTCGCTGGCGCTGTGCGTGGAGCTCGCGCTCGGCGGATGGCGCTCTGCCGCCGAGGCGTTCCACGGGCGCCACGTGGGGCCCGTCGCTCACACTCACGAGCAGCGGCTCCTGGCCGAGCGGCTGGGTGCAGCGCTCTCGCGGCAGGTTTGTGTATCTCCTAGGTCGACTCAGCCTAAAATTAGTACCTGGTGCGGTGTGTAAACATCGTCACTGGGGAGACAAAGGCGGTCGGGCGTGGTGCTGCCCACCCACCCCTTTGTGTACCGTTCCAGACTTCATAGGTGCTCGCTAACAGCACTTGCCCCAACAGTCTGTTAAGGCTATATGGTGGATCTTTTGTTTTTTCTTGCATGATTATAAGTACGTGTGTGAATGAGTGCAAGGGAGTACAGTAATACCCTGATTTACGTCTCCCCCTTTTATGTCGTTTAGAAAATACGTCGTCACTTTGTTAGCACCGCTACCTGATTTGTGTCGCCTCAACTCACACACATAGCTGGCAGCATCATCCGAGCTTTCTCGTATCCATCGCCTTCACCTACCCTGTAATTCGCTTTCTGTCGTTCCAATATTTGTTGCACCTTTTAGGAACGCATCCTCGACAAAAACCGGGGTATTACTTAGTGTATTATGTGTATTATGTGTACGTGTGTGTGTATGGGGAGCGACAGTGTAGCGGTGAGCACGCTGTGCTAGAAACCCGACTAGCCGAGTTCGATTCCCACCCAGAGCCAGCACCAGTGACGATTAAATGAACCGGTCCTTTACCTCCCCTAAGTCGACTCGGTCACAAATGAGTACATGGTGTGGTGTGTAAATATCGCCACTAGGGAGATAGAGGCGGCCAGCCTCACTGAATCTCAGTGAGGCTCTCGTGGATAAATAAGGGCATTATTAGAAACATCCCTACATCTGCTTCTGCTGTTGCTGCCACCACTTCTGCCACCGCCGCCTCTAATCCTGCGACCGACCTTGCCCCTTGCTCCTGCTGCTACAGGACGTGGGCTCGGACACGTGCGTGCGCACGCTCACGGAGCACAAGCTGTGCGTGGAGCTGGGCGTGGTGGCGCACGGCCGCCTGATGCGCCACCTGCTGCAGGGCGAGCACGGCCTGCTGCTGCGCGCCGTCAGCACGCACCTGCGGCTCGACGTGCGGGCCCAGGCGCGCAGCTCCGCGGCGGGGCTCGAGCTTTATAGCGACGGCACCGGCGGCAGTGGGGGGGGCGGTGCGAGTGCCAGGGCCGGAGAATCGGCAGCAGCGGCAGGGGGGCTCACGGCTGACGGTGACCCAGAGGTGAGGCTCAGAGATTAAGGTCAACAGTGGAGCTTGGTGTTGATGGGGTGTTCGGCACAAAGAGTTGGGCGGGTAGAATCAGCGGCTTCATTGTCGTAATTTTTACCCTTATCCGTTCGTCGTGTTACAAGCATCAAATTACTCTCGTGATAGACTGGCCTTCGCCATGGAAATGTGGAATAGGCACACCGATGTAAATGAGTGCGATCTCACGCACATTTGGGTTCGGAGACATTTGAACCTTTGTACATACAATGTGGCGCACTCAAGGAATGACGGGAGTTGTGCCTGTCTGCGATTATTGAGCACTTGTATGGGTCGTTGAATCTAATTAAGAACGGGACAAAACACATCTGGAATATTATCGGCGACGATTCATCACGTTGCGTAAATTTTTTTTCGGGAAGATGAACGCCCTCCCGCCGGACGAGGTCTCGCTGGAGCTGCTGCAGGACAGCATCCGTCGCGTGCGCGAGGGACCGCTCAACGCCGCCACCGTCTGCCTCTACGGCTTCAGGGACGACTCAACGCCACCCGGAACCACCACCACCACCACTCCCGCCGGCTCCGCCTCTGGGTCCGGCGCCGGCGGGACCAGTGGCGTTGCCGCGGCCGCCACCTCTACCACCGCCTCCAGCCTCGGCGTCGGTGGCAACAGCAGTAACAGCGGCGTCGGCGGCGGTGCAGGTGGCCCCGTGATCGCCAACGCCACTTCGCCACAACCGGGATCGTCGGCTTCCTCGGCCGCCGCTGCCGCCACTGCTTCCACCACCACAACTGCCGGCTCCGCTACTGCTTCTGCCACCGCCCCGCCACCTCCTTCCACTTCCTCCTCTTCCTCCTCGTCATTCTCGTCGTCCTCCTCCTCGTCGTTTGTCAGTGCTACCGCGGGAACCGCCGGTGGTGGCGGCGGTGTTTGTGGCGGTGGCGGTTGTGGTGGTGCTGGAATGGTGGGCGGCGGCAGCGGCGGACCGTCTGTGCCGGCGCCCCCGTGCGCGGCCGAGGTGGCGCCGGGGATGGGGATGCTGGCGGCCGGCTACGAGGACTCGCGGGTGATGTTGTGGAGCCTGGGGCCACGCAAGCTGCGCACTGCACGGCACAACGTGGACGTGGCGCGCGTCAACCTCGCGTGCGACATCCTGGACGACAAGGTGGGACGTGCGTGTGTGTGTGTCTGTTTGTTATTCAAGAACGGCCTGGCACAGGCGCTGTGGTTTCATCACCGTCACATAGTAGCGAATGGCGGGTATTGGTATTTAAGAGCTTGCTATCTGCGATTTTGGCTATCCACGAATCGCATCTGGAACTCTACACGACTGGATAGACAGAGAGAGAGAAAGTGATAAGATAAAGAGATGATAGAGATAGATCTTCTCGAAGCTTTAGATGCATCTGCAAACTTTGCGCGTACAAGATAGAACTTATAGAAGCTTTAGAAGCATTTTTTGTATTTAATAGCTCCTATATGTATTTATGTAAGGTAATTCTTTTGGCCAATATCATTATCAGCGTAATTTGCTATTTTACTATCACCTCTGAAAGGTATCTCTCGCAATTCACGAGGGAATACTGTCTGAATGTATCTGTGCTAGTGTGTATGTGGGGACTGTATATGTGTGGCTATGGGTGAGTGTGAGCAGCTTCTGTTTGGCTGGATAGAGGGGGCTAAATGAGTGCAGCACAGGCTTGAGACGAGATGGACTGATGTGGTATGGGAGGATTTGGAACTGACTGGTCTTGCTGATGACTGGTACCAGCGGGGTCAAGGTTGGCCTCAGTGGAGGAAGCTTTTGAAGGATGCTACTGGTCAGTTGGAGGACAGAGGAGCCACACGTACAACAATGAGCAGAGCGCCGGGCGGCTAACACACAGAAAGCTGACACAGTGGGGAGCACAGATGGTGCATCAGCCAATAATCTCAGGCAGTGAACCCATAACTCCTGGGTCTGTCCCGTGACCTCTCAGCGGTTCTTCCATACTTCACTCTCGCCTGGCACGACGACTGTGGTGAGTGATGTCACCGTCTCGAAGTGGCGAATGGCGGTTGTTCTGTGTGTATGTGGTTCTATGTGTTAATCAATTGTGTTTGGAATCGATTATTTGTGTTTAAATGTTGCTCTGTGCGTGTACCACTGTGCGTACAACAGGTGGTTGAGGACAGCAAAGGCAGCGACGTGAAGACGCTGCGCGCCCACTCGGGTCCCGTCTACGCCGTGCGCTTCCTGCCCGGCGGTGCGGGGCTGCTCTCGTGCTCCGAGGACACGAGCGTGCGCTTCTGGGACCCACGCACATTCACCAACACCGCCGTCTACCAAGGGTACGTGCCTGCACCGACAGTCTCCTCCTCCTCATGTCTTTATGCCCTCACCGATTACCTCCCACAACCATGACATGCGCCACGATCCCCTCGCTCGCTCCGTGACCCCCTCGCTCTCACCGTGACTCTGTACCCGATGCGTCGTTCCACCTCTCCGTAACGCCGCCCTGTGCCCCCACCCCTCCCCCGGTGCCTTTGCGCAGACATGCGTACCCTGTGTGGGATGTGGACGTGAGCGCCCTGGGCCTGTACTTCTGCAGCGGCTCGCACGACCGCACGGCCCGCCTCTGGGTGCCCGAGCGCGCCTTCCCACTGCGCGTCTACGCAGGCCACGTGTCGGACGTGAACGTCGTGCGCTTCCACCCCAACGGCAGCTACGTGGCGACGGGCTCCGCCGACCGCACGGTGCGCCTGTGGAGCACCCAGCAGGGCTCGGCGGCACGCCTCTTCACGGGCCACCGGGGCACCGTGCTGGCACTCGCTTTCTCCCCCGGAGGGCGCCTGCTCGCGTCCGGCGGGGAGGACCAGCGCGTCCGGCTCTGGGACATCGGCAGCGGCGCCATCGTCAAGGTTGGCTGGCCCGCCATTCCGTTCGCCCGTTCCGTTCGCCCGTTTCGTTGTCCGTAAAGCTTCCCGTGCTTACTGACTCTGCCGATGTAAGCTGTAGGCTGTCAGGTTTCTCAGCCTTTAACCGATTTTAGAAACAAAAGTTGCATCAAGTAATAACGATCTAACCTATAAATGTCATTGTTTGTCTGTGTGTCTGTCTGTGTGTGTGCGGCCGAAACTTGCGAAGGATTCGGCTCGTAAACCGTGGGGTTTACGTTTAAAAAAAGTAGCCAGGTACCACGCCATAAGCCCCGTGCTGAGTCAGCGCTATTCCAATTTCGTGTCCGTCACCTTTAAAGTAGTTTCATTAGCGATTTAGTGCTGCTTTCAGTTACTTCTTTATTACATAGCGCCTGCTTTACTGTACCAACTCGCACGCTCTGATGTTACCTTTAGCCAGGCCCTCATTCTCCTTGAGGACAAACTTCAATCCATTGGTTGAAAAGACCTCACGTCTATCGGACTACCAACACCCTACAGGGACAACCTGCATGCCCTTGCTCAAGAGATCCTACGTGAAATATCCTATGATGGTTTAGAGCTTCTTAAATTTATTGAGGAAAATGAACCAAAGCTGATACACAAAGAGAAGCCTACACGAAAATCTTGGAAGACATTGAGACGAAAAATTGAGGCGTATTTTTCCTTGATGCACCTGGTGGTACTGGGAAGACCTTCTCAACCTGCTCCTCGCTAAGGTTTGCCAGAGGGAGAAAATTGCTCTGGCTGTGGCATAATCGGGGATTGCGGCAACTCTGCTTACTGGAGGAAGAACTGCCCATTCCACATTTAAGCTTCCACTGGATCTATCCTGATAAGAAAACCCTGTTTACAATATTTCACAGGGGACTGCCCTTGCACAAGTCCTGCTTAATTGTGAATTAATAGTGTGGGATGAATGCACCATGTCCCAGAAGGGAGCATTTGAGGCTGTCAACACAATTTTGCAGGACCTCCGCGACAATTCCAATATTATGGGTGGTGTAACTTTTCTCATGGCTGGTGACTTCCGACAAACCTTACCCGTTGTACTTCGGGGAACCAAAAGCTGATGAGTTAAATGCCTGCACCAAGTCATCATTCCTCTGGAGGCACGTGATGAAACTGAGACTAACTACAACTTTGCTAAATTTATTCTTGATATTGGAAATGCCAGTATTGTTGCTGACGACACAGATGGACTTATCACCATGAACAGCAACTGGAGGAAAAAGTGTACCCAAACATGCAATGACACATTCAAGATGTTATCTGGCTATGGGAGAGGGCCATTTTGGTCGATGTCTGTGTGTGTCTTTTTCGCCCGGGCAACACCAGCTACTTCCCGCTAGTATATTATATATATAAAGCGGCATGTGGTTAGCTTAGAAAATCGGTACGCGTTATTAGGGGTTAGAATTCAGCAGCATGCCTCTTATAGCGTTAGGTTTGGTCTTGATCTCTCTGCCTCTTCATCTCATCCCATCAATGGTGCTTTGTAGAGGATGGTTGATTTGCCAAAAGACTGCAGTTTTATTCATCTAATCGTGGCTAGGTGTCATGCTGTCTATCCCAGCTGGGTGGTAATTACGCTCCACACACATCCCCTTAGCTGTGTGCATTGTCTGTGAGATTCATATTATCCACGAGGTTTTTTTTGGGTTCGTTGGCGTGAATATAAATATGTCGTTAAACCCGCCACCACCCGACAGAGCCAAACATGCCAATTAGTTACTAGTTCAGCACACCAGTGTGTTGGAGAGTAAACCCACAACATTTACCATTTGAGTACGACATTTCGCCGGTAATTACAACCAGCCTCATTTAGGCGACGGCCAGAATTGATTCATATGAACTTTGGGAAGCATTTCAAGAGCCTCTTCTCCTCCCACCTTTAGCTGAGACGGGGGTCCACGTGAAGCGCCGCGATTCGACGCACCTATTGCTCGCTGACGTGAAGCGTTTACTGTTGTCGGCTCCACCTGGCGTTGTAGTGTACAATGCTGCATTGGTGCAGCCTTGTTGTACACTACACCTGGCGTTGTAGTGTACAACAAGGCTGCATTGGTGCAGCCGATCGGTATTCGGGACCCTGTCCCTAAAACCAACTCCTGCCCCCCGGTTGCTCGTTCATGGTGACATCACGCCTCTTGGTCACGCCCATCCCTGTGCCCCAATGAGTAGCGTGGGGCACAGGGATTGCCAGCCCCCTCCACACTTTGTTGTCACAGCGTCATTGCGCCAGATGATTAATTGTAGAATTTTCAAGTGCTGCATCAGCAGGCTTGGGAATGCTTAAAATACTTGTTCCACTCAGCTTTGGTATCAAAGCAAGTCAACTGTTTATAACAAGTATTTATAGCAATAATCAATGCATGATTATAAATAATACATTTATCATTATGATGACGATGATGATAGTTACCCCAGAATATTCATGAACCAATCTCAAGCTACAAAAAAATTTACGACTCAGATTAAGGGACTGTGTTGGTGCTAATGTACAAAGCAGTCTGCACAGTGAAAGTGGTGTTTGATCGGTTTGTACTTTTATATAAATAGTTACAACTAATGTACTTGGGCAGCCCAACCCTTTTCCGTGAGCATAAGAATCCATTTAAAGCAGTGAAGGCGGGTGATTAACGGTGACATCCCTACTGGTTACGTCCCAGTTGTCCTCGTGCACCTGAGGCATAAGAATCAGAAACATTCTGGGATTCCATGAAGTACAGACAAAGAACAGCCACTGTAAAATTTCACCACGGAGCTATCACTTGTAATTTTACACAGAACTATCTCCAGGGGTTTCACGGTGGCGAGATGTTAACTACCTCGCCTGGTATACAGACGCTTGTGGGTTAGATCCCAACCCTGACGCTTGTATATTTGGAGTTTCCATATTCTCGTGGTGGGGTGATTTTTTTTTTCTCCGGATCTTACGTTTTTTCCCTTCTATAATTAGAAACACGCATATCGAGTATTTGCTGCTATAAATTTCCACGCGATAAACCACTTCGTTGAGCGATCAACTTGACCAGTTCACCTCTCAAAAAGAGCTACATAGCTCATTGGGCTTTACCTGGTAACATAAAAAATTGTTTAGTAGTTTAGTTTATGTCGCTCTGCTGCAGAGCTCGACGATGTGCCGTACTATATAAAGAGTTGGGAGTCGCTGCACAGACTCAGACAGTTCTACTGCATGCCGTAGTTGCAGTCGCCACATGTCACGCATCCCTAAACACATTCCTCCCTGGAAAATACCCGGTTAGATGAAAAAAATCAAAGCATTATATGACAATGGCTGTTGCACTTTAGTCGATGGGGACTAGGTCCAGGCAGGTTAAGATTCCTCGAGCAAAGTGTTTCCCAACATGAGCAAACACCTATATATCAAATCAAAACTTTACGACATTGCCAGCGCCTTAATTCTCAGCCAGTACTCAATGTATTGACATCTCGATTGTAAGTGCAGCAAAACTCCGGCTAGCCGGGCTCTGACACTTAGTTGGACCAGGTTGGCCACTATTCAATGAAACGCAAAAAAAAGTTAAAATAATAGAATATACTCTTTGGTTCTTTCGGTAAAGTCACGTAGAAAATCAAATCAAATAATAATAGAATACGACGTTTCGATTGAAACACAAGCAACCATCATCAGGTAAGAATGAGAAAAACAAACATAGTAAACTTATAAATATAATGCAATACAACACAGAGAGTCGGCTAACACAACAGTCAACACCCCACCTGGTTGATTACGTTCTTCCAAAGAATGACAAACAGAAAGTGTTACATTTACTCATGGCAGTACAGGTAGTCCTCTACTTATGATGGAGATGCGTTACGACGACCCCATCGTAAGTCAAAAATATCGTAAGTCGAAGATGGCCTAGCCTACCCAGGAGTCTTAATCAGAATCCGAAAGGGTTTTATTCGCCATCAAAGTTTGCACAAACAAGGAATTTACTATGGCAGGAAGGTGCATACATTCAACATGTAGGAATCTTAAAACTTAAATAAGTGGTATACAGTCTAACTATACTAAAATTACAAAGTCTAACGAATACTCAGGGGCTAAAGTATGTAAAATTTTGAATAAGTATACAATATAAAATGTAAACTAGCCGTAATATACAATCCTAAAATACAAAAATACAAATAGGGTAACATGTTGTAAATATGGCAAGGTGTAATTTTGTAGATAAAATGTTAAAGTGAGTGTAAAAGTCATTTTAAGCCCTTGGTCTTGCTGAAGAGGCCCACAGCGGATGGGAAGAAACTGTTTGTATGACGTGAGGTTTTGGTCCTGATGGACCGCAGCCTTCTGCCGGAGGGGAGTAGCTGGAACAGAGAGTAAAGAATGGTGATAATTTAGCAAAGCAGAGAAATTTACAGTACCGTACTGTATAAACTATATATTGTATGTATTTTTCAATTACAATACTGTATTGCACAGTAAAATGTAAAGTAATAAAACAAGTCAAATTCTTAGCCTACCTATATGAATTGCAATTCTATTAGATTTTAATTGAAATCGTGCGTAGCTGGACTTTTCAACGAGCCGGACCATGACCATCTCCCTTATTAGTCCATATTGCTTAGGGTTTGTACTGCAGTTGCATTAACAGCACCACTGCTGTTATCGCAGTAACCCACAGGGATTGACAGTTCTAGTACAGTGGGGCGGGTGTAGGATGACGGCCGCCCACGTCGCTCCGTGCCAACGCAGGCGGGGGACACAGATACGGAGGGTGTGCGGACACCCACAACATTTTTAGATTTGTTATTTGGCGACGCTGCGTTGGCAGTGGTGCACAATTGGCACGAAAACATTTCAACACGTTTTTGGGGAAATGGCCCTTCTTCATTGCGCCTAAATACATTTTTAAAAAGCTTTTGGTACGTGCTAATTTTTTTTTCTTTCATGGGAATGTTTTCAATAAATGTATTGAGAATTTTTATAATTAGGTCAGAGACACCCGCAAAATATTTTTAGCAAACATGCAGTCAAAACACACACAAGCAGAGCACGGTCAATGCACACAGCACAAAGACAAAAATTATCTGTACAGCCGTAACAGACTTTTGGGGCAAGTGCTGTTAGCGAGCACCTATGAAGGCCAGCACCACGCCTGATCACCTTTGTCTCTCCAGGAGCGATGCTTACATACCGCATCAGGTACTCATTTGAGGTTGCGTCGATGTAGGGGAGGCCTAAGACCGGTTCAGATAATTGTCACTGGTGTTATCCGTGACCGAGAATCAGGTCACTGGATTCGTAGCGCAGCGTGCCAACCGCTACTCTACCGCTCCCCACAGCACACACAAATTCACAATAAAAGCACACACACTTGGCAGCAACCGCTTTGCATTAAGGCAAATCATATGCACGCACACCCCACAACTGCGCGACTATAATCTGCACATCCATGACGCACGCTTCCCAAGCCGCACGCCTAGTGCGTCGGTAATCTAACCAATAACCACCGGGAACCATTCGCTGGTAGGACACCCCCAACTTTCACGGTGCGCCTGCAGCACCGAACGTATGTACGTTGAAGTTCTTCTGCGCCGTACGTAGCCAACCGCGCTAATCGGAGGCGTGGGGACGCAGATAACGCTGCCGACACGCGGCGCTCGCTTACGTCTTGCCGTGCTGTGCAGGAGCTACGCGGACACTCGGACGACATCACCTGCCTGAGCTTCAGCCCCGACGGCAGCGCGCTGGCATCCGGCTCTTCCGACGGCTCGGTGCGCGTGTGGGATGTGCGTGGAGCCTCCACGAATCCTGGTGGTGGCGGCGGCGGCAGCGGAACTGGCGGTGGTGGAACTGGCAGCGGTGGCGGAACTGGGGCGGCCGGGGGCGGCGGCGGCGCTGCGTTCGCGGCCGACGTCGATGCGACCGAGATCACGGGCGCGGCGCCATCGACGCGGATTTGCACGGCGCTCAACGTGCAGTTCATGGCCTCCAACCTGCTGCTGGTGAGCGCCGTCACGAGGGACGAGCCCGCCGGTGGCACGTGACGGCGCGCCTAGAGTGGAGGGGGGGGTGACTTGGCCAGTTTGGCGCGCTCGCGATTGATCGCTGATTGATGCCCAGCGCTCTTGTGGTTTGGATGCTGGTTTGACACTGGTGCGTCATGGTTGATTGATGGTTCACACTGCTCCTTTGTGGTCGGTGCTTGGCGCTGCTGGTGCTTTAATCACGAATGATCGATAGTTGAGGCTGCCCTCTCAAAATTGGCTGGTCATAGAGATGGCTCTCTCATGATTGGTTAATGCTTTTGACATGGAGCATTCGTGATTGGCGAGTGCATATGAACACTCTCCTGCGATGGACAAGTGTCCAAGATCACTCTCTTGTCATTGGTTGATGGTTTGACATTGGCTTCACGTGATTGGTTGGTGATTTAACATTGCCCGCTTATAAAGGACCAAAATGTTCACGTTAACGGGCTTGGCTCGAATCTTCCAGAGTGCCTACCAATAAGCACCACCTCCACGAAACTTGGCCTCCGCACCTCATATTCAGTCGTTGAACTTGCAACTTCATTTGGAACGCTCTTGGTTTCATGCCATAATGGAACGTTCCGTACAGCAGTACACCACAGTCCAAAGTGCAGCTCCGTGAATGTGTCTTTTGTAATATATCACATAAAGCATTTCAGCACTCGCATGAAATGTATAAGTGAGTTGGCACATTTTGCCTCCGACCAAATCATGCTGAATATGTCAATAGTTGTCAGGTCTCGGAAGCTATGCAGGCTTGAGCCTTATAGTGGCTACACAAGGCTGTCTTAGACTGCTACGTGCTGTAGCTCTGGTGGTCAATAGATGGCAGTAGAGCAATGCATTCTTGAATGTGTTTTATTGAGCTTTGAGCATTAGCCCGTCTTCAGATTATCAAGTGTCCTCCCACAGGCCAAACTCTTGTCTAAGCATCCGAAAAGTTTTGAGTATCAGTGAAGATCGTATGGGTAATTAAAGGGTAGTATTATTATAGTGACTGCATTCAGCTCTGCGTACATTAAAAGTGCCAAAGGGGAATGTACAGCGCTGGCTAAGGGTTGCAGGTGGATATGACCACCACCTCCACGCTCGTTTGGACAGAGGGACGCTTGACAGCCATCATCAGCCATGTTCTATCCACTGCTGGATGAAGGGGGTCATCATTTCTCACGATCCCGCGGTGCAACAAAGAATAAAGCTGCCCTCCAAACAAGCCGATGTCATCGCTCCATATTCATGGCGGTTGTCCTCTTGGGAATGTTTTCTCCTTGCAAGCCCCTCCTTCGTTAGCCTCGACCACTGGCTATAAATTCCTGGCCAGCGTCGTGTCCTTCTCAAGCTCACGTGTAACGTTCACAATGATGTCTTCAACTTGCGGTTGTTCTCCGATTCATGCGTTTGTCTGTTTCGGTGTTAATCCGAGCATGCACCCTCGCCATGCTTATCTGCGCACTTTACAGCATTTGTTACATTTCCATTGTCAGTGTCTACGGTCCCAGATACCATTGTATGTAATACGCACTGATTGAAAACTTTTTTTGTTTAGCACATTGGCTTGTTGCTTTTCATTGCCAATTCGAATTTTCCAAACCACACTAACATGGTCTCGTTTGCCTCCTAATTTCATTGATTAGTATTCCAGTCCATCTTCAATAGTTTCCCTAATGTATATATTTACGTGCTGATATTTTCCCAGTTGTGCTACTGCAACAAATTGTTATATATTAAATTTGTTTTGCTCAAGATACATTTGTAAATAAGGGCCTTTATTTTAATAAACAATAGGTTGGATCTCCATCCTGGTTTAAATCTTAAAAAATATGGCAATAAATATAGATGCAGTACAAAAAGTCAATTATTCGTGAAGGAAAACTTCAACTCAGTCGCAAAGACTAATTTTGGCAGGGTACTGCTTAGACCGGTTGTAGAGTCATTCTATTCAGCAATTGTATATGTTGTCATGTCGTGTCATTGAGCCCTCGTCTATTCAAGTGGGTCGTAGTAGTAATGAATTCACAGTGTCTCTACGCTAAAACGAAAATTACGTGGCGCGCATTTCCTTTGGAGGTGCTGAGCCGGTGGAGGAAATTCCACATTCTCGTTGCCGGGGGGAGAGGGTGGGCAAGTTATGAAACATATCTACTGTTGACCCTCACCACAGTGGTGCTCATCGTATCAGCCCCAACGGGATCGGGGGACCAGTTGATCCGTGACTGGGATTTGAACCCTCAGCCATATGTTTGTTGAGTGCTCTTAAGCACAACTCCTCCATGTCGGATTTATATATGAAATAAATAACTGAATGTAATGGACATGGTCCCTCCAACTAAGTATGTCTAACTGCCATTTAGAAACGATGTAGTTGTGTATCATAGTTGTCTTAAGGTTTACGTTAATTTTTTTTTACTTTTTCTGTTGTCTTTTTCCCCCCGAACGGTATTGTATTTTTGTATGGAAAGTACAGTGGTTGTGTACAAAATAGTTAAATTAAATTATTTCATTTGCCACGCATTTACAACTTGTGTTAAAATGTGACTCATTTTTATATTGCAAATAAATTGGTGGGTTTGCCTCGTCACTGACAGGCAACATGAGAGGTGATCGTTAAGTCTTCGCGTGACGTAGAAGCAGTGGGGCTACAATAAATAGAAAATGCTTAGTTAAAAGTACAATATTCTTAAGTAGCGTTATGCAAAATTTCAAAGCAATGGATTAAATGCAGATTTTTTTTACACGTTTTCTTTGTAATTTAACCGGGAAATTCTCAGCGTGTCTTAAAAATTCATTCTCATGAGGGACCTGTATTGGAACCTTTGGCCAGGTCTGTAGCAAGTTTTTTTTTTGCAAGTAATTGTGTCTGAGCTGAGAAATTTAGCAATCTGGCAAAACTTGAAAATTTAATTCTTCAGAAAACCCATACTCCTAATAACTGGCTCCAAGTGACTTACAAATATTTCCACACGTAAAAAAATATCTAGATGTCTAATGTGCGTGAAGAAGACAGGGATCAATCATTGTATGTTATCTGCTCTGACGTTGATCAGAAATGGAAGAAACGCTAAAACGTATCAAGGGATGCATTCTTGGAATTGCACTGAGACAAAAATGGAACAAACGGATCAGGGAGCCAACACAAATTATAGATGGTGTATTCACTCTGAAGGATAATAATTGGGCTTGGGCAGGATGCATCGTGAGGAGGGAATATGGCCATAGGATGCGACTGGTCATGGAATGGCAGCTAAAGGGGGGCACGTGCCTCAGAGGCTGACGAGCGTGGAGATGGAGTGATGCCATCAGTACACGTGCAGGAGTGAGATTAATTATTCCTCAATACATTGAGGGATGGCAATGGCATGGGGAGGCCTTAATCCAGCAGCGGATATGGAAACCATGGTTCATGATGATGAAGACGGTGATAAATTAGTAATAAAACAGTTGCACGTGCCGCGCTCATGTGTGAATGTCCTATTTTACGTGGAATAACCGCACATTCGAGGCTGTGCTGGTGGTGTTTTGAACACTACCAATTGCTTCAAACCACCTAAAAAAAACCCCTCCGTGGCAGTCACTGCACCCATCATGGAGTCTGCCCCAGCATTCGTTCATCCATCAAGTATTGCCTTGGAGCAGTTTGGCCAAAAGTTGTCCCTTTTAGCTCAGCACACAGGGTACGTGGCCTCCTGGGAGTGTTTAGAAATTGGGCAAGTCCAGTAATCGCCGGTACTTCCACAACATTTGGCAAGAACACGGAACACAATGGCCTGCTCTTGGGAACTATATACTGTGATGAATTTTTTTATGCTTTTGGAAATTAGCAGCCGGTTAGGCCTGCTTGACGGTAATGTCCCTGCAGTGCTTTTATCAGGAGGGCTCAATTGGAACATAAACAGCGGCATAATTTGTACTTAAACCGCGTATTTTTCAATTTCAGCATGTGTAATGGTCTGCTACTGCATTGTATAATCATTCCACTGCAGGAACACTACATTCTAATAATTGTCTTTACACCAGGAAAAGCACCATTGTCTCGAGCCTTTCTGAGCTTCGTTTTGTATTATATTTAAAACCAATTCCATGTATCGATGGGACCTTATTGCCAGAAAGGGTAAAACCGATTCTTATTGTTTCATCAATTCCATTTCTCGCTCAATTTCTGAAGAGATGCCGCGACACCAAGGTAACACCGATTGCCTTTACACTCACATCAACTGCTGTCACTTCTCCTAACTCTAAACGGATCTTGTTTAGGGCCAGCCTAGCTCTAATCTCAGAGAGAATAAGATTGCTCCGATTTGAACTTTATAATTTAGACAAGACTCTCTTACAATCACACTTAGCATTAACAGATAAAATGTCCATATCTGATTGGGACCATGTAGATAACATGACAGTTTCTTCAGCTACTTCAATGTCAACCAAATGTAAAGTTAACTTGATTGCTAAATTCAACCTCCTGACAAAAAACAAGCCAGAGCCACACATTAAAAAGTTAGATGTTAACAAGATTGTCATCAATCATAGTAACAGCCCAATTTCGACAGCCTAAAATCCGTACTAGCTAAAGGGTTGAATTTCGCAGTCACCTATAAACACATCCCAGTGGATGATATCATTGCCCAGGTCGACGTAGCCCTCAATGGTTTGGGACACATCCCGGCAGACGTTACAAGATCTGAAATAGTTGCTATCCTCAAAAACGCTAAGAAATCAATTAGCAACATCAGCAAGGACGAGCGTTTTGAACTCGCTCAATTAAAAAAGAGAGATGACATTCTCATCCTCTCAGCCAACAAGGGCAATGCCACTGTCATCATGGGTAAAACCACTTACAACAACACAATTCAGGACCTTAATGATGGCAGCTATACCAAAATCAATAGAGATCCCACCAATCGCCTAGCCACGAAAACCAACAATAGCATCACTAGTTCGACTTCTCTAATCGAACCGACCAAGCAGCTCTCTCTAAAACCTTCGGCTGCTAGACCACCCAGATTTTATGGCCTTCCAAAAATCCACAAAAAAGGTACCCCGCTCCATCCTATCGTCTCCACCATTAAATCACCCACCTACAAACTGGCCCGATTTCTGTCTGAGACCTTGCTTCCTTTCACGGGCAAGACCACCTCAGCTGAACTTAACTCAGCTCACTTGGATTCTCTAATCAAGGACATCTGACTGTCTCCAGATGATTTGCTTGTGAGTTTCGATGTTGTCTCCCTGTTCACCAAGGTACCTGTACTTGACACCATTGCAATCATTGAAGACTTGGTCCAACAGGGACTGAATCCAGATGTACCAAATTTGGTAAAGCACTGCCTTACCAACACTTACTTCACCTGGAATGGTACATTCCACAAATAAAAGGAGGGAACCCCAATGGGTTCTCCCTCATCGCCAGTGGTAGCGAATGTTTTCATGGAGAAATATTAAACAGATGCCATCCAGCCATCCACCCTACTTCCTTCCTTGTGGAAGAGATACGTAGATGACACGTTCGTCATCTGCCCACATGGCCTGCCAGCACTGAACCAATTTCTCAACCACATAAATTCCATACACCCATCTATCAAATTCACCATGGAAGTGGAAAAAGATGGCAAGTTACCATTCCTGGATGTTTTGATTGAGAAGAGACCTGATGGCTCGTTGGGACACTGTCTACAGGAAAGCCACCTACACGGATGCCTATCTAAAGCCTGACTCCCACCACCATCCCGCCCAGAAGAATTCCCTCATCAAAACACTACACCATAGGGCCCGTTGCATCTCTGACCAGCACCACCTAGCCAGTGAGCTGGAGCACGTACATCAAGCCCTCAGGATGAATGGATATTCTGACCGTACAATCCGCAAAGCTGTCTCCCCAGCCATTCATCTGAGGATCCAATCAAAACCATCACTTTGCCATACATAGCAGGGGTTACCAAAATATTTCCAAAATCTTAAATGAACACAAGATCCAGGTTCGTTTCAACACAGTACACAAAATCCGTGATTTGATCCCATCTGTAAAGGATGTGATTCCTGACATGCAATTCCCTGGTGTCTACAAACTACGTTGTGGCTGCGGTAGCAGTTACATTGGGGAAACGAAACGACATGTTACGGACCGTGTTCGCGAACACAAGGCAGATCTGAAACACGGTAGGACCAATACCTCTCCCGTTGCTGATCATTGCTTTAATGCTGTGGGCTCACACGAAATAGATTTTTCCAAGACGAAGGTACTCTGAAATCCACCGGCTATCATCAGAGATTTGTTCATGAAGCCATCCAGATATATAAACACAAACACAACTTCAACCGAGAAGATGGGTACAAACTGAGCAATCATTGGAAGGACGTTATTAACCAAGTAAAGTCTTAATTGACTGTGATGCTTCCATCCAACCTACCTATGTCAGCTGTTATTTCCGACACTGTATGTGTCTCTCTCTCTGTCTCCCTCTCACCATGTGTACCTCTTGCTCTTAGGGTTTTTTTGTTCCTGCTGCCCAGCTCTCTGACATTGACATGCTAATCTTCTCATTGGCACACCTCCGGTGGCTGGGCCGTTTCACATTGACATGCTAATCTCTAACATTTACGTCCAAATTTATTCTCTAGCTCCGCCCACTTACCCTTGGGTTGGGCCCACCAAATCCTATATAAACTCTTGTTGCAGTAGCTCTCTCTCCTACGTCAGCAGTCCTCCTGCTGTGTTTGTTTCACACATGATGACGGCTGCTTGTGTTGCAATCGAAACTTCGTGATCTATTATTTTTTCTACCTACGTGACTTTACCGAAAGAACCAAAGAGTATGGATTCCTGCAGTCATGAAAGCTTTAAATCAATATCAATTCCATTTAGTTTGTTATTTTGCTTTTAAAATTAAACTAGTGCCCAGAACAAACCAAGGGAACGCTCCGTCCTGCTCTTGGGAACAATACACAGAGAGAGGGCGACGCCTCCATCCGTCAGCGTCGGGTTCGGAGGTCGACGGTCAACGCGTGCCAGCGTGTTTCCTCTCGGCACGAGCTCTCTCTCTCTCTCGTGATGTCCGCCACACTGAGCTGGGTCCACCTCCTCGTGATATAATCGATCCCCCCCCCCCCAATCCATATTTGTCTTTCTCTGTCTTCGATTTTCCCAAGTGGGGACGCCGCGACCATGTGGCTCGCGTTGTGCCTCACAATTCGCGTCTGCAGTGCATGCCGTCCTCCTCTTGGTATCCAATTCTGCCTGAGGCCTAAACCCTACATTAATAGGTCGGCTATCTACTTGCTGCACTGCCCTTACAGGTGGCACCTTATTGCTGGAAGGTGGACCAGGTGTCGAACTTGTGTGAGCCACGAACCTCCGATTAGCACGGTTGGCTCCGTACGGTGCGAAAGAAGTTCAAAATACATACACCCGAGACTTCTTTTCACAACTTCTTTTCACAACATTACAGGCGTGTCATCATATCGGGGAGTTATTAAGCTTCGCAATACGTACGAGCATTTCTTCTGTAAATGTTTTACACGAATGGCCTATTCAACACAATAAAAGTCAAAAGTACTTCCCAGCTGAAATGAGTGTGCGGTGTTGCTTCTCTCTGTGTTGCAAATTCAATATTTGTTGGAAACTCACTAAGTAGTTCCTATTTTATCGACCGCACAGCCATAAGAGTCGGTCCCTGATGGGGATGTTAACTCAAGCAATATATATGTACAGTATATATAATACTCTAATGCACATTTTTTTTTTACCAAAACATTGTACTGTCTACACATATAAAGTGTACATGGCGTTCAAGCTACCATTCTACCGTCTATAAACATTCGCATGTAGCTGCGAATAGAATGTTAAGCAGGTCAACGTATAATAGAGTACCTAGTAAACGCATACTCGGGGAAAAAACTACAAAAAAACTAATAACGGTAAGACCACACAGGATCATGGGCGAAATCAGCAAAAGCCTGCACTGTATGCTCACCGTTGGTGACTTAATATCGACCTAATTCTTATGCCATGACGTGGTTATTAACAAAAAATGGAACATAACGTTCAAAAGTGCAGCGCAGAGAGGCGAAAGCTTGGAATAACTTAGATTACTAAAAAGAAGCATATGACATAATTCAAGCCGTTCATAAAGAGATGATGACTCTTGGTCAAGGATGTTGATGAAGAGAATCAGAATATGTATTTATACCTTCTTGGTTCTTTCGGTAAAGTCACGTAGAAGGGAAGTAATAAAATAATAAAAATAAAACATAATAAAAAAAATATATTATATAATTGTATTATATTATTTTATTATGTTTTATTTTTATTATTTTATTACTTCCCTTCTACGTGACTTTACCGAAAGAACCAAGAAGATGAATCCCTGCAGTCACGAAAGCTTTAAATCGAAATGTATTTATACGTGAGGAATCCGATGAGGTATAAAGCCCTCTTTCGCAGATGTCCAGTCGGGGCGGATTAGAAGGACAAACAGCACAAAAACACGATAAGAGTGTCAGGGATAGGGAAGGTAAACAAATTAAGAGAAAAAATATTTGACCAAGTAAAGCTCCACCGAGCTCTTCGCTTCTTGTTCAGAAGCGGCGACACAAATGATGGCTCAACGAAAGTGGCTTTCCTGTGGACATTTACGACAGCCAAATAATCATCTAAGGGTCGTAACGCATCAGACAGAACGAGCACGGAGAAGTTGGTAGCAATCAAATGAGCGTTGTGTGCAGCTGCACGTTGGATCATCATCACATCACAGAGCCGTGCTTGATGGTGACGGCCCGGTGAGGCTTTCATCCAGCGGTAGATTGATCGTGGCTGCTGCTGCTCATGCATAATTTATGCAGCAGTTATTAATAAAATACTGCCAATGAAGGTGAAATGCGTACACGGATGTATTTATTTTTTGTAATTTTAGCTGCCGTGCACTTAAAAAAAAAGAATGCAAACATCTATTGAAGGGTTGGTGATCTGGTTGAAGGATTAATCGATTTCAAATCGCAATTTGAAACAATGCGATTAGCAAATCGCAAAGGCTGCGATCTTTTGCGATTTGAAAAGTCCTGTTACTTTCTTATTGGAATTGTTTAATTTATTATTATAACTTTCTTTATTTAACTTAATTGTTCTATGTTTGATTGTTCTATATCAATTAAACATTTTAAAATATATATGTTGGAAGCAATTCATATCTTTTAAGTTATCATCCTTGCATTTGAATATATAGAGCAGTTCATATTTTGATTGTATCGTGTGGTAATGCTCCATCACATGTTTTAAATCTATTACACAATGAATATTGAACTGACGCTTGACTTAAAAAAATGTTTAATCGCAAATCAAATCGCAATATCTGTCAGAAAAATCGCAATTAGGTATTTTCCCCAAATCGTTCAACCCTACTTGGTGATGCAGGTCCATGTACACACGACAGTTACACATCAACAGAGGGCCCACGAGTCATTGGCGGCTTCTGGGATAGCAAATTCTTGTTTGACCCAGGCTGTTATTTATATGAGTTCACCACGGCATCTATCTGTTTCATTGGCAGCCATTAGAAAACATTGCAAAACAATGACATTTTCATTTCAGCGGTGGAAATACTGGCGGTACACAATGCGACGTACCAGCAGTGCACGTTGCAGTCTATCGATCGATGTGATTCGTCATGCTGTTCAAATGGAAGGGACCATTGTATTAAGGCTCGGTCACCATTGTTGCAATGTGGAATTGCAACATTATACGCGCTGGTCTGTCGTGAAATACCTTTGAAAATGATATACAGTACTGTAATTCTTGTCCATCTAGTTGATCAATTTTCCATATCTATTTTAGTTAAAGCAACATCACTTTTTTAAGCAAATAAAGCTATTGTCAATGGGAATCCACTGCAGAAACATGCCTTTAGATTATTTTAATTATTTGGCTGATATCAATTTCCACATGATAAGCCACTTCGTTGAGCTATCATTTGTGGCTAGGGTTGCTTCCGAAAAGAAGCAGATAGCTCAGTGGGCTTAACCTGGTCAAATAGAATAAAAGTTTCGTTTCATTTGTATTTTTTCTGAATGGTTTACCTTTCCTATATTTGCACTGTTATCGTGTTTTTGTATTGTTTGTTGTAACGTTCTGCACATCCGTGAAAAAGAGCTTTATAGCTAATCGGATTCCTCCAGTATAAATATTCTGATTCTGACTGCCCCTTTAGAATCCACTGCTTGATGAGGGCCTTCGCCACACCACGCGGGCTGTTTGACCATACATCACCACGCCGGTCAATGCGTAGAATCGGTGATGACGGGGAGCATATATGTTCAATACAGCAATGGATTTTGCTGCACTGTCGTTTGCCACTCACAACTGGAGCACTCAGCCCTATGGCAAGCTGTTTGTGCATTGGGGTCACCCATACAAACGCTGCTGAGATCTGATAGGATCGGGCACGTGCTGGGCAGCTTTTGTCTTATGATGCATTGTGGTGATTTGACAGTGGCAGGGGTGTCTCAGTGGTGAACACTCGCGCCTCAAAGCAAAAGCCACATTGGGTTCAAGGCCCGATTGGGGCAACTCTTCTCTGTGTGGGAAGTTCGTATGTTCTCGCCCCGCGTCTGCATTATTTTCATCCGGCTTCTCCGCTATACTCCCATAGTTACAAAAGACAATGCAATCTCCGTACGATTTAAAGGTATCGGACAAATATAGAATCCCGATGCTGAAAATAATTACAGTACTTGCACATTGATCATTTGGGATTATACATTAAGTGTTGTAACATCGGCCCCTATAGTTGGGCGATCACGATACAGTACAGCAGGTGTGTATGTGTGTGAGACCCTTGCCACAGCACGTGTGTGTGTGACCCTCGGCACAACACGTGTATGTGTCTGTGACCCTCGGCACAACACGTGTATGTGTGTGAAGTTGTCACAGCACTATGTGTGTGATCCTCGGCATAACACGTGTATGTGTCTGTGACCCTCGTCACAACACGTGTGTGTGTGAAGTTGTCACAGCACTATGTGTGTGTGACCTCGGCACAACACGTGTGTGTGTCTGTGACCCTCGGCACAACACGTGTGTGTGTGTGTGTGAAGTTGTCACAGCACTATGTGTGTGTGATCCTCGGCACAACACGTGTGTGTGTCTGTGACCCTCGGCACAACACGTGTGTGTGTGTGAAGTTGTCACAGCACTATGTGTGTGTGATCCTCGGCACAACACGTGTATGTGTGTGTGACCTCGTCACAGCACGTGTGTGTGTGACTTTATCAAGGGTATCCGCCAGCCTTGCACTTCACGCGTCTGCTTGCATAAGCGCTGTTTATTCATGCAAGAGGTTGGAAAAATCTATAACATGGATGATCAAAACACTAAGAGAATACCTCTTAAAATATATAAAGTGTTCAACCCACTCCAGCCAGTCGAGTGGCGTGTTGCATAAAACTAACATCAACTTGACAGAGCCAGGGAAAGTAACGCGGCGCACGCCTGTAATCCAGAGCTTTGGAGGCAGAGGTTGGTTGATCACGTAATCATTTGTGAAACTTAAGTTTTTATTAAGTTTAAAAAGCGGATGTGAAACTCGGGAAACTCCCAGACCCGCGAGGCTTCGATGTGTCCAAAAGGTGGCAGTATAGCAAATGGTTTCTCGAATCAGGCGTGCAAATGTTTGTGCATCACCCCTGAATACGTCTGGTTTTGTCGATTATATTAATGAAAATACATTTTATTAAGTGGACATTTCACGCAGCCATCCAATCTCTGATGCAGTTTATTAAAGTTTTCACAAATCAAGGACTAAATAAATAAAACATATAGTATAAACTAATTACAAAATTACAGCATTTTTTAAAATCTTTATACGTGACTCTACCGAAAGAACCAAAGAAGAAGCATTTTGTAGTTTGGGGTTTTTGGATCACGTGGAGATTGTGAAACTCCCATTACGTTACTCTTTGGTTCTTTCGGTAAAATCACGTAGGTATGAACTAAAATAAAATAAATCACGACGTTTCGGGCGCAACACAAGCGTCCACAAAAGCGTCCATCATCACGTGAGAAAGCTTTCCCACCTGATGATGGACGCTTGTGTTGCGCCCGAAACGTCGTGATTTATTTTATTTTCTACCTACGTGACTTTACCAAAAGAACCAGATAAGAGTGTGGATTCCTGCAGCCACGAAAGCTTCAAATCCCATTACGTTCTTGGGGTGCGAGGTGGCCGGGAGATGGCGTTTGAGCGAGTGGGTTTCTTGAACCCATCTGTGCAAATCTTCCCGAGTGTTTATCCCTCCCTTGTGTGCTGTGTTTTCTCTGGATTCTCCAGTTTACGGGCCCACAAAGAGCATAAGCGAGCCTTGGATATGAATTGGCCACATCCCATTGGGATTTTTGCACACAGCGTTGGTGTAAGGTGTTTTTTCTGCAATATTTTGCTGTCTTTTCTTGGATTTTCTGTTTGCACTTAGTCACATATTCACTTTAAGATGTTTTCTTGTTCATGTTTTTGTTTTTTGTTTGTTGCGGTTGCACCCGATTCAAGAGCCGAATGGCTCACAGGGCTATACCTAATAAGTGAACTTGAACTCGAACACGTTGGCCGTGCTCGTAATGTTGTTACATAACTACACAAGCAGCATTACACCATCACGTCAACTGCGGTCATCCTCGCAGCGATTTTCAGAAGCGCTTCTACGGTCGTCTGGAACGTTCTGCCTTCCGATATCAGGAAGCTACTGGGAGCTATGCAGCTTTAAAATCACCCAGATTGACAAACTCATTTCTTTAGAACAGCTTTTTTGTGATATTCTTGGTTCTTTTGGTAAAGTAACGTAGAAGAGATATAATAACATAATTAAAATATCAAACAATAAAAAGTCTCACATTTCGACTGCAACACAAGCAATCATCATCAGGCGTGAAATCCACAGCCGAGCTTTTTGTGAGTCTAGTTAGTTTGCCTTTCCCCCCGCACATCAGATTGTAGCACGGTTGGCTACGTACGGTGCGAAAGAAGTGCAACACACATACACACAGGGCAAGCCGAGTAGGGTAACTCGCACTCCACCCCGGCGTTTAGGAGCAAGTACTAACAGAGTGCAGTGCTCACGTATTAATACTACTAGCACTGTGTGTGAAAGTCACAGGGTATAGATGGGGCTGCTTTGGGGTTGAGTTGAATGCGGTAATGAGCACGTTTACGAGTGGATACTAACACACAGCAGCATCAACACTGGCGTGCCGGTTACTGCCAACACAGTGCTAACAGCACCGACTCCAGGCAAAGAGAATTGTAGCGACACGAGGCAGGGGCTTGGCTGGGCACGGGCGAGAGGCTGAGTGAATGCGGTGGTAACGCGCAACGCCTCCACCATTTACGCACTCGCGTTTTGAGCGCCTCGCGCTCGCCGTAGCCGCGCGGACCCCCAGTGCCAGCTGCTCGCCCCCCCCCCCCGTGGCGCGGAGCCGGACCGGGACCCGGGACCCGACCCAGGCGCTCCGACTCCTCTTCCTCATCCTCCTCCTCGTTCTCCTCCTTCCTACTCCTCCTCGTCCTCCTCGTCGTCGTCCCCTTCGTCCTCGACCTCCTCCCGACTCCTCGACCCCTTCCTCCTCCTCGTCCTCCTCCTACTCTTCGTCCCCTTCCTCCTCCTCGACCTCCTCATCGTCCCCTTCCTCCTCCTCCTCGTCGTCATACCAGAGAGAACCCTCACCCCCCACCCCACCCCAGCTCGCCCGCTCCACCACCACCACCACACAACAAGCTTTAGGCTACCACAGAACCGCACCCGCGTGGCCGCCGAGGTCTCTAAATCGGCAACAGTCGCGGTCTTGCAGAGGAACCCAGCAGGACCGACCGGTCGCCGCCTTCCTCCAGCAGCGATTGTAACAGCAGGGATCTGTCTGAAGAACCCGGCTGAGTTGCTCGAGGACTGCCCCCCCCCCCCCCTGGCCAGCCACGACTCGCCCCGACGGACCCCGAGACCCGCACTCCTCACCAACCCCGGCTGATCACTCATCCGTCGTCCGTCTCGACCAGGACCCAGGGACTCTGCTGCTATCCAAGCATCCAGACTTGTGTCGGGATCGAGGACTCCAGGCTCACAGGACCACCACCACCCCCACGTCCCCTCGACCAGGACCCGTGCACCGAACCTCGCCCCGCGGGCCCGAGGAGGCCGCCTCTGGGTGTCGCCATGAGGAGGAGGTCGCGGCTTCTGCTCTGCTTCGCGGGCCTCTGGGTCGTGGGAGTCGCCTACTACATCTACTGGGGCAGTGGTGGGACGACGCACAGGGTGAGAGGAAGGGAGAGGACGTGGGGTGCTGCTGGTGGTGGTGGTTCGATGGGGTCGTCCAGGGCTCTCGGGCTGCCATTCCTCTGGCCGCTTTTAGGGCTCCTTTCGTCGCTGCCCCCGAGGTTCATTTCCCGGGGCTTTGATTGCTCGTCAGCGTTTACGGGGACGGACGATGGCGTTTCAGGGTGCACACTTGGGTTGGTATCGTTATGTGAAAGGGTCATTAGGCACACGTGGCGTATAGGAGTTTAATAGGTTTGTATGAGACTTATAGACTATGGTAAGCCCCTGGGGTTCTTTAGCCAGCGTCGGGTTGGCTGAGACCCATGGGCACAGACTGAGACCGCCATGGGGGTCCAAAGGGTCATTTAGCTCGAACGAGACTGTTGGAGGCAGATCAAAGCAAGTGTATATGCTTAATTAGACCCATAGGGACACACTAAGGTATCCCTGCCATAGGGGCAGACTGAGGCGACACGTGCATTTCTTAGGGTGCATTAGACTCATAGATTCAGAATAAGAAGTTCTCCTGAGGTTCATTGCACAGAATCTGAGGCTCACTGGGGTAGACCCTGGCACCCTATTTCGTTTTGTAAGTAATTAAACTTGTGATTCATAATAAATGTGTTTGGGTTAGATCGCGTTATTTATAAATGTGTCGTCACCTTCCACCACCCGAAACAGTAAGAAATGTGTCACGTAGTGAACTATTTGTCTTTTGTCAACGTGACACATTTTTTACTGCTTTTTTTTGTTACTGATTGGCCGTGTCGGGTGGTGGAGGGTTACGACACATTTATAGATAACGCGATCTAACCCAAAAACCTTTATTATGAATAATATTGGTCGCGAAAGCCTGCTACGTGTTAAACTAAACTTGCGATGTTCATGAGTGCACGTTCAAGCACCGTTGTGCTTTTTGAGATTATTTATGCCCCACGTGAGGTCCCACAGAGCCTCGTTAAAACGCCACTGGAAATTTTAGCGTCTATTATTATTCTTATTATTGTCTGGTGATATTGAATTTGCAGTGGTGCACAAGAACCAAATAAAACTCGAAATATTCGTCAAAACGGTAATTAAAATGTCTTTCTGTACGTGGTGTGGCTAAATTCTAGACGCAATAATTAACGTGTCAGTTTGAGCGTCATGCACTGAACACTACTACTGTCATATGCAGAGCGGGCACGAGAAGTGTTTTTGCTCCCCTAGTGTGTGGATCAGAGGTCACTCGAAGGGATATCTCTCAGAGGAAACTCTGTAAATCTACTTAAGTGAGACATTTTCTTAACACGAAGGGCTTCACTGTGCGAGAGAATCCGAATGGGGAGGGGGGGCGCGCTTTATCTCACGACAAGGCCGGTAGTTCAATCGGAATAAAACTGGGGGAACGCGTGACAAAAATAACAAAAAAACTACTAAAGCAGCCTATGGAGTTTTTAGACCTGTCCAGCACCCACAGAGCCAAATAAAGCCATCATTTCCGTGCTTGCGGGTCTGTTAGAATTGTCTGAACAAACAAAAAACTCAGAGCCACAAACTATGGCTCATTCGTGGGGGGCATGGCAGTTGAGAGGAACAGGGCGATCTTGATTTGAAGCTTTCGTGACTGCAGGAATCCATACTCTTTGGTTCTTTCGGTAAAGTCACGTACCTACGTGACTTTACCGAAAGAACCAAAGAGTATAGGAACAGGGCGGTGCAACAGTGCTGGAGAGCGTGGTGGGTTGGAGGGAAATGATTTGACAAGGGGGTTCAAATTAATGTATAGTTTAATAGTATAGTTTAATTATCTTGCACCAGGGCCCATGTCAACCACTCAACGCTACTGGATTCGGAGAGAGTGAAAACTTTAACTCACGTCAAGGGCTTTCTTTTTTGGTGTTCCATTCGACTTGGTCTTAAGACTCTCTCGGTGTGTAGTGGGAATGTCTTTCTGATGGCTCCGCTGCGTGGGCTATGGTTTCGTGAGTTCGCCTTAAAGCCTTTACGCTTCAGTGCCAGTGCCTTACAGCTCCTCAAGAGTGCCTGTCACGTGAAGGCACCATCACAGCCACTAACTCGTTATGCCTGCAAGGGGCTGGGAGGGCCAGTGGGCTGCAGCGTGCATGGTACAGTTTAAAGGATGAGGCACCCCCAGCAACACAAACAGCTCTCTTTTATACGGGTCACCTCGGCTGTGTGACCCATGCTGTGAGATGTGAGTTTGAAGCATCATTGATTAAAAAAAGAAACGACTTTTAAGTGACTCGAGGGAGAAGCTGCCTTATTGCTTGAGTTATGTCACCGCTGTACCTTTTAATAGTCGCTGTGGCTGTCACTGCGTGTTTGAAAATCGCTTTTTCGAATGTAAACTCAAGTTAGAAAGCTTCAAACAAACTGAGTGTGTACCTACGAGAGAAGAGCTGTTTGTTCTTTGAGTTTAATCCTTAACATCAACTTAAGAGCAAGAAAGGCAAATCGCTATGTTGTGAGCAGCTCGATCGAGATTCAGTGAGCAGGACAAACCCACCCTCCATCCTTCCCTGTAATCATAGCCCACAGCCCTTGGAGAATAATGCTTCAACGCTGAGGGCTAATTTGAGCAGTGCTGCCAAGGGGAACACCAGGCAACAGCAGCAGCCATGGTGCATGTTTTCTTGGGGAGCAGTGGTGTAGTCTTCTCAGACTGCACTGCGAACTCGTCATTTTGAGTTTGATTCCCAGCCTTGGCCAACATCAGTGGCGATTATCTGAACCGGTCCTTAAAAAATGTATAATGTTAATAAATACATGGGGTTTTATGGAACAAAGTAGTTGTACTTACGTGCCCGTCCTTAATTTGTATTTCGACGATTTACCTTAAAAATCTTGCATTCGAAAATGTCTCGCACCCCCAGAAAGGACATGCACCCCAGGTTAAGAACCACTGGTCTATTGTGTAAACAATCAGCACTGGAAAGGTACACGTGGCCATTACGTGGTGTCAGCTACACTCTACCTTACCCCCTTGTGTGCACCATGCCAGCTTCTCATAGTTGCTTACTAACTCCACTTGCCCCAACGCCCCTGTATGGCTGTACGGTGGGTCTTGGCCATGTTTTCTTTCATGGCTGGTTGCTTGATGCAACTTTAAGCAGGAATGCGGTGTTTTATCCCCGAAAAGCTCAAGGTTATTGCAGTGAGCAGTCACAACTTTAGTGCAAAATTGAAACGTACGTGTTTCCCGTTTTCACGTCGAAATTAATGCCCACTGTCTCCCAGTTATAACCGGTGCTGGGCGGTGATGATCTTCATCGTTTGACCGGAGCTGGTGGCGAATTGTCCCCATTGTTGTGGCAGGAAACCCAGTCTCGCAATATCACTTGACAGCCACCGAGTTTGTTCATGAGGATCAATTGGGTGTAGAAGTTGGCCAAAGCTACCACAGTTCGGGATCCTTCTGGAAAAAAAATTGGGTGCCTATTTTACCCAACCCTTGGTAGTGATGATTGACAAGGCAGTGTTAGAAACGACGAGCTAGATGGTGGAATTTCCTGAGCCGTGTGATCTAAAACAAATTTGTTTTTCTAACACACCAGCCACCGTTGACGCCCAGCCAACTGGTACAGAATTCTCGGTAATGATTCGGACAAACATGCCGTCCAGAAACCCTGTGATAAATGGTCTTGAGCTTTGATGCATTCCTTTGTAAATAAAGTACTTATAAGTGCATCCTCGGCAGGTGGTACTCATTTCATCTTGCTTAGAGTGATGATGATGATGCAAATGCAGTTGATTTGACTTTAGATTTGAACTCTAAATAAACTGGAAGCCTTTGCTGTTCCACCAAATGCTGCAACATGGCCGTGTGTGCTTGCAGGTTCTAAATCCCTTGGGCTCACTTTCATTAATTTTATTGTGAGAGGCAACAGTGTTAGCAATGATTTACAAGCATAACCGGGACAAACTGTAAAATGTCTGCGAGCAAATCCGGCCTAACTTAAATAATTGTTACGCTCGTTTACCCAGGAAAGCCTCACTGAGTCTCATGACTGTTTCAGGAGTGTCCTGCCAAGTTTTCGCAGTCGGGGGCGATGTGTGTAATCCTAATTGAGTAAATTCTTACACCAAGCGGTCGGTGCATGTTCAGCGAATGGGCGCAGGCCACACACACAAACACAGGAATACCTGGAGTCATTGTACTTTGAACCTGGGAATGAGAGTACCAGTCACACGCAGCTGATCTTAGCACCTGACAGGTGTCTCGGGTTATAAGATATGCGAGTGCGTGACCGCGCATGTGTACGGTGCATATGCATGTGTGTTTGTAATAGGGAGTGGTAGTTTAGCGATTAGCGCGCTGCACTACGAACCTGGCGACATGGCTTCGATTCCCGCTCACGGCCACCAGTGATGATTATTTGAACAGGTCCTGGGCCTCCTCGAAATCGACTCGATCTCAAATGAGTACCTGGTGCGATGTGTAAACATCGCCACTTGGGAGACAAAGGCGGCCAGGCGTGGTGTTGGCCACCTACCCGCTCGTGTGCCGTGCTGGCCTTCATAGGTGCTCACTAACAGCACTTGCCCCAACAGTTTGTTAAGGCTACATAGGGGATCTTTGTCTTTGAAACGGGGAGTGGAGAAGCAGTGATTGGCATAGTGTGCTACAAACTGGATAACTGGAGTCTAATTCCCAGTGGTGATTATCTGAACCAGTCCTGTGCCTCTCCAAATGTCGACTCAGCCTTAAATCAGTACGTGGGGCAATGTGTAAACATCGTTACTGGGGCGACACATGTAGCCAACGTGGTGCTGGCCACATCACCCCCCCCTCCCCGTGTGCCATGCTGGCTTTAATTGGTACTCGCTAACAGGACTGTCCGCAGTAGTCTGCGTGGCCTTCGGGGGAGATTTTGTTTTTGATGTGAGTGGCTGCGTTTGTGTGACGGTGGATATGTGCGACTGTGTATGTATGGTCTGTGTGAGCGTGTTTGTATAAATATGGTGTGTGGTTTTGGTGCGATGGGATTGTGGTGAGTGCATACTGTGCTACGGTGCCAGCAAACATAGAAATAGAGTGATATCAGAACCTGTCTTGAGCCTGCCCTCGGGTGACTCGGCCTCAAACGAGCACCTGATGTGGTTTGTAAAGCATTGTCATTGGGGCAGGGGTCGGAAATCTTCCAAAGAAGGAGGAGAAGGAGTTTTTGTCTTTGACCAACAATATTTCGAGAGCCGCATCACACGCAGCGAGACCCACTTGTATACAGACACAGCTGCAGGTATAGAGCGGATGACAACACATTCCGACTTAAATAAACAATATAGGTGATGGAATCAACTGCGTCTATTTGGGTAGTTTTTTTCCACTTTTTTTTTAACAATGCAGTTTGACTAGATTTTGTTGTCACCAATACGCTAATCATTGCATCTATGGGAACATATGTGGGGACCACCTGCACTACATTTTAGAGTGTAAAGAACCGAATAAGGTAAATTCATTTTTTTTTCAAACAACGGCTGCCCGCAAGGGGGCAGCCAAAGAGCCGCAAGGAGGGGGGGGGGGTCAACCTAAGAGCCGCAAGGTGGGGGGGCAGCCAAAGAGCCGCAGGTTGACGACCCCTGGTCTGTGAAAACAAAATCGACTGGGTATGGTGCTGGCCTCAACACCCCTCTCAGGTTTTGTGTTGGCCTCCTCCGGTGTTCACCAACTTCACTTGCCCAGACATTTTATCCAGGGTGAAGTAGATCTTGGTCATGTGTTCAATTATGTGCGTGTTAAGTGTTTTCTTAGGCAGGTTTCCCAGTCTGCAAATATATTTTTGTAGTACTGGCAGTGTCAGAGTGCATCTTGTGTGCACTGCCGTTGGAATGTGTCACTTAGCTGGTAGCTAAATGACATTTGGGCACACTGATGACTACCAAAAGGTCATAAAGCACGTGGGGCCAGGTGCGGTTGCGTTTATTACCGAGCGCGTGTAAAGCGCAGGCAGTTGTGTTGCTGCACGTGTCGGAAAGTGCTCTCAGCAAGTCAAGGTGTTCGCGACGAGGGTGTAAATATTGTTTCGCGGCATTAAATGATATTTTGCCTCGGTCAAGGACCGCCCATGCATTTAACAGCAGGGGTTTAAAGTCTTTGCCTTCCTGCCTGCTGGCATAATTCCTTGTGCAGCCATGTGCTTGGGTACAAGAGTCAAGGCTTGGAAAAAAATACTTGCAGTTTATATGTGCCTTAACATTCTTAAGGGTTTTCATGTATATGCACAGCTGGTGTCACGGCCAAGTTTGCGTGCACGTGTGTGGGCAGCGGCAGTGTCGTAGTTATCTCACTGCATTACGAACCAAGTGCTCCCAGTTTGAATCCCACTCACGACCAAACTCGGCGGTGAATATCTGAACCCTTCCCTGTACCTCCCCTAGTGAGTACCTGGTACCAATGGGGAGACAAAGGCATGTTGGCCTCAAAGGTTCTCGCTAACAGCACTTGCCCCAACAGCCTGTTATGGCTATAGGGGGGATCTTTGTCTCTGTTTGGGGGGGGAAGTGTTTTGAGTTTTATATGTGCTGTGTTAAAATTCTGGTGACCTGGGTTCGATTTCCTTCCTCATGCAGAATTAGCAGCATATTGTATGTGACCCTGTGCTGGGCGTTCCCTAGGTTGGCTTAGCCTTTAATGACTACCTGGTCCATCGTGGTTAAAATGAATACTCGGGAGACAGGGGTGGTCGAGCATGTTGCTGGCCACATGACCTCTCTGTGTGTGCGCAGCATTAGAATTACTTTGCATGCTTTGTTACCTCGCCACAAGGTAACAAAGCATGAGTGTTACCTTGCCGCATTTTATGTGGGTTTGCTTCAACACATTAGCTTCCTCTCCACTTAGACCCTGCTGCATTTGCTAACAGTTTCCGTCATAAATTATATGTCCCATTCGCACTTGGGGGTCATGTCATTAACCGTTGTAGGATAAATCATCTTTCAGATCATCACGACAATTTGGGGATGCGGGCCATAAAACGTGACATCGCAAAACGATGATAAAAGTTTTGCGTCAATGCTCCCATGTCACCCAATACTGGATGCTGCTGCTTAATGCCCTTTGGATAGTCATTCGCTATGTGTCAGTCATCCATTACGCTTTATTTATGACCTTTAGCCGTCGCAAGTCGGTATTTGCTGCAAGACGTGATTTTTTAAATATATAATGATGTCATTTATTACTGACAAGGCTGAGACCATCCGCTCACTGCACTTGAGAACTTGGTTTGACGATCGGCTGCTGGATAGCCCACATTCGAGCTTGCGGGTTCCAGCGGAGTTGGCCAATTGCTGCGACAGCCATAGTGAGTCTCGCGGGGGGCTCACGGTGATCATCCCCCCTTCTTAAGTATTGTACCCGTCGTATAATATTATATGTATTTCTAGCAACTTTACAACTTCAAGCCCGATTTGCTAAGTTTTAGCACCATAGGGCGGCCTGAACATCACCTCACTGTGCCTCCCGTGGGAAATCAAAGTGCCAGTGGTCATAGCTTCTAGGAAATGGCAGTAAAAAATTCTCCACGTTGCACACTTTTTTCGCAGAAGGCGGGAAGGCAAACTGGCCGTTAAGAACACGTGGTTTCATACAGTGTTCATGGTCACACGTTGTGCGTGTGTCGCCGTGCCATCGCGCACGCGAATGACAACAGTGGAGAGACGTCAAGGTTTTCTGCAGGAAATGTCGTCAGGATACCCGTGGCCATGGCTGCAGCCCCGCACATTTGCTTTGCTCACGCCTCTGCTGGCACAAGCGCCTCCACCCTGGGGAGGTCCGGAGAGCCCCTCTCGTGGGGTATTACGGCCTCATATGTAATGCCGGCCAGATGCTTGGGAAGAGCTGGGAGTACCCACACTTTACCCCACCTCGCTCCGATCTGCCAATCGACCAACTGTGATGTGTTACCCTAATATGCCTTTGGGTGGACAGAGGTGGGGGGAGTTAAGAAGCTTGCCCCGTTGTTTTAACAGCCGCAATGGAGCAATACATCCCGAAAGCACCATTGGACAGCTTCACGGCACACGTGCGAACACCGACGAAGTATATAAATAACAAAGACAAAGATCCCACATATAGCCTTAACAGACTGTTGAGGCAAGTGCTGTAAGTGAGCACCTGTTAAGGCTGGTACAGCGCACAAAAAGGGGTGGGTGGCCAATACCATGCCCGGCCGCCTTTGTCTCCCCAGTGGCAATGCTTACACTGCACCTGGTACTCATTTAAGGCTCGGTCAACCTAGAGGAGGTGCAGGATCGGTTCAGTTATTCCCCACTGTTATTGGTCATGAGCGGGAATTAAAGTCGGGTGTCTGGGTTAGTCACGCAGCTCGCTAACCATTGGCCTCCTGCTCCCCACTAACACAGACACACACACGTGCGGTACAGTCATTCACAAGATTCGTCTTCTCTTGCATTGCTATTTATATATTCGGGCTGCTTTAGCAGGGAAGCCCAGCTTTCGAATCTCTGTGACCTGACATGGCCCACGTTTTAAGTAACAACCGTGACCTCTCACAGCCCTTTTTTCCATTAGAATGGATGTTTCGTTTGATGTTTATTTTTTTTAAATGGTGGGTGGGCCGCAATCAATATTCGTGGTCCTTGGGGCAATTATTCACAAATGAGAACGATGCCATCGTATCCTGGATATTATGAAGGTAACGCCGCATTGTAAATTGGGGGCGGTCGGAGACAGGCCGGCCAGTATATTGTCTAGAGACCTCATCATAGACCAGTCGATCAGCCTGTTGGCTAGAGACCCCAACAGAGACCGGTTGGTCAGCCTATTGTCTAGAGACCTCATCATAGACCAGCCAGTCTTTCTAGAGACCTCATCATAGACCAGTCGATCAGTCTGTTGTCTAGAGACCCCAACAGAGATCGGTTGGTCAGCCTGTTGTCTAGAGACCTCATCATAGACCAGTCGATCAGCCTGTTGTCTAGAGACCCCAACAGAGACCGGTTGGTCAGCCTGTTGTCTAGAGACCTCATCATAGACCAGTCGATCAGTCTGTTGTCTAGAGACCCCAACAGAGACTGGTTGGTCAGCCTGTTGTCTAGAGACCTCATCATAGACCAGTCGATCAGTCTGTTGGTTAGAGAGACCCCAACAGAGACCGGTTGGTCAGCCTGTTGTCTAGAGACCTCATCATAGACCAGCCAGTCTTTCTAGAGACCCCAACATAGACCGGCCGATCAGTTTATTATACAGAAATCCCATCAGAGTCCAGTCTGGTAGTTTGTCTGAAGACCCCATCGGAGGGAGTCAGTCTATTGTCTCAAGAACCCCATTGCAGAATGGCTGATAAATAAACCATAATTGAGTCTTAGGACACTTTTTCAGGAGGGGGTCTTCTCTTTGTACATCTGGCCCCTTTACAACCAAAAGAGCGCGAGTTTAAAGCTGGATCAGAGGTTTATTTTTTCTCTGCCCATCATCCATTCAAGATCATTAACCAAACTGGAAAATTAACATTGCTTATCCTAATGGGGCAGACTTTCTCCCATCAGGGAAATGTGGAATTCACATTGCTGACTCAGTATTGACAACGGAGATGATCACTCTTCACCGTTCATTTAAACAGGGCACACGTGGACTTTTAGAGTTATTTGTGTTTTTTAAATTGACTGAAATATTCAGGTGTGCAAAGGTTTGTCAGTGTGGGTGCAAACTGGCTTAACATCCATGAAAGGGGACCAATGCAGCTTCCAACTCAATTTCACTTTCGTTTTCTTCCCTGAGAATCATAACAAGTGGTTATTTATTTGCTAGCATAACCGTGTTTGTAAACTGATTTGGCAGTGATGGCGACAAGTATGTTTGTGTGAATTAAGAGGGAAAGTCATGCAGCGCCAACACGTCTATGCATTGCGCCTCCGATAAGCACGGTTGGCTACGTACGGTGCAAAAGAAGTTCAACATACATACTGTATAGTTAAAATAAAAATATCTCCTTTCGAAACCATGCCACTATGTTAATGTGCTTAAAAACGGCTCTACATACTCACCTCTCTCAGCGTTTTGCCTCCACCCACTCCAATTATATCCTGATTGTGCAAAGAGGCATCATGTGATGATACATCCAAAAGTATCCATTTGGATCTCTCCCAGAGCAGTACAGTCCTTTGTGTTAGGGACTGGCCCACGGAAGCAGGTATCGCATAACTACTTCTGACATCCCTTCAAGTAACCTCTGGTCTACACCCTAGGGTGCAGAACTTTCCCATCCACTCTGCCACTGAGACCTATATTTGTTAAATTGGCAGTTTAACCAAATTCAACTGCAGAACCAAACTTGATGTTTGCATGTGTGGTCATATGTAACTGGGCTGAGATTGTGAACTTTCCACCTTTGGGAAACTGTTTGCGCACCCACCTTTCGTAAAGATCTCTACAACAAGCTAGCAAGCAAGTCGATTAAGGGAGCGTGTGTATATATGAAATAATTATTGGTGAAATTCAACATGCTCAGGGAACTATTTTAAAGGCACGTAGCAGCAGACACGCACTTCCAGCGTGTGCAAGCTTACCCCTGCAAAATTCCAATTTGGCACGCATTGCACTAATGGCATTGGTATGCAACATCGCGCTTATTATTTTTTTGTGAAAGTACGCTATGTTGTTGCCACTCTCGCCTGAAAATTACAACAGTTCTGGGAAAATGGTATATTGGTAAATCGTGTGGTGAGCTTCATAGCCGGTGGGTTGAGGGGTTTTGTAGCGTTCTTGAAAGCATATACAGTGTCCTCGGACAGACGGGGCAAACGGACAGACGCGAATTTGCAGGGGCAGAGCGACAAGTAGTCTAACCGCTCCCTTCGTGAGGGTAAAGCTAGAGTTATGTACACCGATTACCCACCACAACAGCCATTTCATCATCAAACCTGTTTACGTAGCTTCCGCATGCAATATAATTGTCCGTTTTATTTTGCAATTGATTTTTTTTGGTCGGGCGTGCAATAAATTCCCACGCTGCACGAGATCAATTGCTGCTGGTTTTAGAGTAAATGGCGTAGGTGCAGAGAAATGGGTGGAGTGGGATTCTGGGTTCTTGGGTGCCCGAGCTGATGAGCGTCTGAAAGCACCGGGAGGGTACCTCTAGGATTATGGGTTCAATGTCTGGGCCTGGGCGGCTGGTAAGGATCCAAAACGCTTAGACTTGAGGCTTTAAAAAGACAACTCTGGGCCTGGGTGTTATTTAAGGAATTGATGCCAATGGCTAGCGCATTGATCCATTCCCTCAGGGATTTGAATTTAAAGTCATTGTCCTCTGTGGGCTTCTTTTTAGGAGGCTCATGTCTCTTTTATGCTGTCGTAGGGAACAGCATTCCCTCTGCCATTATTTTCCCATATCTAACTCTCACTATTTCTCTTCCCCTGAAAAAGTAGAGTGAGGTTTCAGAGTGGCGAGCTGTTAACTACCTCGCCTGGTCGATCTCGACCCTGACCCCTATATATTTGGAGATTGCATGTTCTCCCTGTGGTCATGTGCATTTTTCTCCGAGCCCTCCGATTTTTCATTCCATAATTAGAATCAACGTGCGTTTATAGTATTTGGCTGCTATGAATTTCCACGTGATAAGCCACTTCGTTGAGCTATAATTTGTGGCCAGGTCGCTTCTGAAAAAGAACTATATAGCTAAGTGGGCCATGCCTCATAAAATAAATAGTTTGTTTTTAGTTTATGTACCAGATTGTTGGCCATAATTCAGAAACACAATGCCGAGGTCTTCCCTTCCTCGGATATGTTTTTCTCTCCTAACCGTGTAAGTTGTCTCACGTACGTTTGGAAAAATCAGCAAAAAAAAGGCCTAAGTATTAAAACCTTTGCGGTTGTTTATTTTTATTCACTAGTTTATGTTGGAGAGCCACAGTGAGTAAGACTTCTTCAGGAGGATCCTGCTTTGAGTTTTTATCGTAAGATGTTTTCAGCCAATTAATGATGAGTGTTCATTATACAAGTTGGAGGAAACCGGAGCACCCGGAGGAAACCCATGCATGCGAGAGGGGGCAACACTCTATCGCCATACAAATGGGAACAGATGGCGATTAGTCCACTTTCCGTACTGCCTTCTCCTGGTGAGCCCGGCTATGGCACCTCCTTGAGGCCTATACGAGAAGGGTGTTTCACAAAATCTTTGCGGTGATCCATCAACCCTCACTTTCTTCCACAGTGCTGGATTGTTGGGTAACACAAGAAACAACTCCAACTGGATGAATCTAGAGTTCTTGAGTCACGCTTCATTTATAGGGAATGGAAACTCCCTCCCTCTGCTCGAACCTTCATTGAAAAAACTAAAATTCAATGCATTCGTCAAACTTTCATTAGCTCTACCCTCCGCGGTCGTGCCAGTTATTGGATTTCTACGCAGTAGAATTGAGCGTCAGTAAAATTCAACTCGCTCACAGTAACTGTATGATTACAAGGCGGTCCGTTTATAGATATTCCACTCAAATAATAGGCAGAAATCATTGTGAAAACAACATTTAACTTGTCTCTCACAAACCTCGATGAACTTATTACATCTTTTAACACTCTCCTAATACACTGGGTACAATGTAGCTGCTGCAGTTTGCTTTCAATGTGCAATGATGCAGAAGCTGAGGTCATTGATTGTCAGTGGGATATCTCTAACTGAATCCCCATGGATTATTCTCAAACCTCCAAACCCAATTGTGGTTTGAAGGAGAGGGCTTATGCCCTATGAAGAATAAAATGTGTCGACTGAAACAGGAGTGGCCAACAGGGCGATAGGGCTGAACTCTGAAATATCTGTCAAGAGTTTATTTTGTGTTGGGTTGCCATTTCCTCATTGCACACTTTTGCATGCGGAGAATAGCTGTCCCGACCCATCAGGTGCGCGCCCTCCCTGCGCGCCCTCCCTGCACGCTTGCTGGAGTGCTCACTAATGAACATGCGTCGGTTGTAATTGACGGCACGTTGTGTGTTTACGCTGCCTCTCTTCTCACTGCCATCACCTTGGCTTTCACCATAGCAACTTGGCTGAGATGATCACTGATCTGGGATGGCCTGGCTTTAATCCCCGGCCTATTTGTGCTCGTGTCCGGGAGATTATACAATATTCTGCCCCGTGTCACTTGTGTCAGGTGAAAGTGCCTCCGTGCTCAAACTGGCCATGGGGTGACACTAATCTCCTTGAATGGTGGAAATTCAAGGAGATTGCACATTCGAATGGTGGGGACGAGTCTCGCCATAAGATTACCATGTTGGAACCGACACCCTCGCTGTTGGCTATTTTCTTAGATGTAGGGTGTTGTGCACTGAGACAGGGATGGAATTCCACATTCTGGTGGCAAAGGCAGGGATATTCCAGAGACAACTATATGTGTTTTTTTCCCCACAGTGGTGCTTTTAGATAAAACAATCATATTCACTAACCTGCTTGCGTTCGTCCCTTAAAACCGTCTCTTGTCCCTCGCCGTGATGCTACTGCTGCTCCCAGGCCCCGCTCCCCAGCTACTACCAGGCCTACCCCAACCGCAATCACTACCCCTATCACGACCCCAACCGCTGTCATTACCCCTACCCCTATCACTACCCTTATCACTACCCCTACCGCTATCAATACCCAACCCCCTTTGACTACTCCAACCCTTCCTTAATCACTCCCGCCTGTTCTCCTGTCACCATAGCTACACCACTACCACTTTTAACAACAACCCCACTGTTTATTTCAACCACTCATGTCCAATTTGTTAATTGTTGTAAACCGCAGCGGAATAAGGCACATATATAAATGTATTTAAGATGAGATAATTTACTTGGTTACTGATGTACATTAATTGTCCATGCTATGCTGCCCAGAATAAGCGATATACATGTGTACTTTTCCGGGTTTTGTTATGTTGCCATCAGAGCCAAATGTGCTTTGAAATAGCTGCAACGTGAACTAAACTTGGTCCAGGCTGCTTGGCAAATTATCCAACACCACCAAATCGAGCTACGTGGCCTTCTCTAGAGAAAAACAAGAACATGGTGACCAGTGGAACAACAGATGGTATTTATTCACTATCAGCCTGGGCGATGCAGTGGCCAGAGCGCAGTATAGAAAGCGGGTTGTAACCCTGACATACCCTCGCATGCGTGACATTTTTTCCACACTCTCTGGTTTTCTCCCAAGCGTAAAACACTCCTTTAATGAACGCTGACCAAACATCCCATTGCAGGCGCCTCTTGATAACAGGTCTTGAGGCTCACTGAGGCTTCTTGGATTAATTAAAAACCCGATGTGACTTACGCTCAGTGTAATTTCCAGCACGGATCTCGCAATGTTTATGTTGGAGACTTTTCAGTTTCTGTAGAAGGGAAATAATAAAATAATAAAATAATATTTTATATAATATTATATTATAATAATAAAAGAAAACATAATATACTATTATATAATGTTTTATTTGTATTATTTTATTATTTCCCTTCTACGTGACTTTACCGAAAGAACCAAGAATATGAATCCCTGCAGTCACGAAAGCTTTAAATCGAAATTTTCAGTATTCGTTCCATAATCTTGGTGTGGTCTGGGACTGTTGTTTTTGCTACCTTGCCCACACTTGATAAATCGACTAATATAATCAATTCTATTGTTTGTTTATATTTAGTGACTTGTTTACCCTTTTTGCGATTTTGCACTCTAATCGTTTTTTTATCATTTGCTGCTATAACTTTGCTGACCTGCCCATACTGGATATCTTTGAAAAGAGCTTCATGGCTCATTGGATTCTTCCTGCACTCTAAATACAGTTTTTATTCTTCACGAATGACCGTGCATCTGATCCGTATGTCAGAGCAGGTAGTACGCATTTAACCAACGCATTTTTCCTTAAGCACATTTCTAAGTTCGTTTAAATCATCGTGTATTGTCGTTCACAGAAAGGGGAACACAGGGATGAGAGAACACATGCAGGTCACAGATGTCATTATGTCTGTTCAGACAAGTATGCGGGCTTGGACAGGACACATCGCTAGAAGGAAAGATGGCTGATGGTCAAAAATAATGATAGGACGTCAGCCGAGGAAATGGAGTAATTAAATCAGCTTTTATGAATGTATGTATGGGGAACTTCTTTCGCACCGTACGGAGCCAATCGTGCTAATCGAAGCAGTGGGGGGAAGGACAACAAACTAATCACAATAAGCAGTTCTAAAGAAATGAGTTCTCAATCTAGATTTAAAAGTGCATAACTCCAGTGGTTTCCCAATATCGTAAGGAAGAGCGTTCCAGACGGCTGCAGAAGTGCATCTCAAAGCGTGCGATGCAGGTGCTCTGTGGATTATCACATTGCAGGATTGTGAGAGGCCTTCATCCAGCAGTGGTTTGGCTGGCCGATGATGATCACGATGATATACCCAGCATACCGGAACGAGGTCACGGTGGGCTTTGTACGCGCTCACACACACGTAGTTTACGAGCCACAGACAGGGTAACAAAGCTCTCTAGCTGCCCTGATGCAATTCACCATACTTATGAGCGATCGGTGTGCACCATAAAACACACGCTGCAATCTGCCATACATCGTCCGAGCTAAATGTGTACAGCACTGTGAGATGTCGCCTAGTTAGGAAAATCGAAAAAAATGATTGAATGTCATTTATCATGCCGGGCGACGCGGAATATGCGCTGTTATAGGCTCATTACACTTGCAGTAAGCAAGTGCAAGGCAATGTCAAAGTCAAGTACTGTATGCTTATCTGAAATATAATTAATGAACATTGCTTGTGGTTGTGCATATGTATTTAA
The DNA here is from genome assembly GCF_965212315.1 of Lampetra planeri. Taxonomy (NCBI): domain Eukaryota; kingdom Metazoa; phylum Chordata; class Hyperoartia; order Petromyzontiformes; family Petromyzontidae; genus Lampetra; species Lampetra planeri. The sequence continues at coordinate 9,736,150 of NC_136136.1, read as the reverse complement.
TACATTTGGGTGGAGCGGTGGCACTGCTGTGCTACGAACCTGGCTACCCGAGTTCAATTCCCGCACGTGGCCAACACCAATGCCGAATATTAGAACCTGTTCCTGGTATCCCTTTGGTCCGCTCAGCCTTAAAATGAGTACCCGGTGTGGTGTTCAAACACTAGCAATGAAGAGACATATACATATGCGGCTCGGTATGGTTCTGACCACGCACCCCCTTGTGCACTGCCTCGGTCTGAATAGGTGTGTGTATTTTTATTATATTTGGGTGGAGCGGTGGCACAGTGGTTAACGCACTGCACTCCAAACCTGAGTTCGATTCCTGCTCACGGTCAACACCGGTGTGATATATCTGGTAAATATCTGGTAAATTAGTACCTGGTGCTTTACGTAAACAGCCCTTGGGAGACGAAGGCAGTCGGATGTGGCACTGGCCACACCACCTCCTCGTGTGCGCTGCCGGGTGGACCTTCATGCAAGTGGGGGAGCGCCCGAGCGAGTGGGCGATCGTGAGAATGGTTAATTGAGTGAGTGTGGGAACGAGTGGTCCATTATGTGAGCGAGCGGTGGAGTGGGCGAGTGGGCGAGGGGGGAGTGGGTGGGCGATCCGGGGAGCGGATGGGCGAGCGGGGGAACGGGGGAGCGGGTGGGCGAGCGGTTGAGCGGGGGAGCAGGCAGGCGAGCGGGGGAGCGGGAGAGCGGGCGAGCGGGGGAGTGAGCGTGCGAGTCGCCTGGGCTGACAGAGATGAACGGCGGCTGGCCCTTCAGTGTCCCCACGCATGGTGGGGGGCTGGGTGGGGGTGGGGATGCCAGCGAGCCCGAGCGCGCTTTCATTGGGCAGCGGTAATGGGCTTCATCTGTCAAGCGCTCCATGTCGTGTGCGGTCCTGATTCTGCCGCGAGGTCCGGTTTGGGACACAGCACGTTTCAAAGTGAGAATGGCAGGATCGCCCGGACAGGTGGGCGGGACTGCGTGGGTTTAGCCAACTTGATTGTCAAAGTTTCCCTTGAACGTCATTGAATTCCAGCCCAGACGAGGATGGGCAAGTTGCCCGTCTACGATCTGTTGGCATCCCTGAACTAGTGGTGGAAATTCCACATTCCCATGGTGAGGGCTGATCCCCTCTCCATGGCACAACCACTGTTGAATTTGGTGATGGTTATATTTGGTGTTTAATGATTCACCTGTGCAACTTGATGAATTATCATCATGATGATGATAGCAACATATGTTGATGTGGCATCACCCGCATGATAGTGTGTGCTACAAAAGTACAGTCGATATTCTGGCTGCAGTCTTATCATGATTCCGGCTCTCTTAATCGATTCAACAATATCCCTTTTGTTTAATTTGAATGTACACTCTCATTAGTTGCATCAGCTGAGGTATATTAGCATATGAATTGCATAATACGTGAACAGTTGCGTAATAATCAATTCTGATCTATGGAATCATTACATGCCAAATGATGAATGTACGCGTTATGACACGACTAACAACATCAGTGCCGTTCTTAAGGTGCCGGAGTGAACCAGAAGAACCTGAATTCAAATCCATGTTGGGAGGGAGTTGACTCAACACGTCTCCCCTCTGGGGTCACCTGGGGTCATTCTCTGGGCCATTGTTCTTCATTGCAAGACCCCGTGGGCCCCTGGCGGCCACTGACTTGAGGCCCCCGACAATTCACAAAGAGTGATAACACCCCCCCAATCATCATCATCATCATCGTGCTGTAAAACCCCAGTGGTTTCGAATGTGTGGCGGCCCTCGCGCTGATGATGTCTTATCGGAGGAAGTGGCCCCCCCTCTGATAATTAGTGAAGGAACACTGCTCTGGGCAGACTGGCTCTGTCATATCAATAAAGAATTCCCACTGGGTCAGTGATAAGCAATGTTGTACAGTCTTGAGATAGCTAATCACAGGGGCAAAAATACAATTACCACGAATGTGCAGCCCCCTTTAACAATTTCCTAAGCTGGTGAGGGCATCGCCACTCCGTGTGGGTTGTCGGGGTTATTTGACCGTACTTCACCACGCTGGTCAGCGCAGGTTGGTCAAGGCATCGACGGTGGCAGCTTTGATGTTGTTATTGTTGTCCATGAGTTTTGTACGCAACCTTAAAGACGATCAAGTCGGCGTAATGCCTCTCCCTGTTCAAACAAGCGAAGGGCCGGCTGAGCCAGTGGTGGAAAATTCCACATTGCCAGGGCAGGAGTTAGTCCCTGCTTCGGAGAGAGGGGACAAACAACGGATCGATGAATGAATGACAGTACAGGTTGGTTGATTAACTATTGCTTTTTATATACGGGGGAAGCTGGTTAGACTTAAATTTCGATTTAAAGCTTTCGTGACTGCAGGGATTCATCTTCTTGGTTCTTTCGGTAAAGTCACGTAGAATGGAAATAATGAAATAATAAAAATAAACATAATAAAATAATTCCCACGACGTTTCGGCCACAACGCAAGCAGCCATCCTCAGGTGAAGACCAGGTCTGTCGGGGAGACAGCGTCAGACCTGGTCTTCACCTGAGGACGGCTGCTTGCGTTGTGGCCGAAACGTTGTGAGAATGATTTTATTATGTTTTTTTAATTTGTATTATTATTTTATTATTTCCCTTCTACGTGACTTTACCGAAAGAACCAAGAAGATAACTATTTCCTTTTTATATACGGGGGCGGGGGGGGGAAGCTGGTTAGACTTGTTTTTGCAGGCCAAGGTTTGTGACCCATGATCGCAACGTGGCATTGTAAGGCAAGTTGCGTGTCATGATTACGCAATGGACTCCTCGAGCAAACAATCTCGGGGCGTTTTTTTCTCTCTCTAATAATGACACTCGTCAGTGCGACGGTTATGTTCACCATGTTGCCTCCGAAAGGACCACCAGCCACAAGGAATTCAACCCAGGGTTTTTAGAAGTTCAGGTTAGGCACATTAAACAAGAGGTTTGTGTCCCGAGGAAACACCCCGTCTCAGAGATTCAAACATGACTCTCATTGCCACGAACTAGATACACTACGCAACGGGAATTTATTGTTTCACATTGATTTATGTTTGTGTAATCTTTTTTTACTTTTGTTTTTCAGTTTCATTTATTTGGTATAGCCCTGTGAGCCATTCGGCTCTTGAATCGGGTGCAACCGCAACAAACAAAAAACAAAAAAATGAACAAGAAAACATCTGAAAGTGACTATGTGACTAAGTGCAAACAGAAAATCCAAGAAAAGACAGCAAAATAATTTTATGTGACCGTAGTTTTTTTTGCTCTGATGTATATTTGCTTCAATTGCTGTACTTGCAAATGAGACTCATCCTGGTTTCTTGAACTCTCACCACCTGGTTAACCAAAATACACTCATCATAGAAGCAGATTGCCTCCTGAAAGATACCTCGTGCCAGGAATTTACCTCGCTGATCTCGTCAAAGAGCATAAACCACCATCACGCAAACTCTGGTCACCCTCGAAGCAGCGGCTGTTTGCTAACCATCCAACAAAGACGGTCACTGCATTGCGCCCTTTCAGATGCGCTTCCGTCACCGTCCGGAACGCTTTTCCTTCGGATATGAGGAAGCCACTGGAGCTTGCACTTTTAAATCCAGATTGTAAACTAATTTCTTTATAACTGCTTTTTGTGTTTAGTTTGTTGTCCTCCTGTACCTTTGATTGGCACTGTTGGCTACGTACGGTGCAAATGAAGTTCAACATACATACATACCTATAAATTAGCCCAGGCTTAGGCCAGTGCAGGCATCAACACGGACTTTGATATCAATACGGACTTCGAGCATCAACCGAGGCTTTCAGAAGTGCCAGCTTTAAGGCACTGGCCTCCTCAGTTAAATCTATAAATTACAAGAATAACCCATCATCACAGAAAAGTAGTGCAGGCTGGAAACCCATACGTTTCAAACAAAGCGCAAACGTTTGTAAACTTGTAAAAAATCGCTTGGCCTTTATGCATTATGAAAAACTATAAACAGTTTCTGAAGAGTTTGTATTGTGGTCCCTCTTGCCTTGGGTCACAAATCAATTTGATGCTGCCTGTCAGTTGGTTTCATTTGCTCAAATTTATTTTGAAGCTGACCAAATGACCACGAGAGGACCACAATGCACTCCTTCAGCATTTGCTGATGGTTTTTGGATGCTGCACAAAGGCTGAGAGTCTTCTTCATAGCCCATGGGCCAGAGCAGGAATTGGTGCCACCTGATGCAGCAAAACCTTTTGAAGTCTAGATGTACAGTAAAACCTTGGATTGCGAGCATAATTCGTTCCGGAAACGTGTTTGTAATCCAAAGCACTCGTTTATCAAAGCACTCGTATATCAGTTGTGATCACGTGATGCTCGGCAGACAAAGCGTATACACGTACTGCTCGTATTGCAAGACCTCGCTCGTTTATCAAATTCATATTTATTTAAAATGTTTGCTCGTCTTGCAAAACACTCGCAGACCAAGTTACTCACAATCCAAGGTTTTACTGTATTTATATGGCTAGAAAGAGTAAACTTTTGAAAACCGCAATCATTTCAAATGGTTATGACGTAATTAATTTTTATCGGCTACATAATGAAATTGGAACCACTCAAATTATGCCTCCTCAGGTGGTACCGACAAGCGAAATATCTGGTCTGGGCTCATGGACTGGTAGTGTTAGAGAGAGAGACGCACACATGAAGCCATATACAAAGATCCCCCGTGTAGCCTTAACAGACTTTTGGCGGCAGTGTCGTTCGCAAGCAATTATGAAGGCTGGCACGGTACATAAGGGGTACCCTGCCGGCCTTCCAGAGGTGATATTTAAACACCGCACCAGGTACTCGATTTCAGTTGGCCTAGGGTAGGCATGTCCAAAGTCCGGCCCGCGGGCAGATTTCATACGACCCGCAGCTTCGGTCTTATAATGTGTTAGTTATGGCTCGCCAGCTCTGTCAGAATAAATACATCATAAAACTCATGGAAATTTAAGTTATTCTATACAGTTTGTTCAATGTTATCAGACTGAATGAAAGGCAGAATTGCGTTTTTAGAGTTGTTCCCGTCTGCCTGAGTGGCTTATATTTGGTTACATTGTCATTTGAAAAATAAAGGTAATTGTGACAATGAAAATTGTTTTATAACGGTGTGTATTTCCACGTAACTTTTGTGGTTAAAACAATGTCAAAAGGAACTATTGGCCCCCGGGCATCTTCACTTTATCAAATGTGGCCCTCTTTGCAAAAAGTTTGGACACCCCTGGCCTAGGGGGAAGCCCACGACCGGTTCAGATATTCACCACTGATGTTGTCCGCAAGCGGAAATCTAAACTCGAGAGAGAAACACGCACGGCCACATGTGTGTGCACCTTGCTCTAGCGAGCGTTCTTTTCTTTTCCAGGATAACTTGATGCCCAACCTGGAACGGGATGTTGTGATCGCGGGCGAAGGCGGAAATCTTCCCACCGAGTCTCTTACCCCAGGTACGTGGACAGCAGCTGCAAGCGCACGACTGCGTGGGTTTTCGCGGTTGTGCCGTACGCCTCTCCGATGTGTTTTCGGGGATTTTTTCGCGAGCGTTAGGCGTAATGTATGACGTTGCTCTCCACGTGAAAGCACGTGGGTCGACTGTTGTGTGGAGCGAAACCTCAGAATAATGCGCAGTGCGACCCAAAAACACATCGGAGAGTGATACATTGTATCTGTATTTCATTCGTCACGCCTATGTCCAACGCCACGGTGTGTCTCTGCTCAAATTAGATGATGCGGCTCACATGTCCAATCGTGGCCCGGAGCCAGCGGTAGGTTCTTCATAATAATAATTGAGTAAGTTTGCAATGGCGCTATCATTCTTATAGCGTGAGGCTACCAGTGCGAAGGAGCTATATTTCACAGACACGGTCTGCGTAGTTTCACAGTAGTGCGGGGGGGGGGCGATGATTGCTATGTGCAATCTCAAATGAGTAGTTATCGGAAAATGTTTTTCTTCCCAAAAGTATTTTTGTTAACGAAACGATTCAGGTACACACAAGAGGATGTGAAAAGGGGTTGACACCAGCACAGACACATTACAGACTACAGTGCATTGGATACCGGTCTATACCACGTTTCAATTGACTGTTTCAATAAACTCTCCAATCCTGGTGTCTTCCTAACCTCTGATACCCCTGTAGAGAGAAACAATGGGAGGGGGTGAGAGAAATGCAGGGCGGGGCGAGTGCCTAAATGCCCTAATGAATTCTCTTAAGAATCAATGCCCACTGGAGGAGAGGTAGTGAAGTGGTTCGGGTAATTTATTTAACGTGGCAAATTTGGACAATGACCCCCAGCCCGGAATGGGCCTACTTGTTTCAAGTGATGTCGGGGGGGATGATTAACGTCCACTGGGAAGCGGACGGCGTGCAATGTATCATGGTCAATGCGCCCGCAAAGTATTTACCAGGGCTGCCCGCCGGAGTCGAACCGCAAACCCCCGGAATGAGCGGCGAACGATGCTGGGCCGTATCGCCTTAGGGTCGTTGCAAAACATGCGTGGTAAATATCAAACACCGTAACTTGTATTTTATAAATATCCACGAAAATTATTTTTGCCATCTCATCATCTCACCGCGTTTCAACGAGCACTGATGTTCCAGACCACGTACCGGATTATAAAGGCGCGCAACCCAACCCCCGGTATTGGAGAATTACGACGCATCGGGGTGCCGTGCGGCGGGGCCACCGTTAGCGGCCTTGTCTGGTGCTGAGAGAAGAGAGGCCCATTGATGTGACTGCTATTGAAGTCGCTCCGCCTCGTCGTTGTCTTCTTCCGAGATGGGGGGGGGGGGCCTATTTTCTCGATGCGGTGGCAGCGAGGGGGGGGGGGCCTCTGCCCACTTGAAGGAATTCCGAAGAGACGTTTGTTCACCTCGCAGGGCAAATCGAAATGTCACTGGGATAAAGTAAGGCAACGTGATCTAAAATGAGAACGCGGTAAAACAATGGCAGGAATGTCGATGTGGTTTTAAACTGTACCTTCTTAAAATATTGCCCGCAACTATTTCCTTTTTTCTTGGCTGCATCCAGAGAGCTCTTGGTATTTTTGACAGGAGCATACTAAAAGCAAATTGTTATTGTATTGATTCGGTGCGATTGTGATAACTGCCTTACAAGCAGCCCCTGTTTTCTTCGACGTTTTTATATGCGCCGGACTCCTACTTGTGTCTTACCAAGGAGGCTATTTCCTTGTTCATCGATCATTTTTGTTTTTAGGCAGCTTTGTTTGGCTGCGCTGAACACGTGTGTGTGTGTCTTTATGTAAAGGGGAGCAGTGGTATAGCGGTTAGCGTGCTGCGCTATGAATCCGGCAACCCGAGTTCGATTCCCGCTCATGGCCAACACCAGTGACGATTATCTGAACCGGTCCTAGCTGGGCCTCCCCTCGGTCGACTCAGCCTCAACTGAGTACCTGGTGCAATGTGTAAACATTGCAACTAGAGAGACAAAGGCATGGTGCTGGCCATCCACCCCCTCGTGTGTCGCGCTGGTCTTCATAGGTGCTCGCGAACAGCACTTTCCCCAAAAGTCTGATAAGGCTTTATGGGGGATCTTTGTCTTTTTGTGCCTTTATGTACGCATGTATTCCCGTGTGTGTGTGTGTGAGTTAGTTTGTACGGTTGTAGCAGTTGCAGAATAGTTTGCGCATTGCGCTATAAAACCAGTGACCTGAATTAGATTCATGGCCAAGGTTGATATCAGTGGAGATTATCTGAATTGCTACTGGCCGTCCCCTAAGTCAACTCGGCTTTAAATTAGTACTTAGTACAGTATGTAAACATTTTCTGCAACGTGACAGCAAGTGCCGGGAAGAAAATTGTAATTTATGGATTCCTTAAATGGCCAATTGGCCCAATATGTGAACATTATTACATGGGAGGCAGAAGTGTTCAAGCACCCGTGGCCTCGCCACATCGTCCATTGTGTGCCTCCCTAGCCTTAATAGGTGCTCACTAACAGCATTTGCCTCCCAAATATAAAAGACTAAATGGGGAATCCTTGTGTCGGTGTGTGTGTGTATATTGGCAGGCAAGGTACGGTGGAGGGACTTCGATCAGAGCATATACATCGGCAGTACACTGGTGAGGCCTGGTCAGGACCCATACAACCGTAACAAGTTCAACCAGGTGGAGAGCGATAAACTCAAGATGGACCGCAGCATTCCGGACACCCGGCACGACGCGTGAGTCGAGCACTGGCACCACGGTGGTGATGGTCATGCTGGTGGTCTGCCTGGTGATGTTGATGGTGGTCATGGTGGTGTTGATGACGGTCGTGGTGGTGGTCGTAATGATGACGTGACATGATTTAGATAACAATAAAATTACGATAATGATGATTTTGATGATGATGGTGTGGCTGATATGACCTCAGTGATGATGTTGATCATATTTGGTACATTGATGATGCTGGTCACAAAGCTGATGACCATTATCGTGATGATTAACCTGACTAGAAGTTGATCCGTTTATCTCAAAATTGGAGACACTACTGTTTTACCAATTGAGCTTTCTACAAAGACATACGTATACTACGGAAACCGCCATTCATGACCGAGTGGCAGACATCCCCACGGCGCTTGTGCCAGGCTCACGGTGCACTTTGAGGCCGCATAAAGTGTCAAAGGCTCGCTGGTAGGAGGTTTGAGATGGGTTTTAGGTCTTGTGGGTTAACTGCCTGAGATGGCTGGCAGGTGCATCGTCTGCACTTTCCGCTGTCCCCAACTTGCTGTGTTAAAGCCCCTGGGGGCTCTGCTCGTCGGCGGTATAAGCGTCATTCTTCAACGGTTTTATTTAGCTTGACATCGTCGTGGTCAAATCCTGATATTCAAAATTTAGTCTACTTCCTGTTGTCCAATCAATTACAAATTTTGCACACGTACTCAGATCCGGTGACAATGCATGCCGGCATCAATTAATCAATTAATTGGCTCTTTTAAAGCAATACAAATTTTGTATGGACGGCTTATTCAATAAATATTTATTTGGGTAGGTCAAAAACGCCGCGGTCCCTAAACTCTGGAATCGCCTCAACCAAGAAGCAGGCGCCACGTGTCTTAGGTGCCATTGACGTACTACTCGACCGTGATTTAGAACGAAGTTGGTAATAAAAACGTTGTTTAAAAAAAACTTTTTTTAAGGAGTTTATTTTTACTGTCGCTGAAGGGTGGGATACCTCTTAATTGCCGAGTAACGTCTTTTAACGAGCCTCCTCATATAATAAAATAATGAATGTTCCATTGTCTAAACATATCCCGTGCATGAATAGACTCTTGTCGAAAGCATTGTCAGAGAGTTTAACACGTTGGATTTGATGACCAATATTATCCTTCAGAGGTTTTTGGGATGAATCGAGAATAATCCAACAGGTAATGGATATTTATTGTAATTTATATGCATACATTACCCCCCCCCCACTGGCCTTCGCACCTGATTGGCTGACAAACGACGACATCACATCATCTCTCTATTTAGCAGGAAACAGCAGGATTTCTCTATAAATCTGGCTGTCGCCTGATGATGCTTGTTGTAAATGAAACGTCGTACTCAGTTTGTAAATATTGTGGTGTTACTCTCCAACACACAAGCGGTGTGCTGTGCTAGTAACGAACTGGCATGTTCTGTTTACGTGACAAACCCTACTAATTGGCTGTGTCAGGTGGTGGCGGGTTTAACGACACATATTTACGTGATCCAACCCAAGAATCTCTTATGGATTGTTAGAGTACCTGCATGGCACCCACAAGGAGGTGGTATCGCAGGTACCAGTTGGTCCACGTCACATGCTGAACTCACCATACCATGGCATCACATCTCTTTTCAAAGCGATATTTGATTAAACTTTTTTACCTACGTGACTTTACCGAAAAAATCTAAGAATATGAATCCTTGCAGTCACGAAAGCTTCAAATCTAGAATTTGATTAAACATTCAAATGCATGGCACACTCCAAGAGAGCATTCGGAGAGAGATGTCAAATGATGTTGTTAGAGCAAGTCGACCTCGGGGAGGCTCTGGCGAGCCAGCCGCTCGCGGAGACTAAGCAGTGCGAGTGATTTTCCACTCTGGATCGTGTGGAGCTCATAAATTGCGAGCCCATCGACGTCACGATGCTATACACTCACCCCACCGAGCTCTCCCACCCTCCCTCCCTCCCAGCTTGCATGTTAGCAAATGCCACCGAGCAAATTCAATCTAATGGTAATGTATTTTTGTTATTCAAAAATAAATATTAACGTCAGTAATGATGGCACCATTTAATGTCAAGCCATCCGCAGGGCTCGTTAATTAATTTGACCATGCAGAGTGCAACGTATTTTATTTTGGGTTTAAACTGAGAAAAATACTGTGGTAGGTGGCCAAGGTGGCTTGGGTTGGACTGAGCTGGTAACACTGCGATTATGAGTTTGAATTCAGGCTCCAGCCACCCAGCATTTAGCTCGTTTGCACGCTGCCAAGGTGCAATGGTTAGCGAAGCAAGCATGCAATCCGGAGGTCAACGGATCAATCTCCCGGTGCGGCGGTTTAAGCAATGGGGCAAATTCATTAAATTCCCCCCCCCCCCCACCAGAGTTAGCCGATTGGCAGGTCACGTGTGGTGGGGTAGAGTGTTAGTACCTCTTCCCAGATGTCTGGCCAATGAGGAGAAGACCAAATTACCCTCAAGAGCTCTCTTTCTTGGAGGCCCTTCCCACTAGCAGTGGTGTGAGCCAGCAATTTCTCACTTTAGCTCTACTTTCATTTAATGCAAAATCTTCCTGTTCTCAGGGCTGAATTTTAAGTTTCATTGCCGTGTGATGGAATGCTCCTTGCAGGGGCATGTGTTAGCGCCCAGTGTCAAGTAATTCTACGCCATTATTTTTACTGGGTCATTCTTTCACACAGAGTGGTGCCCTGCTTGCTGCGAGACGTCATAATGGGAAAGCTTTCCCATTATTGGGAAGCCATTTATAATTTTTCAATATTCGTATGTATGTTGAACTTCTTTTGCACCGTACGTAGCCAACCGTGCTAAGCGGAGGTGCCAAATAATCCCATACTTGCAGTAAAATTGGTAATTACATTGGCTAGGATTTTGCCTTGTTTTTATTATTAGGTTAATGGATGTATAAAACGCAACAAACTACTCATACTGTTAATCATTAGCTAAACATTTACAGTGTTGCTGTCCTAAAAGCATCTTATTTTACTTGGCTGAGCTTTTCCCGGCCTAATAAAGGACAAGTGTGCATGTGTTTCACTTCTTGTGCAGCGTTGGCGGTGCTCCTGTCCATTGATAGACGTGGGGGCATTAGTAAAAATACCACGTTTTTAATGTCTCTCCACAGGGCACCAACTGTTGGTGCAATTCATTTTAGCTACCACTAATAAATGATCGGCTGAGTCTTACCCCTGAGTGGTATTTGGGCCGCTGACCCTTTGATTGCAAGTGGAGCTCCCCCACCAGAGCGCCGCCGAACGAGCACATTTGCGCGATCGAGGAATTGGTGTTTCCAATTAAAAGCACAAATTTCCGTGGCTTTGACATTAAGTTGCTTCTTGGGGGATGGCACCATCTGGAGAGAGAGAAAAAAAACTGCCCACGAAGTAAAGGGAAAGAAGGCCACCTCGACCATCCATCACGAGTCATGGCCGGAGAAGCCAAGCGTGGACGTGGTGTTACAAGGTGATGAAGGCAGGGGAGTGGGATCCAATGAGGTGGATGAATCTTTCAGCCATGGAGCTACCCCTCAGGCAAAAAGAACTTGATAGAGCTGTGCTTTACTGAACAAGTTACAACCCATTTGAGATTCATGACTTCTTCAGGTGCGAATGTTCACAGTCTGAGAGGACCGTGATATCATTCTTCTTCGTGCCCTTTATTTGAGCCATCGCTCAAGTGGCGGGAGAAAAATAAAAGTAAAAATGCTGCCTGACGACTCGAACGAAGGGAGCGACACTGTGAACTGATGAAGAAGAGGAAAACTGAAGATCAGATAGGATGGGTGGGGGGGGAGGGAGTTTGAGCCAAGGCCCTACCAGTCGGCACAGGACAAGAGGGAGAGAAGGCCCTTAATTTGCTTTGGCAACTCATTTGGGTATGCTGTGTAATTTCTTGGCTAGTTAAACGTATGTAACCCGATTGAGATTGATTATATGTTCATGTCCTTTAATCTGGCGCCCACTGATATTCATGACTTTTGAATGGTCTTTTAAAATAATTACCGCATTTTGATGTATTATTTATTTGTTCTTTATCCGAGGTTTAAGCACAATTGACATGCGTGGCCTTTATTTTAACCATCTTGGGAAGCCATTGGGATTTATGCATGACATTTTCTCTTCATGGCCTGAATTTCTCGATGTAAGGAATCATCGTGATGCAACCACCAGAATCATTATTTATATAGTAATCCTTTATTTAACCATCTAAGTGCACGTTGGGATGCATTATGTTGGGATGCATTATGTTGGGATGCTTTATGTTGGGATGCATTACGTTGGGATGCATTACGTTTGGATGCATGGTTTAACGTTCTGACCTGCCCCTACTGGGCATCTGTGAAATAGAGCTTTATAGCTCATCGGGATTCCTCCAGCAAAAATAAATTTTCTGATTCTGCATTAAAGTAATGCTGTATGTTATTTCACCGATGGATAAAAGTCACCAGCTCCTATCGTTACGAGCAAGTGTGGCGGTAATCGTTTGTGAACTGAACACAGCAGATGTGTGGCTATCTCATCAATACCAAAATAAGGAAAAGGAAACCTAAGCATGTGTTGGTGAAATTAATGTCATCAAGATTTATGAACACAGGCGATGATACATCGTTCCTAAAAAATGTCACAAAAAAAATTTGCGTAAGCATTTATAATAACTTTCCCAGCATTACAATCTGAAGAGAGACATGGATGGGGGGGGGAGGTCTGTCTGCATTTTAATGTGCTGCAGCCATGACGGTTTGACTTTAATCCTTAAGTAAGATAAGCTGCATACTTTTAATATGCATCCATGGTAAATCAGAACTTTGTCTACCGTACAAATGCCGCTGATAAAGTTATTTCGATTTAAGAGTAGACATTTTGAATTTAATTATCTCTGAGCTGTCTTCGTGCTTATCTTAGTTTATCTAATTTCCGGCCATGTATCGCCAATTTGCGCGATGAGGTGTGATTGTGAACTTCACTTTGGCCACCTTCGCCTGGCTCATTACAGCTTTAAACCATGACTCCTCGTAAGAAAGGTGTCAGTTTTGTTGCCAGATAATAGGGAAAAAAACCAATTATCCGCTTTAAACCTATTGTGAAATTCCCAGCCTTCATTACACTTTACGTTTTGCAAAAGTATTTTTGTTTTGTTATACTGTGTGTGTGTGTGTGCGCGCGCACAACGTGAGAAGAAATAGTCTCTTGGTTGTATGGATGTGTTGTGGTATAGAATAAGTAATGTAGTGGCATAGCGCTGGCTGCTGGCGGGGAAGGGGATCTGCGGCTTACAGCAGCCCTGACGTCACCAGGCCACGTGACACACCAGAGGGGATATCTGGAGGAAAGGTCACAGAAGGGGCACGTGGGGGAAGCCCGGGAAGCCGCTGGTAGGTTCTAGAGAGGGGGCGTGGCCGGGGCGGAGCGAGGCCACGCTGGGAGCATAAAAGGGGGCCCTGAGCGAGAGCTCGGGGCTGTCGTATGGAGTTGGATCCCCATCGTGCTGTTGAAGATCGTCGCTGTCATCTCGTCTCCATTGTCGCTGTCGTCTTCACTCGACATTGCGCTGCTAGCCGGTAGTTGACTGTATTTGAAGCTTTCGTGACTGCAAGGATTCATACTCGGTAAAGTCACGTAGGTAAAAATAAAAATAATTTTATTTCTATTATTTCTATTATTTTTTATTTTCACCTACGTGACTTTACCGAAAAAACCTAAGAGAAGGTAGTTGGCTGTCTCGGTTAGCAGCCCACGTAGAGTTGTGTATAAGCGAGCGACAGAAGAGTGTGTACCAGCGTAGGGTGTGTCTTGTGCTGAGGGTGCTCGTTAAATAAAATAAGTGCCTTCAACTCTTAGCGTCTCCAAGTTAGTCACTACATATGTATGTTGAAGGTTATTGGCACCGTATGTAGCCAACCGTGCTCATCTGAGGTGCTGAACTATGACCCAGCAACCCACGTTCTTCGCCCCCCCCCCCACCCATGATGCACATCGACACCAGGGGCAATGGCTATCCATACCAGATTGATATCTGAGCCTCTCCTAGATTGATTCGGCCTCAAATGAGTACCAGATGTGCTGTTATCAACGCCGACACACTTAAGAAAGTAGTGGTTGGGCATGTGTGGTGCTGTGGCCGGCCTCCATATTCTTGCGTGCCACGCCATGCTTAATAGGTGCTCGCTAACAGCACATGCCTTATCTGTTATTTCTGTCTATACGGTACTGTGTGTACATGTATATGTGCGGAGCGGAAGTGTAGTGGTTAGTGCGCTGTGCTGCAAATCCGGCAACCCGGGTTCGATTCTCGCTCACAGACAAAACAGGTGATAAATATCTGAACCAGTTCTAGCCCTCCCCGAGGTCGACTCAACCTTAAGTGAGTACCTCGTGCAGTGTGTAAACAAAGCCACTGGGGAGACAAAGGCGGCCGGGCGTGGTGTTAATCGCCTACGCCCTTGTGTACCGTGTTGACTTCCATATATGCTTGCTTAACAGCACTTGCCCAAACAGTCTGTTAAAGGCTATACGGGGGATTTTGTCTATATGCACGTGTGTAAGGAGTATCGCATGCATAAATGGATGTATGTTTGTGTATTTGTAGCTGGACACTGGCACACGCGGATGTATAAATTGCTCTGTTGCTTTAGATTAATACAAAACGTGTCCAGGATCCAAAACCCTTTGATTATGGGGCCTTGAATGCTATCTTGTGTGTTCAGCATACCATTTGTTCGTGCGTAATTACCATCACGAGATCGCAGCATCCTACACATTCCTAACACACCATTCAGCCACACAACACCACCGTCACAAACCACCAAAATATATTTGGCGCAGCGCCTTCGAAACCACACCCCCGATGCCCCTTATCCAAGGACAAATCCATTCAATGTGCCCATGTCATCTACCCGTGTCTCTTTAATATTCTGCTCTGCTGCATATATTCCCTTTAATGTGCGTCCCATTCTCACTCCAAACTCCCTGCACCACCACTACCATCCCCCTCCCCATCCCACCCCCTCCACCAACCCAGCCACTTGCACAACCTGCGTGCTTTCTTGCAGCAGAGAGGGGGTTATTTTTAGATGAAAACGTGCGCCGCAGTGGCTCTCACCTTGCGGGCTACGCTCCGCCCCCGGCAGGGCTGCGTACGTGGCGCACCTGTCAGCCGTGATGTTCGTTACAAAAGCAATTCTCCAAATGGTCCCCCCCCCCCCCCCTTGTGCAGGGCCCTCCCGGTGTTCATAGAGTACGGCATTAATCACTCGGGATCATCTGGACAAATAAATATTTGTGCGATTAACATCCGTGGTCGGGGTTGACTCGGCCTATCGTCCTGCCATTGCATGTACTCCCCGTGACCGCGTGGATGTTTCTCCGGCTCTTCCCGGTTTTGATGAGGAGTCATCAAGTGAGCCATCCTCTTGAATTCCTCACTATAACCATCACCTTCATCGTCATCCAATCATCATTATCAAAGGTAATACAAACAAACACGTAGTCCTTTATTATTTATTAGGTAATTATTGTCGTCATTGTAAAACGTCCCCCCCCCCCCCCGCAATGTTCACTCGTACCAGGAACGTAACCACATTTTTCCTATTGGAACAACAAGGTTTCTGTATTCCTAAATTATGCATTTGCAAACGTTGTCAAGAACGTAACCCTCGCGGATAGAGAGGGTTTTTACTGTACCTTAGAAGCACCGGGTGCAGCTTAACTATATATACATTTAAGTGTATAAGTTATGCAATAAATATAAAATATTTAAACTATTTTTTTTTACCTCGTAAGGCCCACTGAGCTATATAGCTCTTTTTCAGAAGCGATCTGGCCACACATTATAGCTCAACTATGTGGCTTTTCATGTGGAAATTTATCGCCGCCAAATACTAAAAATGAAAGTTGATTCTAAATGTAGAGGGAAAAGCCGGAGGACCCGGAGAAAAATCCACGCAACCACGGGAAGAGAGACACAAACTCCAATATACAGCAGGCGTCAGGGTCGGGATCAAACCCACGACCTCCTGTATACCAGGTGAGATAGTTAACATCTCGCCACAGTTTGCCAGCACGGACGAGGTTATTCAGTTTTTTTTCCCGTCCGTGGAAAAAAACATTCTCTAGGAGCCTCTGCTGATCGATGTCTCCCTGCGATACAAAGCCCTAAGTGGCCCTTGGTGCCCAGTGACGATCGGTTCATTCACCCGTGTGCGTAAGCACGCGCGCACGCACACACGCGTTAACCCATCCGGTCGCCCCGCAGCTGCCCCTGCAAGAAATACGTCAAGGGGGCGTGATGCGAAATCAGCAAGGCGCCAGTGGTTAGGTGGGTTTTGGAACGCTAGTAAATCAGAATCTTTGTTTAGACTGGAAGAATCCGATGAGCTACAAATGTCCAGTCGGGGCTCTGGTCAGAAAGCTACAATTGCAAACAATACGATAACTGATGGGAGTGCAAAGTATAGTTGAAAGTTAAGCAGGTCACTAAATAAAAATAAAGTATTTCAGTACACTTTGTGTAAGTACATCAATTCCTGCCGATTTTTCAACACCAATTAGAGGCTAGGGCAAGGCAACAAAACAAAAAACAAAAACAGTCCCAGACCACACCAAGAAAACACAGTCCCTCAATAAAATTGCACTTTAAAGTTGAACTATCAGTTTTTTTTCATGGAAGATTTACGGTGTTAAGGGAGCGGAAAAACAACGTTGGTGCTGCAACAGCAAAGGCTTTTGTCACCTATGCTTGTTCTCGGGATAGTTAAAAGGGCAGGGATCATCGAGCCTCGCGGAGAGAGCCTCCGTGGGACGTGCGACCAGCTGCACCGAAGTTGGAGGGACGTACGGTACAGTCTGTTCTGTAGCGCGGTAGTAGTTGCGCTCCTAAAGAACACCGCGTCATGGAAAAATGGTGTTATGATAAATAATATATCATATAGGGTAAAGCACAGTGCGCGATAGCACGTGAGAGGTGTACGCAGACCGAACAAAGACCGAGGCGCGTGGGTAGCATCTAGAAGCATCCAGCAGCATCCCCCCTTGTGCGATGATGCTACGCCGAGGCAGCCGTACAGCCGCTTATTCCTACTCGCGTGACGTAGTTCTGTTCACTCAATGGCGCTGTATCCAATTCGCATATGCGTTATGAAAAAAAAATTTCCATAATATATTCGGCGCATTATATCCGATTCGGATATTCCCGTTCTTAAAAATAAACACACGTTACGGGAGAACGGGCTGTACGATGAACAACTTATTTCGCGGCGTACGTAGCCCCAACCGTGCCCATGTGAGTTGCCGGGGATTATCGAGCGCTCGCCTTTCCGGTTACCCCCATCATCTGGGCACCACGAGCTCCGTCACTGCCTTGCAGGGGAAAGGGGGGCTGGCACGAGATATGTACAGAATCAGAATATATATGAAATGACAAAAGAGGAACACAGGACATCATTAAAATCGTTAATAAAAGTAAGTTCAGAATAAGACATTAATTACCCATTGAGTTACAGAGCCTTTCTTTAAAGTGGGCTTGTGCAGGACACATCGCTGGAAGATATCATGACTTGTGGCCAAGGGTGTTGGTGAAGAGAATCAGAATTTTTATTTATTACTGGAGGAATCCGATGAGCTATAAAGCTCTCTTTCGCAGATGTCCAGTCAGGGGTGGGTCAGAACGTCATAACAACACGCATTCGTAAAACGCAATAGGAGTGCAAAGTATAGGAAAGGTAAACACGTAACTTTAAAATATATACAAACAAAGCAAAGCTATTTTTAAATTCTTTATATTAAGTTCACTTGCTTGCTTGCGCGCTTACGACCGTGCAAATCTTTCCGTCGTTTTTTAACCCACTTCCCGTGATCCAATCGATTTGACATTTTGCACACAGACTCGTTGTGCGTGACAATTTATTTTCGTGAAAATTTTTGTTCCAAAATTTTACACTTTTTAGGAAAAAATAAATTATATTTAATTACCAATTGCTTAATGGTGGCAGGCAATCATCTGACCCATAGGTGGCAGCCATCTCAAGCCAGAGGACGAGAGGACTCTAGCCGCCACGCATATAAAGGATTTATAGTGAAAAACTTTGTTTTTACGGGTTCATTTTTTATCTTACCAGGTAAGTTCAATTTGTGACCATTCACGGACTCGCAGGTAAAGGGTGTGGCATAGACACAGAACCGGCACCACTGAGATCCTGGGTCCAATTCTGGGTTCCAGCCACCGATTATTAATCACAATCTGTATATACTCTGGAGGAATCCGATGAGCTATAAAGCTCTTTTTCACGGATGTCCATCATGTCCAGCAGTTCTCAAGTTTGCCAACTTGACTGTCTCGGCCCTGTCACCACCACTGGCTGCATGACAAAACCCTCACACTGCCTTCTTGGATTTTCATTTAAATTTGACGAGTTCCAGCACGCTTTGCCGAGTTTGAATGGACACTCTTTGTCGCTGCACTGCGCTGCCCTCCAGTAGAAAAAAAACGCTGCTTGTGGTTAGAACTTAAAAAAAAATGCGTGCACTCACATAGACTGTCTCTCTGTAAGGGAGATGATAACCAATGAAGTTAGCCGCTAGCGCATGGAAACGCACGTACACGCCGTGGGGGGGGGGAGGTGGTGGAATGAGAGGCTGAATTTTGATCACATGGCTTATATATAGGAGTGAGATGGATTGTGGCTTAACAGGGCTTGAGGCAATGACAGTGGAGAGAGGCCATCATTCAGCAGTGGATTGAGAATGGATGCTTGTTGTGGCAATGGAGCACTTTAATAACGGGGGTGCTTGCTGAGGGACGGTTATTACTCCGGTGGAGCCTTTAGGCAGAAATTATTCGTATTGTCAGGCCCAGGCATTGCCTTTGCAGTCTTTCTCCCTTCATTGCAACTGACAGCGAGCACTGACTCAAGTGCACGCACGCACACACATATATATATTCCATGCGGTCATTTGTGCATAAAAAATCCGTTGTCACACGCGGCAAAAAACCGTGGTATTGCCGATTTTACAGATTTATTTCAGGACAGTTTGAGGTGACTGCAGCCCCAGCAGGGGTCGGTTCACTGAGCCGGCACCACTGAATCCCCGAGTTCTAACGCGTGTTTTTGTCACCTGTCATTTCACCGGGTTCTCAAGGTTTTACGAGTTGATGGTCTTGGCCAATTCACCAAAGGTTGCACAAAACCCCATCTTTAAATTCGATTTTTATATTAAATTGGCTAAATTGAACCCCGTGAGTTAAAATATTGGTTTGACTGCCATGCGGTAAACATTCCTCTGTAGGCAAGGGCATGTGTGAAATTCTCTCCCCTGACATGGATAATTATTATCATAATTTATTTACAAGTAATTTACTTAATTATCCAGGAGAGCCACACTGGGTTTTATAGCTTTTTTTAATGTTTGCAACAATGTTAATGATGAGTGTTCATTATACAAGTTGGAGGAAATTGAAGAAACCCCAGGCACGCGATTGGGAGCGACACTCTATGCCCATCCAGATGGCAATTAGGCCATTTGCTGTACTTCCTTTTCCTGGCCAGCCAGGGTATGTCACCCCCTCGTCGCCCATGGGAGTGATGGTTCACGACATTTGTGTAGTGAGCCACTAACCCTCGCCTCCAAATTGCTGGATTTAGAGTCCACATGCATAGCCATCGCCACTCGGATAAAAGAATCAACTTAAAAGTATCCCTGTGTTGTATCTCCTTTTGTGGGCTGTTTTCTCACATGGGGTCAGGGACTGCTCTGCTCGAGTTATGAATCGCCACTTCATCTCAAGACATGACGCCCATGGCATAAATGGAATGAAACGTTGTAAAAGACACAAGAAGATATACATTTTTTTAAAATTCAGGACAGGTCAGAGGTACTTAGCCCTTTGGCTTGAACACAGGGACATACACATTCTGGACATTCCGGCTTAGCTGTATTTTCTCTCTGGGTGATGCTGCTTCGCAACCAGAAGGTCACAAGTTCAAATCCCATTCAAGCGTCGACTCTTGAATTGGATTTGAACTTCTTAATACGTAGAGAACTTCACAACAATTGTTTGGACCGGCTCACCTCCCGGCAGCCTTCCAGCTTGCCTGCTGTTCCCACTCGGCGATTGTGAGATTCACTTTGTGTGAGGGCCGTATTATACGAGCACCGTGTGATTTTGCGAGCACTGCGATTCTAATCCCGCACCTCTGATGAGTATGGTTTGGCTACGTACGGTGCGAAAGAAGTTCAACATATATAGAACGAACGAATTGTGAGAATTTTTTTTTTACTCCGAATACAATTTGACATCATGGTGCTGTGTGGCAGATTTTCCTTGCCACATCCCTAAGCTGTGATTGGCTCGCAAATGGGAGCGGGGCGCTTGTCCCGCTAATCCCACCGGGCAGCAGAGCACTCAGAGTACCGAAAATCACCTGTGAAGGGTAATTCAAACTATGCCATATAGATCTTTTTCAGAAGTGACCCAGCCACAAACGAAGTAGCTTGTCACATGGAAATGTGTCGCAGCCAAATACTCTAAATACCAGGTGAGGTAGTTAACATTTTGCCACCATGGCATCTAACCTTTACCCCTCCCTGCTTACGTCCCTTGCGGAGGCTGCTGAGAGGCGGAGTGCTGAGAGGCGGGGAGAGACGAGTGGCAGAGAGACGAGTGGGCATTGGAGCGCTGTGCTGCGAGCAGCTGCCACCTCGTGAGATGTGACCCACAGGTGGCCCAGGAGGGGGGAGGGGGTTGCGTAACGCGGCTCCCCGCGTGGAGTGGTGGCACAGCTTGCACTCGGCGCCGCACGAGCGTCCTGCATTACGCAAGAAGTGCAAGAGGCTTCTGTGCAGGATGCTCCTCATCTCACCCCTCGATTTGTTTGTATTGCTCTTTAGTTTAGCGTAACCCGATCGAGTGCTCACGTACGCACGGAGGTTTGGCTTCGAGGGCGGAGTCTGCGATGGCCGTGTCGGAAACACTTGAGCAGCGTCAATAAGATCCTGGGTTTCAGATGCCCGTGATATTTAGATTGGGTTAAAATCCAGTGTAGGCGTTTTGTGGGTTCTGCCTGGTCAAATGACAGCCGCTCACAGCGCAACGCTCTGATGCCCACTCGTTGTACCGTTCTCTACATAAAAACCACCATCCGCAGCAATTCTTTACGTTTGGCATCTTCCCGCAGGGTCATGGAGACGTGTGCAGTGTGTGGCTGGCCATTCACGATGGCACAGAAAAGTTGCAATATAAAGTTGCAACCCAAAAAATGAATCCGTTGTCGATGTTTTCCTGGGATCTGTGTATTCTGGGCTGCGCGACGCACGTTTGCTGACCCACCCATGACTGGACATCCGTGAAAAAGAGCTTCATAGCTAATTCCTCCTGCAGTCTAAATAAAGATTCTGATTCTGACAATTCTAGATTTGAAGCTTTCGTGACTGCAAGGAATAATCTTCTTAGGTTTTTTCGGTAAAGTCACGTAGGAAAAACATCAAAATGAATGAAAATAAAATAAAATAAAATCAAAAATCACGACGTTTCGGAGGCAACACAAGTCTCCGTCATCAGGTAGGACCGTCACAGCCAGATTAGCTGCATCAAGTGAGGCAATGATTCAAGATGTAATCCCTTAAAAGCGAGTTGAGGGGGGGAGGAGAGGGAGGGGGGAGCTCATCAGACTATGGTAGCCAATGAATGGAACGTATCGGGAGGGAGGGGGGGCGAGGCCAAAAGGGTGGGCGACGGCGTGCAAGTGATTGTGCGCAAGCGGCTAATTACTGCACACGCCAACACAATGGAGCGATTATGCGCAAGCGGCCAACTGCCGCACACGCCAACACAATGGGCAGAGAGGGGGAGGGAAGCTCTAATACACATGATAGACAAAAGAACGAAAATGCCCACGCAAAAAAGACTTAATTACAATTTTTTGGACCATCTTATCTGACAGGCACTATTTTACTTTACTTTACCGAGTGTTAACATCCCCAGTTATTTTTTTAACAGTACTCTCTTCATTGTTCAGCCAGCATTGGTATTAACATGGGCATTTTCGTTCTTTTGTCTATCATGTGTATTAGAGCTTCCCTCCCCCTCTCTGCCCATTGTGTTGGCGTGTGCGGCAGTTGGCCGCTTGCGCATAATCGCTCCATTGTGTTGGCGTGTGCAGTAATTAGCCGCTTGCGCACAATCGCTTGCACGCCGTCGCCCACCCTTTTGGCCTCGCCCCCCCTCCCTCCCGATACGTTCCATTCATTGGCTACCATAGTCTGATGAGCTCCCCCCTCCCTCTCCTCCCCCCCTCAACTCGCTTTTAAGGGATTACATCTTGAATCATTGCCTCACTTGATGCAGCTAATCTGGCTGTGACAGTCCCACCTGATGACGGAGACTTGTGTTGCCTCCGAAACGTCGTGATTTTTGATTTGATTTTATTTTCATTCATTTTGATGTTTTACCTACGTGACTTTACCGAAAAAACCTAAGAAGATGATTCTGACAAGTTTGAAGCGTCGGTAATCATGAAGTCGACTTGCTTAACACTCTGATATTGTCATCATGTCATGATGGCGTTAGCGATAAAAAAAAATCCCGTACCCTCTGCTTCGCAGTGGATGTTAAAGATCCCATGACGTAATTCACAACAAGAGTAGGCTCATCGTGTGCTGGCATCATGGTCCATGTTTGCCAAAGTTTACAAAAAAATAACTGCAAATTACTCATTTGGAATATGCACAGCAATCGCCGCGAAACGTTGGCAGGGCCCGACCTACAATAACTCGATGAGGCCGTCCTGCGTAAAATAAGTGTTGGTAAAAATAATGACGATGGGGTCCAGGAATATCATATTCTATGGTTCTTTCGGTAAAGTCATGTAGATATAAAAAAGAATAACAATAAATTATAAAAATGAAATAAAGTGAATAAAAATAAAAAGAACATCACGATGTTTCGATCACAACACAAGCGGTCGTCATCAGGAACGGGGGAATATCGTTCGGTCCCTCGTGTTTGAGCACACCCGTTACCGCACCAGAGCGATTTCACTGTGGCATCATTCCATCGCATATTAATGTAATTGCAGTGATGCTAAACCCTGTTTTTTTAATTAACAAAACTTGTAACCCATGTTAGAGAACTAACAGGAGTTACATGGCGCTGTGTCCATCCAGGGTTATCTGAGAGGCAAAATTAAACTTTTTGGTGTTATCTGCCACCATTCTCCATTGACTGTTCAAGTCCTGGAACAATGCTTCTTTGCATCGTGACTTGACACTATGTTTAATCTATAAAAATAGTAATAGTACATTTGAATGTTTTTTTGATACGCAGCCCTTTGTAAATCCACTAATGGATGGGGGGGGGGGGTTGACCATACAATGGTCAGTGCGGGTTGACGAAGTTCAGGTGTCACTTGCCACTGATGTTAGCCGTGAATGGGTCGTCTGATTCGGAGTGCAATGCGCTGGCCACTGTGCCACCTTTCCAACCTACTCATGGCCAAGTTACAAGCTGACCTGACCGAGAGCATTTACCTGGGTGGGGATAGAGTCACCTAGCTTCTTAGTATTACTCTGATAGACTCCAATTCATGTTCCCCAAACCTTATCCAGTTCCGGATTTCCTTGTCAGACTGGTCCTCTTCATTCACATGTAAATCCTATCCCATGCATGTTAGCCACGGTCCACGGACCGGCATGGTTCAGCTGAAACGTCTCGTTTCTAATGAATGAGAAGAACCACTGTGGTGGGGGGGGAGTCAGATTGTGATTTATTGGACTGAGTTGATGGCCAAAAACATCTGTAATTGATTATTGATGTTGACGTATAGGAGAACATATAATTTTTTTTTACTGCTGGAGCCACCCTGGCTCGGGTTTATTTTTATTTAAACGCAGTTGCTGAGCACAGGGCCCCATGGACGAGTTGTGCTTTTTCTGTAGGATTTTATTGTTTACGTATGTGATGTTCAGATTTGTGTACAATGAATTTTAGGTGTATCTTGTAATTTTCTTGTTTGTTACGGTTGAACCCAAATCAAGAGCCAAATGGCTCACAGGGTAAATCCTAATAAATTCAACTGAAACCCATGGCCCAAAACCTCAAGTGGCCGAACACAAAACGGCACGGGTATTAGAGTTGTAATGGATGAGGGTTAACACGTTTTTTTGCATCGAGCCAAGGTTACGGTGAGAGCCTGTGGCGTTTAATAGGCTAGGAACAAGTGAACTGACGCAGTTCAGAGTCACAATCGGATGAGTTTGTGTTTTATTTGGATTGAACCTTCTCACTGGTTCAGTATAATTGGCATCGTTTGTTAGAAGGCAACATTTGCATGTGGTTTGAAAAACACCGTTAATGGCCTCTGCTTGCACACGCGTGTTTCTAAATGTGGAGGGGAAGAACGGAGGACCCGGAGAAAAATACACGCAACCATTGGGTGAACATACAAACTCCAATTATATAGGCATCCGGGTCTGGATCGAACCCACGACCGACTGTATACCAGGCGTGGTAGTTAGCATCTTGCCACCCTTGTAAATGGATGTGTGTTTTTTCTAGCGGGCCTCCGCGTCGATCGTGCCTGGTGTGTGGTCTGATTGTTAGCACTGGGAAGACAAAGGTTGCTTGGTGTGGTGCTGTCCACACCACGTCGTCATGTGCTGTGCTTTGCCTTAACCTAAGTACACAATAACCAATTAATTACAAACTTCCAACACCACTTGCCCTGTCAGTTTGCGTTGACTCTTCGGGGTGGCACGTCATGTCTTGTTGTGTATGCGTGTGCTTGCTTGCTTGCGTGCATGCGTGCGCGTGTTCGTATGTGTGACACTCGGGTATCTGAGGTGTGTGCCCCATTCAAAACAATGTACAGAACATTAAACACGTAAATTGTCGTGGGAAGTGTGGGTGGTCCATCTTCTCGCCACCCTGGCTCATTAACCATAATACATGGGTCTGTCCCTTGAATCTACTTCCACCGAGCCTTCGCCAATTCTTGTGGCCTTAAAGAGCCACCTCGTCTGGCACAAGTGCAGTAGTGATTTTGCCACCGTATCAAGGAAGATCGTGGTTGTGTTTGCTGTTTCCAAATAATCAGTGGCATGTCCAGATCAATATTTTTACATTTGCAGCCCTCACAGTGAGAAGCGACCCATCCTGTGTCCGAGAACGGTCCTGGAAGATGTTATCACAGAATGAGTTTGTTTTGACGCCACTTCATGAGGCTACTTTATCAACGTTCAGGTCACATCATTTACATGCCCTGCAAAGAGTGTACATCACACACTGATGAAACCAAAATGTGTAATATCCTAGACAAATTTAACATCGTGGATTTCATCTTGTTCAACAATAGGTAACTGCTACGAGGCAATCAAAATCCTCACTTAAGAATGTCGTTTAATCACAAGTGGCTGGAACCTGCATTCAAACCCAGAACCTCTGTGGTGGTGTCCAGACCTGGGGTCACTTATAATTACAAACACAGCAGCATTGTTAACTGAAATTGCGGATATAATTACAGACACAATTACGCTTGGAAATGACCCCAAACACAGCTGCAATACGGGGACACGGAACGAGCCCCCTGTCCCACCTGATCACCGCGTGTGCTTGCGTGTGTGTGTGTGTCTGTTGTCGTCGTTTTCTCTGTAGTTGTCGGTACCAAATGTGGGGCCCGAGCCTGCCGGCCACCAGCGTCATCATCACCTTCCACAACGAGGCGCGCTCCACCCTGCTCCGCACCGTCGTCAGGTACTGACACCACTCGCCCGCTTGCTCACTCGCTCGCTCGATCGCCTGCCTGCTCGTTGACTCACTCGCCCACGCTCGCCCACGCGACCTCACCTCCTCGGCTTGTGGTGTTTACGAAATTTACTTACGAAATGAGCCATGGAAAAAATTTACAATTTTTATTCCATCAATGATTACTGTAAGTGGACGAAAATCTTCAAGCGTGCCAATGGCTGAAACTCCCCTATAAGACCGACACATGACCGACAATTAAGAGACGCAGTTAACAAGTCTGATTGAAAACGCAGACTTATCATGTTTATTTTCCAGTGGATTTTGTACCTTTTTTTACCCACCCCAGAGGGGTGGTAATCTTATGACATATGGCTATGGGATAATGGTGATTTCAGGAAATAAACCTCACATTTGGAGCTCAGCAGCTCTGGCAATTGGATGTATGCATGTAAGTTAAACTTCTTTCGCACCGTACGGAGCCAACCGTGCTAATCGGAGGTGCGGGGGAATGACAACAAACTTAACACAAAAAGTAATTTCTAACGAAATTAGTTTTCAATCGAGATTTACAAGTGCATAGCTCAAGTGGATTCCTAATATCAGAAGGATGAACAATCCGGACGTCCGCAGAAGCCCATCTTTGTTCAATGACTAGCCAAAAAGTATTTGGCACCGGTGTTTTGCATCATGGCCATTGTATTGAGCTGTATCCCAGCCCAACTCCCATCCTGCTTATCTCGCCTGGTATGCAGGAGGTCGTCGGTTCGATTCCCACCTTGATGCCTGTATATTTGAAGTTTTCAAGTTCTCCCTGTAGTTGCATGGATATAATCAATGTGCGTTCAGAATAATTGGCAAATATAAATCTGCACACGATGATAAGCCACATTTTGTTGAGCTATCATTTCTGACAGCCAGGCCGCTTCTGAAAAAAGAGCTTACATAGCCCAGCGGGGCCTTACCTGGTAGAATAAAACAATAGTTTAGTTTTAGTTGAATCGACTCACCCTTGCCTGGTTCCGTCTTCTCTTCCCCCACGATGCTCCAGTGTCCTCAACAAGAGTCCCGCACACCTCATCCGCGAGATCATCCTTGTGGACGACTACAGCGATGACCGTGAGTAGTAGCCAGCCGTCAGGCACGAGTTTCACTGCTCCCCTTGTCTCACCTAGCTGCAAGCACCCCGACACTCTTGGCAAAGTGGCCCAGAAATATCTTGTCCTCCTTGGCGGCTTGCGCCATCGTTAGCGGTGATAGACATCATTGGCGCGCTTTAGATGAAAGGGGAACGTTTGCAAACATGTGAATTGGGTCCCAAGTCTGTATTTCCGTGTTTTCGTGTGCGTTGTGTGGTCGTTTCGTAGTGTGTAGACTGTGCTATGTGTGTGTGTTTTGTGCATGTGTATTTCATGCTAGTGTTGTGCATTTGAAAAATGTGTTTTGTCTGTGTGGTTATTGTGTGTGTATGCTTATGCTTATCATCTGTTGGTGTGTGTGCTTAGTGTTTTTAGTTTGTGTGTGGGCTTTTTGGAGGTCTTTGTTTTGTATGTCGCTGGGTTCGTAGCGTAGCGCGCCAACCGCACTGCACTACAAACCCGGGGACCCGAGTTCGATTCCCGCTCCTGGGTAACATCAGTGACGATTATCTGAACCGGTCCTGCGCCTCCCCTAGGTCGACTCAGCCTCAAATGAGTACCTGGTGCAGTGTGTAAACATCGCCACTGGGGAGACAAAGGTGGCTGGGCATGGTGCTGGTCACCCGTCCGCTCATGTGCCGTACAGTCCTTCATAGGTGCTCGCTAATAGCACTTGCCCCTAAAGTCTGTTGAGGCTATAAGATGGAGGATCTTTGTCTTTGTGTGTATGCTGTGATTGTGTCTGTTGATTGTATGTAAAAATTATCTGGGTGTGTGTGGGTGTGTATATGTGTTGTATGTGTATATGTGTTGTATGTGTATATGTGTTGTGTGTATGTGTTGTTGTATGTATGTATGTTTGCATGCATGCAGAATGTGTGTGTGTCTTTGTTTTGTTTGCACTTAACTGGGTTTAATGCCGTGGGCAAAACACAAAGACGTGGTGCATGATAAACAAACAGTTCCGCCAGCTCCATGGATTATCATGACATGGGGGGCTCGGATTCAGAGTCGAGATCATCTTTCATGTTTTCACCCCCTCGTTCGTGTCGTATCTCGTTTCTTTCGTCTCACGTGTACACTCCTATTCGCTCTAGAACTCTAAATTTACATTATTTATCCATAATAGAGGTTTTTGGGTTAGATCGCGTAAATATATAAATGTGTCTTTAAACCCGCCACCACCCGACACAGCCAACTAGTAAGGGTTGTCACAAAAACCTCGATTATGGATGATATTGGTCGCGAAAGCCTACGTGTTAAACTTTACATGATCAAATTGCGGATGTTCCGTGTAAATTGTAAGTGATTCATCCTTACACACACACACACGACAGCATGCGTGAATCGCGAACCGGACAATGAGTTTTAATTGCTTAATCTATGAATCGTCACGTGCTTTAGCAAGAAACCCTCGGCTCTCTTAAACGCAACTCGGCCTGTAATGAACACGTGCTGCACTTGGTGCTGTCAACGTTGGCAAGGAAGGAGACAGGGAGATGGCCAGGTGCGCGTAGTGGTGATTCCGCTGTCACCTTGTGTGCTGTCCTCAGTCAGGTGACCCCCCCCCCCCCAACAGCACGTGACCCAACAGTCGGGAAGCAATGAGGAACATCTTTCTCCATTCATGTGTAGCACGGCAGCGGGGGGGGGGCTTTATTTAGCTCATTGAGAATAATAAGCAGTCGGCCTGGCTTCCAAACGCACAATAGCTTGGTCTGTCTTGTGACCTCCCATCAGTGACCCACTCTCTCTCTACTCATAATGCCTTTTTATCCCATGATCTACAGTCAGCAAGCCACGCGGTCTCCATATGAAGAAAGAAAGCCTAGTATTTGCATTATGATTATTTTACTGCCACTTAGTGGTCAAAGGCTGCTATTATTTGTGTGTGTGCACATGTCTTTGGAGTGGGGAGCGGCAGTGTAGTGGATAGCGCGCTGCGCTATTAACTTGGTAATCCGAGTTCGATTCCCGCTCATGGCCAACATCGGTGATGAATACCTGAACCGGTCCTGGGCCTCCCCTAGGTCGACTAAGCCTCAAATGGATTACTGATGCGATGTGTAGTATTGCCACTGGGGAGACGAAGGCGGCCGGGCGTGGTGCTGACCACCCACCCCCTCGTGTGCCATGCCTGCCTTCATAGGTGCTCGCTAACAGCACTTTCCCCAACAGTCATTTAAGGCTATAGGGGAGTTCTTTGTCTTTGGCATGGTGGCACAGTAGTTAGCACACTGCACTACGAGCCTGCATTCAATTCCCAGCCACCGCAATCGCAGTGGTGATTTGTATATCAGCAGAGGACTCCCGTAGGCCGACTCGTCCTCAATCGAATATTGAGACTAAACTACGCTGTCGTGGGTAGACAAATAATTACCGTAAAATACGGAGAAGAAGATAGCGTTTGGCAAATGTATAGGAGGTGAAATTAACCTTATGGCAGGACCCTGGGGTCCCATAAGCCCCCGGCTTTCGCAAGTGTTGTCTTGTTAAACTATGCCTTTAAAACTGAAAACTACTTACCTGCAGTACCTCTATTTAAATACACTATCGAAAACATAATTTACACCCCTCTGTCAATCATCGTGTTTCTCAGTGTGGATTTGTAAACAGATCATAAAATAGTACGCGTTTTCAATACGCTGTTCATATTGTAACAAGCCTTTATACCAATGTTACTCTACAGAGTAGTAGGTCGCCACTCCTCTTATCCGCATTGATACGAGCGGTATGTGGGGACTATGACTTAACCGCAAAAAACACCTATCTGCACAGATGCATACGGACAAGAGAAGTCTTATCAAACAGGAGGAATTAACGGTGCAACGTGTCTTATCTGTTAAATATTTGCAGGTAATAGGATTGTCATCGATTGATCCTGCCTGCAGACATTGGTAGGTCACGAATAATAATGAAGATAAGAGAGTAGTTTCACTGTATTGTGCATACCGTGATGACAAATAAAGGACCTAAGTCGTGTAGGCAGTTTGAGCAGCTTTGGATAAGACTTATGATCCTGCCCATACCCGAGCATGGAGTGCATTCGCTTGGTCAGCTCTTGTGCGCATTCGTCCTCGCTGCGCTTGGACGACATGACAACAGAATGATCTGCGCCAGGTGGGTCGCGGCGTTTATGTGCACGGTGGGACGGGTCGCCAAAAATAAATTAATTAATTTAGATTTTGACTTCCGTCTATTCGGGACCCCGGGGTCCCACCATAAGGTTCAATTGTTGGCAAATAATTATTGATACACGTGATCACATTAGAGTGGTCCCCACTGCCACTGGGGACAGTAGCCATTCTTAGCTCGTGAATGGATCAGGTGTTGATGTGGTTTGCCGACAATGTTGACAAACGGCGGGCGCATCTCATGAGCCACTTGGTGACGGAACAGCACGTGGCTGTTGTGTATTCTGTCTGGATGAACAATACGACACAACCGTCGTTCACCACCACCACCGCTGAGTGGCGTTGAATCTCACCACGTGGAATGTGTCAGGCTTGGTGCATGGCAGAGTTACATGTGGTTGCTCCGCAACTCACTCATTGGAGGTCACGGGGACAGACCTAGCGTGTTGTGGTTGAATCAGTGAATTCTTACTGATATTAAATAATTGAACCAACTCATGCACTGTGGATAGATCGTTGAAATCACACTAATCAGATGTCCTAAGAAATATTCGTATGTGCTTGAACTTCTTTCACACCGTACATAGCCAACTGCTATTTGTAGGTGCGGATAGAGAGGCGAAGCCTGACCGATTGAAGGTTTCGCCAATAGCATGTAACGGGACAGACATAGGAGTTGTTGGAGCGGTGGAGAACTCTCGCTGGTCATAGGACTCGCCCATATATGGTAGGTGAAGTGGTTGAAGCCTTACTCATGGGGATTACAGGACCTACCTATCTTTATGGCGTGGCTAACGTGGTGGTGACTCATTGATTAAATACTCTTGAGAGTAAAACATGTTTTTCTTTCACCGCTGTACGTTGAAGACTGTGGCTGAATGAGGCTGTCGGGTGGGGGAGGCTGTCAGAATAGCAGATTCCCTGCCGGCACAAAACTCCCATCGACGCCGTCGCTAAATGAGGCTGACTCGAGCATAATTTTAGCCCTGCCGGTACATCTGATGCCAACGTTTTAACATGCGATGGAGAGGTTTTAAAATATATACATCTTATAATTGTTTTTTTACCCTTCTCTCTGGCAACAAAACTGACACCTTTTTTTACAAGGAGTCATGTTTACATAGACCACAATACCTGCAGTCATAATGCAAACAAAAACATAACTCTGATAATGTGCACTGTCCTTGAAGTTGATTGGTCCACACCCGAGACAGCTTTCCTTAGAGCCTAGTCTCACATGGGTTGGACCAAAAGGCGCAACCCATGTGAGACTAGGCTGTAAGGAAAGCTGTATCGGGTGTGGACCAATCAACTTCAAGGACAGTGCACATTATCAGAGTTATGTTTTTTGTTTGCATTATGACTGCAGGTATTGTGGTCTATGTAAACATGACTCCTTGTAAAAAAAAGGTGTCAGTTTTGTTGCCAGGTAGAAGGGTAAAAAAACAATTATATTTTTACTGGCAAATGACGTTCCAATGGTTATATTCATCTTCTTTCTGCGAAACCTACGTATCCTTTACATGGTTGGATGGTCAGCTCACATTCGGGAGACTGTAATTCGATTTTGTGTTTTACATTTTCACAACTGTTGAGTCTTGGCAGTTGGCGAGCCGGCCTTGTGACTCGGGGGGGGGGGGGGAGGACTTGCAATGGCCGTGTGAAAGTGTGGCGCTGGTAACGCTGTGATTGTTCTGCAATTGAATTAGGGCAGCCACTGTCTTAATAAAATTTGCA
Source organism: Lampetra planeri (assembly GCF_965212315.1). NCBI lineage: Eukaryota > Metazoa > Chordata > Hyperoartia > Petromyzontiformes > Petromyzontidae > Lampetra > Lampetra planeri. The sequence continues at coordinate 9,704,200 of NC_136136.1, read as the reverse complement.
CCAAGCGTCCTCAAACCACAGGGCGAACGGCATGTGTAACTTGCGGAATGTCAGAATGACTTTGTGACCGAGGGTTGGGGCAATGAGCCAGTTCTGGCATCATATGGCTGCTAGTGATTTGCCATCTGTGGGTGTCGCAATAATACCAATTACAATTATCATGAGAATAGGTTTTCCCCTTTTTTCTGGCAACAAAACAGGTGTTGAGATGTTAAAACACCAAACTGAAACCTTTTACAAGGAATCATGTCTGCATTAACCACAATTCTTGTGGTCAGAATGCAAAAAGAACGTACTCTGATAATATATGCATTGTCTTTGCCTAGTCTCAAAACGGTGTTAGATCAGAGGACGCCAAAAGGCGTACAGCACAAAGACAATGCACTATCAGAGTAATGAGAGCTCGGGGTGAGCAGCTACATCATGGGATCTCCTTTGCCAGTACCAAAATATGAGAATAGGTTTTCCCCTTTTTTCTGGCAACAAAAAATGTTTTTGTTTGCATCCTGACCACAAGTATTGTGGTTAATGCAGACATGATTCCTTGTAAAAGGTTTCAGTTTGGTGTTTTAACATCTCAACACCTGTTTTGTTTCGATTTGCCAGAAAAAATAAAAAAGGGAAAAACCTATTCTTATATTTTAGTACTGTCAAAGGAGGTCCCATGATACAAGAATCATGTCATCTACTTTTGAATATCGGCTGTCACCGTCCATATTTTGTATTAACATTCAGGAATTCGGGTTGACAGTCCTAGCTGGGTCTATAGACTGAGAGTCCTGCATTCGGATGTGTGCTCGACAGCGTGAATTAATGTTAAGCGTATGGGAGAAAAAAGGAAAAGCTCTACACATATAAAAGAATTACACTTAACACTCACTTCTCTTGGCTGCCTCTCACAGCCACATGCCGGCAACACCTGGTGCCCACCCATTCAAGAACTAACCAGGCTAAACTCTTGCTTATTGAGATCTGATTAAGAGAGTTGATGGCATGGTGGCCAGATGTTAACTACCATGCCTGGTATGCAGGAGGTCGTGCGTTTGATCCCGACTCTGGTGCCTGCTGTATATTTGGAGTTTGCGTGTCTCTCTCTCTTCCCGTGGTCGTGTGGATTTTTCACCGAGTCTTTCGGTTTTTCCCTCCACATATATAAACACGCGTTTAGAGTATTTGGCCGCTAGAATTTTCCCACGTGTTAAGGCACTTCGTTGAGCTATCAATAGTGGCCAGGTGGCTTATGAAAAAGAGCTATAGAGCTCAGTGGGCCTTACCTAGTAATATAAGAACTTTAGTTTTGTAGTTTAGTTAGAATTGAGAAATTCTGCATCAGACAGAGAACACGCGAGGCCATATCACCCTGCCAGGCTCTCTAGTCTGCTATGTGTGGAGCAGGATTACTGATAGAGCAGCAGTGTCCAGGATGTGAAACCACGCACATAATTAGAACTGCTTTTGTGTTTAGTATATTGTCTTACCTCTACACCTCCGATTTGCACGGTTGGCTACGTACGGTGCGAAAGAAGTTCAACCTACATACGAACAACCAAACAAAACATGGAGAAACGTTTTAATTTCTATCGGCTTCTTAGGCCTAAGCCCTCTCTGCCAGTGTCCATGCTTTATCAACATTTAGCTGCCGTTAAATTTACACAACGATTTAGCACCCAACTGTTCTCATAATGTTTTTCTTCACACCAGCTGGCTGGTAATAGCTGTTCTAATGTGCCACATTTACACACATGCACACAGTTTTTTATGGATGATATAATCAGCGACGAGCATGCAAATATAAATAACGTGTGTGTATTGGGGAGCGGTGGCACAGTGGTTAGTGCACGGCGCTGCAAACCTGGTGACCAGAGTGCGATTCTGACTCACGGCCAACACCACAATTATCTGACGATTATCTGAACCGGTCCTGGGCCTCCCCGAGGTTGATTCAGACTCAAATGAGTACCTGATGCGATGTCTAAACATCGCCACTCAGGAGACAAAGGCGGCCGGGCGTGGTGTTGGCTACCCACCCCCTCGTGTGCTGTGCCAGCCATCATAGGTGCTCGTTAACAGCACTTGCCCCAATAGTCTGTTAAGGCTATATGGGAAATCTTTGTCTTTGTTGGGATGTGTGCATCTCGTATGTATGTGTGCCAGTGTGAGTACATGTGTGTGAGTGGCATTTAATCGTATTTGGTGTATGCACGTGTTATACGGTTGTGTATGTGCTGTGTGTGGGTAGCGGTTGCGTGGTGGTTGGCGCCATGTGCTCCAAGCCTTAAGACCCAATTTCGATTCCTGACAATGGCTATCATCAGTGGTGGTTATCTGCACTCGGTTCTGGGCCTCCTCTAGATAAACTCAACCTGAAATTAATGCCTGAGGTCAGCCACACCACCTCCTCGTGCACCGTGCTGTCCTTCATAGGTGCTCGCTAACAGCACTTGCTCTAGAAGTTCGTGTAGACTCCACGGGTGGGGGGGGGGGTTTGTGCTGTGCGTCTGTAATTCTTGTTTATGTATGTGAGAGTAAGTATGTGTGTATACGGGAGTTCTTTGTCTTTGTGATTGATTAAGTGTGAGAGGTGTGTCATTGTGTGTTGTCACGTGCGTGTGTTTGTTCGCCGACAATCAATTGCGCGATTGCATTGCCGTGTTTGCGCTTTTGTTTCAGCCGAAGATGGGAAGCTGTTGGCAAAAATCGAAAAGGTGAAGACGATAAGGAACGAGAAGCGTGAAGGTCAGTGCCTCCTAACGTCAAACACCCAGCGCGTTGAGCCACTCTCTACCTCCCAGGGACGAAGAGCAAGGTCAAGAGTTCATCTTGGACGGTGCCGTTGAGGCCGTCGCACCTCGCCAATGGCCGATGGACAAGTTGCCACTTTCTCATGCGCAGCCCCTGTGGTCTGGAATACCCCTGCCACTCCACAACCGACAAAAAACAACTCCCGTCATTTCATTATTTTAGAGGCCTTTTTATTCATCCAGGCATACGCTGAAAAGGAGGTAATCACTTTTTGGACATTGGACCGATTGGTCGAAATGAGTCGTTAACTTTTTGGCCCCACACCACCGCCTCCCCCTCCTCTGAAGGTTTCCTGGCTTCGTTGGGAAGTTGGGACTGTGGTTTAGGACGTGTAGTCGACCTTTGTTGTGTATGATGAATAATAATAAGTTTTACCCTTTCTGGCAATAAAACAGGAGGTGTTAAGATGTTCAAACAACAAATAGAAACCTTTTGCAATGAGTGAAGTCTGCATTAACTACACGTACTTGTGATGAACATGCAAACAAACATGCTCTGATAATATATGGGCATTGTCTTTGAGACTGTTTGGCCTACGCTAGATACAGCCTTCTTCATGACCTAGTCTCACCAGTGTCAGACTAGAGAACACCAAAAGGCGAATAGTGCATACCAGTGGATGACTTTATTGCCCTGGTCGATGTAGCGCTTAAGGGTTTGGGACACATCGCTGCAGACGTGACAAGATCTGAAATCGCTGCAACCCTCAAAAGTGCTAAGATACCAGTCAGCAACATCAGTAAGGAGGAGCGTTTCGAGTTATCTCAATTGAAAAAGAGGGACGATGTCGTCATCCTCTCAGCCAACAAGGGCAATGCCACGGTCATCATGGACAAAACCGTGTATAATAACAAAATTCAGGACCTACTTAATGATGGTAGCGTGGGACGTTTTTGCTAGTATCAAAGTATGAAAAATAATAATAGGTTTTACTATTTTTGGTAATAAAACAGTGTTTGAACATCTTAACACCTGTTTTATTGCCTGAAAGGGTAACACCTATTATTATTTATCAAGCTTTTTTGTTGTTTATGCTTTTGATGTTGGTGCCATTTCTTAATTTGTTTATCTATTTTTTATATTGCTTGCTTGTAGGGTTTTCATTTGCTTGGTAGTGGCTGTAAATGGGATTTGGTCCTTATATATTATTAATGGTACAGCATTATGGGATACTATTAGCAGGATTAACACTATAAAAATGTAAAGTACTACAGTAAAACCTTGGATTGCGAGTAACTTGGTCTGCGAGTGTTTTGCAAGACGAGCAAAATTTTTAAATAAATATGAATTTGATAAACGAGCGAGGTCTTGCAATACGAGTAGTACGTGTATACGCTTTGTCTGCCGAGCATCACGTGATCACAACTGATATAAGAGTGCTTTGATATACGAGTGCTTTGGATTACAAATACGTTTCCGGAACGAATTATGCTCGCAATCCAAGGTTTTACTGTATTAAGTATTTTGCGGTCTCCTACCCAACTGCCTCTTGATATTTCACCATGTTTACAGTCAGCCACAGAGCGCATGAGTCGACTGCACAGACCTTGTAATTCTGGGGGACATTGAATCGGCATGTCAAATTTAGTTTCGCAATTGGCTTTTTGGGTTCGGCCGAATTTCTGTTGTCTCGTATTTAAATTGTAAATTTAGTTACGAGAATTGTTCTCGCATTAAGCGGGTGGTTGCAGGGTTTTCACGCACAAATGTGGCACAGCTCATTACGTGGCCTAATCCACGAATCACTGGTGACTGAAACCACGGGGAAAGACCCAGAGCCAGATGGGTGGGATTCATTGAGTATTTGGTGTGTTGAGCTGGCGGTGAAAAACTCCACATGCCCATGGTGTTAGCCAGGACCCTTGTATTGGAACAACCACTGTTGAATTTTGTTTGCATTTTGATCGCAAGTGTTGTGGTTAATGCAAACATGATCCCTTGTAAAAAGGTGTCAGTTTTGTTGCCAGATAAAAGGGTAAAAACCTATTACTATAACCACTGTTATCAACCCGACTGGGACGATGGGTTGAGTTGAGACCCAACAAATTGTTTTACTTATGTTTAAGAGACACTGCCACAGCCCCAAAGGAAAGGTTTACACAAACACGGAGTTTTGTAGAGGCCTAGCTAGTCTTAGTACTCTGGTTCTTTCGGTAAAGTCACGTAGATAGAAAATGTATAGATCACGACGTTTCGATCGCAACACAAGCAACCGTCATCAGGTGAAACAAACACAGCAGGAGAACTGCTGACGTAGGAGAAAGAGCTGCTGCAACAAGAGGTTATATAGGATTTTGGTGGGCCCAACCCAAAGGTAAGTGGGCGGAGCTAGAGAAGGAATTTGTACGTAAATGTAAGAGATTAGCATGTCAATGTGAGATGGCTCCAGCAACGGGGGGTTGTGTCAATAAGAATATTAGTATGTCAATGTCAGAGAGCCGGGCAACAGGAACAAAAACCCGCAAGAGCAAGAGATACACATGGAGAGAGAGACACAAAGCAACACACACAGAGGGACAACCCACAAACAGAGAGGGACATCCACATAAAGAGATAGCCTCAGTACTTCAGAGAATATACGAAATGCCGCTTGAAGCAAGTCGGACAATTGCCACTGAGCAGAATCACGAGGTGTGTGAATCTCTCTCGTGGTGGCATCGCAGAGAGGCAAGATTGACTTGGGTGAACTGGGGCAGTGGTGGGTCATCATCGCAGCCAAATCACGGGGAACAAAAAAAAACTCTACAAGACTCTTCCTGACCCGGATCTTCCCATTGTCGACTCAACCTCAAATATGAGTACCTGGTGTGGTGCATAAACAACAGCAATCGGGAGACAAAGGCGGTCCTGGGCCTCCCGTAGGTTGACTCGGCCTCAAATGAGTACCTGGTGTGATGTGTAAACATCGCCATTAGGGGACAAAGGTGGCCGGGCGTGGTGCTGGCCACCCACCACCTCGTGCGCCGTGCCGGTCTTCGTAGGTGCTCGTTTAACAGCACTTTATCTTTGTTTGTGTGGTGTGTGTGTGCGTACGTGTGTGTGCTTGCCCAGGTTTGATGCGATCGCGAGTGCGGGGAGCCGACATCGCGGAGAGCGCCATCCTCACCTTCCTGGACAGTCACTGCGAGTGCAATGAACACTGGCTGGAGCCGCTGCTCGAGAGAGTGGCCGAGGTGCAGTTTGTGTGTGTGTACGCGCGTACATGTGTGTGTGTACGCGCGTACGTGTGTGTGTGTACGCGCGTACGTGCATGTGGGGAGCGGTAGCGTAGCTATTAGCACGCTGCGCTACGAACCCAGCGACCTGAGTTAGATTCCCGCTCACAGACAACACCAGTGACGTTTATCTGAACTGGTCCTGGGCCCCTCCCCTAGGTTGACTCGGCCACAATTGAGTACCTGGTGCGATGTGTAAAAACATTGGCACTAGGGAGACAAAGGCAGCCGGGTATGGTGCTGGCCACACGCCACCACCTCGTGTGCCGTTCCGGCCTTCATAGGTGCTCGCTAACTGCACTTTCCCCAAAAGTGTGTTAAGGATGTACGGGGGGATATTTGTCTTATGTACATGTTCAGGTGGAGAGTGGTGGCACAGCAGTTAGCGTGCTGTGCTGCAAACCCATCGACCTGAGTTAAATTCCCGCTCATGGCCACCACCAGTGATAATTATCTAAACCATTCCTGAGCCTCCACTAGGTCGACTCGGCCTCAAATGAGTACCTTGGGCGGTGTGTAAACATTGCCACCAGGAAAACAAAGGTGGCCGGGTGTTGTGTTGGCCACCTACCAATTGTTGAAGTGTCTGCTCATGCACAAACGATTGAATGGCTACAAATTTGTGCGGAAAATTTTAACTCACTTGAGCCAGAACGACTGTGGTAAGTTCATCGAACAACTCCTTTGGCCGGGCGACTCCAGACATTTGAGAAATGAATATGTAGGAAAATTTACGGTGTCACCAACTACTGTGCAAAACCCCTGTCACAACCTGAAATCAATTGACCGATTGGGCATTTATTGTTTATTACGTAATGGCTTTTTTTTATTATTGGAAGCATTTCCTGTTAGTAGTGGCATACATTGATCAAAAGATGAACACTTAAGAGTGCCTTCTTACTCACACTTGAGAAGGCAGCACTCCTCTGTTGGTGTGGATCCCAAAAAATCGTTTTGACGGAGGCCGACTCGTCTGCTCAACCTCCACCGTTGACTTCTCACAGAGTGGCATCGAACCTAAGAGAATGATACACTGAGTCTGACTGCCCTCCCCCATCCGCCATCGGGATTTTAACCTTCAGATTGCGATCAATCCTCTCAACTGCTGCGCCGCCTAGTCTGTTATGAATACACCGCTCGCGTGCACGTGTGTGTGTGTGCGTATGTATAGTTAGGTTGCAAATGAAAGCTGCGGGTCACTAAGTCCGGCTATATTAAACTGGCTTCCGGAAGCACCATGTCACATCAGCGGGACTTAATCTGCTTATACATTGGGCCGTGTTTTAATCTCTGCCCACCTCAGCCCTGCACCGCGTAAGCTTCTTGGCCGATCCGAGTGAGCATTAGCTCACTTGAAAGGTCTTTCTGTCTAATTAGAATGGGACCCACGGTTGATGGCCCCATACGACCTGCCCTCAACCCCATTAAATGCTAAAAATGTGATGTTTTTCTGGTCAGAGGTCACCGATTGATGAACTTTCAGTGATCTCAATCTGGCATAAAAATAACGGCGATGATGATGTGCAAATTTTGACCATCTAATGACTTCACGTTCGCCATTTAGCAATTTAATTGCAAAACCTGGACAATATGCCTTGCTTTTATAATGTCACGGTAGGAGCTGGATATTTTAATAATATATCAGCAGGGGACACTGAGGCAAATGAAGAGAGACATCTCAAAGACATCACTTGCAGAAGTGATCGTTTTTCAATTGACAGTAATTAGAGCGATAATTACACCAGCCATGCTTCGTGCTCTGTAAAACGCCGCATTAAATTAATCAAACACACGGCACTGAAGGCGAGTAAGACACCCAGAAGGAGTCAGGTGACCTGGGCTTAAAATCAAAGGCAATTTGGAACATCTTTCAGCTCAAACTAGCATTGCAGTGTTGCTTGTTTGCTAGCAGCGCTGATCGAGCGGTGGGAATTCCACGTTCCACGAGGCATTCAGCAGTCACAGCACAAGTACTGTTGACGTTCTAAGATGTTTGAGTTACAAAAAAAGAAGATATCTTTGCGCACAGATGTTTCCATCAAAAATTGACAATGTACTTGGTGGAGAATCTTATTTTCCCAGATCAAGGCTCGGATTGGAAATCATGAGAGTAAAGTGTCTTAGAAACTTGTAACCACACCCCAAAACAAGCCAGGCTCAGCTTCACGAGGAGCAGCTGTTGACCCGTGAATTTGGAGGGAGCCTTGTGCATGTGCGTGACTCAACCTCGGGCTGAGTGCCATCATCGGCAAACATTGACTTTTGGCGGTATTCGTTAGCCCTTTTACGCAAAAATGTAAAAAAGGGCTGGGGCAGATGTTTTTTTTTTTAACAAAGACACGGGGGAAAATTACTGCAATGTTCCCTTTCGCATCCATTTGCAACCCAGACGATGTGTCATCTGTGGTCGGTGGTTAGGTGTGTGGGATGTTTTTCCTGAGTAGAACAGCACTCGCTTGTGTGAGCCATAACTCTGCTTTTAAATGAAACACAAAGCTGGCTTAGGACGCTCACTTGGCCATGTTAGAGGCGCTGAACCAGAACGGGCTCAAGCAAGCTACTGCTGTCCCACTCCTCCTAGGGTTCAAACTGGGTTACAGCCACCTCTTGAGTAAACCACATTCTCAAGCGTAGCGAGCTGAGTCTCGGCCAGATTACCAACAACTACATAAAGCACCCCCATAATGTAAAGCATTGTTTTTTTTTTACTCAAATCAACCGATCCCAACTCTTGAGCGTTCTCAGTATAAATATGTTCGGTGATCGACATGAGGTGGACGATTCTTTGCGAAGCGTGAAGGAATCTCACCTGGTATTATGCGAGGGAGGCCTGTTGACGCGACAGAGGCCGCCCTCAGAAATAGTTTGGTGATGTCAATTTCGGTGGGCTATTCCCGAACGTGACAGTATGCTCTGCTAATTAGAGATAGATTTTTGCTCACCTCGTGATGGCACGGCTCCAATAACACAGCTGGGATATGTTGGAGGAAACAACAATAATGTAGTCAACTATCAATTACCCAGTGTAATGGGGTGCAGGGCTGTCCCAGATACGCCAAAAAACGGATAAAGTAAAACATATGGAAATTAGGCTATGGAAATGTACGTATTGCTTACTATGTAGAAAGGGGACGTAGAATGCGGTGCCTTTATTATTTATATAACAAATTAACTTATCGCCGTGTTTGTGGTCACGTGAGCACCGACCCTTAACGAGTGAGGAGCAGCTATTATCGCAACCAGCTGTGATGTATAACAAGGCATGGAAGAGCACGGTCAGTCCGCGGGCCTGACAATCCACCCACGGATAATCGAGAAGAGACCCTACAGCACGTGCGCAACACACTCAAACACACATCCGCGAGTCAAGCAAATCTAACGGAGGTTTTTCACCCATGTGCGTGCGCGGCGGCGGTGGCACAGGACCGGACCCGGGTCGTGTGTCCCATCATCGACGTCATAAACATGGACAACTTCCAGTACGTGGGCGCCTCCGCTGACCTCAAGGGAGGTGAGCGGTGACGGCAGAGGTGGCGGTGGCGACGTAGAGTGGCCCCCCTCGCAGAGCGGCTGGAACCCGCGTTACACCGGCTCTGTCGTTTCGCGAGAGAACGAGGGGAGGAGAGACCACGCGTAGCAGGCGTCGAGGGAGTATGGAACTCTTTCCAGTGTTCAGTTTCCCCCCTTGGGAAGTATTTCGTTCGCGGTGCGGAAGCTTATGGGTTAAGGTAAAAAAAAATGTTGCATATTTTTCAAATTGTCCTCCCTTTGCTTCTGATTAGTTTCTCCAAGAATTGGGCAGTCACCCCATTACAGACGGTAATGGAGCTTAATGTAAATAGTGGATTTTGTAGTTTTGTTTTGTTAAGAAAAGGAATCTGCCGAGGCACCGCACCCCTGAGTTAGCCCACTGTTTTGAGAACACCTTGCGGTTTGTTACGTTTCATGGGTCACGGTTTGATTCAAGAATCTGTTTGGGCTTTTTTTGGAGTTTAAAGGTTCACGAGAACTGATTACTTAAAAAATACGCAAATCAATTCACGTATTGTGAGATAAAATTTGTATGTTAATGAATCCGAATATTTATACTGGAGGAATTCTGATGACCTATAAAGATATTTTTCACAGATATTAATTCACCGTCACAGCCCTAGCATGTAGTACACACACGGATGTCTCCGTTTCCCCCACAACGCATGCCCCACAGCCTCCTGGAATGCGGTTGCACATGCACACGCTCTGCATCAAAACTGTAATCAATAATTACCATGCGCCACCACCGCATGCTCAAATGTAGCGTATACATTTCATACCATGCACGATTGGGCACATTTGGCTCACCGGTTACTTGTAGGGTTATGTTTGGGATACAGACACAAAAAATGGACACCGCAGCATTTTCTAATATTTGGCTTGCTATGAATTTACACGTGATAAGCCACTCCGTTGAGCTATCATGTGTGACCAGATTGTTTCTGAAAAATAAGTTTATAGTTCAGTGGGCTTTCTTTACCTGGTAAAATAAAAAGTTTAAAGTGATTTCCTACCTTCCCTTTACTTTTCATTCCTATTGTGCTTTTGTATTGTTTGTTGTTGTAACTTTTTGACCTCCCCCTACTGGACATCTGTGACAAAAAGCTTTGTAGATCATCGGATTCCTCCACTATAAAGTAAGATTCTGATTCTGTGACCACCGCCGACGTTGCATTGGCAGGCTTCGAGTGGAACCTGGTTTTCAAGTGGGACTACCTGACCCCAGAGCAGAGGAAAGCCCGGCAGACAACACCGACCTCCCCTATCCGGTACAAGCGGCAGCTGCACCAAAGACAAAGATCCCGCGTGTAGCTTGTAACAGACTGTTGGGGCAAGTGCTGTTAGTGAGCACCTACGAAGGACTGCACGGCACATGAGGGGACGGGTGACCAGCACCATGCCTGGCTACCTTTGCCTCCCCAGTGGCAATATTTACACACTGCACCAATAACTCATTTGAGGCTGAGTCGACCTTGGGGAGGCCCAGGATCGGTTCAAATTATCGTCACTGGTGTTGGCCGTGAGTGAGAATGGAATCCGGGTCGCCAGGTTCGTAGTGCAGCGCGCCAACCGCTCCACTATCGCTCACCACACACCACACACCGTGTCCCACACACTGCGTACCACACACCCCACTCTACGTAACCGTGCAGCATTACCCACTGCACAGTATTCCCTACACTGCACCGCTTATAACAGACTGCACCGTGCACTGTATACAGTACGCTCCACCTACCACTCCCCACACACCTCTTGCTGTGCACCGCTCACCACAAAGCCGGCACAGCTCATTCCTCTCCTCAAATTTCAGTTGCCATGCATTATGCATGAGTAGTCAGTTGCATAAAACACATTAAGTGATTTCGCCCCTTTAGTTACACTGATTTACATGGGAAAAATTAGGGAAGATTCTGCTTCACATGTTTTATGCAACCCGCCACAAGGCCTTTGCTCCGACAGTATAAAAAAACTAAACGGGGGATCTTTGTGTTCGTATGCTTGCGTCTATGTGATCTGCAGGACCCCTATGATTGCTGGGGGTCTGTTCGTGATGGAAAAAGCTTACTTTGAGGAGCTTGGGAAGTATGACATGATGATGGACATCTGGGGCGGCGAAAACCTTGGTGGGTAAACGCGTTCAGAAGATATTGGTGGACATAAAGAGATGGAGTAGTGGATAAGAGTTAGATGTGAAAATGTGTGGGGAGTTGGAGTTGTCCATTATTTAACCAATTTCTGTTCGGCTTGGCAGCACACATCACGCCTGTGATAGGTGCCTTCTCCGAGTATGGGAGGGTACTCAGCCTGGAGGAATTTAGCCAACAGGAACTACGCCAAGGGTTCGAGTAATAAAAAAAAATACTACAGTGGTACCCCGGAGATCAAACTTTATTCGTTCCAGAAGGCCATTCGAACACCGATTTGTTCGAGTTCTGGTGCGTTCGATCTCCGAGGTTCTACTGTATATATTTACTTATTGGGTGATCTACGTATAGATCCCCCTCCCTGGTTTGTAATGACCACTGGAATATCATCTGCAGTCATCTCAGTCAGTCAACCGTTAGCACCTTGGTCTGTCCTGCGACCTGCCAGCAAGCCTCCCCCACTTAATGAGTGCACCTAGCACCTAGTTTAGAGTATTTGGCTGTGATACATTTCCACATGATAAGTGACTTTGTTGAGCTATCATTTATGGCCAGGTCGCTTCTTAAAACGATCTATATAGCTCAGTGGGCCTTACCTGGTGAAATAAAAATAGTTTAGTTTAAATAGTTCAGTTTAGCCTGGTACAAGCGCTGCGGGGACGTCACCGTCACTAAGTGGCGAGCGGCGGCTATCGTTGCGTGCTCTATATTTACGTGCATGCGTGTGTGCGCACACTGTGTGTGTGTGTGTGCGTGCACGCTCCGCGCCACGCGCAGAGATCTCGTTCCGCGTGTGGCAGTGCGGTGGGTCTCTGGAAATCATCCCGTGCAGCCGCGTGGGCCACGTCTTCCGGAAGCAGCACCCCTACTCGTTCCCCGGCGGCAGTGGCACCGTGTTTGCCAGGTAACGAACACCCACAGCCTTGGCTGGCTCCAGTGTGCTGCGACTAAAGCAGCCTGTGCTCAGCAACTGCATCAACAACAAAAAAGACTCGCTGCTAGATGAGGGCCCTCTCCACGTCCGTGTGGGTTGTGAGTGTTATTTGACCATACTTCACCATGCTGGTCTATACGGGTTGGTGAAGGCAGGAATCTGTGTATGTGGGACTTCTTTCGCACCGTACATAGCCAACTGTGCTAATCCGAGATGCGGGGGAAGTACAATAAACATGTGAGCATACAACATTGGATGTTGGTATACTATTCTTTGGTTCTTGTGGTAAAGTCTCGTAGATAGAAGAAAAATCATAATAAAAATAAAGTGAATAAAAAATAAACACAACGTTTTGATCACAACACAAGCGGGCGTCATCAGGAATAGGGGGGTTAGCCTCTCAAGGCAAACTGTTTATAAAGATTTAAAATGGACGTAGCCCAAGTGTCAGCAGCATGGATGGGGCAGCTAATGTTAATGTAAGTGATGGTCGTAGTGGGCAATGGTGGTGCTGGTGGTGGGTTTCCACCAATTCAAGGGTTGCCAGGTAATCATTGCACCTCGCTTTACACAATCACACTGTTGACGATGGAGGTTGCTGCTAGAGGTGATGGTAGTAGTGGGTACAGATGGTACTGGTGGTGGGCCTCCACCAATTAAAGGGAAACATTACAGCCAGTTATGACTTTGAATGGTTGATAACGTCCATCCAGTGATTGCTGAGTTTGTACCCATGAAATTGTGTCTATGTCGGTATATATGGATGGCTTCATGAACTAATCTTTGTTGATAGCCAGTGGGTTTGCAAAGTACCTTCGTCTTGGAGAAATACATTTCATGTGAGCCAGCCGCATTAAAATAATGATCAGCCACGGCAGAAGTATTGGTCCTACCGTGTTTCAAATCTGCCTTATGCTCACGAACACGGTCCGAGACATGTCGCTTAGTTTGCCAAATGTAACTGCTGCCGCAGATACAGCTTAGTTTGTAGACGCCGGGGTATTGCATGTCAGGGATCTTGTCCTTCACAGATGGGATCAGATCACGAATTTTATGTACCATGTTAAATCAGACCTGGATCTTGTGTTTGTTCATGATTTTGGAAATATTTTTGATTACCCCTGCTATGTATGGCAAGGTGATGGTTTTGATTGGATCCTCAGATGCCTCCTTTCTCACGGTTGGGGTGATGGCTTTGCGGATTGTGTAGTCAGAGTATCCATTCACCTTGAGGGCTTGGCGTACGTGTTTGAGTGTTCATGGTTGGAGATACATTGAGCTCGCTGGTGTAGAGTTATAATGACGGAATTCTTCTGGGATGGATGGTGGTAGGAGTCAGGTTTTAGGTAGGCATCTGTATGGGTTGCTTTCCTGTAGACAGAATGGCTCATTGAGCCATTTAGTCTCTTTTTGATTAGGACATCTAAGAAAGGTAGCTTGCAATCCTTTTCTACCTCAGTGGTAAATTTGATGGCTGGGTGTATGGAATTGATGTAGTTGAGGAATTGGTTCAGAGCCGGTCGGCCATGTGGCCAGATGACAAATGTGTCATCCACGTACCTCTTCCAGAAGGACGGGCGTAGAGTGGATGCCTGGATGGTGCCCATCTCAAAATTTTCCATGAAAATATTGGCTGCAACCGGAGGTAAGGGAGAACCCATTGGGGTGCCTTCAATTTGTTTGTAGAATGTTTCATTCCAGGTGAAGTATGTATTGGTGAGGCAGTGTCTGACCAGGGCCGGTACATCAGCATTCAATCCTTGTTGGACCAAATCTTCAATGATTGCAACTTTGGTGAACAGAGAAACTACATAGAAACTAACGAGCAATTCACCTGCAGACAGTCAGATGTCCTTTATTGACTATACCAGGTGAGCTGAGTTAAGTACAGAAGAGGTGGTCTTACCAGTGGTGTACTGCCCTCTGCTGATGACGGAGAGTAGTACGGTATCGACTCTGGCAGCATATCTGAACGATATCCCATCATGGATGGGTTTTTTGGTCACTTTAGTTTTCCACTTGAAGACTGAAATAAAAATGAGGACAAATTTCCCCAAACAGGATTCTGCTGAAGATGATTCTGTTAATTAGCACAAAGGGGGGGGGCGACAAGCACCCACCCGCACCCACCAAGTGTGCAATGCATCCGCGTGTACCGTGATGACGACATTGTCACTGAAACATTCTCGGTTCCTGTTGAGCATCAGGCGGACGCGTCCCTCTGTTTTACGCGTTCGTCAATGACACCGCCCTAAAGAAGAGAACTAGTGCAGTCCCGTTCTCCTCTCACACCGCGTGTTGTTTTCATACCGTGAATTGGATACAACGCGATGAATGTATTAGGGAACACGTCTTTATAATGCGGATGCCAATTGGATGCCACGCGATCGAGCGAACGGAACTACGCCGCGCGAGTAGGAATAAGTGGTTGTACGGCTGCCTCGGCGTAGCATCATCGCACGAGGCATTGGGATGCTGCTGGATGCTTCTAGATGCTACCCCCGCGCCTCAGTCTTTGTTCAGCCTGCGTACGCATCCCACGTGTTATCGCGGACTGTGCTTTACCCCTATATTATATATTATTTATTATAACGTGATTTGTCCACATCGAGCTGTTCTTCAGCTACCACGTCATTGGAGAACAGACTCCATCTTTTGGGGCAATGTTAGCGATGAAAGTGGAAGGGGTTGTTTGTTGTCCGTGCTTGTGCACCACTGCCGACGACAGCACCACAAAGTCTTTCGTTCTTGCAATGAAAATGTAATTTCGCACTCGGTGCCTGCGCCTGAACATGAAATCAAAGTGAAACACCTCACTTCTCAATTTGGGGTGGTGGGGAGGGGGGCACTGGGGGGCAGTGCAACCCCCAGGAGGGTTGTGACAGGCAATCGGTGGGGGGGGAGGTCGTTTTCTCCCTTGTTCTGTAAGAAGCAGTACAGCAAGTAGGTTATTACATATCTTTGTTTATACGTTTCTCACGGCAGCTCTTGACGCGCTCCGCATCTGCGTGATGTAACGGAGGAACGTCGGCGGGCCGCCGGTGAGACAAAAACCATGCCCACTGGTCTCTTACGCCGTTGCCGAGTTTCCACGGCTCGCCCTCTTCACGCTCCTCTACCCCCTCTCTCTCTGACGAGGAACTGGGGCATGTTGACGGCCACCCCATGAAACACAGGGGCTTCGCGTAAGCAACGAGCAAAACCCAGTTGTCATTCGTGGCTTTGATGACCAGGGCGACCGAGCGCGATGCGGCCCCTCATCCCCTATCCTCTCGCCCCTCCGCTGTCACACGCGGAACGTTTTTTTTTTTCGTCGCAGGAACACGCGGAGAGCGGCCGAGGTATGGATGGACGAGTACAAGAACTTCTACTACGCGGCAGTGCCCTCTGCGAGGAGCGTCTCCTTTGGAAAGTAAACAGCCCCATGTTTCGACTCCTTCTCAACTGGGGCGTAACGCGGGGGGGGGGGGGGTTAATTGACTGACAGCGGCGTGCGACGTGGGTCCGGCATGCGGTCGCTGCTGCTGACAGTTAATGTAATGTTCCACGCACGCCAGATTTAGTGGTCACCATTCCGGGTTATTTGAACGTGCATAAATCTAGAGTGATTTGTCATCATTGCGCCGTTGTTTTAGGTGACCGCTGTACCCGTTTGGCTCAAGATTCGAATTTTTTAGCATTGAATTTACGGCTGACGATTATTTTCGAGCTGTGCGGTGGCAGCGAGAAGCCGAACACCTGCCTTGCTTCACTATCCCTGCATTAGAAGCTGTAGAATCGCAGGGTTAAAGTAAGCCGTCGACGTTTATCGTCCAGGTTATTAACAAATAACTCTGCTGCTGTGTGTTTAAAGCATTCAGGGCCGGTTGGAGCTCCGAGAGAAGCTGAAATGCAAGCCCTTCAAGTGGTACCTGGATAATGTCTACCCTGAGCTCAGGTCTCATGCACACACAAACACACACACAAACATTTCCCCGTCAAGCCTTTCAGGCTATCGGGGTAATCGCTGTGAGCGAGCATCTGTCACAAACCTGCACTGCGTGCAAGCGCACGGTTTTGCCAAGTATGAGGATACATTTTATCGCGTTGAGCAAGAGGGCCACAGATGGAACCTTGTGGGATGCCACGGCGGAGGGGTCTCGCACAAAGCTAGGCCTCGTGTAGAAACGTCGAGGGAACGGTTTGAGAGGTGGGAGCAGAACCCAGGAGAGAAGTGCGATGGGCGTGAACAAGCTGATGACGTTCATTGCCTCTGCTGTGTCTGTCGCTGCCCTCTGACCCCCCCCAGGGTTCCGGATAAGCAGGACGTGGCGTTCGGGGCGTTGCAGCAGGGAGCCAACTGCCTGGACACCATGGGCCACTTCGCCGACGGCACCGTGGGGGTCTACGAGTGCCACAACGCTGGCGGCAACCAGGCGAGTCTCCAGCGCCAGCCACAGGGCCCCTGGGGTAGAGAGCAGACGGGGCGGGAGACCACCTGATGGCGACCAGGTAGCTTGACGTTGTGGGCTGTGTGTGTGTGTGCGCATGCAACAGGAATGGGCCTTCACCAAGGAGAAGTCATTGAAGCACATTGATCTGTGCTTGACGGTGACCGACCGCATACCTGGAGGCCTCCTCAAGCTCCAGGTTTGCAGGGAGAATGACAGCCGACAGGTGAGGGTCAACCCCCACACACCCTTGCAACAACAGCTGCCTCTGTGAGTCCCTGGCATTAGCTGTCCATCACACAGTTTTCGCTCACTCTCCTTGAGAGCATGTCTCAGAGGCGCGAGGAGGAACCACAGATTAGCGGGAAAGGCAGCCACGGAATGAGTCGGTACCAGAAATTCCCCAAGCTCTGTGGTCCTCTATATATGAGGATGTTCTCGGCCAATTAATGAGTCTGCATGTGGGAGAAAACCCACGTGAGGGGAAAAAAAGCACCATCCCAAACAGCGAGATTTTAACTATTTCACTTGGTATGCACGGGGTCGTGGGTTCGATCCCAACCCTGATGCCTTTATATTTGGAGTGTATACATGTTCTCTCCACAGTCACTTGCATTGTTCTCCGGGTCCTCTGGTTCTTCCCTCCACATTTAGAAAAATGCGTTTAGAGTATTTGGCTGTGATAAATGGTCACACGATAAGCCACTTCGTTGAGCTATAATTTGTGGCCAGGTCGCTTCTGAAAAAGAGCCATATAGCTCAGTGGGCCTTACCTGGTAAAATAAATAAACTCCTTTATAAAAGTTTTTTTTTAAACAACGGTTTTATTTTAAAGTGCACAAAAAAGTAAATAACTCGATTGGACAAGGGGAAGTGGTCGACATCTTGGTGACAAGAGACACGTGGCGTCTGCTTCTTGGGCGAGGCGATTCCACAGTTTAGGGGCCGCGGCGTTTTTGACCTGCCCACATAAATATTTAATTAATAAGCCGCCCATAAAAAAATTTATCTGAGTACGTGTGCAAAATTTGGAATTCATTGGACAACAGGAAGTAGCCTAAATTTTTATTATAAGATTTGACCACGACAAACATAAGAGTCAAGTTAAATAAACTGTTGAAAAAGACCTTTAAATAGTTTTTACACGCTTTTATTCAACTCACTCTGTTGTTGTCGTATCCTCAAATCTTGTAACTCAATTTTAACCCACTTCCCAATGTGGTGTCGACTACAAACTTGGTACACTTATATCTTACTGGTGACAATACTATATTCTATCATTAAAAATTTTAAAACATATTTTTAAACCATCTTTTTTATATGTTATATTTCGGCTTGGGTCTAATTGTTCACGCTCAACTGACGTTGGCTGTAAATCACCACGGCCCCTTACGTTATGGCAAGCCTCGGGGCCACTTCCTGGAGTCGTGGAGTTCTGCCATTACTTTTACGGTACATTTCATTAAAGCGTGTTTTTTAAAAGTATTTTTAAATATTCACGTGAGTCCCCATTTTTGCTGTACTGCCATCTCCTGGCGAGTCAGGGCATGACACATTGACGCCCACTGCTGAATTACAGGCGTGCTTCCAACGTTGGGCCAGCTGTCATTGAGCTGTCTGGGTGATTAAAAATGGCCTCGTCAAAACGTGATGAAACAGCCACTTGTGCGAATCTTATTGTGTTGATCATAGCTGAGGAAGTTAGCCCATAGTAAACTTAAACAGTTAATTAGTTGCCACTTCAGTTGGTATAGGTATATTCCTATAAATAAATTGTTGATCCATGCTTTATTCATCTCAACGTTCCAGTGGTGCTCTTGTTATTACACGATGAGACGGAAATTTCCGCTTAACTCTCGCAGCGAGCGGTGCCGTCGCCTTGTCAGAGAACAGCCTGAGAAGACTTGATCACATCACTTCTTCAGCAGCCCCTCTTGTGCCCACACCTGCTGCGTACGTCCGTTTCCACCCCCTAACACTTCCACCTCTACCATCCTCTCAAACCCCTTGTGCAGAAATGGGAGCAAATAGAAAACAACAGCAAGCTGAGGCACGTGGGCACAAACCTGTGCCTTGACAGCAAGAACGCCAAGGCGGGTGGCCTCACCGTGGAGGTGTGCAGCCCCTCCATCACGCAGCAGTGGAAGTTTACGCTCAACCTCAACCAGTAACCAGTGGCTTTGAATTGTAAGGGGCTCGGGGAAGCGCCCGCTTCCATCAAAATTTTCCGCCATTTGCCAAAATCGCCATATTCCTCCCCCCAACGGTCGTGGCGCAGCTCATTCGACCGTGTGCGATTCCGTCCCGTGTGGCCCGTGGTTCAGTATCGCCTTTGTTTAACGTTTATTGTAATTGTTTTTGCACAAATTGTAAATAATCTCGGTTTCGTGCAAGCTGAATGAGGGAGAATCTGCTCGGAAACTAACCCCCGTGTGACTGCGACATTACGAGCTGCAGCCGGATCTCGGCTGCACCTGGAGGTGTTTCACTTTAAACCACTCGTTTTACTCCATTGTACAGTTGCTTCTTGCGTACCGCCCAATTTGTGTGCCACGTCTCGGGGCCACGGTGCCCTCTCCCGTACGCGGTGTTCGTGCCGCGCCTGCGTGCACGGTAAATATCCCAGCGTGCCACGTGTCCCTGTGTGTAACTGTTTGTCACACCCAATTTACCCCGGCATGGCCTGGTGAGCTGGGCTTGGATTGAGCGGAATTTTTTTTCGTCCCGTTGTTTGCAGCAGCACCCTTACTACAATTCAACCACTGCTGGCAACGCCTCACGTCCACCTCCCTCCACAGCCCTGTTTTTATACTGTACATACACACACGTGCACTCATATGTCCATGTGTACAAACACATAGCATCTCTTTGCTGACTTATGGGCCAATAAATCAATGCAAAGCCCTGTATTATGTGCTTAACGTGCAACACATTGCAGTGGCCGAGTGTACATTACAAGAAGCAGCATAATCAAAGTCAACGTGAATTGTAAAATGACTCTATTTTGGTTAAATTTTATTTTTATTGAGGTAAGGAGCAGGACTGCAGTTCGCTCTTTGGGAAGCTGTTAGTCATATAACAATGCGCATGCAGTCGCCCAGTGTACTATAAGAACACCCACAATACAGCAAATCTCCATTCTCCGCTGCTTTGCATTCATGTATTGACCCATAAGACACTTTTAATTTGATCCTTTAGAAATCCACGAAAGCCGTATTTCTGACAATGTTGAGCAATTTAGCTTGTGACAGTTCAGTAGTGGCACCTGCACTCGTTTCTCAAGCTGACCCCCCCATACACGTGCAATTGTGATCTGCTTTGAACAAAGGTCACGTCCCTTTGACTCTGCTGCATGGCGCAAGGGCAGGCTGACCAGTCGCATGCATGCATTTGTGACCCCATGGGGTTAGCCTTAACCAATTGAACGCACCATTACACTTAGAAAGGATAGTGCGGCGTCCATGCGAGCGTTGCTTTTGATTTGTCGATGAACGCCCATGTGATCACGAATGCTCCTTTCCACTTGATGGGGGGGGGGGGGGGCACTTGACTACTCATTTAAAAAGACAAAATGTTTCGCTATATTTCATTCGGGATTTGCGAGACATTACAAACCGTGTCTGATTTTCCAAAGATTCAACATCAGAAATGCATTGCGAGGTTTGTTCAATCACGGTCCATGCTTACAGTGATTGCAAGCCCCTGCGTTTGTTAGAAAATCATACCAACCGAGTCAAAAAGCCAATTCTGTTTCTGTTGAGCGGTTCAAAACATGTCTCACTTAAATCGACCCGCTGAAAACCGTGTGCTAATTCTGCTGAAAACTCGCCGCGCTTTCCGCTTACTTCTAAAGATCTTTCGAAGTGTCTATGCTATAGAGGGTGGCTTGCCAAATTAAGGAAACTTACATCTTCGCCGAAATCTTACACTAAGTTCCTGTCTTAAGGGGTTTTTAAGCATTGTGCTTTATGCTCCGACTGTACGTGTGTGTTATTTTTTTCGTGTTCTTTTTTTTCAATGTACTCTTTATTTTTTCATGAAGTGGCTTACTAGAACAAAACTCTTTAGACTAGCTTTAAACTCTAATCCGGCAGCAAAATGTTTTTTTTGGGTGCAAGTTTGAATGGGATTGTAAATTGATTTTGGAATGCCACGGCCCGACGTTTGTGGGTTACCTGTTGAGAATATACCACTCTTCTACCACTCACTCGACTTTTTTTTTGTCATTACGCAATGCATTTTTATTCCCGGTGAGAATCCACGGAATGTCATTACAAAGGATGTGTTTAATTTTCTTTGTGCCGTCCGTTTCAGTTTTTTTTCACACAAATTCTGAGCACAGGTCCAATTTCCCAAAATATCACGTGGCCGGCAACAAGTAGCACGATGAAGTTGCTTACACTTTCTGTGCAGTATTCCTGGATTGTGAGATGTTTATTGGTTATTGTCGCCACCTGCCGGAGAATCTTGTGCCACTACGCGTATCAAACCCACTGCTGGCACAGGCACGGTCTTCAGAGAGTTTTGAGCAGGCAAAGGTGCCCACTCTAGCCAACCTTTACTATGGAATGACTCTCTCCCAACAATGTTACTTGTCTGCACACCATTCAGTGTGGACAAAGCTATCGAGCCAACTACAGTATGTTCACATGCACATTGATTTTGATTAATACGTTTCAAGTTAGCTTAATCCAAAACTTGAGTTTAATCCATTAAATGTAACGATCAGAATGTTGATTGAAATTAATTGAATTAGAATAGTTAATTTCTAGTTTTTTTGGTTCTGAGTTGCATAGTTATGACAATGGAGCTAAGGTGGTCTATGAGGGTGCTTTCCACTCAACTCTCCCCCGACCTAAGTGTTTCCAGTGTCTGGGGTGGGGGGGGTCTCTCACAACATGGAGTGTCCTGCTTCCCGTGAAAAATGACCACGCCTGGCCCATTGCGAGTGGCGCCACCTTCGCAGTTCGTACCACACGCACCACCCGAGGCCATCGCAACGCACGC
This sequence comes from Lampetra planeri, assembly GCF_965212315.1. Lineage (NCBI taxonomy): Eukaryota > Metazoa > Chordata > Hyperoartia > Petromyzontiformes > Petromyzontidae > Lampetra > Lampetra planeri. The sequence continues at coordinate 9,682,134 of NC_136136.1, read as the reverse complement.
TCTCAGCCCAACAAGCGGCAATGCTTTCCTGTAGGAGGCAGGAGGAGATGGCTCTTGCTGCTTTCGAGTTTTGTCGCTTGTCTCGGCCGACACGATCCATTCAACTTTGCGCTTCGGCCTCATGGCCACATGACCACAGAACCGCCTCCACTTCAAGCACCATTTCGAGTTCTGAGACCCTAAACAGCAGGATGTTAATAAAGCACAGGCTGTATTTTGAAGGGACAAGCCTTCAAGATTCCTTTACTATCTCTACGAGACCCTCTGCAAAAGCAAATGAAAGAAGAATTAAGCAAACCCAATGAAGCCTTCCACTCTTCACGAAATGTAATCCAAGGATTTCATCTCCATGTTATTTTGACGTGGCTATGGTGTGTCCCAGGTCCTGGATGATCATTCAGCTCTCCAGGAAGAGAGCTCCCAGGCCGTCCTGGGTTGGTCGATTGGATCAGCACACACAGTTCAATAGCACCCACACTGTTGTCACGTTGGCTATACGACCCTGGCTGCGCCAGACTCCCCAAATAGATCCTTTGTGGAGTTATGTTGTCCATATCTATCGAGACACCATCGAATCCTCGTGGGCACTGCCAAGATGGGAGATTCCCCCTCATCTCCTTTGATTTCTTTATTTGAGGGGGGGGATTGAACGTGGGACAAATAATTTGATGGTTCGATTAACAAAGATAGCAAGCACATAATTAAACTAAGCCTGTAAAGTTCAGTGTCTCCTAACACAACTTGCTCTGTATTCTTCCCTTCGCTAGCGATGGAAATTCCACATTCCCATGGTGATGTTGCAGGCTTTTCATAGAATGACCACTGAAATTTACGCAAAATTGTGCTCGTTATACTTGCAACACGATCGTGAAAACACATCTGGATCTGAAAAAATACACCCAGAGTAATAAGCAAACATGATTACAATCTCATTTTCCATTGTTTATCATCCCATATGCACATGCTGCCATAATAGCCTCCCCTCCAATGATTCTGAGAATGTCAAACAATGTTGGAGGTATGTTTTTGTTCATAATGAATGTCATCTCTATGTGAATGGGATTGTAAGAATGGACTACGACAATGCTAGTTGCCAGCAGCTGGCCGAGGCTCTATGTGGTAATGTATTGTAACAGCGGTTTGCATCAGAGCGCTAGCGTAAATGTAATAATGTGAACATCGTTAAAGAGTTTTATTTGCGATTTGAACAACAGACGAAGAATTGGATGTTCTTGGGCATAAAACCTTATTGTACGCATATTGAATGCAAACAACACTGGAAGCTAACGCGGTGTATGGATACGTCATGGATATGCTACAGTTAAATGTTTACAAGTGCTGTCCAAACAGAGGTGTTGGCCTGAGATGGTGCCAGTGGATAACACACGGTTTAAACATCTGACAAATGTTAAGATTTCTTGGTGGTATAGTGCTGCCTGGTTAGGGTTAATACAAATGTGTAATTTTAACCCCCGATTATAATTATTGCCAATATTCTGTCCGTGCTGTTTAAGTTTGTTTTCGATTGAAATGAAGGAATTTATATTTTTTTTATATATATATGCTTTTATTTCTGCCTTTTATAGTAATGTTTTGGTGTTTCTAAAAGTCCATCTGCCTTCCGGAAAATGTGGGAGTTTATAGACACGTATAAACAAACCATTATAAGTTATATATTTTTAAAGTGTATAAATACAGAATAAACTTACGAAGTTTTTTTTTTTGGCATACTGTGGAAGGTCGTGAGATTACCTTTGCAGTTGCGGCCAACCCAAGATTCGCAAGCAGCACACCCGTCCGTACTCGCCGCATGGAGAGGAGTTTTACTCCTTGCACAATGCACACTAACATTACGCATGTCAGTACAGTAGTGGGACTCTTCTTGCTCAAACGAACCACGCTCCTAATGAAAGGCCATCGACTTCGGCATGAAAGTGATGAAGGTCAGCGCTGTGGTGTTTGTGCATTTCGTTTCGAAATGTTTTCGTGTATTTTAAAATGGTTTATATTTAATACATCGCAACCTTTGGGATCTGAAACACGGCTGTAGGTGCAACATGCATTTTTTTATTGTCAAGGTTTGCAACCACTGCACTTCTGTGACTCGCCTGGGCCATAAGGCCACGTACCCACTTGGCCTCCACGTGGTTGGTAAAAACATTTTTCACAGGTTTAGGCCCATGCAAGCAAGTGTGTACAGGGACGTGATTGTTGAGTGATTAGGAGGTCGTTGAAAAGTTATTTGTTCCACACTAGAGACACAGCCAATATGTCATGTAGATGCCCACGGCCGTGTGTGTCTCAAAGCCAGACCAAATGCTTTAATTGAGCTTGATTATGAATTTCGTAGCACGGTTCATCAACATTGTGGTCAGTCTGATCGAACTGCGGCCATGGGAACGCGAGGGTGGGAAGATGTTCACCATTGAGAGAGATGTTCGTGGAATGGGCGCTCAGTGCATCTCGCTATGGGTGACCGCAAAACGATTTGGTGATGTATTTACGGCTACCCCACTACAATAATAGGGATCATTGACACAGAAAACAACGTCTTTTAACTCCTCTGATACACTTGGTCCAACATAGCCGGTGTGATTTCCTTACAACTTTCAATGACATGTAAGCTGAGGTCATTGATATCTCGCGGATGTGTTGTGACCCCACTGCAAGAAGAAACAAACTAATAAACCAGCGGAGTGATGTCACTCAAACGCGGGGGCCACGTAATTATTCCACCTCAGCCAAACAATACGCGGATATTTCAAGTCCGGAGTCTCGTAAGAAACCAGTAACGGAATTTATCAACGTGATCACGTATATCAAAAAGTGGCACCCTTGTACGGGATCCACGTATGGATTGCGGGCATGGATGTACCTTTTTACCTTGTAAAGGGTGCTTCTGGATCCTACTAACACGGCTGTAACCTGCATTACGAGCATAAAAACGAGACAAACCCGTCGGGGTCGATTCACACGTGAATAGAACGATCTTCCCGGCAATGTGTGTTCGGGTGCCTGTCTGTTTTTTGTTTACATTGTTGACTTATGTGGTTGTTAACCATGGTGTTGTTAGCTTTAGACCTCATTTGGGGGATGGTGGTAGGCACCCGGACTTGGAAAAGTTTTAAATAAAGCAAAAAAAACCCTGGGCAGATCCCATCTCGCAAGTTTCACTGGAGACGACTTGCTCCTATAATAATAATGGGAGAAAACTTTTATAGACAGACAGACCATTACATAATACAGAACACAACAATGTTGCTGCGTCAGTTTTTTTGTATGTACATATGAACACAACGCGTGGGTGTATGAGATGACTGGAAAAGGTAATTTAAACATTTTTCAGCCAAAAAGTTTTAATTCGGGCTCGGGATACCGACCAATTGAGTTAAGAATGAGTTGAGGTTTATTGAAACATCTAACACAATGTGTTCCAGTGTCAATTTTCATCTTAATTGGCACTGCCAGGCTGTGTATAACATCTTTCGTGACACGTGGTAGTTTGTAATCTAAAGCATTATAACATGGACAGCACATCGCGAGGTGTGTCATGCAACTGGATCAATTGTGTTGCTAACATTTAAAATATTTCTGATATGTGCTCTTAGTTTGCAAAGGGTATGAAATTTCAATGTTGGATTTTTCATTGAAAAAATACAGAGTATTTTCCATTATTAATACATTGGGTTGTCGCCTATATGTATATACATTTTTGTTTTACAAATGTATAATAAAATAATCTTCTGTTCCTTTTGCTTCTTGTAACTTTCTGTCGCGCCCCGACTGAACATCTGTGAAGGAGGTTTGTAGCTCATCGGATTCCTCCAGTATAAATAAAGATTTTAATTCTCGGTCTTTGTAAAGAGTACTTAGTATACATTCCTTCATGAATGCACATGTATATAACATACTTCAATACTGTATATTAAATGTAATGTTTAGTATTCCGTGGGGACATTTTGTCCACGTTTTTCTTCCAATTATAAACAAAATTTTCGTCCGGCTGCTTGTGTTGCACTTACCCATTAGAATGCATTTCCATCTTTCTGGTTATTTCTCTTCAGTTGCTAACTCATGAAAGGGCCACGCTGCATTTGTTCTCGAGTAGGGTGATGGCAGGGCTGGACGCGACACACGAGGCCCCCACCACTCGACTTCAATCTGGCATCTCAAGCATCTTCGCCGCACGAAACCTGGGCCTAGAGCAGGGGTAGCCAACCGAAGTAACAAGATGGTTTTTTTTCGAATTCGGTAAAAAAAACTGGACTCCCATGGTAATCTGGACTCCCGCCTTAAGACATTTTTGTCATTGAAAGGCATATTCTTTCTGATTAAACTGGCTCTGTGTTTTGGGAGTGTTGAAGGGGTATTATTTGTTCCTAAAACCTGATATAATCCTGCGTGCTTATATTAGGTTTTAGAATTGCATTAGTTCTTTACTTGCTTGCTTTCAGCTCCGTGCAGCGCCTTGTGACCTCTGGGTGAAACGCGCTTCATAAGTATAAATTATTATTCATTTTATATTTATTATGGTAAACTGGCCTTCCATGGTAAACTGGGCTCCAATGCTCAACTGGACTTCCATGGTAAACTGGACTCCCATAGTAAAATGGACTTCCATGGAAAACTAGACTCCAATGCTCAACTAGACTTCCATGGTAAACTGGACTCCCCTACTCAACTGGACTTCCATGGTAAACTGGACTCCCATGTCCAGCTGCACTTCCATGGCAAACTGGACTCCTATTGTAAATTGGATTTCCATGGTAAACTGGACTTCCATGGTAAACTGGACTCCCGCCTTAAGACGTATTTTTAATCACAAGCCTTTTATTCTGATTAAATTGGTTATGTGTTTTTGGAGTGTTTATACCTTTAGTTAAGTCATGAACCTGCACGCTTATATTAGGTTTTAGAATTGCACGATTTATTTACTTGCTTGCTTTTAGCTCTGAGCAGCGCCTTGCGATCTCTGGGTGAAACGCGCTTCCCAAGTGTAAATTATTATTAATTTGTATTATGGTAAACTGGACTTCCATGCATAATAGAGGCATTTTGGGTTAGATCGCGTAAATATATAAACGTGTCATTAAAACCCGCCACCACCCGGTAAAGGCACGTAGGTAGAAATAAAATAAAACAAATCACGACGTTTCGATCGCAACACAAGCAATCCTCATCAGGTGGAGAGAACAAATGCCGTGGCAAGAGGTTATATAGGTAAGAAAGGGGGGAGGAGCAAGGGGGGACAGAGAGAGAGGGGGGGTAGTGGGGGGGGCTAGGGGAAGAGAATGTGAGGCTGGGGGGGGAGGAATGGGCGGGGCTAGAAGTGGGAAGCTGGGTGTGGACACGGGGGTGTGGACACGGGGGTGTGGACACGGGGGTGTGGACACGGGGGTGTGGACACGGGGGTGTGGACACGGGGGTGTGGACACGGGGGTGTGGACACGGGGGGTGGGGGGGGAACAGAAAAAAGGTGCTAGTCGACCGGCGGGTACGATGGAAACAACCACCACCAGCTAATAATAACATCCTTCCAATGATTGTTCAATTTGTATCCATCTTCTCGGTTGAAGTTATGTCTGTTTATTTACTTGCTTGCTTTTAGCTCTGTGCAACACCTTGCGACCTCCGGGTGAAACGCGCTTCATAAGTGTACATGATTCATTTTTATTATTATGGTAAACCGGACTCCAATGCTAAACTGCATTTCCATAGGAAACTGGACTCCCATGGTCAACTGGCCTTCTAGGATAAACTGGACTTCCATGGTAAACTGGACTTCCATGGTAAACTGGCCTTCCAGGATAAACTGGACTTCCATGGTAAACTGGACTTCCATGGTAAACTGAACTCCCATGCTCAACTGGACTTCCATGGTCAACTGGCCTTCTAGGATAAACTGGACTTCCATGGTAAATTGGACTTCCATGGTAAACTGGACTTCCATGGTAAACTGAACTTCTATGGTAAACTGGACTTCCATGGTAAATTGGACTCCCATGGTAAACTGGACTTTCATGGTAAACTGGACTTCCATGGTAAACTGCCCTTCTAGGATAAACTGGACTTCCATGGTAAAATGGACTTCCATGGTAAATTGGACTCCCATGTTCAACTGGACGACTTCCATGGACAACCAAAATAACAAGAGGAGACATTTATTTCAAATTCGGTAAAAAAAACACCCTCAATATTTCACGAGCCCGCAATGTAGCCATTAAAGAGCTGCATGCTGCTACGGAGCTACAGGTTGCCGACCCCTAAACACGAGGGAAATCATTTGGACCTGGTATCACCTCGAGTTTGTAATGTTACTGCGCTCAGACGCTTGTCACTGCCACTTGTATCGCTTTGAGATGCTGTTGCATGTGTAGTGAGTCCAACTGAGTCGCAGACGTTGTCTTGGGAGCAAGACGTTGTATTGAACTCTGAGCCCAACATCCTCCAAGCTATTGACACAACACACTCTCAGGTGGTGACCACCCAACTAGCCACGCTACGGCGGAACTAGACGCGGTTCCACTATCCCGGTCCGGACCACAAGCTGGGTCCCGGACCGCGTGGCTGGAGGCTTCTTCAAGTTTGACGTGGATCTCCTGCCTCTCCAACAGTAAGAGCCCCGAGCCCCTCACAGGGTCCCCCCACCCCCCTTATATCGGGCCGGCGCTGGCTCCGCCTCTCGCCCCGCCCACCTTCTCGATCTCTCTCGCCCTTGCCCGAAGGCTCTCGAGAGTTCTTCTCGGACCATGTGACCACACATTGGCTCCCTTCACCGGTGGCCCCCCTCCAGGATCATCTGGTCAAATGTCTCCAGGTCAGCCAGAGTATCATGCTCCCAACGTAGCCCTAGCTGGCTAACACTCTCTTGCTCTCTCAACGGGAGCCCGCACCGCATGCTGTGCGTGGTGCCACCGCGCTTAACCAGCGCTCCCCCAAGCCCCCACTAGGGCTGGTACTACACCCCGTGTCCGGGGTGGACAACAGTAGACATCCCGCCGTGGCCTCGCAGGCCCGGCACCCCACACAGTGACATTCACAGTCACTACACATATAAGCGCGAAGTAAAACTGAATTCATTATTAAGTAAATGCTAATAGAATTCTTGGATTGAGGTATCACAATGAATGGCCTGACAATGGTACGGTATTGCTAAGTCCTGTTCAACTCTCAGTAAGAAAACAGTTACATACGGCGGAGGGTAATGCGGAATGGCCAGTTTAAGTGCTAAGGTTTCATTTTGGAAAGTTGTGTCTATAATTCTAGATTTGAAGCTTTCGTGACTGCAAGGATTCATATTCTTAGGTTTTTTCGATAAAGTCACGTAGATAAAAAAAATTAAAATTAATAAAAATAAAATCACGACGTTTCGGAGGCAACACAAGCTTCCGTCTTCAGGTGGAACCGTCAGCACGATAGCTGTATCAAGTAAGAGGACTTACTTTTTATTTTATTTTTATTAATTTTAATTTTTTATCTACGTGACTTTACCGAAAAAACCTAAGAATTTATGTCTAAAACCCATTTTCTTGGCCCGTATTAAACGTCACTTTTAATGTTAAACGTGTTTTTAAATAAACGTCTTTAAACATAACAGTATTGTAAGGGAACAATTGCCTATCGTCGTCGCTTGGCAGTTGCTGTATTTCATCATAAAATTTCGTGGCGTTCCAATTGTGCTATTGTCTCTCGTTATCAGGCAAATACGAGCGTGCATTGTATGGCATTTAATTTTCTTGACACTTTTAATGCAGCATAGCGTGCAGTATTATTATTGGACTGGAAACCTTTCAGGAGGCATTTTTTGTTTTTACCAAAATAGTTCTGAGACCCGCATCGCACGCAAAGCTCATTGTAGACAAATACAGAAGATGACACATTTTGGCTGAAATAAACTAAATAGGTGATGGAATAAAATGCTTCTAAGTTCTCCCCCCTAAGTTATCCTTCAATAACACAGTTTGTCCATTTTGTCACCAGGACAACCAAAGTGACCTATTCCATGCCGTATTTAATCAATTATCTTTACGTTTTAAGATTTTTTTTTTACAGCTGCCCGCAAGGGAGGCAGCCAAAGAGTCACGTGGGGGGGAGCAGCCAAAGAGTCACGAGGGGGGGCAGCCAAAGAGTCACGCGGGGGGCAGTCAAAGAGTCACGTGGGGGCAGCCAAAGAGTCACGCGGGGGGCAGCCAAAGAGTCATGTGGGGGCAGCCAAAGAGTCACGTGGGGGGGAGCAGCCAAAGAGTCACGTGGGGGGGAGCAGCCAAAGAGTCACGAGGGGGGGCAGCCAAAGAGTCACGCGGGGGGCAGTCAAAGAGTCACGTGGGGGCAGCCAAAGAGTCACGCGGGGGGCAGTCAAAGAGTCACGTGGGGGCAGCCAAAGAGTCACGCGGGGGGCAGCCAAAGAGTCACGCGGGGGCAGTCAAAGAGTCACGTGGGGGGCAGCCAAAGAGTCACGCGGGGGCAGCCAAAGAGTCACGGGGGGGCAGCCAAAGAGTCACGTGGGGGGCAGCCAAAGAGTCACGTGGGGGCAGCCAAAGAGTCACGCGGGGGGCAGTCAAAGAGTCACGTGGGGGCAGCCAAAGAGTCACGCGGGGGGCAGCCAAAGAGTCATGTGGGGGCAGCCAAAGAGTCACGTGGGGGGGAGCAGCCAAAGAGTCACGTGGGGGGGAGCAGCCAAAGAGTCACGAGGGGGGGCAGCCAAAGAGTCACGCGGGGGGCAGTCAAAGAGTCACGTGGGGGCAGCCAAAGAGTCACGCGGGAGGCAGTCAAAGAGTCACGTGGGGGCAGCCAAAGAGTCACGCGGGGGGCAGCCAAAGAGTCACGCGGGGGCAGTCAAAGAGTCACGTGGGGGGCAGCCAAAGAGTCACGCGGGGGCAGCCAAAGAGTCACGCGGGGGCAGCCAAAGAGTCACGTGGGGGGCAGCCAAAGAGTCACGTGGGGGCAGCCAAAGAGTCACGCGGGGGGCAGTCAAAGAGTCACGTGGGGTCAGCCAAAGAGTCACGCGGGGGGCAGCCAAAGAGTCACGCGGGGGCAGTCAAAGAGTCACGTGGGGGGCAGCCAAAGAGTCACGCGGGGGCAGCCAAAGAGTCACGCGGGGGCAGCCAAAGAGTCACGTGGGGGGCAGCCAAAGAGTCACGTGGGGGCAGCCACAGAGTCACGTGGTGGGCAGTCAAAGAATCACGTGGGGGGCAGTCAAAGAGTCACGCGGGGGCAGCCAAAGAGTCACGTGGGGGGCAGTCAAAGAGTCACGTGGGGGGCAGTCAAAGAGTCACGCGGGGGCAGCCAAAGAGTCACGCGGGGGCAGCCAAAGAGTCACGCGGGGGCAGTCAAAGAGTCACATGGGGGGCAGCCAAAGAGTCACGCGGGGGCAGTCAAAGAGTCACGTGGGGGGCAGCCAAAGAGTCACGCGGGGCAGCCAAAGAGTCACGTGGGGGCAGCCAAAGAGTCACGCGGGGGCAGCCAAAGAGTCACGCGGGGGCAGCCAAAGAGTCACGCGGGGGCAGCCAAAGGGTCACGAGGGGGGCAGCCAAAGAGTCACGTGGGGCGCAGCCAAAGAGTCACGTGGGGGGCAGCCAAAGGGTCACGAGGGGGGCAGCTAAAGAGTCACGTGAGCGGTGGGGAGCAGTCAGAGCCGCAAGGGGGCATCGCTTTCGCTGCCCCATTCCTCCAAGGGCTGTGATTGGTCAGCAGCGCGCCATTGTCAACGTCTTCCGGAAGAGCGCAGCCGATGTTCGCGTGGCGTCTTCCAACCACGGCAGGGCTCCCATTCTCTGCTTGTCGAGCGGCAACGCGGTGCACCGCTAACTTCTCATTCCGGAAGATCCTTTAATGAGAAGAAGAGCCCAGAATAAAACAACAGCAACGCGTGTTGGTAGCGGCTTTAACGCTGTAACCCCCGACCCCCCATATCTTCCGGAAGATGAAAACCCACGTTACCGAAAGAAGCACTGCAGGAAGATCAAAAATATATTTTGTACTATAAAAATATCTTCTGGAAGATTTAAAAAAATAACTTATTCTGCAGGATTAAGATATATTTTGGAATATAAAAAAAAAATCTGGAATATTTAAATAAAAATTCTGGAAGATACAAAATGTACTTCTAGAAGATAAAAAATAATGTTCTGGAAGAAAAACTTCAGGAAGATAAAATGTTCTGGAACATAAAAAAAACAAATGTGAAAGACAAAACCCTAACTCTGGAAGATAAAATAAAATAAAACTTCTTCCAGAAGATGAAATCCTCTTCCGGAAGAGCGCGCGCCGATTCATCGCCAGTGGGCGGAGCTCGCGAGCGCGAGACAAAACGAGAAGCGGGCGTCCTATTGGTCAATTTCTCCCGTGTTCGTGACGCGCGCGCGCCGTCGACCAATGGCGCGGCGCCTTGCGGGCGCGGGCGACCAATGGGCGAGCGAGCCGAGCGCGGGGCTCGCGCCGTCCGCTCGGCGGCCATTTTGTCTCCGTGCGTCAATTCGGGCGCGCAAATGGTCGCCGACTTTTAACGATTAAATCATCCGCAGCAGAGAAACCCCCGAGCGAAACGCAACCGAGCGACTTTACCTCACCCCAACTTCAATCGTGGTTACGCGTCGAACGTGCTTAAAAGTTGCAACGACTCTAAAAAAAAAATCATTTAAACGGAAAAAAAAATCCCCGTAAATTTCTCGGCGGCGGCGGCGGCGGCACCAACAACAACAACCACCACCATGAGCTCCATCAACGTGAAGAAGCTGAAGGTGAACGAGCTGAAGGAGGAGCTGCAGCGCCGCGGCCTCGAGACCAGAGGCCTCAAGGCCGACCTCCAGGAGCGGCTGCAGACGGCGCTCGACTCGGAGCCTCCCGCCGCCGACTTCGCCTCCGATGACCTCGAAGACGGCGGCGGCAGCAATGGAGGAGGTGGTGGAGGAGGTGGGGCTCATGGCGAGGAGGAAGGTGCTGGAGGAGGAGGGGGAGACGACGACGTGGACGACTCGATCCTGCTGGAGGGAGACGACGAGGCCGGTGGCGTGGCGGAGGAGGAGGATGGGGACGAGGGAATTCCCGTGGATGATGGCGCGCTGCTCGTGGCCACCACCAGCGACGAGGAGACGTCCAACCACGCGGCGAAAGACGAATTGGACGAGGAGGATGATGATAAGGTAGAAGACGACAACGACGAGGGGCCGATGGAGCAGCAGGAGCCATCGCGACAGGAGGAGGAGGAGGGACACGCGGAGAAGAAGAAGCAGCAGGAGGAGGAGGAGAATGGATCGGGAGGTGGAGGAAAATGCACGGCTCCCGAGACAGGTCTGGCGTTGTCGATTGTTTACACCGAGAGGATCGATTATAATTGTAGTTATAGCAACTATTCTGATTTAAACTACACTCTTGTGTTGTGATTGCAGCAAATTGCGTGCCGTGCGATGATGATGAAATGCAGCTACGATAGGTGGTGGTTGATGATGGAGGAGGTCGCGGGTGGTTTTGTTGATGGGTGTAGTTTAGGTTTAGTAGTAATTGGCTTTGCTAATTATACTAAATTGTGTGTATGGATATGTTTGTGTTGGTGACAGTGGTGGTGGTGTAGATGCTAATGGTGAGCAATAGTGTAACTGTTATCGTGCGATTTGCCACGAACGCAACTGGTTCTGGGCCGCCCCTAGGACGACTCGGCATAAAATGGGTACAGTGTAAACATCGCCACGAGGGAGACAAAGGCGGCCGGGCGTGGCGCTGACTCGTTACGTGTCGGCCTTCATAGTTGCTCGTTAACAACATCACTCCTATCGTCACAGACTACACGGGGCGATCTTTGTGGATCTAGTAGCTTGGTTATAGGTCATGGAAGTGGCAAGCGTATTGATGAGGATCGTGTGAAGGTGAACTTGGTGGTGGTGAGTGTAGTGGTGGGGTGTTGTGTTGGTGTGGAGCCTTCTGTGGTGATGAAGGAGCTCGGATTATTGGCGCAGTTGCCGATGGATTTTAGGCGTTGAAGAGGAAGCCACGTGGGTTTCTCGATTGGATCGATGATGCTCACGGTAACAGTGGTCCAAGCGTAATTATGTAGGGGGCATATTTATTTTAATGTGGTTCAACGTGCTTCTGATGAGCTTAACATTTATTATAGGAACATACAATTGCAAGGCTCAATGGGTTGTTTAAAATGTACAATACTAAGCACGTGTCATGTGGGCCGGTTATGTAAAGCGCCGCAAGGCACGACCCTTTGTTTATATACTCGGCAGACTTAACGTGTTCTGTCAGGTTTAAGTAGTCAGCAAATGGTCTCGGGTTCGTTATCTTGATTAGTTGCTGTCCCCCCCCCCCCTTCGCGAGTCTTGTTAATATACCATACGATCTTAACTCTGATAAACTGCAGTGAAGGAAAGTGGACGAGAAGTCGTTGCTGGCTTGCAATCACAAACTTAAATCAACTACTTTACAGAATAAACCAACGCAATCTCCCGCTATTACAGCACAAAGACCGGCGGGGCAGAATGTTGGGTGGGGGAAGGGGCATCGCTTTGTTGGGCATCGCTTTGTTGATGAATGCCGCGTGATGGAGGGGGAGGAGGAGGTTGGTGAAGGCTTTTGTCAGAAGCAGCAGCAGCAGCACACCATCAGCAACGCACCCCGGTATCTTGCTCATCATGGCTCCACGCACGTGGTCCCGCCATTGTTCATTGCAAACACAGCCAACAAAAACACGTGGCCCATTGGCTTGTCTTGCTCAACGCGCGGGGTTTACGTTATAGTTATGATGTATTGTTCCGCTCGTTATGAGCTGTCTATAATATTGGGTTCCCTTAATGGAGGCAAAATTGTTACGCAATTTAAAGGCATCTTAATGACGGCGTTTGCTTTACGGCAGAATTTGGCCTCGCCCAGAATCATTCGTTGCTTCGTTGAACTTTTTGAATGCTTTTGAATTGCGAATTGTGTCTCTTTGTAATTGTGTCGCTGTTGTGTATTGATTGAGATGGGGGGGGGAGTTGTAATACAGTGCTAGGGTGCTGCGTGTGTGATGTACAGTGTGAGACGTTGACTGAGCGAATGTATATGGGTCCTCCTGTGTCAACGTGGTTTGTTCTCGACTGTGTTTTTTATGACTGGTATATTAATGTAGTGTGGCTTTTGTGTTCACGAGCACACGCATTGTGCTTAACTTCGTACATAATTCGTGGGCTTTGTTTACACATCTCACTTTTTTGGCTGCTTGAGTTATAGAAATGGAACGCAAGACTTAGCTACGAAACCTTCGGCACTGATTTTTATAGGGGCCCGTCCATAAATGACATCACGCACCTAGGGGGGGGGGGGGTGAGACATTTGTGACGATGTCTGATGGGGGGAGGGTTAAGATATGAGACGTCACATCAAAATGCGCAACTTTAAATAAATATAGACAACACGTTCTACTTAATTAAATATACTTTTTTATATAAATGTTTTCTCTTACAACATCAGAGTGCAGCGCCACATTAAATACGCACTACAATGACAATAGTTTAAAGCGATTTGATGCATGTTTTTTTTTGGGGGGGGGGGGGGCACAGCTTTGTGACGTCATATTTGAGGGGGGTCTGACTTTTTGTGACGAGGGGTGGGTCAAAAATCGTCCAAAATTGCGTGATGTGATTTATGGACGGCCCCATAGGGAAATACGTTTTGTTTCCAATGGGTCATTCAATTCTAGAGTTGAAGCTTCATTCAATTACATATTCATAGAATATTACCACAGTGGTCCGAAAGTATGACTTTTAGAATTGTCTATTACACTCCGTAGTGTCTGACAAACTGTGAATATTATTATTTTTATTGTTGAAGTAGTCTGTACTGCTGGGGTTATCTTTATGCAGGGTGCCACGGTGGCGAGATATTAACTACCTCTCCAGGTAAACAGGTGGTCGTGGGTTCAATCTCAAGCCTGACACCTGCTGTATATGAAGTTTGAATGCTATCCCCGTGGTCGCGTGGATTTTTCTCCGGGTCCTCCCGCGTTTTCTTCCATTTAAAATCAACGTCATGTGTTTTAGAGTATTTGGCTTCTATACGTTTGTAGTGTCTTGTAAAATCACTGTCGGACACGTTACAGGTCACCTGCTTACACTTTATTACTCTGTTCTTGCACCAGTTGTAGGCACTCCTCTGTCTATACGGTCACTTGTTGATTAACGTCCCTTATCTGCTTTACACCTCGCTAACCTGCCAGCGGCTGCTCTTCCTCTCAGCAGCTCCGCACTCATACAGCAGCTCTCGCTCTCGGTAGCTCCGCACACAGCAGCGCTCGCACAGAACTTGCACACAGCAGCGCTCACACAGAGCTTGCACACAGCAGCGCTCATACAGAGGCTTGTACACAGCAGCGCTCACACAGAGGCTTGTACACAGCAGCGCTCATACAGAGGCTTGTACACAGCAGCGCTCACACAGAGGCTTGTACACAGCAGCGCTCACACAGAGCTTGCACACAGCAGCGCTCATACAGAGGCTTGTACACAGCAGCGCTCACACAGAGGCTTGTACACAGCAGCGCTCATACAGAGCTTGCACACAGCAGCGCTCATACAGAGGCTTGTACACAGCAGCCCTCACACAGAGGCTTGTACACAGCAGCGCTCACACAGAGCTTGCACACAGCAGCGCTCATACAGAGGCTTGTACACAGCAGCGCTCACACAGAGCTTGTACACAGCAGCGCTCATACAGAGGCTTGTACACAGCAGCGCTCACACAGAGGCTTGTACACAGCAGCGCTCACACAGAGGCTTGTACACAGCAGCGCTCACACAGAGGCTTGTACACAGCAGCGCTCACACAGAGGCTTGTACACAGCAGCGCTCACACAGAGGCTTGTACACAGCAGCGCTCACACAGAGGCTTGTACACAGCAGCGCTCACACAGAGGCTTGTACACAGCAGCGCTCACACAGAGGCTTGTACACAGCAGCGCTCACACAGAGGCTTGCACACAGCTTCCCTCACTCTGCGCCGCTGCCCTCGCCTACGTTCCCTCAGACCCACTCACTCGTCCGATCCGGGCGGGGGGATCAATCATCACCCACCCAGCGACTCGTGAGGGTTGAGATCCGTCCCTGGCTTGAGCGGCAGAGGCAAGATTTCTTCACCTTGGTCCCAGCAACCCGAACTCCCGCTCCGCTCTCACGCGCCTCCTCATATCCTCCCAATTATCCAGTTCCTGCCTTGTGTCTCTTTAGGGCCAGACAGGCTAGCGCCTGTCTAGCGCCTGTCTGGCATCAATCACCCCTTATCGTACGTCTCTCTGGCAACACCTCCGGTGTCAGCGTGCAACCCCGGCCGACCCCGTCTGCACCCGATTCTCCCCTTAATGAGGTGCAACGTAAGGTTGCACGCACGCACCTGCCTGCCCTCAGTTGCCCTTGGCCAACAGTGCGCACCGCGTATTTTACCACACTACACAGTTACGCATGATAAGCCATGTTCGTTGAGCTGTCATTTGTGGCCAGGTCACTTCTGAAAAAAGAGCTATGTAGCTCAGTGGGCCTTACCTGGTAAAAGTAAATAGTTTAGTTGGGTTAGGTGTGCAAAGTAAAAAAATAACAAATCTAATCACTGGTAACATGCTTCGTGCATTTTTTAAACGTTGCAGGTGAGCAGGAGGCTGTGAACGCGCCCGAAGTCGCCGTGAAGGTGGAGAAAGACGCGGCAGCGGAGGGGGCGGGAGAAGGCGCAGTAGCAGCAGCAGCGGCGGCGAGCGTGGAGGCCGGCGCGAAAGTCGAAGCCGTGAAGAACGAGGCAGATGAAAGCAACGACGGCGCCCGCGGACGCAAGCGCGGGCACGAGGAGGCGTTGGCCAATGCTGCGACCTACGAGTACAAAGATGAAGCCTCTGACCGGTGGGTGTTCTTGCAGTGTGTGTGCGCCGCTTCGTTTGTTCATAATTAACTGTATGCTTTTAAGACCACTGTGCAAATTGAAGGTTGTCAGTTTTAAGCAGTTGATGGTTCATTCTTCCCAATCTGCCTTTGGGTTCATTAAAATCGGCACCACTTTCTGTAACTTTTGATTGTGGTTTGACCTTAACGTGACTGCTGTTTGTGGAATGTAGATTTTATGCCACTGGCTCATGCCAAACATTGGAAGGCCATGTGCCATGATTATCGAAACAAAGCAGGTCTGGAACTGTTTATGCTTGGTAACAAACAATATGATTGCTTACCATCTTATTGGCACTGTAAGTTTAGAGAACCGATGAGTTTCAGCCAAATTCCTTGTAAATGTAGGGGATTTCCGCAGCAATCGATGTCTACAGTGTGGAAACTAATATGCAGAGACGGTTGAAACATTTTGAGCGTTGCATGTTTATGCTTTTAACAATACACTGATCAGACAGCTAAACCTGTTTTTATTTGTCTTATCAGAGTATTGTTTGCTGGTTGTTGAATTATCTCTACTGCTTGTCGATTGAACTTTGAACAAATATGTCCACGTAATTGTTAGCAACATGCATTGTAAAACAATTGTATTTGGGTGTGGCTCTTTGGAGCCATTGTGCCTGGCTTGGAGTCAATGAAAATGGTTAAGGGGTTGAGCCTTTGCCGTTTGTTATGGTGAAAAATGTTCTTTCAATTGCATGTGTCTGTTACAAAACTAATGATGCAGCTCCGTATTCTTTCAACCTCTGGTGTAAATTAAGGTATGTATTGAGTGAATTTGGTGTGTTCACGCAGAAAATCAATGCAGCCTCCATTAGAGGATGAAGATGAAGACATCGATGAGACCTTGGTTGTCTTGGACACCTGTAAGTACACCTTTGATCGTCGTTTAAATATCATTGTTGTAACGTTCTGACCCGCCCCGACTGGACATCTGTGAAAAAGCGCTTTATAGCTTATCGGATTCCTCCAGTATGAACAAATAGTCTGATTCTGATTTATTTAGCACCATTCCAATCTGCCTTTTTACATTTGTGATGATCACAATTAAGACATGCAATTGAACCAGTGTAATGGTAAGATTTCTTCTTTCAGATAACTCAGATCTGCACTTCAAGGTGACTCGCGACCGATACAGTGGTTTTCCACTGACTTTCGAGGGATTTGCCTACCTGTGGTCGGGTGCCCGGGCGACCTTTGGCGTGATGAAGGAGAAAGTTGGCTTTGAGATGAAGGTACAAGTCAAAATAATTTTTTTTTTAACCAGCTGAGAACTCAAGAGAACCAGAAGGGTTATGTAATTATTTGCGCCCATTCTGATCCACGTTACTTTTCATGTTTTTGAAGTACATGGTAACAGTCTTATTTTGTAGGTGCATTCTTAAATGCTCTAATCGTTCACAAGCAATTCGCTAATCGTTCTTAAATTATTAACACGATTGGCTATGTACGGTTTGAAAGAAGTTTAACATGCATACATGTGCAATGTAGGATTATTAATCCCCCAAGCATTTTCAATAACTGATATTAGCTGTTGTAGGGAATTGAATTTAGGTTGATGGCTTCAAAGTACACTTTACTAACCTCTGCCACCACTTTAACCTTCGTTAAATAAAGTATATAAAATAATCCAAATGGGTTTACATCTGGTCCAAATGAATGATTTGATGACGTTTGCTTCGCGGGGAAACCTATCAAGTAAAATGCATATATAGTATTAGAATGTCATTAAAATAACGGGTTTAAAAACCTATCTCTGTGTGCTAACAGCTAGTCACATACAGGACATTAAACAGTAATGCATCTCATTGGCCTTTCATAGTTAAATACATAACATGATAAAATATGTAATTGCATGTGGTCTCATAGTTCAATAAACGACATTAAATAATGACATATTTTGTGTAAATTAGGGCTTGAATAAAAATGTATCTTAGGCCCTCGCCTGTTGAATAAAGTAGATGAAGAAATATTGATTCTCAGTAGGCCATGACCTCATTCTTATTAAATAATGTGAATGCATCATCTCAGTGGCCTCACCTGGCTCATTTAAGAACGTAAATATCAACTGCCCTCTTAGAATAAAGGACATCACTGTACACTAGAGCAGGGGTGGCCAGCTGGCGTCTCCCGAACTGCACGAGGCTCTTTAATCTACCACATGCGGCTCTATCAAAGGGGCATAATGTAGAACATACTATCACAGTAGCAAAGAATAATTATTGTTTCCCGTGCTGTGCCGAAAACTGTCAATATATACAATTATATACACGCTTGGCTCTTTGCAGAAGCCCATGGGTACGTTTTGACTCTTTGTCTGTTACAGGTTGGCCACCCCTGCTGATATAAGATGGTAGAATTTTTTTGGACAAAAAAACATAAAATGCAGTCATGTGCTGCCTTGTGGATAAAGTGTGACATTGCACATCATGAATCGTGACCCAGTGTGTGGGATATGTTGCAATGTCACTATGGCTTATGTGACTTGGGTTTTGAAGAGGAAAACAAAACCACAAATCACCCTGTCCGCAGGAATCACCGGTTATATGCTCCTTGTGCCCTCATTTTTTTTTCAGGTGACCGAGAAGATTACCGTGAAGCACCTGCCGTCTTCGGAGCCCTGCCCCCACGTCGTTCGCGTTGGCTGGTCTCTGGACAGTTGCAGCACCCAGCTAGGTCTGTGGCAGATTTTATTATGAAGCTTCGTAGCATTGGCTCTTGATTTTTGCATCTATTTTGGTGTTTGCATGGCTGAATGGCACTTTGAAATGTCTTAGAGTGGCTCCACATTGCGATGGGGCTGCCAGGATGAGATGTTAACTACTTTGCCTGGTATAGAGGAGGTCCTAGGTTCGATCACGACCCTTGACGCCTGCTGTATATTTGGAGTTTGCATGTTCTCTCTACATGTGGTCGCGTGGATTTTTGTCCGGGTCCCTCAGGTTTTTCTGCTATAAATGTACTCGTGGTAAGCCACTTCGTTGGGCTATAACTTATGTCCAGGTCACTTCTAAAAAAGGGCTATATAGCCCAGTAGACTGTACCTGGTAAAATAAAAAATAGTTTAGTTTTTAACGAAAAGTTTTAATTTCTAAACACTGCTTAACTTGATTTTAACTAAAGGATTATGCAACCCAAAAACCAAGTAGCTTTGTAGATACCTAGGCTCTGTCTTGACATGAATAATGATAACAGAATTATTCAAATCGTGATTAGGCATACTGTCATTTCACTTGTCACTGCATTGGCATTAAACCATTGTAACTGTGCCACAACATTGTCATAATAAGATCCTCAGCCTTGACTTAAGTCCTCTTTCTCTTTAACGAAGCTTCAAACTTTTGTGGAACTGCACAATATATATAGGTATCTTGTGTTGGTCATCGATTATGATTCATGTAAATAATATGCTCTTAAAATCAGATGAGTGAATCAAAAGTATTAGCAAGCCAGAAAAATTAAGAATAATGCAAACGAGATGGTAAAATGAGACCTTAAAGAATCAATTCTGCGATCAAATTGTTGCTGCAGTGTAAACATTTATTGCGAGGAGGGGTAAATCAAGGTGCCTAGTTATAATTTAAATACACAGCTTGAATGCCTGTTTAACAGTTATATAAATCTTAAGTTGCATAAATATTATTTTGGTTGTGCTGTTTCTGTGTTATCGTACAGGAGAGGAAAAGTTTTCTTATGGCTATGGAGGCTCTGCAAAGAAATCTGTCGACTGCAAGTTTGACGACTACGGAGAGGAGTTCAGTGAGGGCGACGTCATCGGATGTTTTGTTGTAAGTGTCTCAGATGTTTGGTGTTGGATTTTGCCACTGTGTGGTGTTGTTGAAATCTCAAAGTTACACTTGGCGACTTGTCATTAGTTTGCTCCATTTTCCCTATCTTAATGTCATGAATACATCCTCAAATTTTCAAGTTTATCAGTAGATGCAAATGTGAGCGATTGTGTATGGAATTATCTGATTATTTGTAATTAAATTACCTTTGCCAGCATTTTTATAAATGTGGGTTAAAGTCCCATTAAATTGTTAGCTTGCACTCAGACTTCCAAATCCTAGGGTGGCAGGTCTTCCTGGCTACTAGTTTTCTTGCAATATAAAATGTTCTTTTGGTATGTAAAAGTTGAGAACCTTTGGTCTGTATTATCACCATTTACATAACCTAATTTCTTTGAAACAACAGCAATTAAAAGCGCTCCTAAAATTCCTCCAAATTTTTTGGTCTGATCATGTTTTGTGCTTTTGCTCTGATGGCTACTAATTGTTATTTACTATTGATCATGATGCCTTGTGGTTCAGCGCTATACACACAGCCATAAACGATCTTATGATCTTCATGATGTGCTCTCAAGTATAATTTCTTTCATCCCCTTCCTTGCAGAACTTTGAGGGTGAGGAAGTGGAGCTGTCGCATTCTAAAAACGGCAAGGACCTGGGGGTGGCTTTTAAGATCAACAAGGAGGAGCTGGCTGGGCGCCCACTCTTCCCTCACATCCTCACCAAGAATTGCTCCATGGAGTTCAACTTTGGACAGAGGGAAGAGCCATTCTTCCCACTGCCCGAGGGCTTCGTGTTCATCCAGGAGGTGCCCCTGGATAAGAGGATCCGTGGCACCGTGGGGCCCAAGACCAAGGCCGATTGCGAGGTGACCCGCTGACGTGGGATGGTGCTGACGAGGGCAGAGCTAAAATCTTTTTAGGCAGAGGCTTCTCTATATCCAGCCCCCTGCTCACAATCAGGCGTATGCAAGGTGCAGTGATTTGATATGCATTTTATTTGAGAATGAAAAAAATAGGAAAATCTGTGGGGACTAGTTTTTCTAAATATTGCCATAAGCAGTAGTACGGATGTGTGAGGCTTTACTTAATGATGCCATTGCATTTTATAGTTGGGCATCATGAATCCAGTTGCCATTATGGTATCTTCCATACTCCAGGTAACTTATTTCACGTATGTGTATAAAGATATTTAGGCTCGCTGGTCTCTTCCTGAAACTGCAATGAAAAAGCACCAGGGGAGGCAGCTATTACATCTGCCTCACTGAAGACGGCCGCTTGTGTTGCGACCGAAACGTCGTGTTTTCTTTTTTAATTTTTTCTATCTACGTGACATTACCAAAAGAACCAGAGAGTATGAGGGGGTGTCTAACACGCCCCCTCAGTGAGGACACGCCCCCTCAGTGAGGCCACGCCTCCCTCAGTGTTAATCTGGCTCTGACTAGCCAGTGCCTCCCCAGCCATTGACCTCACCGCACGTCACTGAGCTGCAATGCAGTTAAGCTGGTGCTACACTATGAGACTAATGTAGAAGCGATTTCATGAATTCAAACAATTGACTACCTGAAGGAGAGAAACTGGTCCTGTGAAAACTGCACTGCCTCGGGTAGACCATTAGTATGACAGTGTTTAAGAGCAATAGCTCCTCATGCAATTAAGTGCATGCATCAAAAGCATAGGCTACACCTGTATTTATTGATAGTCAATTCCCTTGGTAATTCAATAGTGGTATGCTACTACATGCGTTTGCATCATTATTACAAAACCATGCACACCCAATACAATGAATCAAAGTACCAGCCATCAACTTCCCATTGTCAAGATATATTGAATTGGGCTGCACCTGCATGAGGGACAATTACTTCCTCCACCTGTTCCCATTTTGCTCATTGGGGATCCCCTTGCATAACGTGCAAACCTCATTTCCAGAATTTAGTGTCTTATCATGGTGTCTTTCACCTTGTGACACGATTAACTCACAGTTATTAAATTAACTCGTAGAAACAAGGTGAACTTTTGACATTGCAGTCTTCCTCTATATGCAGCAGCCGCAGCGAAGATACAGATAACTTACTCTTTGCTTCTTTCGGTAAAGTCACGCTTGTGTTGCGCCCGAAACGTCGTGATTTATTTTCTACCTACGTGACTTTACCGAAAGAACCAAAGAGTATGGATTCCTGCAGTCACGAAAGCTTCAAATGAAGATACAGATCACCTGTTTTGGCAAGCACTTGACACTTTCCTGACTGTTGTATGCGTTGTAGGTGTTGATGATGGTGGGATTGCCAGGCGTTGGCAAATCAACATGGGCCGAAAAGCACTGCCGCGATAATCCTGAAAAGAAGTACAACATTATGGGTACCAACAACATCATGGAGAAGATGAAGGTAAACTTATAGGTCTTGGTACATGCTACAAATAATTATACGTGCCATTTGCTCCCTCACATCTTATGACCTTGACTTTTATATTGTGGAGTAGACCTATAGGATTTTGTGATTATTTTGAGTGCCGTAAAAAGATGTGTATTGAAGCCAGTGCATTTTTCTGGAACTGGCTGATTTGTCATTCAGCCAGAAAAGTAGATGCATGAAATGTTTAAAGTTGACTTATCTCTTGAAGTAGTCTTTAATTTAGGATACTTGTAAATGTAAAGTATATTGTCGCAATTCTAGTTTTCTTTTAAGAATCATTCATGAACACAAAACCTTTTATGCAGATCTGACAATGCAGTAGAATACTCTGCTTTTAACTGTTAATATTAATATCCTTGGTGTATTTAAGTTATATGGAAGTAATGTAAAGATGTCACGAATATGTCACCTGCTTTCGCACCTCCGATTAGCACGGTTGGCTGCGTACAGTGCAAAAGAAGCTCAACACACACATCACTGCTTTATGTGGTTCCTTTTAAAATATTCTCTCCACCCCATGTGTAGATCATGGGGCTCCGCCGGCAGCGCAACTACGCGGGCCGCTGGGACGTTCTCATCCAAGAGGCAACGCACTGCCTCAACCGCCTGCTGCAGATCGCTGCCCGCAAACGGCGTAACTACATCCTGGACCAGGTAGGCCCGCGCGCGTTCGTGCGGGCCACACACTGTCTAGCGCCTGAGATTCATGCCAAACGTCGTCAGCTATCTGCTAGTGGGCGTGGGGGTGGGTTCGCTTGGTAGCGCTTGGCAGGAGCCTCGGTGTCGATTGGATTTCCATTGAGGATGACATCTCATTGCAACGTGATAGCATTGTTCCGTGGTACTGCTGCGGGGAGGGGTAGAATGATTTTAACACAATTGCGCAACAGGGTATGTGGCATTAGGATTTTGGTTGCTGGCTAAGGATGTTCATGGTTTCTCTTTTGATGTGACAATGTTATCACCTTCACCGTGAAGTGGAGTGTATTCTTTTCCAAGTTTAAGGCCAGTAATAGAATATGCATAGCAAACATCAATCGGTTAGACATACTATTTGTGTGGACATCCTCCATTAAGACATCGTGCAATTTTCTTCACAGTCCACTGATATTGCATATTTTGTCATCACGAGGACACTTTGAGTGGTATTGCTAAATATAGCATCATCATGCAGTTTCAGCCAATGGATATCCAGTGAGCTCCTCCTAGCTGATGTTGTTGTTAAGCCTCGCAGACCCTCATACGCCTGGTTAAAGCACTGCACAAGCTGCCCAGCCTTTTGTATTCATCTTTATTGAAACTTTAAATGAAGTGTCATGTATTTTAAACACTTATATTTCTGTTAGCTAGTCTTGTCATGCATTCTTAGACGAAGTGTTCCCCTGTGTCATATACGCATATCGAATATGGCTGCGCTTATTTGAATAGAAGACAAAGTTAAACGTTTAATGACAGTTTAGAAAAAAGTGTTCTTTGCAATTTGCGAATCACTTAATTTTAGCCCTGTGGTTCACGCAATCAACTGAAGGCTAGAAACATTGCCCAATTGTGAGAGAGGGGATGTATCTGTGGCTTTAAATTGCTGGGCATTGAATGTGTACTGTGTGTTAACCGGTTTGCAGAGGGCTTGGGAACTACTGCTTTGTTTGCCCCCTTAATGTCTGTTAATGATATGGACCATGTGGCCACGTAGGATGTTTGTTTGTATGTATGTTCAACTTGTTTCGCACCAAACGTAGCCAACCATGCGAATCGGAGGATCATGTGTTGTGACAGGGTAGAGATTGCGTTTCGTAGTTGCCTTGATATTTTCACGTTACAGGTTTATATATTTTGACTTGCCTGACTGTACTTGAGGTTTGCTTCTTGTTCTGTGCTTGCAACGCAATGTTTTAATAGTGCACACGCGATGAACTGAAATGCATTGGCGTCGCCGAGTAACGCAAATGAACTTTTGACACGCTGCCATGTTGTAAATGTTTCGCGCGGGAACGTGACGCGTTGGCGCATCGCTGTAACACGCGGCACTTAGTACGTGCAGTTCCTAAATGGACTGAGAACAAGTCGAGCGACGTTAAATGCTGATGGCGTAAAGTAAATGCACTGCTGGTGAGTAAAGGAAGCCTGCTACTTGGTAACATTGAATTTAACAAAAACGCTCGTAGGTGATGGGCAGACTGTGTTGTCTTGTTAAATGTAAGTACAAGGTAAGAGCTGACTAACAGTTACGTTTTCAGTGCCAGCAAGATGGGCCATAAGGTAAGTGTGAGTCCTTAGTTGTGCTGCAAAGGGAAGGGGTGAGTATAGGAGGTAAGTCATTTTTTATACTTTATTATAACCCCGGCTCTTGAATATGTAGGATTTGCAAGTGGAACCAGGTAAGTACACTCATTATCCATCCCTGAACTTTCCTTCATTCTCTTTTAGTGTTTTATCCCTAGGTAGATGTAGTGATTGAATGCAGTGGGAATGCGCTCATGTTTCCATTTCGAACTTGAGATGGTTTAACATCCGTGGTCTTTTTTAGTACTTTTTTATGCAATTATCCTGTGTAAGGTCTCTCAATGTCCATATAATGGTTAGCCTGTGGTTGTTTTGCTTAAGATGTAGGTAATCAAATATAAATGGCATACTTTGGATTATTATTTAGTACTGAAACATGTTTTCAGCTTGGTGGACATGTCTGGTTATGTATGTAGATTATAGTGTTCCTTTCTGGGACGATGACAGAGTAATGACAGAGTCATGGTCCCAGCCAACATAGGCGATGGAAGCACTTTATCTGTAGTTAATCTGTGTGCGTTGCTCTGCTTTTCAATCTAGATTAAAATGCATAACACATGCATTGGAGGCATGTCAAACTTGATCGAATTAAAAAAATTCCTTGAACATTGCTTAAAGTAGCAGACCTTTATATTCACGTTGGCGATGAGGCCGTTAATGTTCTAAATTGTAGTTTTTATGAACATTTAAATTAGCACCTCCGATTAGCACTGTTGGTTATTTACGGTGTGAGAGAAGTGCAACATACATACATGAACGTTAATTGCGTAGATTTTTTGTTCCTTCCAGAAATGATGTAGATATAAATAGCATTACAGAGACGAAATAGGAAAGCACCTGCCAAACAACATGAACTCTACAATTTGTGGCATCTAAAAATACATAAAATCTCAGCGAAACCAATTAAACTAAAAAACTTTTATTTTACCAGGTAAGGCCCACTGCGCTATATAGCTCTTTCAGAAGCGACCTGGCTATGATAGCTCAACGAAGTGGATTATCAAGTGGAAATTTATAGCAGCCAAGTACACTAAATGCCTGTTTCTAAATGGGGAGGGAAACACGGGAGGATCCGGAGAAAAATCCACACGACCACAGGGGGAACATGCAAACTCCAAATATACAGTAGGCGTTCGGATCAGGATCAAACCCACGACCTCCTGTATACCAGATGAGGTAGTTAGCATCTCCTAGCCACCGTGATAATGATGAGAACGACACGCAAACTCCAAGTAATACAGCAGGCGTCCTGGTCGGGATCGAATCCACGACCTCCTTCATATCAGATGAGGTAGTTCACATCTCGACACTGCGGCACTAAATTGAGGGGGGTAGCGTTTATGGTCATGGTGGAAGTTCAGCATACTGAAAGGTAATAATAATTACTGACGTCTAATTACAAACATTCCACTATGTCAAGACAATTGGCAAAATATTTAGTTGGAATATTTCAAAATTTATAGCAAACATTTCTTACTTTAGTTCAGTCATTCTATTTCAGTTTAATCCGGGTCACCATGATACTCAAGAAAATTTGGCAGGCCGATTCCTAAACCTATGGATGAAATGTCCCGGACAAATGTCAATTATTAAAGCTGATAGGCAAGGGTTTAAAACCAGAAATCGCACTGATTATTATTAAACCAAAGAAAGAGTAATCCAAGAAACGGACAAAATCCCAATAAATGAGCCAATAATGACACGTTTGTTTCAGTTTTTTGTATATCGTAAAATGAATGGTGGCAGCCCTCGTAAAGCACAAGGATGACTAAGGTGTCCCAAGTGCATTCAATCACAATTCCGTACAGCAGATGAAAGTCATTTATAATTGCGAGTACACGTGATTCCCCCCCCCTGCACCTATGATCTAATTGGTTCCTCGACGATGGTCGAGACGTCGGAAGTCAAACCCTTATTTCCCTTAGGTGCAATGTTATATATTGGGGTTCTGTTCCTGGAAACCCATTACATACCGTAAAAATACCAAAAATTACCACGAAAATGAATGAAAAAAACCTAACTTTCACAAACATAAAAAAACACATTTGAAAATCTGCGTGTGCATCACATTTCAGCACCATTCGACACTGAGTCTGCGCATGACATGCACAGACTCATTGCCAATCAACTCGACGTCGTTAGCAGTCGTTAGGCAGTCATAGATACGAGTTTTGGTCGTTACTGTGAGGGTCTTACTGACTATGAGAAAGGTTGTAATATATAGGGGGTCGCAAGTCGGGGGTTACCTTGTCCATAAGCACACGCTGTATCCGGCCGCTACGCAAAGTGGTTTTCGTTTTTGAGAAATGTATTTGTCTTTGGTAGCCTTTGTGGATTTATCCAAATTCCAGCTTACTCGAGTCCAGCATCAAGAAGTTTTTTTAGACAAGTAACATTTTGGTGTCCAAAATGTTGCGTTACCCGTACTTATTTCACGTCCTACCCTACGCTGGCCATTGTTTCAAAGGCTCTTAATTTAGAAACGGCATTCAGCGGTCTTGTTGAACTGAAAGATCACTGCATATAATAATGATGATGATCACTGCATATACTTGGTTGGGTACTTTTGTCGTTCTCATTTGAACCATTTCCCATTCTGAGACGTCTGCTAGTTGCAGAGTGGGTGTCTCCATGACGTCTGAATCTCGGAACGAGCAAGTGGCTCTGCGTTAATTTTATTTAGAGAGGCATAGTAGCGCCGTTGTTTTTCAATACATTGTACTCGCCTCGGAGAACTGTCGCGACACGACCGCACTCTACGATAGCTGGCGCCAAACTGCCAGGCCCTCCCACATGGCCTTGTGGGAGGAGGGAGTTTTGGTACGGATAGTTGTTTGCGTTTTCTTCTGGTTTTGATGACGGACGCGTACGTAATCGGAACGGGTTCAAATGGCATCGTTTGTTTAAACAGGTACACAACATCAAAGTCCTGTCTACATGATTTCATGTGAATAGAATCTCATACAAGAAATTTGACAGCTCCTGCTGAACAACTTAAGCTCATCAATTCATGTTAATTCTGGCTTCTAAAAATAGTCAGAATCAGAATATTTATACTGGAGGAATCCGATGAGCTATAAAATATCGTTTTCACGGATGTCCAGTTGGAGCGGAAAAAACGAGAGTGCAAAGTACAGAAAAAGCAAACAAATCACCCAAAACATACAAATCAAACTAAACGATCCCCGTCCTACTAGGCGAAGGCCACTGAGGTATTAACTTATTTTTCAGAAGCTACCTGGCCACAAATGATAGCTTAACAAAATAGCCTTATGCGTTAACTAAAAGGTGACATGCACACACTTGGTTGGCATAGGTAATTTTATAGAAGTTGTCTCCGTATTTTAAACATGTCCTTGAGATGCTGTTAGTGTTTTTCTGCTGCTTTAAGTTAAGTAATCAATTAATTTCGGATAGAACCCCAGAAATTGTTGATGTACTGATATGTGACAGAGTCATGGTCCCAGCCAACATAGGCAATGGAAGCACTTTATCTGTAGCTATGACACCTTTGGTGATATCTCTTTATTTGGAATCGGCTGAGAGGCTGTTGAGATGCAGTATCGTTTGGAAAGGGCGTAGCAGCTGCATCTGTTGTTGAATGTACCTAATTTTGGATTACATTGTCATAATAGTATTGATATGAGGGCGGTTTCTAG
The DNA here is from genome assembly GCF_965212315.1 of Lampetra planeri. NCBI lineage: Eukaryota > Metazoa > Chordata > Hyperoartia > Petromyzontiformes > Petromyzontidae > Lampetra > Lampetra planeri. Next base: position 9,654,092 of record NC_136136.1, on the reverse strand, counting down.
GATTGACGTGTTTTCGTGAATATCGTTTGTTGGTTGTCTGAAGGGCACTTAGTCTGGAGCACTGGCTGAGTGCAGGTGGTGGGATTGATCTTAATCCTGCTGAGACCACAGTTGCACATACTACATGTGTTTGATCATGGCAAACAGCAGAGCAAGGATTTAGACATGTTCTGTGGTGTACTATGGTTTGAAAGTGTTCACATTTACTGCGTCACCTGGATATTAATAGTAGCATGGCTGAGACATTTTGAGTTGTCACTTGTTTTAATCAGATTTTGAAATACTTCACACATCTTAAGGTAAATGTCCTTTGCCTTCACATGCATTTAGTCGACTATAACCAGAGAATGAACAAACTTAGTAGGGCGCTGTGGATGCTCTTTGTAAAAATGCATTTTGGAGATCCATGTTTTTGCGTGGTACAGAATGGTTACTACACCTGTTGAGGCATTGTGTTTTTTCAAGGCAGTTTATAGCAATAATAGTATTAGAGGTGAATGGCCCCGCTTTCCTTAGCCTATGTTTTCTTAAACCTCCACACACATAGAAGACTTTAGCTCTTACAAAGAAGGGGGCAGGTGCAGGCTGAAAATGCATTGCCAGTGTAGGACTGGCTATCAGAATAGAAGACATCTATCACTAGTGCCTGTTTAGTGCTCTCCTTCCAGATCACCTTAGGCGCCTATATCTGGTTCAGATGGAAGCGCCCATCGACATCTTATCTGTGGCCAGGTGAGTGTGGGCTAGGGAGAGACAACTGCTGTGATGCGCCCGCTTTGCCGTTGATGCTGATCGTTGTAAGATGTCCAAAACCTGTCTGCGCTTATGTCGTCATTGCAGGCAGGCGGCTTCGGGCATCGCACGGCAGACCAAAACCAAACCCCAGTAACTGAATTAATGTCTCTTACATTCTTCTTTCTCGCCGTTGATAGACAAATGTTTATGGATCAGCCCAGAGGCGAAAAATGCGTCCTTTTGAAGGTTTTCAACGCAAGGCTATTGTAATTTGTCCTACGGATGAGGACTTAAAAGACCGCTCAAAAAAGCGCACTGTCGAGGAAGGCAAGGAGGTCCCAGATTCTGCTGTATTAGAGATGAAAGGTAGGTCCCTGGACAACACTGCTAAAGCAAGTTGGAAGGGAAAAAAACACAAGTGCCATCATTTTTGTTTTGTTTTTTTATCACTTGCACCAAACAGCCTCTCTCCTTAAAAAAACGCTTCCTCTTTCCCCCCACTTCTGCTACTTTTATATCTTACCCTGCAATTTGCTCTTGAATATTTATTTTGTAAAGGTAATGACTTTTTAATTCCCTTCCCCTCCTTTGTATTTATTTTAAAATTAATGCCAGTATCCCTGGCATGGCAAATTTTTTGTGTTCTGAATTGCCAACGCTGGGTGGATGCGCGTGCGATGAGCGCATTGACGCGGCGACACGCGCGCCGCCAGTGAGTTGGCGCCCGCCCATTTCGCAAGTGCTGATCTCGTTTCCCATCCCCCCTCTCTGTCTCTGTCTGTCTCACTCGCCTGCCCATCGGCCTACCCATCGGCCCACTCGCCTGTGAACCAGCCAACTTCACACTCCCGGAGGCGTCGGATTTCTTGAACGAAGTGGTCTTCGTCGAGTTGCAAAAGGAAGAAGCGGAAAAGCTGGTGGCGGTGTACCGTGAGGAGGGCCGCAAGGCTGCTCCGCCCCCACAGAAACGCTTCGACAATCGTGGTGGGCAGGGCGGCTTCCGGAACCGTGGTGGCGGTGGCAGCGGTGGCTTCAACCGCTTCGATAACCGTAACAGTGGATTCCGCAACTCCACTAGCGGCGGATTTGGAGGCCAGCGTGGTGGTGGGGGTGGCTATCGTGGAGGCAACAACGCACGTGGTGTTTCCAGTAAGTGGGGGGTTGTGGGATGCACTGCACACCGTTTGAATTGTGAAAGTTGGTGGCTTGAAGATAACGCTTATTTTGTTTGCCCCAGGTCTAGCGGCAAGTATCCTTGGTTTTTCCGCTCATGGGTACACGCAATGTGTTGCTAGTGGTTGTCGGTAATGTACATTTCGAAGGGTTTTAGCGCTATCTCTTGGTTATATGTAAGAAATAAAATACTCCGAAAAGCCTTGGTGAGTCACAAGGCTTTTTAGGAGGATCATGCATTCGAATGTTTAGCCGATTTTCAATGAGTCATGGGTTTGAATCCAGAGTAACTGGATAAAATGTATGCTTACAAGGGCACTATGCTCAAAGCATTGCACAGAGGGATTGAATAATGTATTGCTCTCCTGCTCACTCAAGGAATTTGTTTGAGTGCCCTGATCGCCCTTATTTTAACCGTTTGCCATTCCAAGTTGTCTGCAAGTTGCTTGAGAGGCATAGCGCCGATGTTTTTAAAAACATTGTACTCGCCGCGGAGAACCATCGTGACACGACCACACTGCACGATAGCTGGTGCCAAACTGCCACACTTTCCCGCCATGGCCTTGTGGGAGCCTCAGTGCCGATAGTTTATTTAAGTTTTTCTGGTGTCGTTTTGATGATGTACATCATCGGAACGTAAGCGGAAGCAGAAACTTTTTTTTAGTGTCCTGGTGTGAAGTTTGTGCATTTTTTGCAGTCCCTTTTGGAGTCGTGTAACACTGCACTGGTGATGTGGCGCAGTGCTTCGTATTCTCATCTTTTTGGTTGCACACAGTGTGCTGTTTTTGTTGTGTGTGCGTTCATGTTCATCCATTGTAATGTGTAAATATCTTCCTGTAGATTATGTCCGTGGTGGCTACAACAATCGTGGTGGTAGTGGTGTCGCTGCTGCTGCTGCTGCTGGTGGTGGTGGCTACAACAACCGTGGAGGGTACAACCGCAACCAAGCGGGCACCTACAGCCAAAGCCGCAACGCTGGTGGTTACAAAGGAAGCTATGGCCAGGTGGGCAATGACTTGTTTGCACTATTTACATTAACAAATATGTATTTGGTCATAAAGTATCTAATATGGAATTGTGTTCCACTTTAAAATAAATCTACGCTTGAGCACTTTTGGCAACTGTGCAATACATCTCTTGCAGTGGGGAATCCTGACAATGCTGAGCAAAATAGTCGATCTTTGAATGGTGAAGGAAAGTTGTTCCACACTGGCGAGGGTTGAAGGGTTTCAGCAGAAGCTATCGCAAATGCAAACAAAACAAAAAAGAGATCTATTTTTGTAGATATCATGGACTATTAGAATATTTTATTTGAAGATTTGTGAGGAAAATAAATATATATATGACATTGCAATATGACTGCCAAACATTCAAAATATAAAAACATGAACAAACATGATGCTTTGTGGGAATAGGCAACATTGAAGCCCAGTGCTTGCTGGGAAATTTTAAAACATCAATGGCTTCTACAGTGCAGGAGCTATTCTTTTCTTGGTTATGGCAATATGTTGAGGAACTAAATGCCATTGTTGGTCTGCTAACCATGGGATTGGCATGGTTGGCTGTGTACGGTGCGAAAGAGGATCAGCATACATACATACATGAGAGGGCTTCAGGAGAGATTTTGCGCAGGTTTACTATTCCTCCATTGAAGGGGGGGGGGTGTGCAGACAGTTGTTTACTTTTTGGTCTTGAGTTTTTGTGGCATGGCCACACCGCACTGCGGCTTGTCTTTTAATTGCACATTTATGAAGGAGATGTGCTCATTGGCCAGTTGATGTTCTGATGCGGTTGATTGTAAACCAGATTCTTCGAGGAATGTCAGAGACGGGAAGTGTGGTGTTTGCTTCTTGAATTGGATGTTCCACTCTTAACGCCAGTATTCTTCTAGCTCTGGGTGAGATTCTAGGACGGTGACGGCATGTTCCCAGAAGGGGGATCAGGACTTGAGTTGGCGGAAAGGAACATTGTTGAGTTCTCGGTTGATGGGTAGGTTGTCATTGGCAAGAAGACGTGTAATACCCCTGAATGCAGTTTGCATGTCTGTGGATGTTTGGAATAATGTTTGCCAGAACAGGGAGCCCCAGGGGATTGGTGTCGGTTTCAGTATTCTGGTTATGATGCACATTGCATTATTTAATGGTGCATAGAGCAGTTTTGTGTACGAGCTCCCGGAGCAGGCTGGAGCACAATTCTCTGCCGCCTAGTAGATGAGTTGAGAGGGCGTCAGTTAGCAGCACTTCAGATGAGGCTCCCCAAGCTCATTGCTGCAGGCTTCTGTTGCAGGGCGAATTTATTGCTTCGGTCTTTTCACATCTCTGTTTTATGTGAGGCTTGAAGGGGGGGGGTCTGGCTTCTGTCCATGACAACCCATAGACATCTTGAAATGAGGTCATCGTGCACAGAAGGGACACGTCAAGGGTGGCATTTGCTGCACGATTCTTCAAGTGGAAATTGCTTGTAGTTTTGGAACTATTTGGTCAGTCTCCAGAGGTGTTAATATGCCTCCAATAAAGTTAGATCAACTGTTAGAATAATAGCAGTGTATTCGAGGTTTGTCATCTGCGTATATTAACTTACGAAATAATGTACATGGCAGGTCACATCATTTTTTTAAATAGTTCCGGTGTAGTTACAGAGGCCATTCAAATATCTCTTGTGGTTGTGTTTACCAACGAGGTGTACCATGAAGGTGGAGTCCCCGAGTATCGTGTCGATTAGGTGTACAGTAGAATGGCATCTGATGATTTTGGCCAATTTCAGCAGCAGCACACCATGATGCCGAATGGTGTCACGGGCAACAGAGAGGTCAATCGTTGCTATCCCAGTTTGCAGTTGAAGCTGCAAACTAGTTTCAATTAGGGTGGTGAAGGCAACGATCTGTTATAACGCCTCTACGAAATCCAGCTTATTCTGGAGGCAGTTTGGTGTCGATAATGGGGAAATTTCCGGCAAGCAAGCAAGCCACGTTCCATCAGCTTGGAGGTGGAGGATGAGGGATTTTTAGCTCGTAGCTGGAGTGCAAGAGTTTCAGGGTGGAGCCAGTTAGACAATCTTTTCGACGTGAATCTGCATTTATTATTTACAGCAACAAGTTGATCCTGCTACACTGCTTTGGATACATGCAACTTTGGGAATTGTTTAAAACAGTGAAATTTGTTGTTTTCTTTTAAACTCTGTATGTTGACATGATTGCGCTGTCCGTAGGGCTATGGAGCCCAGAGCTATGGGGCTCAGGGCTACGGTGCCCAGAACTACGGCAGCTACGGCGCACAGAATTACGGGGGCTATGGGCAACAGACTGGCTACGGTACTAGCACGGCGCAGGCATACAGCGCCTCCGGCACAGGATATGGCTCACAGTACCAGCAGCAACAACAGCAACAGCAGCAGCAGCAGGTGAGTGGTGCCTGGTGGGCTTTCCGCCCTTGGTCATGTCAAGAAGTTCTGAAATTTAACTTATGACCAACAACTTTACCACCGCTTGCGTCCAGAATACGGAAAGGTCTGAGTGAAAATAAAAAAACAGACCACCAAATGTTTCCTTAGCAATGCATAACAGGACGTTATTTTTAAAATATTCTATCCCTTTTTTATTTTCTGCATTTTTTTCCCATCCCTGTTCAAATTTTTACAAGCCCACCCAGATGTGAGCAAATGTAATCTGTAGCCATTTTTAAGCTAGATAAAAAGGATATAAAAAATGTGGTATTGAGAAAAAAAACATTATCCTTATTTGGAACCTTTAATTTGCATATTTAATTGATTTATGCCCAACATTAATGTCACAATGGACCACAAAGAGAAAAAAGCATACCTTGATGTATTAAAGCACGCTTAGAAGTCATTGACTTACTCAAAACATCCTAATGTTGATAGGAATAGCAGATTTACAGCACACTTAATTTTTGTTTTTGAAAAATGTTCACATTCGGATATGTTATGATACCTCTGAATGTCCACTTGTGCACGTTTAATGTAGCTACTTCTACGTCTTGGACTGGAAATACATTTTATCGTCAGTGTCACGTGATTTTTTTTAAGCTGAGCAGCAAGTGTTTTTTTTTCCTTCTCTGAACTTCATCGGTTTTTTCTTTTGCGATGTGTGCAGCAGTATGCCCAGCAGTGGAACCAGTACTATCAGAACCAGAGCCAGTGGAATCAGTACTACGGCAACTACGGAAACTACAGCAATCCTGGCAGTGGTTCCAGCCAGTGAAAGGGGCCACATTGCGTGCTCGAGACCAGGCTGGGGGAAGTTGAGACTCCACTGCAACTTGCTTCTTTCTTCCCCACCTCAGATGGAGCACCAGCAGAGAAAATATCCCCCTCCTGCTGAATTGTGCGAGCCCTTTTTGTAAGCTTGCAAAACAGGTGTGGGATATTTAGCCAGGAAGGTGTTCCATTGTGTGCGTGGTTGATAAGCGAAGGTTTTAAACACTCGGCCCACAGTTTCACACACAACCTTCCCATGCCCGCTTCCCACCTCTTCATCCTACGCTTATTATGGGCCTGACTTGTCCGGAAAAATGAAAACCCAGTGTTTTAAATCTGCTATGCGTACTTAACAGTTGTCACATTTAACTTCCCAGCCTGTTCACCAATTCGTTGAAAGTTAATTAATGAATTGGCTGACACATGTTTTCATCCATGGTGTAACAGAGCTGCCACATTGCTTTTGATAATCTACGATGTATCTACACACAGCTTTTAATTTTTGGGCAGCGTTTATTTTACAGTTCCCTCCCTACCCTTTTCCCTCCCCCCAGCCCCCCTGCATTCTTAACAGTTGTGATTTTACCGTGTGCTGTGTCGAAATTATGCATAGTACCCATGTGTTGAAGCATTGTTGGGCCGTAAAAAGTAATATCCCCTCTGTCTGGTTCTCATTAGGCCCCAGCGTGCATCGATTTTTGCTTTTTTATCATTTGTACTGCTTGTGCGGTTCGTTCATTCACAAACTGTACACCGAAGATAATTGTTAGTGTTGAGAGTAATGAGCCTGCTCTTGTTGATTGGCTTGTGTATTCTGCTTCAGGTAGCTTGTGAATGCTTGTTGGACCTTCTTTGCTAGACAATTCCAATATTTTATTTTTGCACTTTTTTCATGCAAAATGTAACGTGTTGAATTGTGAAAATTCAGTCAAGCTGATGAGAAGAACCCATGTATTGTTTTTTTATGGCCTCAGGCAAAATTCAGTATGCTCTTTGCTGTAATTCTATATTAGCAGCAAGGTTCACACTGCCATTCGACAGTAGAGCAGGTGTAGGTATTTGACTTGGGATACAAGTTGTACACATTGGTTTCCTTTTTTTGCAGAAGGTTTTGTACTTTATACATCTTTATTAAACCTCCAATAAGCCCATTTTTTTTGTTGGTGTGTTTCTTGAATTTCTGTAGCTTGTGTTTGTAGCAAAGGCGAGCGAAACAATGAAGATGGATATCGCAATTACCATTGCACTGATAGAAAAAAATTGCTCACAGCAGGTTTACACTTTTTGGGCAGCCGACACAGCTTGCACACATCATGTAGATACCAAAGCAATTCCACCAACAGTTGCTGGTCGTGGGCGCACGGTGGAACTGTGTGTCTGTTGAACCGTTGAATTGAACCACCCCTGCTGTGCCTATGAAATGCATTTTATAGGGGTCTCCGTGTGGAATTATCGTAGGAACAAAGAATATCCATGTATTGATGACAACCATGTAATAAACAATTTCTGAGAATATTTGAAGAATCCAATGCATTGGTTCGGTCGATTACTCGGGATGTGTGGAGCCAAAAGCTCCGTTCCTCATGATAGCTTGAGGTGATCCTTGAGTCAATAACTGGTCTACAAATTTTTAGATGTCTGCTTCAGAGATGAAATGTGCTGTTTATTATGGATTTTGATGTGCTGAATTCAATTATGACAAAACAACTGATTGGCTACTGTTCCTAAGGTATTAAGGTTTTCTCATAAATTGTAAACTTAGGTCTTTTTATGTGTTTATGGTTGCTTTACATGATAACATATCACCTATCCTGTTCATGTAACACTTAAAAAAATCAGCAAAAGTGTTGTATAAATCAAATGTATTATGAAACAAAAGGCAAACAAATTATGTAAATATAAGTACATAGTTTAGTCCTTAGTGTCTACTCGGCGCTTCTTGGCTTGTCTCTTGTATTCATTAAATGGAGCATCTCTTGTCACTGTCCAGCAATTGTCTGCAAGCATTGATGGGCTCCATTCGCCCTGAGAGCGTTTTTCCATTGTTGCAGTGTCCTGGTGAAGTCGCTCGCCATGCTCGTTGCTCGCTGCTCCGCAGTTCAGTGGGAAAAAAATCTTAGAGTGCAAAAAATGTATCTTTAGTGACATGTTACAACCAAGGCTTTTGTATGCCTTGGTTTTCCACCAACTCCCTGTAGTCGTCTGCCTTGTTTCCGAAATAATGTTGCTACTAACTGGAAGGCATTCCGTGCCATCTGTTCCTTGCCACGCAGTTCACTCAAATGCATCATCTTGAAGTTCACGAATCTGAGGACCAACGAAGACACCTTCCTTTATCTTAGCTTCACTTAACCTTGGAAATTTTCCACGGAGATACTTCAAAGCTGCTTGTATTTTGTCCATGGCTTTGACAAAGTTCATCAGACCCAGCTTGATGTGTAAGGGTGGTAACAAGATGTTCTTTGATTCAACAAGTGGTGGATGTGGAACACTTTTTGTCCCAGGCTCCAATGATTGTTGGAGTGGCCAATCTATCTTGATGTCGTGGGAATCTCTCGCACGACTATCCCATTCGCAGAGAAAACAGCAGCACTTTGTGTATCCAGTCTGCAGACCAAGCAAGAGAGCAACAACCTTCAAATCGCCACAAAGCTGCCCTGATGTTGGTCAGTTTATGCACCTCAAAAGTTGTTTCATGTCATAGGTTTCCTTCATATGGACTGCATGACCAACTGGAATTGATGGCAAAACATTGCCATTATGCAGCAAAACAGCTTTAAGACTCTTCGATGAATCTATGAACAGTCTACTCATCTGGATCATGAACAATGTTGAGGGCTGCCATCACACCATCGATGTTGCAGGCTACAAGATCACCTTCCATGAAGAATGGGACAAGATCCCTTTGACAGTCGCGAACCATGGAAACCCTAACATCAGCTGCCATGAGATTCCACTGCTGCGGTCTGGAGCCCAACAGCTCTGCTTTACTGTTGGCTAGTTCGAAATCCCTGACGAGGGCTTTCAGTTCACCCTGTGTTATGCGATATGGTTCAGAGGGGGAGGATGGGAGAAAATCTGGGTCATGTGACCTTGATGGTTCCGGAGCAGAAGTTTCATCCTCTTTCTCTTCCTCGTCTGATGCAAGTGAGTGGTTCTGGTGCATCAGGAACCGGCAGTTCTCCGTGGGGTACTGGGTGTGTAGCTGATGGAATGTTTGAATAATGCACGGTCCACTTTTTCTTCTTTGATACTTTTCCCAACTGGAGGCGCCATGCATAAATAACAATTGCTGATATGACCTGTTGGCTCTTTCAAAATCATTGGCACTGCAAAAGGCATAGATTTCCTTTTCCTGTTCAACCACTGGAAAAGATTTGTTGCACAAGTGTTGCAGCAATTGTGGGTGTCCACATCTTGTCCTGATCTCCAATTTTTCAGCCAAAATAAAGGTGATAGGATTTCTTAACCATAGTGGTTATGCTGCACTTTTGTGATGCAAAAGTCACTTCACAAACAGCAGAAGTTATCTGCTTTGTACACACATGTCCGAGGCATCTCTGCTCACTTTGGCTAAACAAAAAGGTGTCCCTTTGCAAAATCAAACACTGACAAAAAAGAGCATGATACTGTCTGATTTCTAGAGTTGATATAGGGCAATTTGTTCAGCAGAGGGATGTAAGCCGAGTTATGATTACATCATCCATGACTTCATATAATGTATGATACACTACCAGGTTCAGATTGCATCATTCATTGTTTTGCTCAAAAAGCAAGTACTGTCCAAACCCAGTCATAGATCAAGTCAAGATGTATTTTAGTAATTTCTGGTTTAAATTGAGTTCCCTTCCCTTTGTCATGACATCACGGACACCACAATGGTGTGGGTGTAGTACCGGCCCTAGAGGGGCCCGGTGAGTGCTGATGGATAGCGCTCGATGGCACCACGCTTGGCGTGCAGTGCCAGCTCTACAGGACAGGGTGTGGGTGTGCCGGCCGTAGGAAAGGGGTTACAAAAGGCCATGGCACTCTGGTTGACCCGAGATGATACGTGGCCAGTTAGGTCTACAAAGGGGCCCAAGTGGGGGCTAGGGGTGGTCACGTGGTTAGCATCCAGATGCTTCCCGAGGATTCTGGAAGGTGTTCGTGGCCAAGGGCGGAGCCGGCCACGCCGCAGAGGATATAAGCCGGGTCCCCAGAGGGACCGGCGTTGTTCATCCTGAAGAAACCTTCGTCTACGTTCCACATTCTACCGAGTCTCCAACACGTGGACCTGGACCCCAGTTGTGGTCCCGGTCCGTAGTAGCTAGTGACGTTGTAACTAGTGTAGTTAGCCTGGTGGTCACCACCAAAGGTTGTTATTGTATTAAGGGGAAGTTACCCCGTGTGTTGGAGGTAAATACATGTGTTGCCTCCAAGTATATGTCTGTGACTCAGTTGAACTCACTACACCTTTATAACTCACTTATCCTCCGCCATTTCCAAGTCAAGGGTTGTATATACTGACCCAGTAGCATATCTTGAAAACTAGAGCCAATCAATTTTAAGCATAATTTTCATTCTCAGTGACCCAGAATTTGTTAAGTTGGACTACATTTATATCGGAAGCATTTTGGCTGTAGACCAGTGTAATCATGGAGATAAAATAAAATAAATTGTATGTTTTAAGCATGTATTCAAATTACATTTTATATAAAAAGGAAACCGTTGCAGTCAGTTAATGAAACCCGTTATTTGGTCTTATGTATGGGAGGAAAGTGGGGTGCTCTGAACACTCACGAAAGTTTTAAGTCAAAATTTTATTTTGTGTCTAGTTTTAAATGTCCTTAAGTCTACCGCGCTGCTGGTAATCAAGTCATGAATACATCGTTAACCCCATAACCATCAACACTCGGTTGAGGGAGTTGGTTGGAGTGTTAAGCTGCAGGTGCATTTGCTTCACAACCTCTTCGCCATGAAGTGGCGGTGGATGATTTAAGGATGTGCAGGTTCATTTTAATCACGGATAAGAGGATTTTTTTTTATTGTATTCGTTTTTAAAGGTATGCTCGCTCCATGTATTAACTTAAAATGCTGTAGCAGCATTCTTTATTATTTCAACGTGCATCTTTCCATGTATTTTTCATCAATGTGATGCTGTTTGTGAGTGTCCCATGTTTCTCATTTATGACTTGTACCAGTTAATGTGCACTTATTGGAAACGTTGCTTTTCAGGCACATTGGTCCATTGCTTTTCATTCCGAAATGGAATTTTCCAAATGCACTCCCCATCCAATGGACTCCTGCTCCACCCTCAATGATAGCCCAAGATATAAACACTCGTGTTTTGCAGACGAGTGCCCTTGAGTTGAACATGGTAAGGCCGTAATTATAATATATATTGGGGTGGACACATCCCCCCCTATATTCAAATATGCTCAAAATGTCCCCCCCCCCAATATATTGCTATAAAATAGATTTCTGTTTCTATGATTGTGGTTATGGTTGCACTTTATAAATCCCTAATCTCTGCCATTACATACAATGAAACAAGAGAAGGTAAAAAGAAAAAACAGAGCAATGTAATACAATTGTGATGCCGCCGCCACGAAGCCGTTCAGCAGGCACCCCATCCCCGACCTCGCCACCACCAAGCGACGGAGCCAACCCCTCGTCCCCCTCACCTCACCTCACATGAACACACCCGCACGCATCCCCCCCCCCCCCCATAGAGCTGGAAGGGGGAGGACACCTGATCGACCGGTTTTTATCCGAGAAACCCTTAGGGAATTGGATGACCTCCCCCGACGCTACGTTGCACCGCGGCGCTGCGACCGGTCTTAAGATGGTATGGCCGCGGCGAAGGGCATTCGGCCACCGCGGTTGAAGCGCATCCCCCACACCCCCCCGCCCCCCACGCGTCGACGAGGCAAGCAGAGGAAGGATGGGACAGCATGAGTAGCAGGACCGCAGGGGCTCTTGCGCATAGTCACGGAAGGTTGGGATGGTTGCGCTTGAGCGCGCAGGCACAATTGTTGGGGAGGGTAAATGATTGAGCTGAAGGTATGAATAGATCGGGAGAGGGGAGGCGCGCGGGGAGCCGTGCACAGATTCCCACGGCGGGCCTTTGTGATGGACACCGCCGCATGAACTGCAATAATGGGGGCCTGCGTGAGAAAGGGATTAATTAGAATTAACGCCGCACTTGCGTAACGCCGCACTTGCGGCACATCCGATTAGCATATCAAAGGCACCCGGTACGTGGGAAGGGGGGAGGGGCCTGAGTCCGGGAATTAGGATAAAAGGGAGCGTAGCAAGGTAGGGAGATCTCTCTCCACTTCGCTTCAAGAGGCCCGCGTTCAAGTCAGCCCCCAGCTCTGCCCTCCGGACGTCCGCGTGACGTGTCCAGACGAGCATCGAGGAAAAGCCACAGGACGCCGAATACTTCGAACCGTGAGTAGGAAGGTGAAGTAGGATCATAGCCGATAAATATAGAATAGATTCAGGGGTGGTAGAATAGGCCGGCCTCGTCGACTCATACTGATCTAGCATCAATTCGCAGGTAGCAAATAATAAATCATTAATAGCTGATCGCGGCCTGTGATCTCGTTGAGAGGTGTGAACGTGTGTGGTACTGTGTACACAGTGGTTCGCCGCGTGAGTGAGCGCTGCGCGGAGCTGCGCGTGTGGGTGCGCGTGTGTTCACTACGTGTATGATACAGGTGCGCGATCACAACGTGAGTGCTCAGTGGCGAGTGAGCGCTCGGGGAGCTGTGTGCGTGAGTGCGCGTACGTTCGCTACGTGTCGGATACGGGTGCGCATTGGTCACGCGGTTATTCGACGTGGAGGCGAGTGCCGCACCGGGCTGTAGACGGGCACACGCTCGCAGCGAGCGAGAGCTGTACGTAACGGTGTGAAGAGGGGGAGTATGGCGTTTGAGTGATGATGTCGTGCGCACGTATGCTCGCAGCGTGGGAGCGCTGCGCGAAGCTGTAACAGTAGGGGCGTCGCGCGTCGCGTTCGAATGCCGGCTAAACCTTAGCGGGGAATAGGGCGGTGCGACAACGCAACCGGAATAGGGGATGCGTGAGGGAGAGACCCCGGGGGCCAACGGCCCCCACACAATACACTATTAGACATTGTAAAAAAAAAAATCCATCCCCTGGAAGATTTGGTCCTCCCCAATGTTGACTCCATGGCTACGGCCTTGGAGCATGGTAAGGGAGCATACCAAAGTGTCACCTTTGGCATCCAGATCAGAAAGTGAGATGTTAACGACATCGCCTTGTATACAGGAGGTTGTGGGTTTGATCCTGATGCTTGTATCTTTGGAGTTTGCATGTTCTCCCCGTGGTCGCGTGGATTTTTCCCCGGGTCCTCCGGTTTTTCTTCACTTTTAGAATAAAAAAGGCGCGTTAAAAATATTTGGCTGCTGTAAATTCCACGTGATGAGCAACTTCGTTGAGCTATCATTTGTGGCCAGGTCGCTTCTGGACAAGAGCCACACAGCATAAGCTCAGTGGGCCTTACCAGGTAAAATAAAGGAACGTTGGGTTGCTCGGTCAATGGCCAGGGTCAACGGCGGCGTGGTGTATGCTGCAAATATGCCCGACTGTGAGGGCGGGCACAAGCCGGCGTGAGTAGGTTAAACGTTGAGTTTTATAAGGGCACCACGGGGTGACCAGCCCCTCCCCACCCAGCCCCACCCCTCCCACCCAACCCCACCCCTCCCACCGCCCACCCAGCCCCAGGCCTCCCACCGCCCACCCAGCCCCTCCCCACCCAGCCCCACCCCTCCCATCGCCCACCCCACCCTCCCCACCCTGCACGACGGACGGACACAATAATCCCCTGTGTGCTGCGCTACGAACCCGCCGAGCCGAGTTCGAGTCCCGCTCACGGGCCAACACCGTCAGTGACGATTGTCTGAACCGGTGCCGGGCCTCCTCTAGGTCGACTCAACCTCAAATGAGTAGTACCCGGTGCTCGCTCACAGCACTTGCCCCTGCAGTCTGCGAAGGCTACACGGGGGATCTTTGTCTTTGGTGTTGCCGGGTACGTAGACACGTGCCGGAGCTCAGTCCCGGCCAGATGTCCTATTTTCACGATCATTTAGAAGGGAAAAATACTGTAACGACGGCCGCGTTACGACTGTGTAACGATCTGTTAATGTTCGACGTTTTAACCGCGAATGGTGACACCACTAAGAGGAACAAAACACATAGACAACACGCCGTTGTAAATCGTAGTCTGGATAAGCGGCTCGTCGACAGTGCGGCACCCCGATTGGCTCAGACGTCCACGTGATGACCGCGGCTCGCGTTTCGATTGGCCAGAGATTCACGTTCGACGAATCGTGAGGCGGTAAACGAGCGCGCTCGCCTATCCGTTGTGCGGAATGTAACGGCGCGTGGACGCGCGTTTTTATCGGCCTTTAGTGAATGAAGGTAAACAAAAAGTCGCTTTAATCAATTAAAATGTATAAAAATAAGCTTTAAATGCGTGACTACATTAGATGACCTGTCTATGTAACAAAGTGGCGCGTCTCTAGTCGTTACAGAAACGCAGGATGGCAGTGGATTGTGTAAAGTATTGCAATGTTGGTTTGTCTGGGCATGTTGCGTGTTCTGTAGTGGATTCACTGCCGCTCTGTACCGCACATCCAGATTGGTTGATCCACTGCTGGATGAAGGCCTTCCCCCTAACCTACGCGGACCGTGTAGGATAAGTGACCATACTTCACCACGCTGGTCAGTGCGCGTCTGTGCAAGCGAGTGACATAGAAGTGCAGTACAACAATTGGAGTTACTGCCCTGCCCTCTGCTGCCATACAGCAACCTGTTTGTGCATTGATGTCGCCCATCTGGTTACTGTAACAATCGTACATGACAACCCCGGCATGATATATTGCCAAATATAAGGAGGGTACAAACAGGCACAGTCCGCGGTTGACACAGCCCATCATCCTGACGGGGTCGATAAGTCAACTGTCGAAAATAGCAATTCCCTGGCAGTGTGGAATTTGCAGAACTGGAATCGGGGCCACATACAAAGACTGATATAACTTTGGACAGACACCTTGACTTGACTCAACCCATTATGCGGCTCCCCTAGGTCGACTCAGCCTCAAATGAGTACCTGTCGCGGTGTCGTAAACATCGCCACTGGGGAGACAAAGGCGGCCGGGCGTGGTGCTGGCCACCCAATCCATCGTGTGCCGTGCCGGCCTTCATAAGTGCTCGCTAACAGCACTTGCCCCAACAATTTGTTGAGGCTATATGGGGATATTTTTTGTCCATCATCTTGCTGATGTCTGGTACTAGTGGGGTCAAGATCAGACTCTGTGGAGGAGGCTCGTGAAGGACGCTGCTGGTGCTGCTACCGGGCAGTTTGGAGGAAGTCGCCCTCCAGCAACAGACGAGGACAGAGGAGCGACGGACGGCTTAAAAACGCAGAAAGTTGGCACAGTGGGGAGGCAAAGTTGGTGTATCTGAAAGACATCTCGGTCAACCCGTGGCACCACCTGGGTCTGTTCCGTGACCTCTTGCCAGCGGGCCTTTTAACGCTTCACGTGGCCTCAAAGTGCAGCTAGCATGGCACAGACGTCACCGCCGCTTATTGCCCTCTGACATTTTGGCCCATTGTCACCACCTCGTGGGCCGAGACAACCACAGACACTGCCTTTATCCTCATTTTTTGCGTTATGCCCCATATATATTTAATGGAAATGTGCTTGTGCGTGATACAAATGTTAAAATTTTTGTACAATTTTAAATGTGCATAAAATATAAAATCGTTCATACAGGGTGATCCGTTTATAGATACCTGGTGATTTCTATTGACTTTAGCTTTTGAATGGTATAAGCAAATCATATTGGCTACGTTGGAGTAAGTCTATCTGGAGAGTTCATATATATCAAGTGTATTGATACTGTGGGAGATATGCGGAAACTTTGAAATACAATGTTTGCTCTATATTGTACTATCGCTCCTCTCAATTTGTTTTAGTGGAGTATGTATTTTTAGTGGCGTATGAGTATGCATCTTTAAATTGATCAGGAATCATAAGCAATTTCAGTAACGCACTGCATATATTGTTGTTTGGTGCTTACAGCGGAGAGTTGACCTCAAAATAATTTCAAATTCTGGATTGTTTCAGCCTGTTATTCCACCAGGGAAGTTAAGATGATGAAATTAGTATTGTTTGGACTTCATTTGTGATAGTCTCTATGAATAAACTGAGGTGAGCACCACTCAATGACCGTTTGAGCAGAGATCTTTTGATTTTTGTCTTAAACCTGTGCTTTACTGTCATTCCAAACAGCACAATGTTGGAGGAAGACAAGCCCCCAGACCAACAGGACCCTCACAGAAGCATGGATAACCTGACCTCCCATCATATGCAGCAATCTGAAGACACACAGAGCAGCAGCAGCAGAGACACCCCTCTGAGCCCCCATCAGCATTTATCAGAGACGTCCTCTGACACACAACCTCAGGACCAGTCAGAAGCCTCCCCAGACCACACAAGCGCACGGTTAGATACCCCGCTCACAGACGCCAAGGACGATGGTCCCTCGGTCTCTGACTCCGCTGGCCAGCCCGTATCCAAAAGCGATCCACCGCCGCTCGTTGTCGGTGTTCCGCGCGACTCTCTGGAGGCCCTAGACATTCTGGGCGTGGACGTGACACGCATGCTGCAGCGGGTGGCGGCGAGCGGAGCACCGGTCAAGAGCCAGCAGCGTGGGGATCCGGACCTCTCGGCAGAGGACAAGGTGACGCTCCTGCGCGAGCTGTGGGCCGATCAGCCCGCGCGCTTCCTTGAGCGCTACCACGAGGCGCTGAGCGTGCGCGACCTCAGCTGCTTCGAGCATGTGACGGAGGAAGATGCCTACCTGGTGAACTTCTACCTGGAGGCCGTTCGCAAGAGGACTGAGCAGAGGGCCGGCACTGCTATTAGGAATAAGCGGTAACCGTTGATTCGTTCCCTCATTTATTCACTTGGCCGTGCTGTGTTCTTTTCATTGTTGGTATTAATGGAACCTGGATTTGAACCAAGGTTTTCAGTCATGCCAGTTCAATTACTCTGGTAGTATCCCACAGCCATAAACCACATTGTGAGCATTAAAAGAAGTGTGATGTCCCCCGTGCCTGCACTGAAAGATGTTTCATCTCGACACTTTCTAAATTCAAATTATAGTGTGTATTTGAAAATGGTGAGTGACAGACAGACAAGTTGTAGTTAGATGGGCTGACAGAGAAGGCTGCCAAAGTTTAGCAGTCAGGATTATGGAAAAAGAGACAGTGCTTGTGAAACAAGCAGGTCGGCAAGGACACAAAATTCAAGCTGCGCTGACCATCACATGGACATTTTGTTAACATCAATTATTAAAATGTGTCTCTAAAAGTGAACAGGCTTATTAGAAGGATAGAAGGTAGGTTACACCAATCCACATTTACAAATGTGGTGAAGTATAGTCCCCCCCACCCATGCTGAACATATTGCCTGAAGAGATGATGGGTGATTGTCAAGAATAATAATGGAGTGGCAGCCAAAGAATGGAACGCACACTCCATCCAAGAGATGGAGTGATGAATGAGTTAATGTGTAGTTGCTAGGTGGATTATTACATTGGTGGATTATGAGAGGTAGTGGTGGCCCGGTTAAGTATACTTGCTGTATTCATTGGGTAATCTGGACAATAGGTAGTAGCAGCATCCGCACCATTCAGCAATTCTCATATACTTTGCCGCTGGCTGTGGGTTTGGCTTTCCCATCAGCCGGCATTCACATTGGCACAGCATGGTAGTTGCCGCTCTATGGCAGGATCATTATAACTCCTGTGGAGTATACCATTCTGTGTCCTGTTGTTTTGTTGTTGTCTATTTATGTCTTTGAATACGGTCGGCGTTATTTTCCAAATCTGGAATCTTTTCTGTTTTTAATGCTTTTCTACTTTTTTTTATTGGGAATACTCTATTACAATAATTCAACTTGTCAACCGTTTACGTATCATTATTTTAGTACCTTTGGTTGTGGATGAAATCGTCGTGTGAGGAAAGAAAACCGAGATTCTTAAAGAGGTTTGGAGAAAAACAGTTTGAATATGGAATGCATCTAAATGCAACCACATCTCAGTATGCTGCACAGAAGTAGGGGCACACATAACGTGTAAAAATGTGACTGAAAGGACAAAAATGAGGATAGGAAAATGTGTGACAGTGAAGATAAAGAGGGTAACAGCTATATAAAATATCACATTGCATTACACCAGTGCTGTAAAGGAAGATATTTGAATTGAGGAGGCAGTCAGTCCCAGACAACCTTTTACAACCAGTGGTAGAGCACAAGCAGCTGAGTTTGTGAATCGCTGCCAATGAGCGTGTTTGGCTGGATTTTTAAAGTCACCGGCAACATCCACGCTCACTGTGACCCTCAACCCACGGGGAGGTGACGTGCAGCTCCAAGTGGTTTTAGGAAACCACCGGAGCTATGCACTTTTGAATATAGATTAACAACTCATTTATTTATAACTGCTTGTTGATGTGTTTAGTTTGTAGTCCTTCCCCCGTACCTCCGATTAGCACGGTTGGCTACGTACGGTGCAAAGAAGTTCAACATACATACATACAGACGTACGTTACGGTGAGCAGGTGTCGCCAGCTTTCGCTAATTGCGTCATCCCCACGCCGCACCCTGCAGGTTCGCGGCACTGCGTGAGCTCGTGAACGCGGGTGAGTACTTCAGCGAGGAGTGCATGCGCGCGCGCGACCCCCTGCTCTACGAGCAGTGCATTGGCCGCTTCCTGTCTGAGGAGGAAGTGCTGGCACGCCGCAGCATCGCGACCGGCACCCCGGAGTCTCTTGCCGACGTCCTCATCGACGTCCACCAGGAAGTGGAACTCCGGCGCAGGTGAGGGGTGGTGGTGGTGGCGGCAGCACCTGATTGTCACCGGTGTACGCAATGGAGGGTGATGATTTCATATTAACCCTTTCCCGTTCCAAGACGACTTGCAAGTTGCAGGGTGGGTCCTGTTCACCTCAATCTCAGAACGCGCAAGCGGATTTAGTATAGCGCCGTTGTTTTTAAAGACATTGTACTCACCGCAGAAAACCGTAGCGACATGATAGCCCTCTGATAGCTGGTGCCAAACTGTGCCACACGCCCTCCCATGTAGCCTTGTGGGAGCCTCGGTACCGACAAAGTTATTTTATTTTAGTTTTTCTTCCGATTCCATCCCGATAATGTACACGTACATCATCGAACACGTACTTAATCAGAACGGGAAAGGGTTAAACACAATTGTTGCGCACAGGCCCAAAGGACCAAAACGTCAAACTGCCACCGACAGCACTGTCAAGCATGTAATAGATAAGCGTTGACACAATTAATTGAGAAAGGTAATATGAGCTTGGGAAAGGAGATGATGGGAGGGAATTCCAGTGTTGAGAAATGCGAGGGAAGAACCAAGCACAAAGAAATTGTTGTGACCTGCAGTGTGGTGGTTGAGCAGTTTGGAGGGGACATAACAGTTTTGTGTTTCAAGTCCTCAACATGGCTGGAGGAATCAATGAGTGAGTTCAGGTAGGTAGGTTAGTGGGTATGCAGCCGGTAAAGTCGAGTTGATGTGTAAGTGGATTTTTAGGTAAGTTTATAAGTAGCTGGGTAGTTAATAGGGTGGATTGGTAGGTGAGTGGGTAAGCAGTTGGGTGTGTGGGTAGATTGATTGTTGGGTGGCTATGTAGGTGATTTGTCTGGTAGATAGGTGGGTAGTTTTATAGGTGAGTGGGTAAATTGCCAGGTAGATGATTAGGTACCTAGGTGGGTGCTTTGATGGTGTCTACCAGCCGAGTCACCCTTGCAATAGAGTTTTTTTTACTGAATGGGCTTTACTCGTGAAATCAACTTATGATTCTGGTTAGTGGGAGGATAGATGATTGAGTACATTAGTATCTGGATTGATGAGTAAGTGGGGGTTGTGTTTCTATGTAGCTGAATTGGTGTTGTGCATAAGTACATAATTAGGTTAGTGAGTCGATGGGTGAGTGGGTGTTTTACTTTAGAGGCCACATTGCAGGTGGATGCGTGGACAACTTAGTACTTGACTGCCTAATTTTTGTAAGTAGATTGGTATATTGTGAAGATTCAGGGTGAGTAATTGTTCATCAGGTAACTAAGTAAATGGGATGGTAAACAGCTGGGCAAATTGATAAGTTGGTCGTTTGTTTTGTAAGTAGATATGTTGGCAAATAATCAGAATGGTCGGTTGGTGAGTGAGTTTATAGGTAGATAGGTAACTACCTGGGTGGGTGATACTCTGACCTTGGTGTGTCCCTACTCGGCGCTCCACAGACTTCAGCAGCAGCAAGATGCGGAGGATGACATGGAGGAGGAGGAAGAGGATAGTGACGATGAAAACGACATGGACCAGAGAGAAGCCAGGCCGAATCAAGGTATGTTCAATCATTAGCATCACTGCGCTCATTCCAAAAGCTCCTTTTATGAGATTGAGCCGCCAACCAGAGGGCAATGAGGTGCCTACACAGGCTATCCGTATCATCAAACACATGCAGCACATACTATCAATCATTTTCCCAGAAAATAATAATTAATAAAAAAACACATTATGGCTGTACTATAACAATAAAAAAATGATTTATGATGATACAGGGCTGATCGAATCTATTCTCAGGTCAGCTTTTCTCACAGGCCTACAACCAAGTCGCCCTAAATGCACCCAGCCTCGTCAGATCTTGTAAACAAAGCAGGGTTGAGCCAGGATAGCACTTAGATGGGAAATTGCCAAGCAATACCAGGTTTTGTGAGGCAGTGATAAGTAGGAAACTGATACTATTTGGACATATATGCAGGACTAGCTTTACTACCCGGCTTCGCCCGGGACTTGGATTCGCCACCCCCGACCGCCTTTGTCTCCCCAATGGCGATGTTCACACACCACACCAGTTACTCGTTTGAGGTTGAGTCGACCTAGGGGAGGCCAAGGACCGGTTCAAATAATCGTTACCGGTGGTGGCCGCGAGCGGGAATCGAACTCGGGTCGCCGGGTTCGTAGCGCAGCGCGCTAACCACTACACTACTCCTCCCCCCCCACACACACATGCGCGTGCGTCCATAGGTACACATACACGCGCTTGCTGCAGACACACAACTTTCAGGGTGCGTACAGCAGTAAACGAATTAAATAATAAAGCAATGCTGCGCGAAGAAAGCGTTAGACCTGCAACACATTTGTATGGCACTTTACTCGTGGAGCATTGGGGGGATACGTGACATGAGCAGGCACACTGCGTGACGCTTCCGCATGCGCGGGTGATGTCACAGCTCACTTGCCGTGCAAAATATATCCCCCCCCAAAAGAAAAAAGTCTATTTTTATTATTTTTGCATGATGTACAGTCTGGAAAGTACCCACATGGCAAATTTAAGTTTGTTGCATGTCGGGAAGTACGCTAAACATTTTGAACTGACACACATATTCACAAATTTCCCCTTTATATATTCTTATATTTAAAGCTTTCGTGACTGCAGGGATTCATCTTCTTGGTTCTTTCGGTAAAGTCACGTAGAAGGGAAATAATAAAACAATAAAAATAAAACATAATAAAATAAAAACATTCTCACGACGTTTCGGCCACAACAAAGAGGACGGCTGCTTGTGTTGTGGCCGAAACGTCGTGAGAATTTTATTTTATTTTATTATTTCCCTTTTACGTGACTTTACCGAAAGAACCAAGAAAGATCCCCTTTTATATATATATGGAGATGAACAACAGCAGGAAAATTAAAACTGTGTTGTTCGGAAAAATGGAAGGATCCAGAGAGAGTGGTAGACTTAACAGAGAATGGCTTGAAGACGACATCAGAGATTGGTGCCAGAAAGATGTGGCACTACTTGAGCATATTGGCACGAGACGGAGGGGAGTGGAAACAAACGACGAAATGTGCATTGCACACCTACGGGCTATCTGGCCATGGATCGTGACGACGATGATGATGGCCAGCTTTTTGTCAGCTTGGGCTGTAAGATGTCCAGGAGATGGCAGTGCAGCAGTGCGTTGTTAAATCTGCTTTCAGCGTGAGTGTTAACCCCTCACGTGCCTTGGTTTTCTCTGCGTGCTCCGGTTTCCTATCACAGTGATGGAATTAGCCAAACATCCCAATGCACACAACACTCTTGAAATGGAATGTTAAGATTCATCGAGGCTGTCCCGGATTAATAAATAAATCAATGATTAGACATTTCCAGCAAAAATAAATGACAAATCAGTGAAGGAAATGCATTCGCTTTAGTTTTCTTCTTCTAATCTATACGTATAAATCACAAAACATAAAATATTAAAACATACACGAGTGAATCATATTCGCGAAAGACATATGTAGTTTGATATTAATGGGATACACATTGTTCATGTCGTGTTAAGCTTTGATAATCATTTCCCGTGTTGACATGTCCCCTCTGCCCGTGGTCATGCAATATCACACAAACATTACACATTAAACCTTTCAGACATTCTCCAAGAGAGGCCCTTCACTCTGCTACATCATTCCAAAAACCCTCCGGCATTCGTGCCAATTGATGCAATTTGCCTGCATGTGTTTTGACTGTAATGAATAGTAATAAAGATAGGTACATTATTTATGTGATAAATAATGACTTCCAATAATAGTTACGAGTATGGTTGTGAATTTAAAAATTTCATGCAAAATTATTATGAAAAAAATCAGTCGATCAGTTTGTTTCACAAATGGAAATATCTAACAATAAAGAATAAAAGTCTTACTCAGTGTACGTGTGTTTCTGTGTCTGTTGGGACATACTCTGCGATGATGGCCACGATGGTGGTGAGATGTTAACTATCTCGCGTGGTATACAGGAGGTCGTGTGTTCGATCCTGACCCTGACACCTGCTGTATATTTGGAGTTTGCGTGTTATCCCCGTGATCGCATGTTTTTCTTCAGGTCCTCCGGTTTTTCCCTCCACATTTAGAATCAACATGCGTTTAGAGTATTTGGCTGCTATAAGTTTCCACGTGATTAGTCACTTCGTTGAGCTATGATTTGTGATAGCCATGTCGCTTCTAAAAATGACCTGTATATCTCAGTGGGCCTTACCTGGTATTCTAATGAGTCCCACCCCTGGTACCCTATGATGACTTTTCACTGACCAGTCACACACGAACGGACCATGTCGTTCATACTTGCCAATCGGTTCAGTCGTCACTGGATTACAATTACGATTCTACTGTGTACGAAATTGGTAATTTATTGATTTAAAAAGAGATAAAAAAATGTATAATCGATTCACGACCTGAGTGACGCTTGAGTGACTGTAAACCCCCCCATCCCCCCACCCTTTGCCATGTGCATGTGTAGGGTTGCCGCACTGGGGCTCGTGTGGACGGTCCCCCAGTAGGGAGGAGGGCTCCGTGTCGTTGGAGGAGCGAGCCCTGCTCAAGGAGGAGTTTGTGAGCCGCATGTACCGCCGCTTCCTAGACGGGCATGACCAAGACTTTGATTACAGGTAACCCACCTGTGAGCTGTCACAACTACATTCACGCAGGGAATTAGAGACGGTGGTCGTTTGCACGGATAGATTCACCACTGCCGTAAGGACAGAGTTGTATCCATTGGTGGACAGTATCAACCTTAAGTCATATGGCAAGATGTTAACTACCTTGCCTGGTATGGAGGATGGCGTGGGTTCAGTCCTGACCCTGACGCCGGCTGTATATTTGGAGTTTGCGTCTCTCTGATCAGCATCACGATGGCTAGGAGATGTTAACTACCTCGCCTGGTATACAGGAAGTCGTGGCTTCAATCCCGACCCTGACGCCGGCTGTATATTTGGAGTTTGCGTGTTCTCCCCGTGGTCGCGTAGATTTTTCTCCGGGTCTTTCGGTTTTTCCCTCCACATTTAGAATCAACATCACGCGTTTAGAGTATTTGGCTGCTATAAACTTCACGTGATAAGCCACTTCGTTGAGCTATCATTTGTGGCCAGGTCGCTCCTGAAAAAGAGCTACATAGCTCAGTGGGTCTTACCTGGACAAATAAAAAAAAATGTCATCGTTTTTTTATATATATTCCTTACTTATCACCAAAGCCTCAAGAGTCTCAAGATTCACTGAGCCTCTTTATTAGGAGGTGAGTGGTTTAATCGGCACATCATCCTTACAGGCTCAATAAAGTGAGTATTGCTTAGTAAAGAAATCAACAGTAGTCATACTTTGGTGACACTGGTCCCTGCCATGGGAATATGGAAAATCTACTTCTGTTCAGGGCTTCCACCTGATATGAATGACCAATGCCCCATTGCTTGTTTGAGCAGGGAGACAATTGTCTTTGAAGGTTTAGCGGTAAAGCTTAAAACACATTCCTGCGGAGGGAGCTGGTAGGAACGTTGGATTGCTCGGTCAATGGCCAGGGTCAACGGCGGCGTGGTGTATTCCGCAAATATGGCCGACTGTGAGGGCGGGCACAAGCCGGCGTGAGTAGGTTAAACGTTGAGTTTTATAAGGGCACCACGGGGTGACCAGCCTCGCCCCACCCCTCCCACCCGCCACCCAGCCCCACCCTCCCCACCCAACCCCACCCTCCCCACCCCCCACCCAGCCCCACCCTCCCCACCCTCCCTACCCAGCCCCTCCCCACCCTCCCCACCCAGCCCCTCTCCACTCTCCTCTCCCCACCCAGCCCCACACTCCCCACCCTCCCCTCCCCACCCAGCCTCTCCTTCCCCACCCAGCCCCTCTCTGCACGACGGACACAATAATCCCCTGTGGGCTGGTGTAACCAGGAGGTTCCTACAAGTATTAATTGTAAGCATTGGAGATGCTCAAATCATCAACATAATTTGCAAAACGTTTTTGACCAAGTGCTTTCCAAGCTCAAATAATGTGGCGGCGCTCAGCTCCCTGATCAAGATCCAGTGCTGGAAATTACACATTCTCAAGACGGTAGTTACATTCTCCATACGACGGCGGATGATTTACACGAAAGTAATATCGTAGTAGTTTTATTTATCTCCCACTCGCGCTCAGTGGGTGTGAGGAATTAATTTCTACATCACACCGCCGCCGTTACGTAACATTTACGAGACCGCGATTGAAGGTTTAATGCTCATCGGTAATGGCATGTGACCTTGTGCTGCTCGCTTTGCATGTTAGATGTTGGCACTTCTCTCTGCCTTTGCGGGAGGGCGGGCACAGTGGGCGAAGAGGGGGAAAAAATATACATTGTGACGTAAATGCAGAGAGAAATATGTGCAATTATAAAGATGAACAGCTTGCATGTCTCCTTCTACTCAGATAAATCATGCACCGTATGTACATACGTGGACACACTCATAGAATAATAATAATTTGCTGCTTCACTATATTGAACCAATGACGAAAAGTATTAAATGAAAGGTGTGTAATGTTTACTTGAAGAAAAAACATACACGAGATATACCTTTAAGCCTGTTGCGCTGCTTAAAAACTAAGAAATGCCATTTATTTCAATAGTGCTATGGGGGCATGTGTTGTTCAAGGGCTCAGATTTAGGCCTAGACTAGTTCACTGCATATCTAGCTTCCATTATCTACTGAACGGTAAGCATTTTAGGCTGAGTCGACCTAGTGGAGGCCAGGGTTGTGGTTCAAATACCACTTGCATGTGCATGTCCCGGAGTCAAACCCACTCACGTGTATTTTAGTACAGTGCCCTCACCACTACATTATCATATCCAACATGGTGTGCCGTGTATATATATGTAACGCGTATTGTTCTTATTCTTGGTTCTTTCGGTAAAGTCACGTAGAAGGGAAATAATGTGAAATCCACACCTGATGATGATTGCTTGTGTTGCAGTCGAAACGTCGTGAGAATTTTATTGTTTTCTATTTTTATTATTTTATTATTTCCCTTCTACGTGACTTTACCAAAAGAACCAAGAATATGAATCCCTGCAGTCACGAAAGCTTTAAATCAAAATTTAGTGTATTGTTTTGTTGCCAATTTCATTATAGTTTCATTTTTAGCCTAATTGTCATGAAACAGAGGATCCACTCAGACCTCTTACAGGTCATTGAATCTCTCTCTGTGTTAAGAGAGCAGCCCAGAGAGAGATAGGAGTACTGCTGCTCAGATAACTTCCACCAACCTCCTTATCGACGGTTATAGGTGTGCTGCTTTCCCCACGTGCCCTGCTACAGAGAAACTCTTGTCGCGTGGCAATTCGTAATTGTTTTTCCTAGAAATGTAATTTTCCCCAAGTTAAGTGAAAAAAAAACTAATTTACTATGTTTTTTTCGTGATAATTGTTTGGTGCACGGTTATACCGCTGACCCGGTTGAGTGCATCAAGTAGTCGCTACACCTGGGAACCCGGTTGAATTACACGGGGCTGAAACCCGGACGCGAACCCAGCCTTCCAGTGGCGCCGGAACAGCGCTCTGATCCACCGAGCCACCCGGCCACCCCGTCACTGTTTTCCACCGCTTAATTCGAGAGATCGTCTTTTGCCACCCGGTATTGCCTCCTTCCACCACATGAATGAATAAATAAACCACGGGTGGCTGGTGGCGGGTGACTTTTGCCAGTGAAGTTGTTTGAGGAGTCAGCGGCACATCCTTGAACGACACAAAATATAAACATTTGGGATCGGTGGTCAACTGGGCTCATAATCAGCCCTCTGTGCCCAATAAAATATTAACAGTAGATGTCCAACAGTGAGACTGGCCCCACTGTAAGAATGTGTAATGTACACCACTGGCTGGCGTAGTGCCACCGAACCAGGGATGAGCGCTGCCCTCTACTCACTTGAGCAGGGAATTAATCTGACTTGACTGCTGCTGATTTGGTGAGGGCCAACGCATTGATGTTTGTGACCCGCCCCCTACTGGACATCCGTGAAAAAGAGCTTCACGGCTCATCAGATTCATCCAGGATAAATAATGATTCTGATTGTGTGATGCAGCTCTGTGGATGACAATGCAGACTACGACAACTTGGATATTGTGGAGCAGGACGAGGAGGACCGCTACTTTGACGAAGACTGACAAGGTGCAGGTGAGCATTTGACCACCAGTCTCGTGTACTTGTGTGTTGTGTGTGGGTTTGTGTGGGGAACAGTGGTTAAATAAACATCACCGTCCCTGTGGCTACAGTGTGAACCGGGTGTAGATTGGATGTATATTTTGAATTGGTGGCTAAATCACCCAGAATGCTCCAATCTTGACAGATCCTGGAAGCCACAAGTAGGCTTTGAGCCTAAATAATGCTTGGATGGGTGACCACCTTGCACCAAACACAGGCTTAGTCGGCATTCTGGGCATTAGAGGGCACAGTGCAGCAACATACATTGTTGATCTGCACTCCCCTTCCCACCTTCCCTGCCTGATGAGTTAGATCCAATATCCCTCACAGGGCATAAGGTGTGGGGAGGCCCTAATCCTGCACTGGATTGACAGACAGGCTGTAACGTGTGACCATACACATGAGAAGAGAGGACACGCAGGCACATCAGAGTAAGAGTTTGGTTTATTGTACAAGTACGAAAGGTTTTGCACCAACCCCACTAAGTATGCACGTCTCACCCGAATGCGCAGAGGACCGCCTGCCTCGAAGACCGCGTGACGTGCACACACGGTGCTGCATGAGCTCGGGGTGGCGGCTCCGATCCACGCACGCAGAGTTCCTGTGACGCCTCCAGCAGGCGAGGGCGCCCTGCGTCCTCGCGGCACGGGGAAGTTCGGCCACCGCCGCCTGTGGTAGCCGCACGTAAGACTGCAGGGACTGCGCTGGTAGTGAGTTACAAGGTTTGAAAATACTTCACCACCATCGCCGGTCAACAAACGCCGCTCATTAAAAGTCACCATCGGGAGGTCGTTCCAGCCAATGTCATTTATGCCAACATAAATGGCATTGGCTGGAAGCTGTTGAATAGTTGACACCCGATCTCCAATGTGTGCACTTAAAGAGTATCCCACCATCTGGAATTTGAACTTTCCCTTTGTTGCTGACCTCCGCCTTGGTAACCTGCCCTCAACCATCTGTGCATGTGCATCACTCACCACAGCATCCTCTTAACGATTACATCTGCAATGCATCTAACACTGCTTCGTTTGAGGATATTGTGATGAATGTATGTTGGTAATTGATGCAATATATTTTTATTATCGTTTTAATGGTTATATATCTGCTACTGGTAAGATATTTCTATCATTGTTTGACATTCTCACCACCACCACACATTGAAAATTTCTCTAACTCACGTGCCAATCTGACTTCCCTTGGTGCTCTCTTTTGCCCAAACCATTATCCTGATTATATATTTTTCATTAATTATGTATCCAGGAAACTCTGTGAAATGTTTAATATAATTTTTTTTCTTAAAGGGCCCTATTCGGAAATGTTTAGCCAATTTATCATTGGGCATCGATTTATCATTGAGCATCGTTGTTCGATGAAGAGGGGCAACTTGGAAGAAGCCCCGTGCGAGGGTAACGTTCAACAATGAATCTCCATGAAGAGGTCAGCAACCTATTTGAGATACCGCCTCTTTCAGGACACCTTTCAGCCGTGATTGTGGTGATTTCATGACGACAATGATGATGATGATGGAGATGGCGAATTTTTTTCAATCTGGGGTCAATGCAATCAGCTGGCTATAAATGAACAATGGGAAAACAGTGCCGTTGTGGATTCCCCTCTTAGGGCTATAGCTACATTAAGCTACTGGTAAATATTTCATACAAGTGTAATTATGTTAGATTCGATAAAAAAAAATTAGTAAAATTGCTGCTTGTAATGCAATCTTAATATCCGTTACACCATGACCGGCCATCGGTTTTGTAGAGTGATTCGTTTACTGTTGTTGACCATCAATTATTTTTTTAAAGAAATGTTTTTTTCCATTTCTTTCATGAATGTATATTGTTTTAAAATGAAAATTCATGGTGTGTTTATGTACATTTGAGTTTTGCACGGAAAATAATAAAATGGTTTGCCAAAGGTGAACAGATTTGACTTCGACAGGAATATTGTGATGACTTCAACAATTAAAGCATCAAAACATTGTAATTTTAATCATGTGTTTACTGCTAATAAAAACATATATTTAGAATCTTAAAGCTTTCGTGACTGCAGGAATTAATATTATTTGGGTATTTCGGTAAAGTCACGTAAATAGGTTCAAATGAGTAAAAATTAAACAAAAAACTACAACGTTTCGATCACAACACAAGCGATCGTCATCAGGATGACGATTGTTTATTTCGAAACTTCGTAGTTTTTTGTTTCTTTCATTTTTTTTATAAATTTTAACCTATTTACGTGACTTTACCGAAAGACCCAAATAATTGTATTTAGAATGTTTAAGCTCACAGTATTTCACCTTGCACTTCGCTTTTAAACAAGTGTGCGTTTCATATCAATCGGTTGCTAAATTGTTTTACTTTTATTAATTCGTTGATGCATAACTTGTTGAAGTTGGGAGATTCATTGTCTCATTTGTTAACTCTTGAAGTGTATTCCGATTTCAAAATTCAGCTCGACGTGAAATGATACATTGCACAAGACGCGTACCAACACAAACCCGTGCCGCACACACAAAAGATATTAACACATTAGAAAGCTATTTGTACAACATAAATTAAACTTATTGCTGAGTCACACTGACCTGGTTTCATAGGTTGACTGCACTAGAAACTGCAACTTGTTTCTTTTAAGCGCATGTTCTTTTTTTTGACGGGGCTTTAACCATCAACCAAACGACACACAGAACAGTTGCTGACTTTTGCTGGCACAGACTAATTAGGACTGGATACCCTTAAGACAACGGAAGAGTGAATTAGGCAGAATCCAGGGACTGGAGTGGTGGGGTAACGCTTGCCCCGCTGCTTCTTCTGCATGCCGCTGATGTATTGTGGAGGGCAACAGCTGTCAATTTGACATTGAGGTGATGGGAGCCACACGATTGCGTCGGGTGAAGTGGAGAGGCGTTTCCTATCGCACCGATGATGCCTTCTTAGTACTTGTGGATCAGCTATTGAGACGTTATACGTTCCATGGTCTGTTCTGAGTGACCAAAAGTTTGCACGCACCGATTACCCACAACAACAGACCGTCTTTCAACTCACGGGCCATGAAGGCCTTGGAGTAGATGGAGCTGGGACTAGCTAGAATGTTCTGGCGCTGTCCACCATGCAGAATGCCGTAAGGTAGTTTCGCCGTCCTCAGTGAGAGGCTCACACGACAATTCAATAACCACTCCTTGCCGTACACTCCGACCTGGATTCATACAAGGCTAAGGCTGTAAATGCCTTGTTATTGAATCGACTAACAGGGTGGACAGGAGCACGTGCCTGAGGACATCTCAAGTATTCTCAGTGGAATGGAGCACGTGCAGTGAAGGCATCTTTGTTGAAAAATAACATTTCAACGCATTTGCATTCGTGTTCCAAATGATGGATTTCGAAAAGCCATCCATGTTAGCCGTGTCAGTATCAACAAGTATTTGCTGGATGTCATTTGTAAAATAAATGAAAGCAAAAACAATTATACGACAAAAATTGCCACCAATATTTTTCAAAATGTGGTCACAAGGAGAAAGCAGTCCTGCTGGTCTAATATTTGTGTATCTCGTCACCGCTATTTTAGGTCGATGCCGAATGACTTGTAAAGAGATGGAATCCACTTTTAGGCAGCCTTGGATCCTCGAGACGAGCCCTCGGCCTCAATGCAGGCTCGCGGCTATTCTCTCAGCGGTGTGGCCTCGGTGCAAGGACTTCGTCTAAGAGGCTGCATCCTTTACGCTGGCGTCAGCCGAGACGAGCCCGCCGTGACACTGGCCTTGACCTAAACAACTCCGGGCATCGGCCTGGGCTTGACATTGTAGCTATGCCAGTCTCGATTTTGTGGCTTTCGGCCTTGGCCTTTTGGCTTTCATCGTTCGCATTAAATGCTATCGCCTCATTTGGGCCTCGAATCCAAGACTGCCTGAAGGTAAGTTATGGCTTTCGATGCACTTAAGCTGCCACAAATCTATGCGCATTACCCTGTGGCATTCGTTTGGACAGGCAGTTGTGTGAGCCAGAGACCGGGCAGCCTAACTCTTTTTTAAATCTCGCAGCTCGTCTTTGAAATACAGCAACACAACCGACGTTATATATATAAGTGTGTAAAGGCAAAGGTCTGTGCTCTTCACGCTGTGCGTCCACCAACTGCTGTAGCTTGACCTCTTTCATGAAGGGTTTTAGCAAACCGTTCCACGGTGGCTAAAAAAAAATCACAACAGATGAGAGAGTATCGTATCAGAAGTTTTTGCTTCCAGATTCGGACCCTGCCAATCATGGGACTCCTGGGGGAGGAGGAGTGGGAGGGACACACAGATACCACGGGGTTCTCGAAAGGTGAAGAGTGCCCTGGAAGGTTCCATTCAGATCTGTACACCACCATCATCACTACCCCCTCCGTAAATCCAACCGAGCGTGGTGGCGCTTCTGTTTAGTCGGTTAAATAATATACATTTTTGGATACTGGTTATAAGGGAACCGCGGTGTAAAAAAATTCAGAACATTTCCCATAAACTGTCCATGTCGCCGGCTTTAGTTCACCGGGTTGTACAAATGGTTTGTATATTTTTGGGTCCACTTTTATACAAAAGGAGGGAGCGAGTCAGCATTTAGCTCCGGTGTGCGCACAGCCTGCAACGGAATAGTGGGGGGGGGGAGGGAAGTTGCTGGGATGTGAATGCAGTGCACCAGTCACTGCACACGCACGCACACACAGAGTCTATTACTTAATTCACGTTGGCTCAGTGCCGCCACTCCTTTCTATCCCCACGCGAGGTTCTTTTTTAGAAGAAAAAAAACCGTAAAAGGAGAATATAAAATTTGATTATATTTTTGGAGCTCGATCACAAAGCCTCCGATCAATAATGCTCTTTACAGTTTGGATTGGGCCCCCTCACAAAGTTGCACGACAAAATGGGGGGGGGGGGGGGTTAAGGTGTAAAGATAAATACGTTAAGAATCTACGCACGAGTGATGGCAGATATACAAAGGGAACAAAAATGCCACGGGGGGAATCTGCTTTCCCTCCAGCCACGCCGAGAAGATTTTGCTAAAATAGTTAAACTTGGCATCTTGGAAAGGCAATTGGCCATCCGTAACCGGTCCAATGCGTGAGCGTGCCGCAGGTTTTAGTCTGAAGCGTAGCACGCAGCGGAAGGCAACTTGAAAGGGTTTGCCTGCTTAGAGGTAGTTACTGTCTGAGCTTAAGAAAAACAACGAAACATCTCACGATTTAAACGATCGGTGAAGCGCCACTGAGCCGCACGCGGTTCGTTCGGAAGATGGTCCCGCAACGCAATCTTCTGGACCAGCTCGTTAATCGCAGACACATTTGGCCATGACACTGGCACACACACACACAGTGTGTACGTTGAACTTCTTTCGCACCGTACGTAGCCAACCACGCTAATCGGAGGTGCGGTGTTCTTCCATGTATAGATACCCCCACTAATGTCTAAGGACTGGTCTCGTGCAAGCTACGTGATTGGGTTATCAGAGACGTCCGTCTGGTGGATTGGCCCTGGTGGGAACAATTGGGTGGCCCACACGCTTCGCCCGACGTAACCCCACTGGGTTTTTATGTTCCCTTGTGGGGTCGCATCAAAGGCCCCTGCGTGGGTGTGAGGGTGTGGGTGAGCGGTGGTGTCACCTCGGCCTTCGCATCATTAAAATGTTGAGCAAATCACAGCACCTGTGTCTTCACAACACTCGTGAAGATGCGCATTGCGCCCACAAGCTCGACGGCGCTGGGGGAAATGCGGCCGGAATTTTAATTGGTGGTCGAGCACAACCGTGCGCGTGCAGTTCTTTTGGAACTGGTGGTTTCGCATCAGGGCTGAAGGCGTTTGTACACGCAATGCGCATCCGCGAGTGTTACACCGGTTTGTCTGCCCCCGGCCTGTGCTCATTTCTAGATTTGAATTGGCGGCGATGTTGTACGGAGTTCGTCGGGGGAGTGTCACAGGATGTGAAGAGCGCACTGGGATCTGTCGGAGACGTGCGGAGGCTTTGAATTACAATGTTGCTCTTCGTATAAATTATACCTATTGTTTCAGATGGGTATATTTAAATGGATCACCCTGTTTAACCCAGACAATAACGTGAGCTTAAGGTCACTGTTGAATTGGACGATGTCCTTGCAGTGTGCTCTCATTATCATCGTACCTGTAGGTTCCCACTACATCTCGGTCCAGAATTCTGACCGGTCGAGCTTGTGTGTATGTATATATGTTGAACTTCTTTTGCACTTTACGTAGCCAGCCACTGGAGCTGTGAACTTTAAAATCTAGACTGAAAACTCTTTTCTTCAGAACTGTTTTTGTGTGTTAGTTTGTTGTCCTTCCACACACCTCTGATGACCACGGTTGGCTACGTGCAGTGCGAAAGAAGTTCAACATACATGCATGCAACCGTGCTTATGTAAGGTGCGGGGGAAGGACAACAAACTAAACACAAAAAGCAGTGAAGCAGCTTAGGCAGTGAGTGGGTTAATTTCTGCCAGACCACCCAGCCACCCCTCGACGTATGAGTAAAGACACCGCTCTGTATTTTTTTTTACTATTCCTCTGCTTTGCACACAGTAGATTCGTATTAAAAGTAGATAAATCCCCCACTTTTAAGCATGTAACGATGCATTAAGTATAATCGATTGAAATAATTTCCGTGACGATACGCGCGTCGAATCATGCGCGTAGGAACAGATTCGTTTCTGTTCGTCAACATTGCATGTGACTGATTCTTGCCACTCGTGCTTCTGGAAGGCATTTAAGATTCCAATTCACTCCACAATGGTTAGAAATTGAGTCTTTCTTGAAATTCATTGTTGGGGGTTGAATCGTTACATGCCTGTAAAAGGTGTCATTAGCACACATACTGCACAGGTTTTGCAGCAATTTCTGCAAAACAGATCACAAATTGGCTTTCTTTTGGTGGCAACGGCGCTTTTTAAGAAATATAACAAAAAAAACATCACTCTACATCCCAAGTGGTGAAAGAGGTCCATAACTCAGATGGCACTGGAAAATCGTAGATGATGCCCAGACCTTCTTTGTGTTCCATCTGCGTGGGGAACGCTTTGACTCCGTGGGCTCGGCTCGTCACTGCGTTGCGACTGCTTCCGGTCGCGACTCTTCGACACAAAGACCTCTTGCTGGGGCTCTTCCCTGTGCCCGCGCAAAGCTGACACCGCAGCAGGAGGCTGCCTCCCGCCGTCGCGATGCTGATTTTCAAACACCGGCTCTGGACCTCCAACAGAGGCGCACGCTGCCCCATGCTCGGTTGACCGTTGAGACTCCGACTTCTTTGTTGTGAACGGCAGCGCAGAGCTGGTGTATAACTCACAAAGTCCGGCTTTAAATTGCAGTGAACCGCGTCCGCAGAGGGAACGCCGTATCCACCGCCGCGACGCAGATCAAACCCTGACCCTACACCCTTGTCTGGCGATACGAGCGGCTGCTGCCCGATCCTCCCTGGCTGCCGCTTCCCGTGGGGTGCGCGTGGTGATGCCCAGCCTGCGAGTGCACGTGGCCGGCGCCTGCCGCCGCCGACGACGACGCCGACGATGCCGACGGCGGAGGGAACGCGAAGGCCGTGGCGCCGGCGGTGGCGGTGGCGGTGGCGCCGGCGTGCGGCTCGCCGTGGTGCCCCGAGTGCGGCGCCGCCAGCGGCGGCGGGGGCGGCGTGTGGCCGGAGCTCGACTCGGAGCACAGCTGCGAGCGCGAGAGGCTGCTCTGCAGGGCGGCCGGCATAAGCCACTCGCGGGGCAGGAGGCTGCGCAGGAAGGGGATGCAGGAGCTCACGTGCGCCAGGCGGTTGACCCAGCGCGGGATCTCCCTGCCGCACAGGATCTGCACGCGCGCAGAGGTCCCGCATGGGACCGGTTGTGACGGTGAATGCCATTCGAGGCGCGAGTATCGAACCGCAGCGAACAGCGCTGTTGCAGACGTTCGCAGTTCGAGCCAGGCCGCCGCCCTGGTTAATGCTGCGGGGGTATTAACAATAAATATGCACCCCGTCTGCTTGACCTCCGATTAGCACGGTTAGCTACGTACGGTGCGAAATAAATTCAACATACATTCATACATTTGCAGTGGACATTAAATATCCCGTGGCATAATTCGCAAAAAGAGTAGGCCCCATGCGTTGGCGGCGTTATGGTTTAAATTTTTTATGTTACAAATTACTTACGTTGGGTAAAACCGCATCGCAACGTCGCTGCTTGTTGGCAGACTGGACTCGCCTGTAAACATAGCGCCCTCACGATTGCCTTGCGACTTCATAGTGGAGCAAATACCAAGCGCACTTTGCTATTGTTCATTTGAAGGTCGTGAAAATTTCAGTGGATGGTTTTGAATGTGGCCATCATTCCTACAGAGGTGATCTTTATTTTTTTTAATGCCAATCATATTGTAGTTATCAGCGTGAAGCCACGGGTCAAAAGACACGTCCTTATTGGAGCGTGTGCAGTAAGCAGTGCACCACGGCGCGGACACGTTCGTTGTTGCACCAGCATCGTATCGCTCGTAGCCGGACACGCGCTGCTTTAACCGAGCTCCACGTCGTGACAATGTTTGCGTGCGGGCGATGGTGAACAAGTGGAGACTATCACACTCGCCACGCTGGACACGCCCACTACTCGAACCCGAATTCGCGGCAGTGCCGGCTCGGTGATCCGACTCGGCGACTGGCCCCGTGAGCCACTCGGCCACTTCCACGGGTACCCGCTTTGTACCCACTTTGGATAGACTGGCCCCTGTAATGGGAACGTGGAATTTCCAATACTTTTTCCAATACTTGCTCAAGGGCACTAACCAAAGGATCGGTGTTGCAAATGCTAATTTTAGTGGACTCTTTAGATTGTTTATATTTCATGTGAGGTATGAGTGGGAGGGTCGGCTGACAACCTGCAGGCAGGAACACGTGGCCATCTGCTGCCTGGTCTCACCCCACCCCACCCTACCCCCTCACCCACCCTCCCCCCATATCACAGCAGAAGGCAAACTTGGAAGACCCCCTCCCACCCCCCGCATATGCCCTCTGTTTTGTGGGTATTTGCTGTCCGATGAATTGGGCCAGTGTAGCATGGTGTAGAGTTTGATTTGGAGAACGTACGCAAGTTCGAGACATCGTACGTATTGACCGTTAAGTAGATGGGTCTCGGGCAGGGCACTTCGCGAGGAGGGCACAATGGCCGGTGGTCGAGACTAAAACAAAAAATTTTTAAAATATAAATTTACCAAGGCCCACTGAGCTATGCTGTATAGCTCGTTTTTTGGAAGCGACCTGGTCACAAATGATAGCTCACGTTTACATTTATAGCAGCCAAATACTCTAAACGCTTGTTGATTCTAAACGTGGAGGGAAAACCGGAGGGCCCGGAGAAAAATCCACGCTACCACAGGGAGAGAGAGACACACACAAACTCCAAATATGCAGTCATCAGTGTCGGGGTCGAACTCACGACCTCCTGCATGCCAGGCGAAGTAGCTAACATCTCGCCACTGTGGCACCACACACGTTAGTTGAATCTAATGCTGGAGTGGGAGCCAAAGGATGGGACGCGCCTGGGAGGACATCCACTGCGTAGGTGGAAGCAATGAAATCTTCTCTCGTGCAGGAGCTCGGTGATTGGTTACAACACAGGACCACGATGGATCGAGACGGCTTGGGGAGGAAGGCCTTCATCCAGCAGTGAATTGATCATGGCTAATGATGATGAGAAAGTGCATAACCATCTCAAGTGTCAGCGCATTGTAAACGAAACTGTCATTTCTCTCGACAAAATACAGTACACACAGAAAAGTTTAACGAACAGCACATCTTTCCCTCAACAAATTTGTCCGATCGGTTCAATATTTTTTTGGGAAGCAGCAGCTAAAACATTAATGCGTGGCGGAACTGAGAAGCGTTGAATTTTTAATGACGTTCCCTCTCTCCGCCTTTTCCCGCCCCCGCTTAAATTAACATGCGCTGCTTATAAATCGATTGGGGGGGGGAGCTGAAATAACTCAGATGGGTTTATATAAAGCAGGCTCGCATTACGAATTTACGATTGCAGTTTTGACTTTTCAAGAGGGATGGCTGTGGTCAGCTGTGTTCATCAGTTTAGAGGAGCAACGCCTTCCCCCCAACTGTGAATCACAAATTTGTTGACGTTTCAAACGCCTCCGCCACAGGAAAGATTCACTGCGCCAACGAGTTCCAAGACGTTTTTTTTTCAAGTGGCCGCTGCTTGGGATGGTTTTTGGTGAACGAACCCCCATTTTTGGACGTGGAAGGGAATGGAGCGCCCAGAGTGCGCGGAAAACAAATGGCAGCTACGTACATTGAAACTCTTTCCCGTTCCGATGACGACTGCAAGTCGCAGGGCAGGTGTCACCCTTCACCGCCGAATCTCGGAGCGCGCGAGCGGCTCAGCATTAATTAATTTAGAGAGGCGTAGCGTTGTTGTTTTTAAAGACGTTGTACTCACCACAGAGAACTGTAGCGACCCGACCACATTCTACGAAAGCTGCTGCCAAACTGTGCCACACGTCCTCCCCGCCTGGCCTTTTTCTTCCGATTCCAGAATCGGAAGAAAAACGTACGTACGTACGTGTACGTACGTGTTCGTCATCGGAATGGGAAAGGGTTAACAACCTACTTGCTCTACTACTTCGTGAGTCGCCGTGGCTCTCAACCGTGTGGTGACCAACCAACCCCGCCCATTCTCCACTGGCATATCCATTCCGAGCCGGCCCAGGGTTCCTCACGGTTTTTTTGTCCCTCCCACTGGCTGTTTGACTTACCGAGCAGGAAAACCAAGATGGTGATGCGCTGCTGGTCTCACAAGACACCTCAATCTGGCTCCGGGGGCCAGGCAGGGCCAGGGGTGGGGGGGGGGGCTAATGAGACTTTCACCGCACACGACGTCAGCCGGTACAACTCGAACACAGCGGCCATCATGAGCTCCATGGGCCACCGTCTACCAGACTCTTGTGTTCAACCGCCACGCTGCAGGTCACAGCACTTCTGATGAGTACTTCCCTGCGAAAGAAGTTCAATGTGCATACGTACGTACTTCTCTTACAGCGTATTCCCTTGCACTGCTCGACTTTCACATTCCCTTGCATCGTCGATCCAAGTAACGTGCGCACTCTTTACGTATTACTGCTGCAATAGCGACATTCGGTTGCTGGATGCTCGGTGTTTGGGCCTTTGGGCAACTGTGCTCAGTATAAATTAATAAATAAACACACATACGCACCTCGGCCAGGCCGGCGGTAAAGTGGTTGCAGTTCTTGTTGATGAGGTGGTAGGCGTTGCCTTTGAAGTCCTTGCCCAGCTCCTCTACAATCTGGGCGACGTCCTCCTCCGCAAAGTCGGTGGTGCCCAGCATGATCGCCTCCCTGGGGGGTGAGAGGATGGCGGTCGGTGGGCCGCGCGTGCGTGACCACGGTACGTGCTTTTGCTTGAATGAGACGGTTAAATCCACACCACTGGATAACCCACCTCCTCTGCTAAATCCACACCACTGGATAAACAACCCCCCCTGCTAAATCCACCCCACTTGATAACCAATCACACCTGCTAAATCGGGCCCTGGTCATGGTGCTTACTGGATTGACCACGTGGCATTGTGTGTAGGAGCGTGGGGAGCTGCTCACTTGAACTTGAACGTCTCCCCCAGCTCTGCGACGTCTCCAGGGACGATCTCGAACACGCCGCTGAACGGGTACGGGTGGCCCCCGTACGCAAACTCTGCACCCACAAACGGACACGTCGGGAGTCAAATCGCGAGTGCGGGTGGTGGCCACGCCGTGCCGTTCCCGTGGCGAAGGACCGCGCTGTTGTTTCGCGGATGATTCTATACTGCGTGGTTTTACCCAATTATGGAATTGGCGGGTAATTTTCAAACTTGCCAAATGTTTGTTACCATGATTGCCAGCAGACATGGTCTACTCCTTTAATTTTTGTTTACGAATAACTTCACCGGACCTTTTAACGTCCACCGGTGCTGCGGACGGTGCGCACCTTCTGTTGAACGGCAGCCGCTGGGCTCGAACCACGAACTTTACGCGGCAAGCTGCAAGCACAATCTACCGTTCGGCCGTGTCCGTACACCGGCCCAGCCGCACGTACATTCAAACGGAGGTGACCGGCTGGCTCAGAGGTCAAGAGTGCCATGCCGACACTTCTGCAATCCTGGGTTCGAATTTCAGGGATCGGCGATTACAGCCGGGTTCTGAAGTGGACAGTTAGTTGATGGTCTCAGCCCGGTCACCGATGAACTGCACAAAAGAACAGTCACAATTTCATCTCGATTGGTGTCAAATGGTGAGACGTAAAAGACTCCATTCGGAGCTGACACAGGACAGCCCACTGAAGCGCATACCACAGCGCTACGTCTGAGATCCCTTTGAGTGACCTACAGTCCATACAGTAAGGGACAGCACTTTCCTACCCGCCTTGCCATTCGAGAGTAATGTTTGTCGCATAATAATAATAAACTTATATTTTTTATTCTAAGAGCTAGAAATTTAGTCACGAAAAAAAATACGGAACCAATTTTGAAAAATGTTTTCCCTTGCAGATACTGATGACTAGGCTGAAACGTAATAACAATAGACTCAAAGCGCTGTACACCAGCAGTAAAAAAAACTACAAATATTCAAATAAAACACTGCCACAGCAGAAAAAAATTAATCAAAATCAGAATACAATAGAGCCAAGGATAATACCAAAATAGAAACTTTGGCAACCATCAACACTTTAACACTTGAGAGCCCGGTTTACTTACGGAGCCGTTCATAAATGGCGTCACGCGATTTTGGACGATTTTTGACCCCCCCCCCCCCCTAGTCACACGGCGTCACAAAAAGTCAGACCCCCCCTCAAATATGACGTCACAAAGCT
This sequence comes from Lampetra planeri, assembly GCF_965212315.1. Taxonomy (NCBI): domain Eukaryota; kingdom Metazoa; phylum Chordata; class Hyperoartia; order Petromyzontiformes; family Petromyzontidae; genus Lampetra; species Lampetra planeri. The sequence continues at coordinate 9,614,019 of NC_136136.1, read as the reverse complement.
ATGCCCCCCCCCCCCAAAAAAAAAAAAACACGCTTCAAATCGCTTTAAACTATTGTCATTGTAGTGCGTATTTAATGTGCCGTTGCACTCTGATGTTGCAGGAGAAAACATTTATTAAAAAGTATATTTAATTAATTAGAACGTGTTGTCTATATTTATTTAAAGTTTCGCATTTTTATGTGACGTCACATTTCTCAACCCCCCCCCCCTTCGTCACACATCGTCACAAATGTCTGTCCCCTCCCCCCTAGGTGTGTGACGTCATTTATGGACGGCCCCTTACGGGCGGCCGAGATCTCTCAGCGGTGCGGCTCAGTGAGTGTGAGACGTCGTCTCTTACCACTTCACAATAGTCCAGGGGGTAGCGGCACAGGTGCGTGGGTGTCCACTCACCTCGCCCGTACACCTGGATGCCCGAGTGAAAGATGCCGATGCCAATGGTGGAGGTGTACTCGTTCATCCAGTACTGGAGTCGGACAACACGCACAGCAAGCAGACGCTCCGGTCAACCTCATAGGGCGAAGGGCAGGGCTGGGGAAACCCTTTACATACTGCGTGGCTGAATGCCACCTTGAAACATCTTGGGGCGATCCCACATTGAGATCGGGCCGCCGGGGTGCCGCAGGGGTGGGGATGTTAACTGCCTCGTCTGGTATGTAGGAGCTCGGGGGTTCGATCCGGACCCTGATGCCCGTATGTGTGGAGTTTGCACGCTCTCCCCATTGTCGCGCGGATATTTCTTCGTGTCCTCCGGTTTTTCCCTCCAAATTTAGAAACACGCATTTCGAACATTTGGCTGCTATGAACGATAAAGCCACTTCGTTGAGCTATCATTTGTGGGCAGGTCGCGTCTGCATAAGAGCGATATAGCTCAGTGGGCTATATAGCTGGTATAATAAACAATAGTTTACAAAAACACACAGCTGAGCCACTTTTGGCAGTGCAAGAGGCCCTTATGGTGACACAAATTAGAAACACTGAGGGTTGTTTCCAGATCGAATCTATTTCCCCTCTTAGTACCCGATCAGCGCGGCTCAGATGCTTGCAGCGATGGATACATTTCGTTTGCTGGCAGTTTCGATGCGGGTGACCTCATGCGGCTGCAGGCCGTGTGAAATTAAGTTCAACCCGGTGGTAGCTTCCCCACCACCGCTACAGGGCACAGGGAAACCACTGCTGTTAGCGAGCTCCTATTAAGACTGACATTACAACAGGATGGGGTGGTATAACCCAGGCCCACGTATAAGCATTCAACTTCGTATTATCCCCTACTTTATTTCAGCTAAGTTTCTTTGCAAAAGGATCAGGCCACGTTCATATCCTGCTCGACATCGATGTGCGTGACTGCGACAACAATCAACTCGCCAGGACTGTGCCGTGGTGGCATGGTCCACTTGCGATCCAGAGGTCGCCGGTTCAATCTCCCGGCGTGGCAGTTGGTGCAATGGGGCAGGTTTCTTGCAAACCTCTGTCCATCCAGCATTAAGAATGTACATTTGTGACAAATACAAAGATCCCTCGTGTAGCCTTAACAGACTGTTGGTGGCAAGTGCTGTTCACGAGCAGGCTGGCATGGTTCACGAGGAGGTGGGTGGTCAGCACCACGTCTGGCCGCCTTTGTCTCTCCAGCAGGGATGTTTACACACCACACCAGTAACTAATTTGAGGCTGAGCCGACCTAGGGGAGGCGGCCCAGGACCGGTTGAGATGTCGTAATCGTCTCTGGTGTTGACCGTGCGCGGGAATCGAACTCGGGTCACCGGGTTCGTGGCACAGAACGCTAACCACTGCACGACAGCTTCCCACATTCATACGAGTGCAGCAAAGACTTGACATACATTTGTAACATGTACAAATTGGAACACGCATACATAAATAATACACAGTCATACACATGGAAACACGCACGTGTCTGCTCATGCTGCGTTACAATACCTCAGGATCAGCGTCTATATTTAGTCATTGCAAGACGCACGCACACGCAGAATGCACTGCTTTGTGGATGGAGACGATCACCTGGGAATCCACGCGCGCATTAATGCATGCAGGCGGGCAATAGCACGCACGCACAAAATGGCTCGTCCCAAACGCAGCAGCGTCCTCCGCACAACGAACATCAACTGGCTTAACTCGGAGCGCTCAGGGCGGGAGATTATTGGAGGTTGGTTTACGGAACAAAAGCTTGTAAATATCTATAATGGGCAGCGTAGGGGGAGCGGTGATGACAGATGGAGCGCCTGGCCGATTGTTCCACGGAAGCCCCGCGTCCAGGAATTGATTCGTGGGAATTCGAAGAAGAAAAAAAATGTTGCCGGACATTTACACGACGAACTTGCTCGGTCAAACCGGGGCATCGTAATGAGATTGGCAAAACTCACGCCTGATCCAGTGGCCAGATAGCGTTAATCCGCACCCGGTTCGCTGTGTCGTCTCCTGGATCCTTGCCAGTGGGTCCGGATGGGCCAAAGTGCCCGCGAGGAAACACTTGGCATGTGGTCATAGATCGCGATCGTGACCTTGTCATTTTTCAAGTGCTGCGGTTATGGCGGTGCGCTTGCGATCCAAAATCAGAAGTTGATATTATCCGAGTGAATTTCCCTACTGAGCTATGCGGCTCTTTTTCAAGGGTGATCCGGCCAGCAGACAGACACGGCAGCAAGAGTTCATAAACGCGATATAAAATATCAACAAAAATATAAATAAAGTCATTCGCATATGTACTGTTTCCCTTCGCTCTGATCCAGAGGTCGCCGGTTCGATCTCCCGGCGCGGCGCTTGAAACAAACGTGCCAGTTTATTATAATCCCCTCCCCCAATCCTGCCTCTATCCACCCAGCGGTATAAATGTGCGCACCACAGTTCATCGATTGGCAGGCCTCAGTGTGGTGGGGCAAAGTGTGGGTATTCCCACTCCTTCCAAGACGTCTGTCCCAGCGTGAAGGAGCGGCGCCACACGCCCTGAGCGGGGGGAGCCCTCTAGACGAGAGCCGCTCTCGCGTGGAGGCTCTCCCGCCAGCAGGGGCATGAACAGGCCATTGCGGGACTGCGACTTTGCCACTTTACCCGTTGTATTTACATCACGTTATACGGTCCGTTCTCCGATAACGCCGCATGTTTTCACAACGCGAATCGGGTACAACGCGATTGATGTATTGGGGAACACTTTTTTTTTTCATGACGCGGATGCGAATTGGATATAGCGCGATCGAGTGAACGGAACTACGTCCCGCGAGTAGGAATAAGCGGTCACACAAGGCAGTGGGATGCTGCTGGATGCCTCTAGATGCTACCCACGCGCCTCAAGTCTTTGCTCGGCCTGCGTTACGCATGTCACGTGTTATCGCGGACAGTGCTATCAGATTTATTTGAACGCGATTTTTCCATAACACGGTGTTCTTCAGGAGCCGCGTTATACCACCGCGTTACAGGAGAACAGACTGCATCCCGATTGTGCTACCCGAGCCTCGTCGCTGTGCGCTGTGCGTTATCGCCAGCCAGCAGCGCGTCATGCAACGTCCGCGAATGGTCCCAGACGATGACATCATCGTTTACCGACTTCTCCATTTACTCACCAGGCCCTTCTCGACACTGGACACGTGTCAGTCACGTGTCAGTCATAGTCTATTTGTGTGAATGTTAGGCTTTGGAGCCGAGATTTTATGAATTCGGTGAAAGCTCGAACAACGTACCGTGTACCGGACACACATTTTGTTTGAGTTCATAAGCTGGATTTAAAAAAAAATTGCTAGGCCATTAAATCACCGCACTGGCAACACATTTATACTTATAACGCTCAGTGGCCCTCACCTGGTAAAATAAACATAATTTAGTTGAATAGTTTTAGTTTAGATGTTTCAGGTGACCACGGGGAGAGAACTCCATATATGCAGGCATCAGGGTCGGGATGAAACCCATTAACTCCTGTATACCATGCGAGGTAGTCAACATCTCGCCACCGTGGCGCCCCACTTAGCCATCACTGGTTGTGAAGGTGGTGTTGGCTCTGGGAGTTGGGCCCTCAGACTTCGAGAGAGGGCAGGCGAGCAATGTGCCATTCCTCAAAATTGGTCTCAAACCAAAAATAAATAGTTTTGGGATTTATAAAATTATTCAAGGATGTCACCACACCCAAACATTAAACATTCCTCCTCTAAAACTCTTTTTTTATATATAACAGCCTAATTTGTTCTATTATTTTTTTAATTCTCACTTGAAGGACTGCAAATATAGTCACGCGCACAGATGTAAGATGCACGGACAGAATGTCAGATGCATGATGGATGGGTTGCCGGGTTGCGTGCGTGTATTTATAGGATGCAGAGTACAGTGTGTGGTCCTTGCACAATATATTGGCTTTCACAGTCAGCCGAGCTTTCCTTGCTGCTTTCGCAGATGTCTATCGCAAAATGCAAATCTAAGAACCATCGCTCGTTCCCTCCGGCTGTCAATGCAGTGGCACAAAAAACGATGAGGCCCCAAATCATCCCAGTTAAATGACTTCACTTGACTGATATCTGACAAAATGGCCCATCCGTTTCTATAGGAGACCCATGCTTTTTATTGTCAATTTCATAAAATGGATTTTCATTACTGATTTTGTCATAAAATTGACACTTGCACAAATGAAAGCTGACCTTTTCTTAAACCCCAAAATCTGGTGACATTTTGGCTTCCTGCCCAGTTGAGCATTTTGCCCACCCAACCGATGGACGTCACATATGTCACACATGAAGAAACCCGTGGCAATGCACCCATCGCGAATGACCATAGAAAACAAAACAAACCGCAGTATCACAGATTACAGACGAGACGGGTCTCATTGAAACGTCTGCAGCAACATGCCAGCTGCTGTTATTTGTGATTTGTTCACGGGGGGGAAGGGCAGGCGGTGCTTATTACAGCGTCTGATGGCTACACCCCGTCTGAACAATGAGCGTCGTAGGGCTCCGTGCAGATAGGCACAAGTAGCATAGCGAATCCGAGAGTGAGAGACAGAGACACAGGGACACGGGGACAACGGGGAGAGGCACGTCGATTGGCAGATACAGACACGGACACTTGGAGAGAATGCAGTGGTGGGAGACACATCGACTGGGAGACAACACAGATATGTCGAGGGAGAGACGCACATTCGTGCAGATGCAGAAGCAGGAGTGTCACGCGCGTGCGGGCAAAACGAATGGGGGGGGGGGTCAACGTGGGGGGCTCGGGGGGGGATGTGTGAGTGGCTGTCTGGCTCCCTGGTGGTCACGCTGTGTTGGTTATCAGCCCCCGCTGAGTAATTCGCTCTTGAGATTAGCGCAGCGTCTCGCCAGCTGTGACCACATTGCACCCTATGCACACCCGATGCTTAGTCTTGCCACCCCCTTGCCCCGACTGCTAGAGACACAGAGATGAAGACAAAGGATAAAGACAAAGATCCCCCCCCGTATAGCCTGAACCGACTGTTGGGGCAAGTGCTGTTAGCGAGCACCTATGAAGGCCGGCACGGCACACAAGGGGGTGGGTGGCCAGCACCACGCCCAGCCGCCTTTGTCTCCCAAGTGGCGATGTTAACTACACACCGCTCCAGGTACTCATTTGAGGCTGAGTCGACTTGGGGGAGGCCCAGGACCGGTTCAGATAATCGTCACAGGTGCCGGTCGTGAGCGGGAATCGAACTCGGGTCGCCGGGTTCGTAGCGCAGTGCGCTAACCGCTACACTACCGCTACCCACAAAGACAAAGACACACACAGATGCACGCACACACGGGGACATATGGACACACATACGGATACACAGGGAGATGCCAAAGGAGACAGATGGGAACACAAAGACAACGAACTACAAATGTCTCCCCGTGTAGCATCTAACAGACTGTTGGGGCAAGTGCTGTTAGTGAGCACCTATTGAGGCCAGCACAGTGCACGTGGGAATGAGGGGGGGGGGTGGCTGCAACCACGCCCGGCCGTCTTTGTCTCCCCAGTTGACGCTTAATCACACCAGGTACTCATTTGAGGCTGAGTCAACCTAGGGTAGAACCCAAAACCGGTTAAAAAATCCTCTACATTTCCTTTGCGTCCACCCCGACTCTCTCCGTCGTCGTCACCTCCCGCGATTATTTGTTTTATGGGGCCCGGCAGGGAGCGCGCTCGTCGACGAGGTCCGCGGTCCGACACCAGCGGCCACCCCGGTTAATACCGCGCATGTCATCCGCTCCCACGGTGCGCGTTAAAGATTTCCGTGACATCGTTCACAAGTGTGGGCCGGCGTCACGGTCCAAAGTTGACAATTGAACAACAACAAACCCACCGATAAAATTACACTAAAGCCTGCCAAGACCCTCCTGAAAAGGAGTCTTGAGAGTCGGTCCTCTTGAGATATTCCAGAATAAACAGGCAGGAGGGTGAGAATCGTTACACCTATCCCACTGTCACACAAGGAAGTAACAACCCTAGCCGCGACGTACATATGGACTGTTTGTTGAACTTCTTTCGCACCGTACGTGGCCAACCGTGCTATTCGGAGGTGTGGGGTAAGGACAACTAAACACCAAAGCAGTTCTAAAGAAATTAGTTCTAAATGTAGATGTAAAAGTGCATAGCTCCAGTCGCTTCCTAATATCGGAAGGAAGAGCGTTCCAGACGGCCGCAGAAGCGCATCTGAAAACGCGCGATGCAAGTGACCGTCTTTGTTCGATGGCCAGCCAACGGCCGCCGCTGCTGCGAGGATGAACGGAGAGAGGCGATTGACCTACGAGGCCGCTTGCTGACCCCGTGTGGGCGATGTTGGCTTCTCGGTGCCTCGACCCTTGCCACGGTTGTGTGTGGAGTACACCGTGCGCTAGGAGCAGTGGTGTAGCGGTTAGCTCACTGCGCTACGAACCCGGCGGCCCGAGTTCTAATCCCCGCTCACGGCCCACATCAGTGACGATTATATTATCTGAACCGGTCATGGGACCTCCCGTCGGTCGAATCGGCTTCAAATGAGTACCCGGTCTGGTGTGTAAACATCACCACTAGGGAGACAAAGGCGGCCGGGCGTGGTGTTGGCCACCCACCCCTTCTAGATTTGAAGCTTTCGTGACTGCAAGGATTCATACTCTTAGGTTTTTTTTCGGTAAAGTCACTTGATACAGTAAATTTAGCTGTGACGGTCCCACCTGAAGACGGAGACTTGTGTTGCCTCCGAAACGTCGTGATTTATTATTAATTTATTTTTTTACCTCCGTGACTTTACCGAAAAATCCTAAGAGTATGCACCCACCCCTTCTTGTGCCGTGTCGGCCTTCATAGGCGCTCGCTCACAGCACTTGCCCCAGCAGTCTGTCAAGGCTATACGGGAGATCTTTGTCTTTGTAGTACATTGACGTTTCTGTGGTCTCTCTCTCTCTCACGCCAACGCCGCCTCCAACAGCAAACAGCTTTCGGCATCATCGCGTGCCCGTTGTTATGATGACGGTCGACTTCTTCTTATCCCTGCGACCAGAGGCTGACTTCTCCGCCACCCACTCAACTCCCCCTCTCTACACCCGCGTGGCGCGCGTTATTTTTGGTTATTTACACCGCTTCAGAGTGGGGGGGGGGGTTCGCCCTTCCGCGTGAATCTCCTTTCAGTTCCACGTCGTTCATTCAAATGTAAATGACGTCTTTTGATATCGTGCATTGTGTGCGCGTGTGCGCGCGTTGATTAGCAGACACGAACATCTGGCAAATAAGAGGACCTGGGGGGGGGAGGGGGTGGAATTTTTTACACGCGAAAAAATAGACAAAGATCCCGTCCTGTAGAGCCTGGAACAGACTGTTGGGGCAAGTGTTGTTAGCGAGCACCTATTAAGGCCAGCGCAGCACGCGATGGGTGTGGGTGGCCAGCATCACGCCCGTCCGCCTTTGTCTTCCCAGTGACGATATTTACTACAAACCGCATCAGGTACTCATTTAAGGCTAAGTTTACCTAGGGGAGGCCCAGGACTGGTTTAGATAATCGTCACCGGTGTTGGTGACCGTAAACGGGAATTGAACTCGGATCACCGGGTTCGTAGGGCAGTGCACTATTCACTGCACTACACACAACAACGGACACACTCGGTCGGCTATGTCGGTCATAGGGGTCGTTTGGCCATACTTCACCACTCTGGTCAGTGCGGATTGGTGAAAGGAAGGGGGTGGTAGGCGATACCCACGACCGGCTCAGGATATTTCTCGGCAAATGTTTACCTTCGCCAGGAATCAAACTCAGGTGACCGGGCGCTGTGTTGCCACTGCACTCCCACTCCACCCATGGGCACTTCACACGAAGCAGCGGTCAAAAGCACAACAGTACAAATGTTAATCCTCTTTAATTCATCATCAGCCATGATCTATCCACTGCTGGATGAAGGCCTCCCCAAAGCCATCAGCATCTCTTGTGATCCCACGGTGTAACAAGCCATCCGGCTCCTGCTCACGAGCCGATTTCATCGCTCCATCTCCGTGGCAGATGGATTCTCTCATTTGGCAGTCACTCCCATCCTGAGTCTCCGCAACATTCCCTGCCCGGTGAAGCTCTCTCCACATTATTAGTAACTAAACTATATTTTATTTTACCAGGTAAGGCCCACATGGCTCTTTTTCAGAAGTGACCTGGCTATCACAAATAATATCTCAATGAAGTGGCTGATCATGTGGAAATTTATATCAACCAAATACATACTCTGGAAAGCATGTTTCTAAATGTGGAGGGAAACAACCGGAGAATATGCAAACTCAAAATGCCCAGCAGGCGTCAGGGACGGAATCGAACCAACGACCTCCTGTATACCAGGCGAGGTAGTTAACATTCAACGTGAGGCCCTCTGATTTGTGCGTGTTCCCTGATCCGTGTGCTGCTGCCCTTCCTGTGGTGTGCGTGTGATGAGAAGGGGGATGATGAGGTATCTGGGAGTGGGTGACCTGGATGATATGAATCAGGCAGAGGCCACGATCGCAGGCACCAAAAATATTGTTTTTACGTCAGCTTCATCCATCCACATACACTGAAGAAATCAGTGCAGGCATGTCGACGGCCTACTTGCTATGCTGCCATATAATATTCATGTAGGGTCAACAGGATCACCATACCATGCTGGAGGAAGTCAGTGGTGGTTGTGTTATAGATAGACACGGCCGTGCCATAGGAATGTGGAATTCACACGAATGGACTGGGAACAGCAATTACTGCAAACACTACTCAGTGTTCATTTGGATCAATGGGACAAGATGAAGCAGATACTCTAACTGAATTGTGCAATTGGTATATAGGTTGGCCCAAAAGTCAGGACACGCCGGGTTATTTAATAGATTTTAACAACGGCATAAAAACTTTTAATAGTTTATTCTTTACGTTTATATTTTAGCTCTCATGAGCATCTATAGTATTATTTTTCCTGTGCAGTCACCTCACATCTGCAGTTTACAAAACTCGACCAAGAACCCAGAATGGATTGAGACGCTTGTTCAGAGATTACACAGCTGTAATCTTACAAAAAAAACCATCCAAAATTTAATTTGTAAAGACAATATTCATGCGTGCATTAATGTTAATGGGAGTCAGTTTGAAAATGTGTTAAGATGAATTATATATTCATAATCAACGTTTTTTGGTTTAGATCGCGTTATTTATAAATGTGTCGTAACCCTCCACCACCCGACACGGCCAATCAGCAAAAAAGTGTCACGTTGACAAAAGACAAATAGTTCACTGCTTTAGCCCACCGGTGTGTTGAAGCGTGAAACCACAACATTTACAATTTTTGAGTACGACCTTTCGCTGTTAATTGCATCCAGCATCATCGGGAAATTCGCCAACGGGACACTTTTTTACTGATTGGCCGTGTCGGGTGGTGGAGGGTTACGACACATTTAAAAATTAACGCGATCTAAATACAAAAACGTTGATTATGAATAATATTGGTCGCGAAAGCCTACGTGTTAAACTGATAAATGATATAACCCGATGTGATTTGTTAAGATAAATATAACAACCCCACGTTGTCCTGACTTTTGGGCCACTCTGTATATCCCAGAGTACGAACGCTGGGCGTCCGGAGCGAGGCGAGTGGCTAAGTGAGGTGACATTCGAATCGTCCACTCTCGTGTGGCTTCACGCTCGCGTGATGGAACTCTACGTGAACCCGCAGGAGCTTCGTGGGCACATCCACATCACGAGTTTAGAGGCGTCAAATTTATAACCCAATTCTGTCACGAGTCTGGCCACCGTTCCACTCTATCGCGGCAGATATGCCTCTCAACAGCACGATGTTTTTGAAAAAGAATTTCATCTGGCGTTCCTTCTCAACGCTTATTCGCTTATTGAAGATTCAAATTAAACAACGCATCGCCATTAAGTTTCAATCAGCTCGTTGACAATTTTTTTTTTAACTTAACTATCGTTTCATTTATATGTCCACGTACGTATCGATGTACAGAAATATCTCACCGTTTTCCTTCGGCATACCAATTTGCTAACCGCGGGATGGAGTTTTATGTCTCCGCGGTTGAGCACGCCGACTGTGCTGGCACGACTTTGTGATTTCAAATCACCCGGCAATCCGTGCTCCCTCCGTTGTATCGTCTCCCCGCTCCCACCAGCGCTCTCTTCCCACCACCAGGTGGAGGTGGCGGGTGGCCAAACACCCTCCCTCTTCCTTAGAACGACCACCTCCCCCATTGCAAAATGATCTTCCCCCTGCCCCATGGAGTTTTGGTCGTTTTCGCTGCTGCCTCCTCCGTCTTATTTCCCCGCTTTCCATACACGGCCACATTGGGATCCTTGGGCAAAATGCGCCTTACAAGTGTAAATTATTATTAGTAGTACGTCATCCTCATCAACGATTTAGTCATCACCATGGACTTAAACCCTCAGTTTTAAAGATAAATAATATTATTTTATTTTTTATTTTGTTATTTGAACATGTATTGCATTTTTTTATTATGTTATCGTGTATTTTTTGTGTGTATTTGGTGTAGCAACTGGCAATTCAGTTCGGCTTTGATGAGTGTTTAACACGTAGGCTTTCGCGACCAATATCATCCATAAGAGGGTTTTTTGGGTTAGAACCACGTAAATATATAAATGTGTCGTTAAAACCCGCCACCACCCGACACAGCCAACTAGTAAGGGTTGTCACGTAAACAGAACATATTAATTCGTCAGTAGTACAACACACCCGTGTTGTACGGTGCGTTGTACCGGTGCGTTGTTACAAAAAAAAACCTCTACAGTATTATTTTTGATGAGTGTGACCGCGGTTACCCTAACCCACTATTTCCCACAAGGCCTGAGTATTGCCAACCGCGGTTTTGCCAACCAGGAACGTATCCCTTGCGGTTGGCGAGGGACTGTTGAATCGCACTTGGTCGCCCTGAGACTGGGGTGGAAATTTCACATTCCCATGACCGAGACCCCAATCCATGAGCTCAGCAGCCACTTAAGACCACTGGACTGACTTCGGGAGGGCTGAGGACGATGATGTTGATGATGTTGACGATGGTGATGATGATGGCAATGATCGTGATGACGATGGGTTCATCGAACTCTGGATGGGATTTTAATTCTTGACTCAACGGAAGGCTTGCTGCACCAACCGAGACCCTGTAGTTATAACAAATGAAGAGATTTAATTAAAATTTTCCGCATATGCATTTAACGACAACAAATTCGGTATATGCATTAAAAAACCATCCATTAAATGATTCCCTACGTGCGTGGATGGCCAATGGGCAATAAAATGCCCTCTATAAAAAAACACACACACATTTACATAAGTTCATGGCAAGCAAAATAAAGACATTTAAATATTTGGGCGTCACACCATCTGGTGTCTTCCTGCCTCCTGATCAGAGTACAGGTCTCTCCCTCCGGGGGGGGGGCCCCGGGGGGGGGCAGGGGGAGCCCCCCCCCTTCCTCTCTCTCTTGCCCCACGTGTACCAGGACAATGGATCTGGGACGCCGTCATCCACTAGCCTCTCCCTTACAGTGACGATCGATTTACGGGCCGCGCGAGTTTCGCTCGCTCAACGCACGGGCTACAAGGCCGGTCACGTGGCACGTCACGGGCTTCATCTCAACCGGTTTTGTCCATGCAATACACCATGCCGTCTATATGTGAACAATAATATATGTTGAACTTCTTTCGCACCGTACGTAGACCAACCGTGCTAATCGGGAGGTGCGGGGTGGGGGGAGACACACTGAACACAAAGCAGTTTTAAATAAACGAGTTTTCAATTTAGATTTAAAAGTGCACCGCTGCAGTGACTTCCTTCTTTCGTACGTAAATCCGCGCCCGGCACACCACATCCAGATATATATATTTGGCTACGGCCGCCAGTCGCAGCGTGCCACATCCCAGTAGTTGTTGTTACCATCACTGTACATTCGACGTGGAAATTATTCCGTGGGAAATGAAGCCCCCGGGGTGTGCAGGCTTTGTGGCTTGGAGCACTCAGCTCGCCCTCGGGAAGGATGAGAGTCAGAATCCTCGCTTGAGGAGTGACTCAGCCGGGCCATCCACTCAGAGCCATTGGGTCAATGTACAACAGGCGTCTGCACTTGCCCCAACAGTCTGTGAAGGCTACACGGGGGATCTTTGTTTCTGGTGGTCACACCACTCTCTTGTGTGCCATGCCGCCCTCAATATGTCCTCGTAAAACAGCACGTGGCCCAACTCTTGTTTAATGTGCCGATGTTGAATTTCTTTCGCACCGTACGTAGCCAACTGTGCTAAGTGGAGGTATGAGGGAAGGAAAACAAAACTAAAACACACAAAAAAACATACTCCTTTGTGCTTTCGGTAAAGTCACGTAGGTGTGAAATAAAATAAATCACGACGTTTCGATTGCAACACAAGCGGTCGTCCTCAGGGAGAAAAAATATAATCCAGCAGTGGAACTGCTGAACCGGCGATCGAAACCAGCGATCGAAACGTCGTGATTTATTTTATTTCATACCTACGTGACTTTACCGAAAGAACCAAAGAGTATGGATTCCTGCAGTTACGAAAGCTTCAAATCAATGCAAAAAACAGTTCATACAAAACATAGAGCCACACCTCACAATCACTGCGAAAAACCTTCGCAGTGCTAAAAGGATCGCTATTTTATGGGAAGCAGTGGGTCGCGGTGGTCCTAGGGAGACTTTGCCACCACCCAACCCCCCTCATCAATGTATGTAATTTTAATTTCCTTCGAAACCGTGGCTAACCAACCGTCTGCTAATCGGAGGTGCGGGGAAGGGCAGGACACATGGATAGTGGTCCCTTGGTTATCGATATTAATTGGTTCCACGAAAACCATCGTTAATTGAAATTATTGTTAATCGAATATAGGGTATACGTGTTAAAGGATTAATTTTTTCCATGACGAGCGGATGTTGACCTTTTTCACCCTAAAAACATAGTTTATAAAACTGAAACACGCCATTTTGATAAACGCTATAAGAACATATTAAGACATTAATATTAATAAATAGACTGATTTATAATGAATAGAGGATAAAAATTGACATAGAGAATAAAAGGGGCATAAATATAGCATAAAATAAACATTCTTACCTGAAACTCTTTGGTTCTTTCGGTAAAGTCACGTAGGTAGAAAACGGACGTTGACCTTTTTCACCCTAACGCCTCATTCAGCAGTTGTTTTTCTTGCTGTGGTTGTCCCACCTGATGACGATTGCTTGTGTTGCGATCGAAACGTCGTGATCTATTTTATTTCTGACTACGTGACTTTACCGAAAGAACCAAAGAGTATGGATTCCTGCAGTCACGAAAGCTTCAAATCATTCTTACATAAGGCTAAGAATATGGATGGCTTCAGAAGTTGATGAAGAAGTTTGGGGTGGGAGAAATTGTATTTTTGGAAGGAGTCTCCTTCCAATGGAACCTTACTTGACTGTTATGTAAAAAAACCACCAAGTTTTCACGAGAGCAACGCACACGAAACATTGAAAAGCTAGCGGCCAGTTGCTCTCAGAACGCTCATGAAAGGGCGTCGCTAATTGAATTTGCCGAGGCCACTTCAGCAGTGCTCCGATTGGTCGAAATTTGGCGGGTCCGCGTGCTATCGTAAAACAATGTCGTGAATAGAAAATGTGTCGTTAATATAAACAATAGGACCCCTATGGGAGGCGGATTGTTAATCAAAATATCGTCTATCGATTGCATCGTAAACAGAGGGACCGCTGTATGTAACAGGCGTATAATTGCATTCACAATAAATACACGACCATAGCAATCAGCATAGGATCTCCTGGCCATTGTGTTGTTGTCATGAACCTCCTATAAGCACGATGGGACCACGCCGAGTGATCGGCTGTGCGTGTAGCCAGTAGAGACGTTAATATCTAGTTGTACTCTGTGAGGAAGAACAAGTCTTGGCCTGTGCTGTGCCCAGTGTGAGTAACAAAGAAGTACCCTCTACACGACACGACGTGTCGCAGAAGTCGCTCATTACATTTGTATAACTTCACACACAGCTTATATAACTTGAATAATAACACTGCTAATTGGGTCAGACTGTAATAAAAAATTTTTTTATAAAGATTATCTTATTCCAAGCTGAGTAAACAACCCTTCATCAGCCTCGGTAATGGCCCCTGTAACAAAATCATGCAAGAGCTGTGTTTATCCTTGATTATATTTTTTGCACAATTACACGCACAAAAGCGCACGCTGCCATTAATTCAACCAACATTATACTAATAGGGTTTTTCCCATTTTTTCTGGCAACAAAACTGACACCTTTTGCAAGGAATCATGTCTACATTATGATGATCAACCAACATTAAAAGGGTCTTTTAATGAGAATAGGTTTTCCCCCTTTTTTCTGGCAAGAAAACAGGTGTTAAGATGTTAAAACACCAAACTGAAACCTTTTTACAAGGAATCATGTCTGCGTTAACCACAATGCTTGTGGTCAGAATGCAAACAAAATATATTATCAGAGTAAGGTTTTTTGTTTGCATTCTAACCACAAGCATTGTGGTTAATGCAGACATGATTCCTTGTAAAAAGTTTTCAGTTTAGTGTTTTAACATCTTATGATCTTAACACCTGTTTTGTTGCCAGAAAAAAGGGGAAAACTCTATTATCATATGTCGATACTGGCAAAGGAGGTCCCACGATGTAGGTAATGTGTTCTAGTTAATGCATTATACATTCTAAAGCATACGTTGCATGCATCATGCATGCAGTGGATCACAAACATATAGAATTGGTTACTCTTTGGTTCTTTCGGTAAAGTCACTTCACGCTCGTCCGTGTACACGCACGCCAGCCGTTTGGGGGGTCCTAAACATTGTTGTCTGGTTTCTGCGCACATTTGCTTGCACATTACATCTTCCTCCCTGCGTTCATCCGAGTTGAGAATCGACTCTGTCCATCATCCTCCCCGAGGCTATAAATTGAATACTGCCATGTCGATGCATCAGAGGGACACGCAGATAAACATTTAGGAGGGGGGAAATTGTATTTTGTGTTTTATTTATTTTCCACTCTGTTTGAGTTACATTTGATTGCAGATGAAT
Organism: Lampetra planeri; assembly: GCF_965212315.1. Taxonomy (NCBI): domain Eukaryota; kingdom Metazoa; phylum Chordata; class Hyperoartia; order Petromyzontiformes; family Petromyzontidae; genus Lampetra; species Lampetra planeri. The sequence goes on along the minus strand of NC_136136.1, from coordinate 9,598,496 downwards.
TCGGGTTTCACGTTCGTTTTTTTCTCAGTCCGCTTGAGAGAAACGAACGTGAAAACTTAATTCCCATAACATAATAAATTAAGTAAAATAAACGTTAATAATTCTCAATCTACCAATGGATGGAGGCCTCCCCACACCACGTCAGTTATGGGGGTGGTGACTGTACTTCACTGCACTGGTTAATGAGGGTTTTTGAAGGGGGTCCTGATATCAGCACCACTCATGTTAGTTGTGACCTGCAATTGAACTCGGGTCGCCAGCCTAAAAGCGCAACACACACGAACTGCTGCACCACTGCTCCAGCCCATACAGTCCTAAATTAGTCTGAAATTAAATATGAAATGTATACGTACAATTGAATATACATATATAATTATGCGTTGTGTATAATTTCTCATTCATGAAAAATATTTCACAATGATCTACGACAGGCAAGATGTCAAAAATGTTTTTTTTATGGGTGGGGGTGTTCGCCCATGCCTTTTGCACGCCCCCCCACGCCCCCCTACCCCACCCCCAGACCCTGGGTCACTGGGAGCTGTTTAATGACTATACGGACACCTGCCATAGAAACGTGGAATTTCCTTCACTACTAACGGGTCACCAACAGAGATGAGCGCTACGCCACGCCCACTGGAGTAGGACGGTGGTGGGAGGGGGGGCACTTTAACTTGTTCGTTTTCTTCCCCCCCCCGCTCCCTGCCAGCTCCTCCATAAAAACTGGACGTGATCTCAATATGCGTTCCACTTGGCTACCAAAGTCTGTTGGCTTGGCTCACGGAATTATAAATTCATGAATTTATTAATTTCCACTCCACTCCACCGCTCTGACCTTGACTGGGCAGAGTGTCGGCGAAGGGCACGCGACCAGCGCGGCGTGCCCCAGGTCACCCAGTCGACGCGTGCCGCTGTACGCCGGCGCCAGCGTCGATACCGCAGGGCGTGACGCCGCATGGATGGATTCGTGCATGGTGGCGGGAGAGACCCTTGCCCGAAATTTATAGCAGCCATATACTCTAAACGCATGATGTTGATTCTAAATGTGGAGGGAAAAAACCGACGGACCCGGAGTCAAATCCATGCGACCACGGGGAGAGAGACAAGCAAACTCCAAATATGAAGGCATCAGGGTCGGGATCGAACACATGGCCTCCAACATACCAGGCGAATCAGATAACATCTCGCCACACCGTGGAGCCCATTTGGAGAGACGGTACATCACGAAGGATGCTCTGCTGTTCGTCTGGAGTTTTGGCTCGATCCCTTCATAGACGTGGGTTACCTGCAGGCACTTCAGCTTTCATCCGGCACGAACAAAATATCAGGAATTGACTGATTGCGAGGCTCAGCAAGGCTCAGTAAAGACTTATGGAAGGATTATTGAATTCGACTGTGTACACAGAATGTGTTATTTGCTCGTGCTGAGTCCGCGTGGTGGCAACACGATTGTAGTCCAGGAATTTGGAAGCGAGGGCTGGTGGTAGAGGGCTGGTGGTACCAGCCCCTTAGAGTCGGGGGAGGGGGGAGAAGGCTAGCAGGGTGGGGGTGGAGAGGGCTGAGTACCCCCCCCCCCCACCCCTAAACACCAGTAATGACAATTAAGCGACGGGCAATTACAGCCTTCCATCATGGAGGCAGAGAGCCGGGGCAGGATGCACGGCAGACAAAAGCTGATCGCATCGTTACTCATTCTGTTTCACGTTTGATTACATTTTTTTTGTGAACATTGCATATATGTCGGGGCCCCTCCTCCCCTCCGCGAGAAGACAAGGTCGTGCTACAGGCCTGGGTGGATCACAGAAGTGTGTGAATCTCTCAGCTATCAGGTGGTGGTAGCACAGATCGTGGACTGAATCCATCTGTGCGGAGCTCTTGAGTGTTATCCCATGGCACGAGCTCCAGGATTCCTCCCATGTGCCACGCGTCGTTATCATGGGTGGCCAAGCGTTGTCACGAAGGGCCCTCATCCTGAAAAAAAGAGCCCTGTGGTTGCTCGTGAGGATTACCTCGATAAAAATCCAAAGGGAAATTTTATTAATTTAAGCTCACCGTTTGTACAAGGAGGTTCATGGTGCACCATGTCACTATTAACCTAATGAGAATATTCAACGAGCAGCAGTAAAGGAATTACATATATATGTACCAGTCATAATTTATATAAATTCCCTGTGGACAGTTGGCAGCATAACAAGCCTTGTTATTAATCGATGGCATGCACAGCGGTGGCCAACAACAGTCTGCATAACCGACACCGGAGGTACTGTCGGAAAATAGATAAATGCATGCATGCATGGATGGGGAAATATTTTTTAAAACACAATATTTTTAGTGGTTTGCTAATTTGCCCTCTGCTTGACGCAGGTCACCAATGCACAGATATCCCATCATCCTCTCCGTTCTCCCGTGCACAAATTCGAGGCATCGTATTGGCTGTAAAAAAACGAGATAGCGGACCTGACCGGGACAGATCGCTCGAAGGGACGAAGGCCGATCGACGAGACAGGAAACGTAATGGCAAAGGGAACACACCCTACGTACGTCTGTAGGTATTTGTAACTTCTTTCGCACTGTACGTAGCCAACCATGCTAATCGGAGGTGCGAGGGAGACGGAGCTATAAGATGAATTCTTGGAATACTTGCTAGGCACATTTCAACACTAGATAGACCACGTGATTGCTGGCTTGCAATGGGAAAACCCTGCTAACTTTATCTGGATGATGTTATCATCTTCGTAACCTCTCCACAACAACACCTGCGGCCATCCTGCAACGTAATACCAATAATCCACGCGGCGAGCGCGCACGAGTCTGATTTCGCCGCTTCCTCTCGGAGGCATTTCCACTCCGTCCGGGTGCCACCGCGTCATTATTCTTGAGCGTTATTATTTCCGCGCTGGACGCGCAAACCCATAAATCGCAGAGACGACGGCCTGGAGCAGTGCGGTCCCAAGGGACGCGCCGCTGTCGCTAGCCTGGCCTCGCCGTGACGTGCAGATGTTTGGGGGCAACGCTGGGGCGCGGGCGGGCAGGCGGGTGCGTGGAGCCGTGCGTCGATGCTCTGCTGACGCACGGCCTCGCGGTAATAGCCGCCCACACCGCCTCGTTTCAACGAGCCTCGTCTATTGAGTCAACCGGGTGGCTCAACGCTGGAGTTGGAATCCTGGTTGGAGCGGGGCAGGGGGGTTGACTCAGCCCGTCATCTCCCCGGGGTATATAAAGTAAGCGCCACTCTGTGGGGAAGTCAACGGTGATTGTCGCATGAATATACTTGTCCCCGTCATAGGAATGTGGAATCTCCGTCGCTGGCTCAGTGATGTAAATAGGTGACGATCACAAATGCCTCGGTGCTCATTTGAGCAGGAAATTGCTTCAACTGATTTAATGAAGGGCCACGCATGAGATGCTCTGTAATGTTGCAAAACATTAAGCTGCGTTGGTAAATTAATGCGTGCGTTGCCATCACTGTTATCGTCACCATTATCATTACTTGTTATGTATTTATATACTGGTTCATTAATAGTTTAGTTTGGTCCAGGTCAATCTCTTAACGATAGCCCTCCACCACCCGACAGAGCGAATCAAATAAAATCGCCACGTGGGGGAAAATTTGCCACTTAATTTTGTTTATCAGCAAAACTGGAATGTGTTGAAAAGCAAGCAAAGAGTTTGACAATGTTGTGTGACGTTTCGCTACAGATTAGCATCATCATTATTATAATCACCACTAGGTGTTCACGCGAGCTCGGCTCTCGCGTGAAACAACTGAAATAATGGGTTAATTGTGAATGACGATGATGTTTGTTTCTCTGTCACTGAGAGGAAAGAGAGATCTCAACATTTCAGCCAACTGGCCCTCTGTTAGTGTTAATTAACATGCCGTTCGTTGAATAAGGTCACAGAAGCAAGCAGCAACTTTGAACCTTATTGCCGTAGCAAAAACTGCCACTGAAAATGCACTGCCCAAGTCCCCTGGGAGACTAATTATCCCCTCCACCATGCACACACACACACACAGTAGACACACACACACAAAGATACAGAAGGGACACTATACATAACATGTAGACACACGAAGTCCCATACACATTCACGCAGAATCACAGACGTACGTGTACAGGTACACATATATATATAAATACATAGATCCCCCATACAGCCTTTAACAGACTGTCGGGGCATGTGCTGCTAGCGAGCACCTTTGAAGGCTTTTGTGTGTCTGTGTGTAGAGGACTCATGAGGAGTGGTGGTGTAGTGGTTAGCGCACTGCGCTACGAACTCGGTGACCCGGAGGTCGATTTCCGCTCACGACCACCATCAGCGACGATTATCTGAACTGGTCCTGGGCCTCCTCTAGGTCGACTGAGTCTCAAATTAGTACCTGGTGTGGTGTGTAAACATCGCCACTGGGGAGACAAAGGCGGCTGGGCGTGGTCCTGGTCATCCACCCCCTCGTGTGTGATGTGCCGGCCTTCATAGGTGCTCGCTAACAGCACTTGACCCAACAGTTGCTTAAGGCTACACGGGGGATCTTTGTCTTTGGAGCACTCACCATGTCGTACACATTGAGCACCACCGGCTCGTTCGCCATGCTTCCCATTCAGCCACAGCCCTGTCACACACAGCACAGGACACAACAAAAACACAGATAAAGATCCCCCGTATAGCCTTGGCAGACTTTTGGGGCAAGTGCTGTTTGCGACCACATTTGGAGGCTGGCACAGCACACAAGGAGGTGGGAGACGACCTAGCGGATGTCCACGCACCTACCGTATGTAACTTGGCCATCGTGTGCCGAACGTCATGGGTAAAAATTTGGGCAACTTTTAAAAATGTACCCTCAAAAATAATCAGTTAGAATTATATACTCAACATAGCAATCATCGTGGCCCCCCCATACTGTGAACACGAGTCATGGGACTCAATGAGGATATTTCGGGTAAACAATACAATTCATAAATTACATCACACGCACGAAATTACACATCAGGTGCAGGTGCATGCAAAAACGACCACGTACACACATGCTGAGTAAGGCGCGAGAGGCCCGGAATGGAGGAATCGCCATGGAAATGTATGGCCGATGCCTCTGTGGTGTGAAACGTGTCAATGCCAATGCTGGTTGATAGAGCAGCCGGCTGGATTTGGTTACCAAACACCGGGACTGTCACTGAGACCACTGGGACTACCACTCGGACTAGGAGGGCCCACCAGAACTTACCAGCAGGACCATCACGACCACTGGCGTCACTGGCGGAGCCAGTGGGGGGCGGAGGGCACGTGCCCCCCCAATGATCATTGGGGTTTATTAGTAATAAAGTGGCATTTTGCGACTCCCACTGCCACTGTGTAGCAGGGACTCTATGAGATGATAGGACAATAGTCTGAGTCCTTAATTGGCAATAAGTAACGGCAATGCAGTTATAAGTGACTCACAGAATTGTGTGCAGTTGCGTATATAGGACACGACTTCCCTGAGCGCGATGCCAATCACACACGGTTCGAATTCGACCCTCCATAGATGGCTGTGCCATCGCCGCACACGCGTCGAATAAAAAGCAAGGGACAAGTCATTACTTACTAACAACTCCTATCACTTTTCAATGCTGGAGGGGTTGCCCCCACTACCTGAAAATCCTGGCTCCGCCATTGATTGGTGCCAGCGAACCGCAGGGACCACCTAAATGTATATGTACGTTGAACTTCTTTCGCACCGTATGTAGCCAACCGTGCTAATTGGAGGTGCGGGGAAGGACAACAAAATTTAACACAAAAAGCAGTTCTAAAGAAATGAGTTTTCATCTATGTTAAAAAAATGCATAGCTCCAGTGGCTTCCTGATATCGAAAGGAATAGCGTTGCAGACGGCCGCAGAAGCGCATCTGAAAGAGCACGATGTGAGTGACTGCCAAAAGCTGATGCTGCTGCTTCGAGGATGACCGGAATTCGCGTGATGGTTTATGCTGCTTGAGATAAATGACTGCAAAACCCCCTCCCAGTGCACACACAGGTACAGTGAGTCCCTTGAGATACCAGGGAAATTCAGAGGTGGTTGAGTGCCAAATGGTATAGTGCTCGTTGTCTTGACAATCCCGTTAATTCGACGAAAGCCACACAAACTATGCCAACAACAGACGCGGATGCTGGACGACGACGATGATGATGATGCACAAATGCGGAGACCGTGGTCACCACCCAAAACAGACCCCTGGGACGTCTAACCATGGGTGGAAAAAACCCGATTTTTTCAGCGGCAGGCATCGGGTTTTTTCTTTAATACAATTAAACCAGATTTCGGGGAATTAAAACCTGGTTTGATGAATACGAAACTCTGATCCAAGGCTTAGGCTGCTTCCTCGTCGGTGCTGCTATCGTACTCGGGGCCGTCGGGCACGGGGTAGTCGTAGAATGCGGCGGGCAGGTTGGTCGTGATGAACACGAGCTTCTCCACAATCGTGGGCGCCAGTGAGTTCCTTAGCTTGGAATGGATGAAGCCAATCGTTGAGAAGTGCGGTTCTGAAATTAGAACCAATTAAACCGGATTTCTCCCAATCTCAGATGATCGGGTTTAATATAAAAAGACAATTAAACCCGATTGAAAAATAACCCGACTGTGCCACCCTTACGTATAACAAACAACGATTCCAATGCCCGATCAACAAACGCGTTTTTTTGTGTTGAAGTTTGTTGTACTTCCCCCGCACACCTCCGATTAGCACGGCTGTGGTTACGTACGGTACGAAAGAAGTTCAACGTACATACCAAGGAGGGGGCCATCATCACAGCGGCGGTGAATCACCACTCCGCTACTCATGGCTCCAATGATCCTGACTCAACCACCTCGATGTAAAGATCACAGCTGTTGCTAGACACCAGTAGTTCTTAACCTTGACCGCAGCCTTGCACCCCTTTGGTTTTCAATCGTAAAAAAATGTGATGTCAATAAATACATAGGTTTGATTAAACAAAGTAGTTGTACATTACATTGTGTTTCGATGATTTACCTTCTAAAACACATTCCTGCGGAGGGAGCTGGTAGGAGCGTTGGGTTGCTCGGTCAATGGCCAGAGTCAACGGCGGCGTGGTGTATTCCGCAAATATGCCCAACTGTGAGGGCGGGTACAAGCCGGCGTGAGTAGGTTAAACGTTGAGTTTTATAAGTGCACCACGGGGTGACCAGCCCCTCCCCACCCAGCCCCTCCCCACCCTCCCCTCTCCACCCAGCCATTTTTGGATGTACGACGGACGGACGGACACAATCATCCCCTATGGGCTGGTGGAACCAGGAGGTTCCTACCAGTAAAACTCTGGCCATGTCTCACACACACACCAGAAAGGGCATCTCGCACCCTCCGTGGGGTGCGTACGCCCCAGGCTAAGAATCACTGTTCTACATCAACATTAGCCGTACGAAGCAGAGGAAGAATAATTCGATGAAGCCTTGTAATATTATTTACGTTGATTTGCGATGTCGTTATCATGCTACAGAAACGTAGGGGGCGAGTCATCACGACTGAAACCACTGAAAATCGCGAGCCAAATTCTGGAATGAACACTAGACCAATGATGCTGCTGCAGTGGTAGTTATACTGCTGACAGTCGCAGTATGGTAGTTGTATTGAGCTGTGCGTTACCAAACTGGGACTGCACTGCACATCACGTGTCGATGGACTGTGGAGATTCGGCTATACCAAATGTCACTATTGCTTTGCACACTTGGATTTTTTGAGCATTGGAGAGATATTTTTTCCCCCATATAAAAAAAAACTAATTGTAGCCCCCCTCTCCATCTCCCCCACCCCCCACCGTCTCCTCCCCCCTAAACCCTCCTCCCTCCTGCCCCCCCCCCGCAAATTCAGCCACGTTACTCGAAGATCACTCGCGCTGTTCGAGTGTGTGCAGAATGTACAGAGTTACAGTATTAAAGTGGGAATCACCTACGGACGATTCCCAATTCCTGGAGGGCATCGTCCAAGGTGCAATCGTGGCTGGAATTAAATACGATCCGTGCAGGAATCGCTCGGTGGAGTGATTGATTACTTTGTGTGTCAATTAAACAATTAAGTGCACACATTTATTATAAGCAACTAAAATTGTTCACAGGGTGTCAGCAGCAGCGTTAGCCAGCATTAGAGCGCACACACACACGTGTTCTTATGATGAAGACTCGTTAACTAAATCACAGTACGGTCTGTATGTACGTTCAACTTCTTTCGCACCGTACGTAGCCAACCATGCTAATCTGGAGGAGCGTGGGAAGGACAGCTAAACACAAAAATCAGGAATTAGTTTAAATCTAGATGATTTAAAAGGGATGCAACACGTGTGAGCTTTCGCGACAGACAATTGATTTTTGGCTCACAACGCCGGCGTGAATTACAATGCCAATGTTGTGTCGTTACACCCTCCACCACCCGACACAAACAAACAAATTAAATTTGCCACGTGAACAAAAGCGCGCCAAATGTTTGGATTTTTTTCAGCACACCCGGGTGTTGGAGAGCGAGCCACACATATTTAACAGTGAGGTTGCAGTCTGGCGATCTGGCCCATGTACACTTATAACCCGGTTTGCATCGGGAATGCATTCCCGAAACGTGTGACGACGAATATCGAAACGATGTAAATCAAAGAAGCGATTTACAGGGTGGGTGGTGGAGGCCACGGCTGAGAGACGACGGATAACGAGAAATGACGGACGACGATGATGCTGCTGCTGCCAGCGACGTAGGCGTGGGGATTGAGGCGACGCAAATCAGGCAGTGTAGTGGTACTCATAATAAAGTGACGACGTACTTGCGAAACGACGTGAAAGGAAGAGACGAAACTCGGAGTATTACCGTATCAATTATAAATGCCAGCACTGTGTAATAGCGTGCTTGCAATGGGCATCACAACACGCGCTGAAACAGAACCGCCAAGCAGTACATCAGAGTACTTGTACATACAGCCCAGCAAACATAAAACGATGGGGGGCAACGTTCATTGACGTCTGCCTAACGTTGGCCCATCGACCAATGTTGTGCCAAAGTTGCATGTTTACTGGGAGTCCATCAAGGGCAGAGGGACAAAACATTTTTAGAAAATATTTTGGAGTTCAAAATACCAAATGATTGCACGTGTGAAGATGTGTTTGAAGGAGCGGATTTCCAACATAGTTGGGGAAATTTGTTTTAATTCCTCCATGAAAATAGGTATATCATGGGATAAATCTTTTCCAGTATCAAAATATGAAAAATAAGAATATGGTTTACCCTTTATGGCAATAAAACAGGTGTTGTTAAGATGTTAAAGCACCAGATAGAAACCTTTTGCAAGGAATCGAATCTGCATTAACCACACACGTACTGTGGTGAACATGAAAACAAACACACTCTGATATTATCTTCATTGTCTTTGACACTGATTGGCCTACATCAGTTTCAAAGAGAATGCATCATATTATCAGAGCGTGTTTGTTTCCATGTTCGCCACAAGTACGCGTGGCTAATGCAGAGTTGATTCCTTGCAAAAGGTTTCAATTTGGTGCTTTAACATCTTAACAACACCTGTTTTATTGCCAGAAAGGGTAAAACCTATTCTGATTTTTCATAAACATAGGTTTTTATTTTATTTAAAAACATAAAAAATACTGTGCATAGATTAGGATAGTATCCCAGAGCAGTATAACAATCATCGATCAGATTTAATAATTTAACATTTTTAAAATAGAAATACTTATAGATTGTATATTTGTTATTTCATGTGTGGGTTCTTAAATACATGCAATTGCGTGTTGTTGCTGTTGTTTGTGCTACAAGTTTAGAAACATTTATAATCTGTGCTCTCTGGTTGCCAGGGTGACGAGTGGTGGGGCTGTGTCCTTGCCCAATTCCGGCCCAGCCTGGCTCAGAAACTCAATAAACAATGAGATAGTGAATGATTAAAACGCCTTTCCCCTTTCTGCCATAAATCCAGGTGTTAAGATGTTCCAATCACCAAATAGACACCTCATTACAAGACAATATCAGCATGGGCCACACATACTAGTGGTAAACAATGCAATATGTATGCAATATCCTTGAAACTGCAAGAGACAGCCTATTTGTATGCCTGTCTCAGCAGTTCTAGGACCCAAGGCCGCCAAAAGGCGAACAAAGCATTAATAAGCTATGGTTAAGCAGTTACATCTTTGGGACCCTTTTGCGAGTGTCCAGATATTAAATAATGACAAAGGCTTTAACAGGTGTATTTATCCCAGAAGGGGTAAAATGCCTTTTAAAAAATGCATCATTCAATATCTTGATTTGAAGCTTTCGTGACTGCAGGAATCCATACTATTTGGTTTAAATATTTTATACCTACATGACTTTACCGAAAGAACGAAAGAGTATCATTCAATATCTTGATAGTGGCTAACTGGGTCCCATATACACGATACAATGTCCAAATATATATCTCGGAAATAGATTTTTTTTAAACGTATCCCAAAGAGTACTGACGCCAGCTGCGTTTCCACATTCGTCCGGCAGCATGACCCTGATATCACTTTGGGGCATTCCTCGAAGGAGGTTTGCCCTAATTCTAGATTTGAAGCTTTCGTGACTGCAAGGATTCATATTCTTGGGTTTTTTCGGTAAAGTCACGTAGGTAAAAAATTAAAATTAATAAAAGTAAAATAAAAAAATAGGTTTGCCCTAGACTGCACCAGGAGCCTGGGTGGCTCTCTCTCGACCCGAGTCCTCATCGCCACGTCTCCTTACCGAAGGAACCAATCATAATAAATAACCGCTGGTTAATCTTAGAAGAAATAAAGTGTTTTACAGGATTTAACGTAGCCTTGGATTCGCTTAAACTATCCTACGCGATCATTTTTTTTCATCGGGTGCCTTTGTATTTTTTTAGACCGAGACTACGTTGCACTGACGTTGGCTCAACCAGATATCTACTTAATGCTGAGTAAACATAGGAGTCGTGCAGGACAGGTCTATATATCACTCACCACTGATGTGCATCATTGCCAAAAAACGCTGAGCCCTGCCTCCTGCCTATGTGCATACTGAGCAGTGGTGCCTTACTGGTGCCAGGCTAGGTGAATGTTAAGCCCTCCATCAAAGGCAACAGCACATTCAACCCCAGCCCTATGCAGTGTACCTTTGCAGACGGCATCCTGCCCACGAAGTTGTTGTGACATCGCCAAGCGATGCTTGTGCCATCCCGAGGGCGCTGTGGGTTCTACTCAATCGAAGACCTCCCTTCAGTGCCATACACGGGCCACCGAACAGACAGCCGCCCAATTCACCACCACTAAGTGGCGGTTGACGTCACCACGGCGCTCGTGCCAGGCTGGGTGCACGTTGAGGCCACGACAAGTGGCAATGGCTGGCTGACAGGTGTTCATGACACACCTGGACAGACCCCCCCCCCCTCCCCAGGTGTGTTTCGTGTTGATTGACTGAAACGCTGGACAAACAAAGACAAAGACCCCCCGTATAGCCTTAACGTACTTTTTGGGGCAAGTGCTGATAGCGAGTAGCACGGTAGGAAGGCCGGCACGGCACACGAGAGGGTGGGTGGTCAGCACCACGTCCGGCCGCCTTTGTCTCTATGGCGGCAATGTTTACACACCGTACCATGTGGTCGATCTGGAGGAGACCCAGGACCGGTTCAGACATTCGTCACTGTTGTTGGTCGTGGGAGGGAATCCTCGACACTCATACAACAGGCTGCCTATGTGTGTGTGTGAGACGTGCTATGTCACACACCACCACAACCACCACAACAACAAGGGCCGTCTGTGTTACTGCTCCTGCACGTGATAATTGAGTGGCTGCTGCAGATGAAGACATGCTGCGAGGAATTATCTGATTTTAAAAAATACATTACAGCCAAGCGTGCACTTTAATTGCGAATATATTAAAAAATATATATATTGCTCACGTTAACTTTAAATCCGTATAAGACATGTACTGTACATTAAATATTCTACACACTGTTTGTGAATAAGTAATCTGAATAGCAGTGATACTAACTGAACACATGTAACACACATGTGCAACTTTACTAGAGTATAACAATATCTGTATATGCAACAAGAATGATGTCTCTTATTAGCGAAGGGAGGTGAGACGTACCCACACTTTACCCCACCACACAATATTCTTAGGTTTTTTCGGTAAAGTCACGTAGGTAAAACATTAAAAGTCACGTAGGTAAAACATTAAAAGTCACGTAGGTAAAACATTAAAATTAATGAAAATCTGCCGAACCGTGGTGTACACATTCATAGTGCTGGGGGTGGACGATGCTGGAGAAATGTTTGACCAGTCGGTTAAAACTCTGCACAGATAGATTCACTAATCCATGGCTGTACTGTCATCTCCCCCAGCCAAATCTCAGTCCACCATGGCTGTAATATTGACTACAGTTCAAACATCCATGCTCATGATATCTTGTTATAATCACTCCACAATATTTGCGAGCTAACACACGCCTCTTTGATGTAAACCCACTACCTAAACCCACGCCCTATAATCAATACACTGTAAACTGAGTTTTTAAATATTTTATACAGTACACACAATGACAGATGTATGCATCGTGGCATAGACCTACCTACATTAAGCCGGCACGCGCTAAAGTAACGTAATTGAGATAAATGACACAACAGCAGAGCATACACAACATTTCAGTACATGTATAATATAAAATAATATAAAAAAATAATGAAGCTTATATAAAGTACGACTGTATAGTGCCCAACTATTTAGTGAGAAACCAAAATCTATAATACGTGTTTATCGGAAGGAACAAATACAGTTTATAGCAATTATAGAGTAGTTGCCAAAATGTTAACAATGAAATATACATGGAGTGTTATAGTTCACATGACGTCATCGGAGATGTTAATGGCAAATAACAAAATAGCCTGATAATTACACCCAAACAACACTGACACTATGCAAATTGCTCGCTGTAGTCACGCTAATGCAATAACAATGGACATGAAATCGTGATCACAAATATATAAACTTCACGGTAGACGAAACAAATGAGTGAGGCACAATTATAATTAGCTTCACCAGCAGGAGTATAGCTGTAATAATACTACTACTACTACATACTAATGATCTGTAACGACTAACAGCAAAATTCACGCGACAATGGAGCTGTAATAACAGATGTAATGATGCAATAATCCCTGGAATCGAGTGGTGATGCCTCGCCTCCTGCAATGCACATCTCACCTTACCCGCTATGCAGCCCTCCGGCTCATGATGAAGATGCCGACGATGAGCAGAACGTGGAGTGTGACAGCGGCTCCTGTTTGTTCTTCTTCTTGAGACGAAACCTCATCTCAGCCCTCCTCCCCAGCTTCTATGCCAGCATTGTCTCGGCTGCACATTTGGCCACCTCCCTTCCCACTACCTCTTCCAATTCCTCCTCTTGCTGTCCACTCCTCCGAACGCGTCCACCTCGCTGGAGTCGCGCTTCCTCCGCTTTCTGCTTCTCGTTCCAATTCTCTTCCTCCTGCCTATCCCCTTCACCTCCTCCCCTTCTTTACGCTCCTCTCGCACCGCTACCTTTTCTTCCGTCTTGCCTCCCTCCACCTTCACCTCTTCCTAAACGATTTGTGCCCCTCCTCCTCCTGCAACCTCTAGTTTCGTATCTCGCTCCCCATTCATTCACCGACTCTTTCTTGAATCGCTCCGTCTCCTGGCTCCTCTTCCTCCTTGCTCTATTCGCTCCTCTTCGAACTCTTCCCTCGTTCCTTGCACCTCCTCCACATCCTCCCGCTTATGCGGTTCTCCAATTCGACCTGAACCTCCTTTTCCTCTTAATCCTCCGTCACCTCTTCCTCCTCCTGCTGCTGCTGCCTCGTGTGTAGATGGGGGGTGTGGTGGCTGCTCTCCCTTGGGGCTGTGTCTGTCTCCAGCTGTCTCCCCGTCTGTTGCTGCTGGCCCCTGTCTCCCTGTCCGTCTCAGTCTTTGCTAATGCTGCTGATGCCCTGATGTGCTTTGCGTCTTTATTTCCAGGACAATGGATCCCGCCCGGATGAGCGGCAACGATAATGGGATGCGCAGAGCCGACACGCGCATTGGTGGAGGGGCTCTCTGACGGACGATACATGCGTTGCGCGTGTTTCCCCGCACGAATGTGAGAGTGTGCGCGTGTGTGAGAGAGAGAGGTCCAGCGCCTCCCCTAGGTCGACCCAGTCTCAAACGAGTACCTGGTGCGGTGTGTAAGCATCGCCACTGGGGAGAGACAAAGGCGTTCGGGCGTGGTGCTGACCACCAGCCCCCTCGTGTGCCGTTCCGGCGTTCATAGGTGATCGCTAACAGCACGTGCCCTCAAGAGTCTGTTTAAGTCTATTAGTGGGATCTTTGTCTTTGTTCATGTGAGATAAAGGCGGCCGGGAGTGGTACTGGCTGGCCATACGAACCACCACGTGCCCCTCAACAGCCTGTGTGGCTTACACGGAGCACCTTTGTCTTTGTCCTGGGCCCCCCAAATAGATCTCAACTTAATCCTGAAATGAGTGCTGAACCTGGTGGTGCGTGCGGTGTGTGACTATAAAGTATTGGGGAGACAAAGGCGGCCAGGCGTGGTGTTGACCACACCTCGTGCATCGTTCAGACCGTCACAGGTTATCTCCCGAGCAGTAGTTACCCCAATAGTCTGTACGGCTGTATAGGGGATCAGTCTGTACGGTTATATAGGGGATCTTTATCCGTGATAGTGTGTGGGTAGGGTAATGTGTTGGCAGAGCGAGACTTAATAGAAGTTCGCTAATAGCCCTTGCCACACCAGTCTGTTACTGCTATAGGGTGATCTTTATCTTTGTTTTGTGTGTGTGTACGGTATTAATAGGGGGAGCTATATGGAAACGCATTTAGGGATTATTTGGCCTACTTTTCCACAGTGACCAGGCGTTTTTATAGTGGTGAGAAGTACCCACATTTTACCCCACCACACAAAACAAATCTGCCGGACTGTGGTGTACACATATAGCTTGGGTCTTTCGGTAAAGTCACGTAGATAGGTTCAAAGAAAATAACAAAAACTACGACATTTCGATCGCAACACAAGCAGTCGTCTTCAGGAAAAAAGACGACCGCTTGTGTTGCGATCGAAACGTCGTAGTTTTTGTTATTTTTTTGATATTTTCTTTGAACCAAGCTACGTGACTTTGCCGAAAGACCCAAGAATATGAATTCCTGCGGTCACGAAAGCTTTAAGTGGTGTACACATTTATAGTTCTGGCGGTGGCCGATGGTGAAGGGACTTGAAAACTTGCTCATTGTTTCAACTTCCGCACCAGGAGATGTATAAGGGTCTCAGTGCACCATGCACTAACGTAGGACATATTAAAAAAAGACCCGTACTACAAAGTCCAGAGTCCACTGGGCCATAACATGGGACGTGTAGGCCTGCAGGCCAAACATCTGGGTCTTTAAAGAAGATCTAAACACGATGCGTGAGCTCGCCTGAATAGCCACTGGTGGGAAGGCATTCCATACTCTGTTTTTTTCGGCAAAGTCTCCGAAAGAAGCAAAAAGTATGGATCCTTGCAGTCACGAAAACTTCAAATCTAGAATTAGGCATTCCATAGTTTGGGCGCAGCACAGATTCACACTAAATGTGAATCATACCGGGCGTAGTATTTCCTGATTAACAAAATATAATGATTCGTAATGCGTATAAATATATCACTAAATTACATTTTACGGGTAAATGCATGACCATTAACGTGCGAATCAAATTGACATGCAACTGGACTCTTCTCGATATTAGCGAACACAGGGAATTGATCAGGACCAGCTACACTAGTTTATATATGTACGTATGTTGAACTTCTTTTTTAAACCCTTTATATTAAGTTCGCTTGCTTGCTTAGGACCGTGCAAATCTTTCGGTCGTTTTTAACCCACTTCCCGTGATCCAATCGAGCTGACATTTTCCACACAGACTCGTTGTGCGTGACAATTAATGTTCGTGAAATTTTTTTTCCAAAATTTTACACTTTTTAGGACAAAAATATTATATTTAATTACCAATTGCTTAATGGTGCAATGCAATCATCTGACCCATAGGTGGCAGCCATCTCAAGCCAGAGGACGAGAGGACTCTATCCGCCACGCATATAAAGGATTTATAGTGAAAAACTTTGTTTTTACGGGTTATACTTATTACAGTACGTAGCCAACCGTGCTGATCGTAGGTGCGGGGGAAGGACAACAAACTGAACACAAAAATAATTTCTAAAGAAACGAGTTTAAAATCTAGCTTTAAAAGTGCATAGCTCCAGCGGCTTCCTCACATCGTAAAGGAAGAACGTTCCAGACGGCCGCAGAAGCAACGCATCTGAAAGCGCCACGCGATGTGGTGACGCCTCTGTTCGATGGCCCAGCCCAGAAGCCGCCGCCGCTGCCACGAAGATGACCACAAAAAAAACCATCGATGGTCACAATCGATAGCGAGCAATGAAGCTCCTGGTTAAAGCTGTTTTCTGGCCACATTGTCAATCCGCGCCCCCAACGGGAAAACTCAGAAGCAAAATAAAAACTTCGGGGCCTGGATACCCTCAGGCACCGAGGCAGTGATCGACTGTGGTAGATTAATACCCATGGGATCTTTTTTTTGGCGGTATCAAAGTACAGTACTGTACGTACAAAAATAAGAATAGTTTTTACCCTTTCTAGCAATAAAATAGGTGTTAAGATGTTCAAACACCAAAAAGGAACCTTTTGCAAGGAATTAAGTCTGTATTAACAACTCGTACTTGTGATAAAACATCGAAACAAGCAAAATCTTATAGCATGTGCATTGTCAATCAGTTTCAAAGATAATGCAAAAATGCTCTGATAGTAGATGCATTGTAAATCAGTTTCAAAGACAATTAATATATTGCAGTAGGGGTGCCGCGATGGCGACATGTTAACTTTCTCGCCTGGTATACAGGAGGTCGTGGGTTGGATCCCGATCCTGACGCCTGTTGCATATTTGAAGTTTGCGTGTCTCTCTCTCATCATCAAGGTGGCGTGATGTTAACTTCCTCGCCTGGTATACAGGAGGTCGTGGGTTGGATCCCGACCCTGACGCCTGTTGCATATTTGAAGTTTGCGTGTCTCTCTCTCATCATCAAGGTGGCGAGATGTTAACTTCCTCGCCTGGTATACAGGAGGTCGTGGGTTGGATCCCGACCCTGACGCCTGTTGCATATTTGAAGTTTGCGTGTCTCTCTCTCATCATCAAGGTGGCGAGATGTTAACTTTCTCGCCTGGTATACAGGAGGTCGTGGGCTGGATCCCGACCCTGACGCTGGAAATTGGAGTTTGCGTGTCTCTCTCTCCGTGGTCGCGTGCATTCTTCTCCGGGTTTTCCCTCCACATTTAGAATCAACGTGTGTTTAGACTTAGAGCATTTGGCCGCTATAAATGTCCACATGATAGGCCACTTCGTGGAGCTATCTGTCTCAAGACTCATCAGTCTCAACTCACCCAGTCTATAAGACTCACCCAGTCTCAAAACTCTGTAAGATTCTCCCAGTCTCAACACTCATCCAATCTCAAAACTCTCACAGTCTCAACACTCACCCAATCTCAAGACTCACTCAATCTCAAGACTCTCACAGTCTCAAAACTCACCCAGTCTCAAGAATCACCCAGTCTCAAGACTAACCCAGTCTCAAGATTCATCCAGTCTCTAAGACTCACCCAGTCTCAAGATTCATCCAGTCTCTAAGACTCACCCAGTCTCAAAACTCAATCTCAAGACTCACTCAATCTCAAGACTCTCACAGTCTCAAAACTCACCCAGTCTCAAGAATCACCCAGTCTCAAGACTAACCCAGTCTCAAGATTCATCCAGTCTCTAAGACTCACCCAGTCTCAAGATTCATCCAGTCTCTAAGACTCACCCAGTCTCAAAACTCAATCTCAAGACTCACTCAATCTCAAGACTCTCACAGTCTCAAAACTCACCCAGTCTCAAGATTCATCCAGTCTCTAAGACTCACCCAGTCTCAAAACTCAATCTCAAGACTCACACAATCTGTAGGATTCTCCCAGTCTCACCACTCACCCAATCTCAAGACTAACTCAACTAATATCGCGATTTCTGCCGATATATCGCGATATCGAGTTACCTGCAAATAGATCGCGATATCGCGATATCTGCCGATATATCGCGATATGTTTGCGCGACGCATTGTTTCCCTCCGTGTTAGCGCGTCGGCAGCAAGCGGCCGGAAGTCGGTGCCGCATCGGATCGGGTCCGACCGGAAACGCGACGCGCGTGCAATCGAAACGGTTCCCCCCTTGCATCCCTGACCCGCATCCCTGACCAAAAGGGGGGTCCTCCATTCTCCCCCGCCCTCCTTCCCGTTCCCCCTGGGCGCTTCTCGCGACCCGTGAGGCGAAACGCAACCAACAGCCCCGGGCCACCGCACCAGCGGGAGCGGCCCCCCTCCCCCCCACGTGGATGCCGCCGAGATGACCGAGGGCGAGTTGAGCTCCGCGCTGCGGGACGAGGCGTTCTCGAGAGACGCGGCCTGGGTGAGCAGCAGGAGGAGGAGGCCGAGGCCGAGAACGCCGTAGAGCAGTCACGAGACGCTCGCTGTCTTCATGCTGCTGCTGCTGCTGTTGTTCAATATGTGTATGTACGCCTGTGTGTGTGTGTACCGTAGCGGGGAGCGGTGGTGTAGTGGTTAGCGCTGCGCTGCGCAACGAACCCAGCCGAGTTCGATTCCCGCTCACGGTCAACACCGGTGACGGAATATCTCAAATGAGTACCTGGTGCGGTGTGTAGTAAACATCGACACTGGGGAGACAAAGGCGGCCGGGCGTGGTGCTGGCCACCCAAAACCCCCCTCGTGTGCCGTGTATATTTGTCTTTGGTGCCGTAGTTTGGTTGTTATCCAGCTCCTGTGCTGGATGCTGCTGCTGCTACGTTCGACTTGTGTCGGTTCATTCTCATTTAATCCCTGATACCGAATTTGTTTACATATTTCACAATTTTCTAGAGTTAATTTTATTTTCCATTCCCTAGCCGCTGGCTCTGGCCTTGTATAACATTGGGGGTTTTCCCAGGTGTTATTGGTAGCCGCCATAGTTATGGGTTTTCGTTAAGAGGGCCCAGTGGGCAGATGCATAAATCAACTTAAACACAACGCTTAGCTCCGATTTACACCGGTGGCAATTAAGGTTTAATTTCAGGGTTTTCTTCCTTAATTATTGCTGTAAACAAGTCTACGCACCGCCCTATTGCGTAGGCAGGAAAACGCACCTAACTTGGCTTTTGAATTCGTCACTGGCAATACGCATTTGGTGGTTGGCCAATTGGAGTAACTTGGCCCCGCCACATAACCGGGGAATTCCCACAAGTGGGGCACAAGCCCGTAAACATGAGCTGAGCACCGTTCCACGAGCGGGAGACAGTCTTTTAATGGGTTTTTTTTCTTCCAAAAGAGTTATCCTCTCCGATGCGTGGGGGTGTCCCCAGAAAGTATGGTATAAAACTAATAACTGTATTTGGATTTTACCAGGTCAAGCCCACTGAGCTATGTGGCTCCTTTTCAGAAGCGACCTGGCCACATGATAGCTCAACAAAGTGGCTTATCGCGTGGAAATTTATGGCAGCCAAATGCGTGCTATCCCCTTGTACGTGTGGGATTTCTCCATGTAACTCATTGAACACTATTATTGTGGACACATGGATTCTATGATACATTTGAACACGAGTTTGTCCTCAGAAGATGACCCATTCCAGTTGAATGGTGACTGTGCTGACGATCTCAGCCCGGTCACAAATGAGACCCCCCCAGTTTAACCGCAAGACGCCTGTCTGGATTCGAACCTAACTCCTCAGCCATGCCAGCTCAGCGTTGTGACCCCTGAACCATCCGTCCAACTCAAGATTCAAACATGACATCCTCAAAGTGCGAGCCGATTGCTCGCCCTACCAACGATGCCACTCGTTCGGACATTAACTATTTAAATTATATTTATTTGACCAGCTAAAGCCCACTGAGCTATTTAGCTCTTTTTCAGAAACAACCTGACCATAAATGTGATAGCTTAACGAAGTGGAAATTGATTGCAGCCAAATACTGTGCTCTCAATGCATGTTTCTAAATGCGGAGGGGAAAACGGAGGACCCAGATAAAAAATCCACACAACCACGGGGAGAGAGACACACGCAAACTCTAAATATACAGCAGGCGTCAGGGTCGGGATCAAACCCACAACCTCCTGCATACCAGGCGAGGTATTTAACATCTCACCACCGTGGTGCCTATACAGTATAGGTGAACCATGACAGGGATTGGCCTATTCATCCCAAATGCACAATCCTCCTGCGAGAGTCCCAGAGACGTGCCTTCACTGGATAAATGCCACTTTAAGTTCTCATGTAATAAGACGGATGAATGAGTCAAGATCGTCCCTTATTCTCCTGATTGTACCTTATTCGCACCCCCTCCCCCCGTACTATATTTTAAAGGGATAGTTTGAGTGCGCCTTCTACTGTAGTGCGGTAAGTGTGCGTGACCAGTTTTGTATCATTTTACCGAGCACAAGTTTGGGGTGCATCTTACCTTCCGGGAGTGTCTTATAATCTAGATAATGTGGAAATGTTTTATTGCGTTCAACCTGGCAGTGGTGCAGCTCGTTACGAATCGGAGCCACACACTGGCATCTGAACCATCTTCCACTTTCATGACTTTGTTTATATCACAATTGTGAATTTGCAACTCGTGTAATGGCACAGGCGTCGAGGTGTCGTGTTTAATTTGCGTGCGGGTTTTATCAGCAGTCGAGTACATGTGCAGTACGACGGTCATCGACTTACGAACATCACCAGTGGCAATTAAGGTCTGCACAGGCTACACTTGACTGTACACCTATATATATTGACTGTAGAGTCAAGTTTAGCCTGCCCATATTTGTCAACCCCTTATCAGCGCCTACCTTATTACAGACCAATTCAGACCATATTGGTCACCTCGTGCCCTTATAAATCTCAATGTTCATCCTACAAAGTCCCATCACCTGAAAACTCAATTTCCCCGTACAAGAATAGGGGCCATCCATTTAGTACGTACGCAAAAATCTGTCAAAACTTGTCCCCTCCCCCCCTCCCTGTACGCACGCGTACTTTTTACACCGCCCCCACCTGCGTACGTACACTTGATGCAACCCCCCTCCCCCCCCCGATATTTAATCCACGCAGAAACGATCAAGGATTAACAATATTAACGTGTTTAAGCAAACTGATAGTCCACCGTCGGACTATCTAACTAATTTGTAGGCCAATGTAGACAAATTATTATCGAGGCTTCAACCCCCCCCCCCCATACGGGTAAACCATATGGGTTGACAGGTATGCCTGCACCTTATCTGGGAAGACTAATCAACACATATCCACCCATGCTTTTAGAAGGGCCAGAAACGAATGCACAACGTGGATATGACATTCTCAATACATTTTGAATAACGGTCAATGTTTAAAAAAAAAAATTCAGATACACTTGTATCGACTGTTAGCCAACACTTCATGCGGCTAAATTTTGTTTTTGTTTGCATACCGTCTCTTCCACATGCACAGCCAAGAACTGTACGCTTTTCTTTGCCGATTGTGGCCCCCAGGTGTGGCAGCGTGACGGAGGCAGCAGTTTACAACAACACATTTTGGGCCATCTGGCACGCTTCGTGCCCGGCATCCACCGCACTTGTGGTGGCTTTGAAGCGGCGACTCGCACCCGGCCCAGCGTCCCGGAGGGCGGCACGCCTGAAACTCCCAGCACCAGCAGCAGCACCAGCAGCAGCAGCAGCAATGCGCCACCCGGAGGAACGCCCGAAACACCCAACGCAGTCACTGCAACGCCGGGCGGCGATTCTGAAACGGCCGACGGTGGCAATGACGCTGACGAGGGCCTGGGAGGACAAGGGGAGCTGCTCGTTCGCCGCGTCCTGCTGGATCCCCTCGGCTGGTTCCTGTGCGGGGAGGATCCGGAAGCTGGCTTCCCCCGCTTGCAGCTGTCTAACCGACCAGCACAGCTGTGCGGGCACGTGTTCCGCAGCGGGGAGCCCACATACTCGTGCAGGTGGGAGGAGGGCGACAGTCGACAACAGCAGTAGAGCTTGAGAGTCGCACCAAATCGCGTCGGGTTTGAAATGTTTGCTTTTTGAGCCGGGTGACTGCGCATGAAGAGCGCAATGTCTCGTCCGAGTGGCAAGGCAGCGTGAGCTCTGTTTGAAGTGAGACTCGGCCAAACAAAACTGCCCGTCTTGTGTCCTGCAGGGAATGTGCAGCAGACCCCACGTGTGTGCTCTGCATGGACTGCTTCCAGCAGAGCGTCCACCGCACCCACAGATACAGAGTGAGTAAGGATGAAAGCGATAACTCTTTTCCACTGTACAACCAAGCTGCGGTGACGCTCTGTTGTCAGTGTACCGACTTACATTACATGCAATGAATGCAATATTTGCCCCACCCCTATCCCTGCTTGGCCCCAAACCAGATTCAGATGTCTTGTGAGGCCATCATATCACAGTTTAGGTCTGACTCGGTGCAGCCAATAGAAAACCAGTCGTGCTGCGAGGGCCTCATGCTGGCTCGGCTCGGATGTGCTATTGTAAAAAGGAAATGAGTGACTGAGTGACGGTGAGCAAGCCAGAGAGCGCATGACCGAATGAGTGAGCTAGGGAGTGTTATATGAGGTCAATGTAACTCTTGCTGATGATGTGCTTGTGCTGATTTGGTGAACGTAAAGCTGTGGCAGAGTGGTTCGCACATTGTACTCCAACCCGGCTAACTTGGCTTCGATCCCCGGCCATGACGGAGAACATAAGTAGCCTGCAGTTTATAAACCTGTCTTGGGCCCCCCCTCTAGGCCAACTCGGCCTTGAATTAACACCTGGTACTGTGTGTAGCCATCAGCATTGCCGTGACAAAGCCAGCCGAGCATGGTGCTGATCATATCTGACCCACCGTGCGCCGTGCTGCCATTAACATGTGTTTCGCTGACAACACTTTCCCCGACAGTCTGGAAGTTATATTGGGGGTTATATCTATGGGACCATTTTTCCAGTATCAAAAGGCGTTATCTGGTCTAACACTGGTGAGACAAGGTCATAAAGAAGGCTGCCTCTGGTGTAGGCCAATCAGTTTCGAAGATGATGCATCAAATATTATCAGAGCATGTTTGTTTGCATGTTTCGCCACTAGTACGTGTGATTAATGCAGACGTGATGCCTTGCAAAAGGTATCTTATTCGGTGTTTGAACATCTTAACACCTGTTTTATTACCGGAAAGGGTAAAACCTATTCTTATCTTTCATCATTTATATGGGGGGGTGTTTGTGCGTGTGCAGATGAGTACGTCGGGTGGCGGAGGGGTGTGCGACTGCGGAGACCGTGAAGCGTGGAGGACAGAGCCGCACTGCAGCATGCATGCGCCGGGACACACTGACGCAGCAGCCACTGTGAGCAACGCAGCCGCGGCCCCCGCGAGTGCACGCGTCGCGTGCGTGGGTTCACGTGCACCTCCTTGTTGTTAATACACTGCCGGGCAAGGGCCTCTCCTGTCCGTGCCGGTTGCAGGGATTATTCGTCCTCATTTATGGCAGTCATCGGTGTCGGTTAAGGCGCTGCGGTGACGAGATGTTAACTACCTTGTTTGGTGTACAGGAGGTCGTGGGTTAGATCACAACCATTGACGCCTGCTTTATATTTGGAGTTTGCCTGTTCTCCCCGTGGTCACGTGGACTTTTTTCCGGGTCCTCCGATTTTCCCCTCAACATTTAGAAACATGCATTTAGAGTACTTGGCTTCCACATGATAAGCCACTTCGTTGAGCTATTATTTGTGGCCAGGTTGTTTCTGAAAAAGAGCTATGTAGTTCTGGTAAAATAAAAATAGTTAATATTTTTTAAGGCCCAGCGCATAAACGTGGGAGCATAAAAGTACTGTACAGAAGTGGATTGTTTGCACTTTTCTTGGCCATAACAGCAGAAGATAACCATGTAGCCCTATAATAACATCTTTTGTGCATGGTGGTCACCCATCCAAGCACTATCCAGACTCAATTTCTGCTGAGCTTCTTGAAATCGGGGGTGTTCCAGGTGATTTCGTCATCGGCATAGTATATTTGTTATGCTTGTTTACCCAGGATAGCCTCTCTAAATATTGACTTTTTACAGCAGGGTCCTGCCAAGTTTATTATACACATGCGCTGTATGTAATTGGAGAGCAGTGGTGAATAAACCACTGCGCTTTAATCCCAGTGATCCGTGTTTAGATTCCCAGCCATGTGCCATATCGGTGGCATGTGGTATCAGAACCAGTTCAGGGCCACTCCTTTAAGTCAATTCAGCTTTAAACGAGAACCTGCCATGGTGTGTAAACTAAAATGTAGGCAGGTGTGGTTATAGCTGCTAGGCACCGAACAATCAACCCTCCCCTGCGATTCAAGAATGATGTCCAATTGGGGTCATTATTTGATTCAAGAATAGATGATGTTTGTCTTGTTTTTACTGACTTGTTTGTGTATTATTTATTGTTTCGTCTTGTTTTGTTCTCGTAGCCTAAAGGTAAATTAGCATACAACTGGAATATCATTTGCTTGTATCTTAAATAATTGATTTGCATCAGTGTTCATCCCACGAATTGATTTAACATGCTGACAGGCCTGAATAGGGACACACTGTTACGTTTTGCCGGTCCTGCCCAGGCTTGCGCGCCATGCCAGCCTTAGTAGGTGCTCACTAACAGAATTTGCCGTCACAGTCTCTGGCAACATGAGGTGGTTTTTAGTGTTTTTTTACGTGCGTGTGTGTGTGTGTGCAGGCGAGCGGTGGCACATTGGTTAGCGCACCGTGATATACGAATCCGGCAACCCGAGTTAGATTCCCACTCACGGCCAATGCCAGTGACAATTATCTCTGAACTGATCCTGAGCCTTCTCTAGATCAACTCATCCTCAAACTAGTACCTGGTGCCATGTGTAAACATCGCGACTTTGGAGACAAAGGCGGCTGGCTGTGGTGCCTCGTGTGCCATGCCAGCCTTCATCGGTGCTGCTCGCTACAACAGCACTTGCCCCAACAGTCTGTTGAGGCTATACGGGGGGGGGGGGGGGCTCTTTGTCTTTGCGCAGGCGGGCGTAGGCGTTCTCCCCGATGGCGTGGAGGAGCGAGCACGAATCCTCTTCCCCGTGCTGCTGCAGTACGCCATCGACGCGCTCACCTGGGACCCCTCGCTGGGCCCTCTGCTGCGCAACTTCCACCCGCAAACCCACACGTACGCCACGTACGCCCTACCCTGCGGTTTCTCCTCTCGGGGAGGGCTAATGAATGATGTGGCTGGGCATCGGGAGGCAGCCACGGGTAGCCTCGAAATGCCCATACCCTGAAGTAAATTGTACTTGGTTCTGGATTTATGTTATTATTGTAAACATGCATGCGTATAATGTGTACATGGGCATGCGTGTGTATGTGTGTGTGTGTGCAGTGATGAAGTGTATCACTGTGTCCTGTACAATGACGAGGTGCACACATTTAACGATGTCATCGGCTGTCTGGTGGTGGCCATCGGCTGCTCGGAGAGGGAGGCCTTTTCCCTCGCCTCCGCTGTGGACCGTCAGGTGGGTGGGGCCACAATCCACGGCACTAACAACACCACGATCACAGCACTAACACCACCACGATCACAGCACTAACACCGCCATGATCACCAGCACTAACAACACCACGATCACTAGCACTAACACCGCCATGATCACCAGCACTAATAACAACACAATCACAGCACTAACACCACCACGATCACGGCACTAACACCACCATGATCACAGCACTAACACCACCACGATCACGGCACTAACACCACGATCACCAGCACTAACACTACCATGATCACAGCACTAACACCACCACGATCACCAGCACTAACACTACCATGATCACCAGCACTAACACCACCACGATCACGAGCACTAACACTACCATGATCACAGCACTAACACCACCACGATCACCAGCACTAACACTACCATGATCACCAGCACTAACACTACCATGATCACAGCACTAACACCACCACGATCACCAGCACTAACACCGCCACGATCACCAGCACTAACACCGCCATGATCACCAGCACTAACACTGCCACAATTGCCAGCATTGACCCTAACCATGACACAGATTATGCTAGCAACCACCAACACATCATCAAAAACAAACAACATGCCAAACGATAACCAGCGTGCTAAACAAGAACATCCAAATAGTTGAGATCGCAAGTCTGGCCCCTTTCTCCTCTTCCCACAGGGTCGCAAGTCTGTGTACTGCGGCTCGCAGCAAGTGTGCGAGGAAATCAAGAGAATCATCGTTGTAAGTGTCTGTGTTAGTGTCTTCATCTGCAGCAGCCTTTTAATTAGCATGTGCAGGAGCAGTACACATAGAGTCTGTTGTTGTTGGGCGTGTGTGAGACATAGCCTATGTCACACACACACAAATAGGCAGCCGATTGTGTGTATGGGTGTCTAGGATTCCGGCTCATGGCTAACACCAGTGATGAATGTCTGAACTGGTCCTGTGCCTCCTCTAGGTCGACTTAGCCTCAAATGAGTATGTGCCTGGTGCGGTGTGTAAACATCGTGGCTAGGGAGACAAAGGCGGCCGGACGTGGTGCTGACCACCCACCCCCTCGTGTGCTGTGGCGGCCTTCATAGGTGCTCGCGAACAGCACTTGCCCAAACGGTTTGCTAATGCTATATGGGGGATTTTTTTGTTGTTACAGCCCTTTGTCAATCCATGGCTGGATTAGAGCCTACCCCACGCCATGCAGATCATGGGAGTTAACTTGACCATATTTCACCTCCTCGGTCGGAGCAGGTTGGTGAAGGCGGGGGAGCATATTCGCAGGCGCATAGAAGTGTGGCACAACAATGCACTGTCCTCTGTAATAGCCATGTGGCTTGGCTCGTTCACCAGAAAACATACATCCATACATGTATGTAATATGTATGTTGAACTTCGCACCGTACTTAGCCAACCGTGCAAATTTGAGGTGTGGAGGAAGGACAACAAATTAAGCACAAAAAGCTATTCTCAAGAAGTGAATTTTCAATCTAGATGATTTAAAAGTGCATAGCTCCCAGTGGCTTCCTCATGCCAGAAGGAACAGCATTCCAGATGGTCGCAGATGCACATTTGAAAGCGCGCAATGCATGGCCCTTATTTGTTCAATGGTTAGCCAAAAGCCGCGACTGCGAGAATGACCGGAGCTGACGTGATGGTTCATGCTCCTTGAGAATCGGCGAGGTATCGAGGTTCATTTGTGGCGTGCACTTTTTGTTTGTGTGTGTGACGAGCACCACTGTCGCCCGCCCTCACCGCCGCCACTGCAGGGCCGTAGCTCTCCACGGCGCGGACAAAAGGCGCTGCGCACGGAGGTGGAGTCGGCCTCGCTTTTCGCCCACCAGACGTTCGCGACGCGCCTGCTAGCCTGGCTCAATCACATCTGCGAGACATGCGGTGAGCGGCCGAACAAGCGAGCGCGCGCGTGTGTAGCCGTCGACGTGGATTGCACCCTGAAGCCACATCGACGCATGTCGACCTGTGTAGGGGGACGGCCATGTAATCTATTTTTTTGACCGGCGACTCGTTCCAATCGTCTTGCTGCGTCTGCAGTAGCATTGAGCGAAGAGACGTGGCTGCGTGGCTCAGACAGCCAGTATGGTCATGGTCAGGGGTCGGAAACTAAAATGACAAGAGCAAACTCAATAGTTCAAGAGCTGCAATGCATGCAACTTCACATCACAAAGAGCTACGTGTGGCTTCAGAGCCGCAGGTTGCCAACCGCTGGCCATGGTTATAGACGCTGAGCTCGCACTGCCCAAAATGCAAATAAGGATTCCAGCCACATGTGATTAGCATAGATTCTCACGAACTTTGATTATCTCGGCTCACATTTGTAATGTGGATTTTCACCTAACTCGGTTTGTTTTAGCCACAAGGCATTAAATTATTCTGGGTTGAATGGGGTACAGTATAATAAAACGGTATTTTTTTTCGTAGCATCCCAGCAATGTGACATGTGCTTCCTGTAATTACAACTTGCTGTTATTGAACTCTCAGCATCCAGCTGGATATGACATCACAGCCATCTCTATTTGTCCTATCGAAGGCGGCCGGGTCTGCGAGTGTGCCCAATGTTCACCTTGCCACACACACCACACACACTCCGCGCCACCCAGCTGAGCGCCGTGCTGACCTTAACGGGCACTCGCCAACGGTGCTTGTCTGGTCTGCCGCAGAGGGCCTGCGCGTGCTGGTGTGCGAGGCTCTGCTGGCTGGCGGTGACGCCTCTCCCGTCTGCATGCTCATGCTCCAGGACTCGCGCCTCTGGAAGGGTAAGAGCACACGCCGTGTGGATCTTTGCTGATGAAATACCACCGCCCTCAGACACACTGTTGCCTCCGATCGATCCAAATTGGCTTTTGGGTCTAAGAAGGGATGAGGGGGGGGTGGGGGGGGGTGCATGATAATGGTCATGTTTATATCTTAACAACTTGAGTTTAAAATCCCAACCATGGACGACATCGTAGCCACTCGTGTGCCGTGCCGGCCTTCATAGGCGCTCGCTAACAGCACTTGCCCCAACAGTCTGTTAAGGCTACACGGGGTGTCTTTGTCTTTGGTGGTCACACCACTCTCTTGTGTGCCATGCCGCCCTCAATAATAGGTGCTGACAAACAGCACGTGGCCCAACACTCTCGTTTACTAAGTTTGTTGAACTTCTCCCGCACCGTACGTAGCCAACCGTGCTAATCGAAGGCTACACGGGGCGATGTTTGTCTCTGCGTGTTGCTGGGCAGGAGCGAGGAGTGTGCACTACGACCTGATCATGGGCAGCCTCCTACTGGAGGCCGAGTACAAGCGCCATTTCGCCGTCGTGTTCACACGGGTAAATCCCTCGCACCCGGGGAGGACGCGAGAGCACGCGTCCGCTGGGTGTCCCTTGCATGTCAACGCGCACATGCATGCGCGTGTGTCAGTCTGTGTGCGTAGCGGGAGTGGTTCGTGCACTGCGCTACAATCCCGGCTACCAGAATTCGATTTTCGCTCACCAGTGACGATCGTCTTAACCGGTCCTGGGCCTCCCCTAGATCAACTTGATCTCAAATGAGTACCTGGTGTGGTGTCTAAACATCGCCGCTACGGAGACAAAGGCGTGGTGCTGGCCATCCACCCCCACGTTTGCCATGCCGGCCTTAATAGATGCTCGCTCGCATAACTTGCCCCAACGGTATGTTATGGATATATTTTTGTTTTTGGAGCACTAGTGCTACGCCCGCTGCACTTTAATCCTGGCTATCAGAGTTTGATTCCAGCTCACGGCCAACACCAGCAACACATTTTTTAACCAGTCCTGGGCCTTCCCTTATGTTGACTTGTTGCGATATGTAAACATGGCCACTGGGGAGACAAAAGCAGCCTGGCGTGTTGTTGGCTACACCCCACCCCACCTCGCGTGCCGTGCCGGCCTTTATAGTTGCTCAGTTACAACACTTGCCCCAAAAGTCAGTTAAGGCTTTGTCTTTTTGCAGAGCGGGCATAGGTATTCTGGGAGGATAAACAGGGAATTTTGTTTGGTATGCGTGTCTGTGTGTGTTCACGTATAAGCATATTCGCACATATCAATGTGGTCATAGGGCGTGCACATGAAACTTATTTTTCTGCTGACATCACTTGCTCTGACCATCTACGCGGCTGATGGCCTCTGTGGGTTGGCGTGTCCACAGAATTACCGCCGGCTGCAGCAGGATTTCCTGGACGATGACCACGAGCGAAATCTGTCCGTGACCAGCCTCTCGGTGCAGGTGTTCACTGTCCCCACGCTGGTGAGAGCGAGCGATGCCCCGTAGCCTTGTGCACTGCGCCCTGGGCTCTTCCAGGTATATAGCTCTTTTTCAGAAGTGACCTGGCCATGACAAATGAAAGCTCAACGAAGCGGCTTGTAATGTGGAAATTTACAGCAGACAAATACTCTAAATGCACATTGATTCTAAATGTGGAGGGAAAAACCAGAAGACCAGAAGAAAAATCCACGCAGCCATGTGAAGAGAGACCCGCAAACTCGAAATATACAGGCGTCAGGGTCGGGATTGAACCCTCGACCTTTTGCATACCAGGCGAGGTAGTTAACGTCTCGCCACCGCGGCACTCCCGTGCACTCATCAATACATTAGCCTCTCTCTACCCGAGCTGCGACCTTAGACTCAGCCGCATCCTCAGGGATTCGTCGATGCGTTTGGTATTCGCGCCATTCTCACGGCCCGAGGCTGTCACAAAGACGCTGCGTTTTGCGGATGAACAGATCCGGAAGAGGCAGTGCGGTTTAACGGAACAGAATAATCCCACGCCGCCTCTGTATCTGCACCTCCGATTAACACGGTTGACTAAGCACGGTGCGAAAGAAGTTCAACAACTTATAGCAACATATTTCAACAAAGTCGCGTGAAATTCCTTTGACTTTTGCCGTGGCTACGTCCTTGCCGGCAGGCACGGTATCTGGTGATGGAGGAGGACGCCCTGTCCATCCTCGTGAAGACCATGCGGGAGCAGCTGCAGGAGCTGATGGGCGGCAACGGGGCGCTGCACCCGGACCGCACCGACTCGGTGCAGCTCCGCCGTGCGCTGCACACCTTCGGCGACCTCAAGTACGCGTGCTGTCGGTGCTCCCGCTCACTCCTGCTCGATGTCCCAAACACTCCCTATGTTGCCCCCCCCCGTGTTGCTGGTTTGCCGTCTTTCCTTCCTGCTCGCTTAGCCCCTCACCTGTCAACTTGGTTTGCTTTGCCGCTTGCTCTCCATCTTCCGTCTCTCCCACTCACTAACTTGCTCTGCTGCTTGCTTTGCTGTTGTATTGCTTTATTTCTCCAATCCAGTGCTTGCTCTTAACTACTTGAAAGACAAAGATCACCCGTATAGCCTGAACCAACTGTTGGGGCAAATGCTGTTAGCGAGCACATATGAAGGCCGACACGGCACAGGAGGGGAGCGGATGGCCAGCACCACGCCCGCCCGTCTTTGTCTCGCCAGTGGCGATGTTTACACACCGCATCAGGTATTCATTTGAGGCCTAGTCGACCTAGGGGAGGCTCAGGTACCGGTTGAGATATCCGTCACCGGTGTTGGCCATGTGTAGGAATCGAACTCGGATTGTGCGCTAACCGCTAAACTACCGCTCCCCACTTTTAGCGACTTTACTCGCTATCCCACTCTGACTCACTTAAATGCTGTCTTCATCCCTCAATCTGTCTCCCAATTGCTCACCCACGTGCTCTCCTGCTTGCTCTCCCACTGAACCTCTTCCTAGCTCTCCTGCTCTCTCGCTCTTTATCCCCACTCTTTCTAAGAGCCAAGAGGAACAATGTGGACGATGGGTCAATCGCGATCTGAGATTTATTCAACTTGCATCCTTCTGATAGAGTCCTGACATCTCTAATCCCAGGGCGATCCCTGGACGGATACCCACAGTTCCCTCTGATCTCTCAAGTCCTCCCTACCCCCCCACCCATCCTCCCCACCCCCCGCTCCTTTTCAACCAGGTTTATCCTGATCGCTCGGCCTAGCGAATGGAGCGATGCCCTGAGGATCAAATTCCTTGCCGGCTTTCAAGAGTTCATGACCTTCCTGCAAGTCCTGCAGGTGCGAGGGAGTGCGGTGCTCGGAGAGACCTCATCTGCAGTGGGGACCAATGCTCTGCGTGATGATTCCTCTTTAATTTATTCATCTTCTTTAATTAAGTATTTCCTCTTCTTTAACTCTGCGTTCCGCAGCTACAGCGTTCGTCCTCGTGCGTTTTGTATCCATGGAATATTTGTTTTGTTTTTTCTCCCAATTTTCCCGTTAAGTATTATTTCTCTCAGTTCCTGCGGGCTAATTATATTATTTTTCGGTGTCTGATGGTGTACTCAGAGGTTAAATCTGTTGTCAGGGGTGGGGAACCTTGTTTCTGCCAAGGGCCATTTGTATATTTATAACATCATTCGCGGGCCATACAAAATTATCAACTTAAAAATTAGCCTGTTTTAATGGGAAGGCTGGAACTGCTTCTCTTTGGCGAGGCGTGTGATGTTAGCTGGTATTGATGATGTTGCTACTCGCAACTGATTTTCCAGGTTTGCTCCTAGATTCATTGAATTTCGAGTCCCGCCTGCGGTTGCCTTTGGCAGGGCCAGACCAAATGATTTCGCGGGCCTCATATGGCCCGCGGGCCGGACGTTTCCCACCCCTGGTCTAGACCCTTGATTGACAGACCAGTCTGATATTAATAACAATAATGATAGTTTTAAATTACCCCACGATTAAAAATGCCAGATGTGTTCTGTGCATACACACGACTGCAAACACAGTCGTTTAATGTTTAGTCGAGACAGTAATATTTTGCCAGACCGGTCCTTGATGGGGGGTGTGCACATATAATTTGTGAAACAATAAATAAAAATGCAACACAAGTTTGAAGTTTCAGTCGTGAGAAAATGATTTAATGTTCTCATCGAGTTGGCGACTAAACTGATATGACATGCAGCAAATGACGAGCGAACTTTGGGAGAGCATTTATTTATTTTATTCCTACTTGTTGACATATTTTTAAGGGTTCGCTCTTGGCGGGACCCAGTATATCCAAAGGCGCGTGGTAGTTTTATTGTTGGGGTTGCGTCTTCCTGTGACGGTTCACTCTGGACTGAACCCGGGCAACGAACTGCTTCAGGGCATCGAGGCGGTGACGCGGCAGCTGAGTCAGCACGTGGAGATGGACCCCGAATGGGACGTGGCCTACAGCCTGGAGCTCGCCGTCACGCATGCCATCACCATGATGCAGGGCTGGTGCGCGTCCAACGTGAGCAACGCGTGCGCACGCACACACACGCGCAAGCTGCCAAGCCGGCGTTTAAAGGCGGCCTATGTTGCGTTGAGACTCGGTGTACTGCTTCCTCTGCGCGCCCTACCGTTTTTGTTATCGCAGATTAAATTTCGCTCTCGAGGATCAAGGTGTGTTTCACCGCGATACGGAATCCGTCCGTGTGCACGACCCTCCTCGTTGTTGTTTCCTGCCGGCCGTGCAGGCGGCAGTGCTGGTGGAGTCGTACGCGCTGTGCGTGCGCGCGCTGCAGTCGTCCGGCGCGGTGCCCCACAACGCCGCCGCCACACCCGTCAGGCTGGCGCTGTGCGGCCACTCCCTGCTCTCCATGCCCTATCTGGTCTCTCGCCAGCCTGTGAGCACCCACCTGCCCATGACTCGCTTCCTCGCAGGTGAGAGCCCCCTTAGCGGACGTCGTCGTCGTCATCATCGTTTCAGTGTCTCTTGTTCACACGAGCAATCTTGAAGCCCTTTTCCACTGACGCATCGAACCCATGTACCTCGCATAACACTCCCTCGCTCACTCACTCGATCATGCACTCTCTGGCTTGCTCACCCTCACTCGTTCGGTCACTCGTTTCCTTTTGCCATTGGCAAATCCAAGCCGTGCCCGCTTGAGGCCCTCATGGTACCTGTGGATTTCCACTGGCTGACTCTCGTGCCAAGCCGGAACCAAGCAGTGAATCGTTGGCAGCGCCGAGATATCTGGATCTTGCTCGGGGCCAAGCAGGGCCAGGGGTAGCACTGACGAAGCGTTCATTGCACCACGTGACGTCGGTCGTTTGAAGTCGGAACGCAACGTCGCTGCGTTGCCTACACGCGTCTCAACTCACCACCATGCTTGTACCACATCAGCCCATCAAGGGTGATGATGGGATTGTGCAAATCGCATATAAATCTACCAACAACCTCACTTCGCAAGCGTGTTTGTGAACTGAGATGCATGTGATGAGTTTTCCTGTATCTGTTGTACACGCAGGCCTCTATGCGATGGTGAGCCACACTGGGGTCATGTCTTCTTACCCAGAGATGAATCTGCTGGTAAATATCACCACCGATAGCACGACAACAACACCACCACCACCACCACCACGAACAGCACCAATATCGCTAACTTAACACCAATGCCACAAACGCAACACCAACAACAACCGCCATTCGCCACTAAGTGGCGATGACGTCAAAACGGCGCATATGCCAGACTCGGTGCACTTTGAGGCCACGTGAAGTGCCGAAGTCCTGCTGGCAGGAGGCCATGGGTTAAAAAAATACTTGTTATGACTGGCAGATGTATAAACTCTCATCTCTATGCTTGTAAAACATTGTCCCCTTACAAGAACACCTTGTTGCTGGCTTTAAGCTTTCAGGCTGGCCTGTCTAATATCCATCCTGGGATTAATCAGCATGGATTGCATAAGGAGCTCAGAGATACTTTAAATTAAATATTTGGATGTCGTCCTTTGAGCGGGCTTTGCCATCAGGTGAGGATACAATGGCTGGTCAGAAAGTCCACATGTCTCGTGAGGCTCCACAGCGGAGGCTGGACAGGTGCAGCATGGGCTGGCGAAGAGATAGGCTGATGGGATACAGAAGGATTCGGTACTGAGTGGACTTGGCCTTGGTGAAGGGTGCTGCTGCATGTGACTGTGCCATTTGTGTCTGTGTGTGGGGAGCGGTAGTGTAGCTGTTAGCGCGCTCCGCAACGAACCCGGCAACCCGAGTTCGATTTCCGATCACGGCCAACATCAGTGACGATTATTTGAACCAGTCCTGGGCCTCTCTCCTAGATTGACGCAGCCTCAAATGAGTACCTGGTGCGGTGTGTAAACATCGCCAGTAGGGAGACAAAGTCGGCCGGGCTTGGTGCTGGCCACCCACCCCCTCGTTTGCCATGCTGGCCTTCATAGATACTCACGAACAGCACTTGCCCCAACAGTCTGTTAAGGCTACACGGGGGATCTTTGTCTCTGTGTACGGGGGGGTGGTATTGTGGTTATTGCATTGTGCTTTGAACCCGACGACCTGAGTTCGATTTCCACTCATAGCCAACATTGGTGACTAACATTTAAACTGGTCCTGGGCCTCTCCCCAAGGTTGGCTGAGCCTTAAATGAGCAGCTGGTGCGGTGTTTAAACATCAGGGCGTGGTGCTGGCCATCCACCCCCTCATGCACCGTGCCAGCTGTAATGGTCGCTTGCTTTATCAGCACTTGTCCCAACAGTCTTTTAAAAGGTTATATGGGGGATCTTTGTGTGCGTGCGTGCATTTGTGTATTTGCGCCTTTGTCTTTTGTGTGCGGCTGTGCTTCTCTGTGTGTGCGTGCGCACATGGGTCTGTGTTTGTGTGTTACAGGAAAGCGTGGAGCCACAGGACATGGCCGAATTGCCCCTCAGGTGCCTGGTGCTGTTGGCGCAGGTGAACGCCGGCATGTGGCGGCGTAACGGCTTCTCCCTCGCCAACCAGGTAGCCACAGCAACCCAGTAACAGCAACAACCAGGCAGGTAGCCATGGCAACAGGGTAACCATGGATACCATGTTATCTGGAACAGGGACTCTCTTTAAAAAGAGTATCAAGGTGGAATTTTGCTTTTATTGATAAATTAATAGTTGACTGTCAGAAAAGTTTGTCTGATGATAGAAACATAAATCGGCTTTAATTACTGAACACGAAAATTAATCTTTGTCCAAATCTTTTAAGCTGGTTAATTCCACGCGACTGTTGAAAGCTTAAATGCATTATCTCTGTCAGTCATTCTCTCTGTTTGTAACAGGTGGTCATGATGATTATTAAAAAGACGATCCGATGTAAATACAAAATTTTAGTGTAAAGTTGAGCTACGATTACGAACTTCCCAACAGGAAACCGCACTAATTGCTAATGTTAAAAACGTAACGATAAACAACAAGTGCTCATTAGATTAGCCTTTTTGGTCATGTCTATACATTATTATCACTAATAAAAAACTTCCAAAGAAAAACGCATTTTGAAAAACCTTGTAAAAACCCTGAATATGCATGAATGTTCTACCTTGTTAACATAAAGTACAAAGGTCAGGTAACCAATTCAATTAATTTCAACAGGTGTCTTGGTTTAATTTAGACACCATGTAGTTCCATATTCAGTTATTTTTGAATATGTGTGCTCCAAAATGCATATTTTATGCTTTTTTTATATGAATGGATATTTGCTCTAACGAGAGTATCATGTGGTGTGAGCTTGGATGAGTTTGTGTCGGATTGCCCGGTTGTGATGGCCGGTCGCTTTGCCCCCAGATGTACCACTACCACAGCGCCATGTGCCGCCAGGAGATGTTCGACAAGGATGTCCTCATGCTGCAGGTAGAGCACCCTTCATCTTGTTGTCCTTCCCCCGCACCTCAATTTACCGTGGTTGGCTATGTGCATTGCAAAATAAGTTCAACTTGCGTCCATACGTACGCACGACGTCATTGTCGCCATCGTTGTGGGCCCGTGTGCCGTGCTGCGACAAAGACACCTTCGACCAAGTCAACTGGAATGCGACCAATGTCGTCAGATCTCGCAGGCGAAGCAGACTTGAGCCTGGACAGTGTGTGGATGGGTCACCATTGTGCACACGAAAGGTTGTTGTCGGCTGTTGCAGGGGCTACGTTGTGAACAATAAAAGGCAATGTGGCAACATTTAATGTTGTTAACATGTATTCATTGCTCGGTAGCGATTGGTGATGTTCATTGATCAGTAGTGGTCGTTGTTAATAAATCAATAATGATGACAATGTCGGTTGAGCAGTGGTAGAATGACGGTGGCGCAGAGATCAGCAGTGTTTGGTGCCCATTGACGATGGTTGATCCGTGAGTGACGTTCATCGCTGTCTCAGATCGCCGCGTCTCGGATGGACCCGGATGAATTCCTCCTGCTCCTTCTGTGCCGCTTTGAGCTCATCAACGTCTTCAAGACAGCCACGCGGCACAGCGGACACCGTGCCGACACCACCAGCAAGGTGACGCGCCCTCGTGCTGTGTGCACGGTCCTCTTCGACCAGGGCTCCGCTTGCAACTGAGTATTTTCTAGGTAACTGGTAGACCTGGAGGTGACACGTGACTAGTAGCTACAGCCATATACTGGATGTGATTTGCCAGGTGTGGAAATAGTCCCTGCCTACTACCAAACGAAAACTCAGTAGGGTTGAGCTGTTGAGCACTGTGATGGAAGACTACCTGAGCATACCTGGTGTGTAGGCCCAGCAATGGATTCTTGCATCTTAATTTGCCTGAAACTTTGAGTGCTATCCCCACTTATGGATGGGGGTTTTTCCAGTTACTCCAGTTTCCTCCCACGTGAAAACCAAATGCTCAGTAAGAGAATTGGCCAAACATCCCAATGCAGGATCTTCCTGGGAAGAGCTTTGAGACTCGTGCTTTTCTGGGTAAAACACGTTCATTGCCGTACAACTCCTCTCAGTTGATTTGACAGTGGAGCCTTTATAGTTGTATCCTATGATATGTGTTTAGGACCAATGAACAATTACATGCTAACAATAATAGTAAACTGATTACACGCCTAATGGGATTCCTGGTACCAGGTGTCTTTTTAACCCATACCCGGTCCGAGACAACTGCAAGTTGCAAGGTGGGTGTCCCCGTTCACCGCTGAATCTGGAAACGTGCAAGCGGTTAGCGTTAATTTTATTTAGAGACGTGGCATAGCGCCGTTGTTTTTAAAGACATTGTCCTCACTGCAGCGAACTGTAGCCACACGACCGCACTCTATGATAGCTGGCGCCAAACTTTGCTACACTCCCTCCCGCATGGCCTTGTGGGAGCTTCGGTCCGTCTTCAGGTCGGAATGCGTACAGATAAAGTTTTTAAAAATTTTAGTCTTTATTCCGATTCTGTTTGGATGATGTACATACACGTGATGGGAAGAAACACCGACGATGTACATGCACGTCATCGGAATGGAAAAGGTTTAATCTGACGGATGACTGCACAGACACTGATTGTATTACACGTGCCCGCACAGCCACGTGTTTACACAGATTGATTTTTCCTACAGGACCAGCTGCAGCAGAACAGCTTCCTGCTCGAAGAACTTCTTCAGCTCATCATATGGATCTTGGGTGAGCACACGTACACAGAATCACACTTACACATACGGCTATGAGATCACCCTCATAGCCTTAATAGATTTTAGGGGCAAGTGCTGGTAGTGAGCACCTATGAAGGTAACCACGGCAGACAAGGGGGTGGGGGGGGCCAGTACCACGCCCAACTGCCTTTGTCTCCCAAGTGGCGATGTTTACACACTGCACCAGGTACTCATTTGAGGCTGAGCTGATCTATGAGAGGCCCAAGACAGGTTCAGATTATCGTCAGTGGTGTTGTCCGTGAGTGAGAATCGAACTTGGGTCGTTAGGTTTGTTGCGCAGCGCCCTAACTACTGCGCCACCGCTCCCCACAATGGGTTAACTGAATTCTGACATTCACACATTTAATCCCAGGCACGCACGCAAACACAGCTATACTAGCGGCGTTCACGGCACACAAAACGTACTATCCGTTTTGAGTCCTCGCGGCCGTTTGTGCCTCCACACCACCCCCTCCCGTGCGCGCCCCCATCCCAGCGGAGCGCTTTGTACCGGGCGTGAGCGCCGTGACGGCGCAGCAGGTGACGCGGCACGAGGTGGTGCACCAGCTCGCCATCAAGCCCATGACGCACAGCGAGCTGAGCAAGGCGCTGCCCGAGAACGTACGCGTCGCACGCACGCACGCGACACGTCTCGCCCGCCACATGCTGCAGCACAGCAACAACAACCGCCATTCACCACTAAGTGGCGTTGACTTCACCACGGCGCTTATGCCAGGCTATGTGCACTTTAAGACCACGTTATGTGTCGAACGCCCTCTGGTAGGAGGTCACGGGACAGACCCAGGTGCTATGGGTTGACTGACTGAGACGACTGGCAGATTCAGCGCAGCAGACGCACTGCCACACACACCAGCACGCACAAACACACAAAGCCACCTCCACCCCACGTCCTCTTAGCCTCATAGACTTGCCTGATCTCGTCAAGGAGCATGAATCATTACGTAAACTCCGCTCATCCTTGCAGTGGTGGCGTTTGGCTAAACGTTAAACAAAGACGGTCACTGCGTCTTGCGCTTTCAGGTGCGCTTCTGTGGCCGTCTTTAATGCTCTTCCTTCCGATATCAGGAAGCCACTGGAGCTATGCACTTTTAAATCATCTAGATTGTAAACTAATTTCTTTAGAACTGCTTCTTGTGTTTAGTTTGTTGTCCTTCCCCCACACCTCCGATTATCACGGTTGGCTACGTAAGGTGCGAAAGAAGTTCAACATTCATAATTACGCCTCTTTTCTCCTCGTCTCTCTGCCTCTAAGACTCGCTGTCCCATGTCTCGTTGTCTTCTTCTTCTTCGACAGGAAAACGACGAGACTGGCATGGAGGCCATCATCGACGACGTCGCTGTCTTCAGGTTGGTTTGGTTGCTGCCGTTAATCCACTCTTGAGAATTTTGCTCTCACCATCCCCTGGCTCGTGCCATCCACTCGATTCCGGGTCTTGTACGGTGGTCAACAGCCACGAGTTGACCATCGCCGTACACGATAGCATGCACTCTGTCTAAATAATATGTCAAATAAATGCAATGCCATTCCACGTTCACGCAGCATCGTGGTCAAAGGTATTATCTATTCTTGAGACGTAAACACAATAGTCTGAGACACGTCTGCAAATGGTTCTGAGGCACGAGCTCAGCTCATCGCTCCGTTTACGTGGCGGTACGTGAGGCCGCATGGCATGGGAAGCCCTTCATCCAGCAGCAGATAGACCATTGCTGCCGATCATTACTTAGTGAATGCCTTGAAGAGCAACATGAAACCAGTTCGTATCTCTCCGAATTGGCAACGGAAGACAGCCATTCGCTCTGAAAAAATTCAGCGCCAGGGGGCTGTGCGCAGCGGTTAATCACGGGCGCTGAGCGTACACTACACTAGTACACTCTTTATTTTACCAGGTAAGGCCCACTGAGCTGTTAAAGCTCTTTCTCAGACGCGACCTGGCCACAAAAGGTAGCTCAACGAAGAGGCTTATATTTCGATTTAAAGCTTTCGTGACTGCAGGGATTCATCTTCTTGGTTCTTTCGGTAAAGTCACGTAGAAGGGAAATGGTTCTTTCGGTAAAGTCACGTAAAGTCACGTGACTTTACCGAAAGAACCAAGAAGATGAATCCCTGCAGTCACGAAAGCTTTAAATCGAAATATAAGCCTCTTCGTTGAGCTATCTTTTGCCGTGGGGTTTACGAATACTATTATTTCCCTTCTACGTGACTTTACCGAAAGAACCAAGAAGAAGAGGCTTATGTAGAAATTGATAGCGGCCAAATACTCGAAATGCACGGCGATTCTAAAAGTAGAGGGAAAAACCGGAGGACCCGGACGTAAAATCCACGTGACCATGGGGGAGAACACGCAAACTCCAAATATACAGCAGGTTCAACGTCTTGGTTCTTTCGGTATAGTCACGTAGAAGGGAAATAATAAAATAATAAAAATAAAACATAAAATAAAATTCTCACGACGTTTCGGCCACAACACAAGCAGCCGTCCTCAGGTGTTTTATATTTGTTATTTTATTATTACCCTTCTACGTGACTATACCGAAAGAACCAAGAAGATGAATCCCTGCAGTCCCGAAAGCTTTAAATCGAAATATACAGCAGGTGTCGGGGTCAGGATCGAACCCACAACCTCCTGCATACCAGGCGATTGAGTTAACATTACGCCACCGTTGCGCCCCCCCCCCCGCCCACCCCCCCGCCCCCCCCCCCCGCCCACCTCTGTGCTGGGGGTGGTGGCGCCGCTGTCCGCAGGAAACCGGGCCTCACCGGCCGTGGGGTTTACGAGCTGCGGCCCGGGTGCACGGCCGAGTACAACCCCTTCTTCTACCACTACCGGCGATCGGAGCAGTCCAAGGTACGAACGCGCGTGTCGTACTGTGGCCACGGAGTTGATGATTATCGTCCTCCAGCGGTTTCATGAATCGTCACGACCTGAAAAAAAACTCCAAGCACACTGGGCAAAACATCGGCGGGTCATCATGAATATCATGCTTGTGCATGCAAGAAATTCTCACCGAGTCTCATGTGTGTCAATAAACCCAGATATTTTAATGTATATAGCTGGAATAAATTATGTTAAGTTAATATTTTACGATGTTTCATGAAAAAGCTTCTCTATTTAACAAGGCACAAAGGTGTGCATTGCATATACAAACGCTCTCAGCCTTGCGCCTTATGCAAATCACCAGTTTTGTCCTTATTACGGCCCATTACTAGGGTACACTCATCAGTGTTCCGATACTGGTTTCTGTTGGGGAATGTCTGTTGACGTGAAGTTGAACTGTTGAATCGGATTACAGCTCCGAGCAACTGCCAGTCACGGGATTGGCTCATTGCATCCCAGTGATGCAAGCAGCCGACCCGCTATCAGAATGAGAATATTTATACTGAAGGAATCCTATGAGCTATAAAGCTCTTGGTAGCTCATCGTATTACTCCAGTGTCTCAAGATTCTGATTCTGCTTCTGACAATTGGTTACCCAGTGGGATGGCTGTGCGAGTTAATATCCTGGTTTCGGGGGTGGACCATCGTCTCTCCGGGCTCGATAAAACGAGCACCACTTTGTGGGGAGTTCAGCAGTGGTTGTCCCGGGGAGAGAGAACATTCTGCGGTTTCAAACGTAACGTTATCATCGCCGATTAAGCACTTCCTTGGACAAAAACGCATGTCGGTAAGTGGCGCAGAATCCACGAAGATGCTTTGATTTCTCTTCCTTGTTGATGCTCTGAACGTCTACGTAACACTCCGTGCCAACGTGATTAGCGCGCACGGTCGAGTCTGTGTAGTTTTTGTGCATAAATATTATTGCCAGCAACGGCCGACTACTCGACCATAATATAAACCTGTCGACGATAATGATGATGATGAATGTGATTTTTAGGCAGAGGAGGCTCAGAAGAAGTTGAAGAAGCTGAAAGGAGAGGATGGCGGTAAGTGTTGAATCACCAGCTCGGAAAAATCGGTCAAATATACACACAAACAAACCAGCGCATCAATAGTATTCCGATTGTGCACTCAGTTTAAAGGGAATCAACAAAGGAATTTAATTCCTCGTGTGTGAATGCCATATTTACCAGGTATTTAGACTTGTGTTTGTGCGCAGCACTATGAACCCAGCAACCCGAGTTCGATTCCCACTCACAGCAAGCACCAGTGACGATTATCTGAACCAATCCTGGGTCCCCTCTAGGTCGACTCAGCCTCAAAAGAGTACCTGGTACGGTGTGTAAACATCGCCACTGGGTCACCCACACCCTCGTGTACCGTGCCGGCCTTCTTAGGTGCTCACGAACAGCACTTGCCCCAAAAGTATGTTAAGGCTATGTGGGTGATCTTTGTATTGTTTTGGGTGTGTAAACATCAGCGCATAAGACAAAGGTGGCCGGGTGTG
Organism: Lampetra planeri; assembly: GCF_965212315.1. Lineage (NCBI taxonomy): Eukaryota > Metazoa > Chordata > Hyperoartia > Petromyzontiformes > Petromyzontidae > Lampetra > Lampetra planeri. The sequence goes on along the minus strand of NC_136136.1, from coordinate 9,556,073 downwards.
GTGCCGGTCACAACACCTTCTGATACGGATGATCATTGTTGTTGCATGTGTGAATCCACATTATCTTAATGTGAATGCATGTGAAGTATTGGAAAATGACGGCAGGAAACTCCTTGACGGGAACACACTTCTTTTATTAAATCTTGACTTGTAACAATACAACGCGTGGCCTCTCTTCTTCACAATGCGGTCACCATACAACGGTACAACTCGTGACCTCTTCTCTCCGCCTTACGCTTCTCTTGACTCTCTTAGATTCTGTGCTGCTGGCTCTCTGTGCCTCGTGTAGACTCCGCGCCTCGGCTACACTCTTCTCTCGTCTCGTGTAGACTCTGCGCCTCTGCTACACTCTCCACTCGCCTCGTGTAGACTTTGCATCTCTCTCTGGCTACACCGTATGCATACTCGGCTCGTGTAGACCTTTCTCTCTCTCTGGCTACACCGTATGCATACTCGGCTCGTGTAGACCTTCCTCTCTCTCTGGCTACACACTATACATCACTCAGCTCGTGTAGACCGTTCTCTCTCTCTGGCTACACACTATACATTACTCAGCTCGTGTAGACCGTTCTCTCTCTCTGGCTACACACTTATACATTACTCAGCTCGTGTAGACCGTTCTCTCTCTCTGGCTACACACTTATACCTTACTCTCCTCTACTCTCCATTACTCTCCTCTCCGGGCTCTATCTCTGCACCTTCGTCTTCATTCTTAGATGGTTCCACTTCTGCCCCCTGCTCCTCTGTGCATCACCTTATATACCTCTTCTTCCCGGGAGACGGAGCGGATGCGGACCTCAACGTCGGCACCGCTCCTCAGTTACCCAATCCCCACGCGCTATCCCTACGATCCGGTTCCGCTCAGCGCGTGTTTCCACTCCCCGACCAATCACACCGCGCTGCTACCCGATCACTCCCTCTGGGCGCGTCACCGGCACACAGCCAATCAGCAGCACTACCCCCACCCGCGCACTGACGCCTGCTCCTCCCCGTCAGCGCGCGTCACCACACACACACCCGTACATACGCGCTGGCACACGACATATACACCCAGCGCGTATCACCACTACACATGCGTATAGTAATGTCTGTGTCTGCTTGTATCCATTGATGAGTTGTGGGCCTCCCTGAGGTCGACTGAAGTATCTGGTTTGATGGATAAACATCGCGACTGGAGAGACAAAGGCAGCTGGGCATGATGCTGGCCACCTTCATTGTTACTTGCGAAGAGCACTTGCCCCAACAATCTGTTAAAGCTATACGGGATGGGGGCCGGTTTTTCTTTCTGTGTGTGTGTGTGCATTCATACATGTCCTTGTTTTGTGTGCGCGTACGCGTGCCACAGCGCTGCCTCCGCCCGTGCCGCCCCCACTGTGCCCCATGTTTGAGGGGCTGCTGAGACTCCTGCACTGCGACACGTTCGTTTGCATGCTGGCGTGCGTGTTGCACTGGGCTGCCAAGCCCTCCGGACAGCCGTGCTCCGAAGCTGCCCTGCAGAGGGTACGCACGCACGCACCACTTGCTCGCCTGCCAAGCGCTGCGCTTGTGTTGGCCAGGTACGCTCGGAGAGCGCCAAGCTGGTGCACCGACACAATCACCGATGTATCGTCGACACATGGCGTGACGTGCCGTGCGGGGCCTCGTGTGCGCTTGTGTGTGGTGGGGAGCGGCGGTGGAGCGGTTAGTACGCTGTACTACGAACCCGGCGACCCGAGTTCGATTCCTGCTCATGGCCAACACCAGTGACGATTATCTGAACCGGTCCTGGGCCTCCCCTCGGTCGACTCAGCCTCAATTGAGTACCTGGTGCAGTGGCTAAACATCGGCACTCGCGAGACAAAGGCGGTCAGGCGTGGTGCTGGCCACCCACCCCTTCGTGTGCCGTGCCGGCCTTCATAGGTGGTGGTCGCTAACAAAACACTTGCTCCAACAGTCTCTTAAGGCTATACGGTGGGGGGGGGTCCCTGTCTTTTTGTTTGTTTGTGCGTTTGCGTAGGCGCTGCACCTGATGGGGCTGGCGCTAATGGAGGAGCAGAAGCAGCTGCAGCAAGCGGGCGAGGGGCACGAGGCTGACGTCTCCTTCTGCTTCCTGCGCAAGGCAACGCGTACGTGTGCCGCCTCCTCCTTACGGCCACCGTCAGAGCCTGGCCTGGGTATCTCCTCGGTTGATTTAGCCCGATAACGAGCGCCGGGTCATGGCGACCACTTGGCTAAAAATGCCAGCACTGGAGCGACAAAACAGGCAGCTGTGTGTGGCAGCGTGGCACCCGAGCCACGCCACATCAATCACGCAATTGAAGTGCCACCTCTGACAGGTCAGCAGTTGTCATATGGAATGAACTGGGTACCAACCGGAGGGATGTGAAATGGTTACTAGGAGATGAGCACTGCTGCACGCTTCTTTGATCAGGAAAGTTTTCATTCTGATTATATCGACCCTGGCAGTCAATTATTATCATCATCGTTATCATAGTTATCAGCCTTTGGTCAGTCCAGTGCTGCGATTTAGCAACGAACCAAGCACCTGCACATGAGCTAATTTAATCGCTCCATCTCAACTGCGGACATCCTCTCGGATGCGTTCCGGCATCCTGGAACACCATGTAACAAATCTCAGCGGGCCTTCTGTACCGTCAGGCACCGTCTCCCGTGTGTTTGTGCACGTTGAGCCACATACCAAAGTGTTTTTGGCGTCACGGTGGCGAGATGTTAAATTCTTCGCCTGGTATGCAGGAGGTTTTGGGTTCGATGCCGACCTTAATGCCTGTATATTTGGAGTTTGCGTATATCTCTCTCCGTGGTCGTGTAGATTTTTCTCCGGGTCCTCTGGTTTTTCCCTCCACATTTATAAACATGCATTTAGACTACTTGGCCACTATAAATTTCCACGTGATAAGCGACTTCTTTGAGCTATCATTTGTGATAGCCAGGTAACTTCTGAAAAAGAGCTATGTAGCAGCTCAGTGGGCCTTACCTGGTAGAATAAAAAATAGTTTATTAGTTTAGGATTGACGTTAGGGATGTGGTTTATCACGTCAACAGAACATGCAAATTCGTTACTAGTACATCACACCGGTGTGTTGACGAGCAAATCCACAACATTTACAATCTGAGTACGATGCTTTGCCAGTAATTACAACGAGCATCATCAGGCGGACAGTCACATTTGTAGCCACAAATCTGCCTATGGAGGCCGGCACGGCACACGAGCAGCGGGTGGGTGGCCAGCACCGTGTCCGGCCGCCTTTTTCTCCCCAGTGGCGATGTTTACACACCACACCAAGTACTAATTTGAGGCTGAGTCTACCTAGGGGAGGCCCAGGACCGGTTCAAATAATCATCACTGATGTTGACCGTGAGCGGGAATCGAACGACACTACCGTTCCCCACACACACGTACGTACGTTCCGCGTCGTGCGAGCAGGCTCCGGGAGCCCCCCTGACAGCGCGCACTCCCTCCTGGCCCAGCTGCAGGCCCTCCAGGCCGCCTCCCACCTGGAGAATGAGAAGGACACGATCGCGTGGACGTTGAAGGTGACTTCAAATAGCTTTTCTTGGCGAGCCGATGGGATAGTTATTTTTCCCTTCCTCTATAATGTTTGTGTCCGCCCAACAGCGGTGGAAATTCCACGTTCTTGTGAAGGGGGCCGGTCACTCCGTGGCATGATCATTGTTGGCATTTTGCACAAAATGCTTCTCATTTTATTCATCCCAATGTTGCTTTTTGGGATTAAAGTCGATCGCTGACCAGGAGTTGAACTCACAAGCTTCCTCTTGTCAGTTAAGAGCTTTGATCTGAACACAGCCAGCTGGCTGGATCGCCCCAAAACTTAGAATTACTTTTAAGATTTTGGGCTAGGGATAAGGTTAGTGCTAAAATTAGGATAAGTGTTAGAATTAGCATTATTACGATGATTAAGGTATTTGTGCTATGCTTAGAGTTAATTATATAGATAAAGTTAGTTCCAGGGTTAGAATTAGTTATGTGTTAATGCTATTATTAGAATTAGTGCTGGTTAGTGCTTTTGTTATGGTTAGAGTTAAGGTTGGTGCCAGTGTTATGGTTTGTGATACGGTCATGGTTACTGCTATGGGTAGGATTAGTTGCTATTGTCTTGGTTCATGCTTTGCTTGTGGTTAGCTCTAGAGCTAAGGGATAAGGGTTGGTGCGAGCGTTGGTGCCGTGTGTTCAGTTGAACGTGTGCCCTGTTCACTTGCAGCTCTTTGCGACCGTGCGGATGCTTCGGGAGAGAACTTCCCAGACCCCCGGCTCCTCCATGGATGAACAAACGCACAAAGAGGTGAGAATAGCAATGATTTGTCTCTGGGCTGACCTGGTGATCAGCTTGCTGTGTCAGGTGGTGGCGGGTTTAACGACACATTTATATTCACACGATCTAACCCAAAATCCTCGATTATGGAGAAGTGGCTTATCACGTGTACATTTATGGGAGCCAAATAATCGAAATAAAATCATAATTTTAAAGATTTCGTGACTGCAGGGATTCATACTCTTGGGTCTTTCGGTCAAATCACGTAAATAAAAAATAATAGATCACGACGTTTCGATCGCAACACAAGCAATCGTCTTCAGGTGAGAGAGAGAGAGAAAGCTGCTGAGACAAGGTCTTATACAGGCCTGAGAAGGGTGCATCAAGGTAGGTGGGTGGAGCTAGAGATGGTCCAACCACAGAGGCTGGGGCAGTGGACACCCAGCCTGTCAATACAAAGACATCCAACCTAGTAATGAAACTCAGAGAGTCGTTTAACATCGGTAGAATGGATGGAAACAACATAGCAAGTTAAGGCTTTACCTGGTTAATCACGTCCTTCCAATGATTGCTCAATTTGTACCCATCTTCTCGGTTGAAGTTGTGTCTGTTTATATATCTGGGTGGCTTCATGAACAAATCTTTGATGATAGCCAGTGGGTTTGCAGAGTACCTTCATCTTGGAATAATCAATATCGTGTGAGCCCACAGCTTTAAAACAATGATCAGCCACGGCCGAGGTATTGGTCCTGCCGTGTTTCAGATCCGCCTTGTGTTCGCGAACGCAGTCCGAGACATGTCGCTTAGTTTCCCCAATGTAACTACTGCCGCAGACACAACTTAGTTCGTAGACACCGCGGTATTGCATGTCAGGGATCACATCCTTCACAGATGGGATCAGATCACGAATTTTATGTACTGTGTTGAATCGAACCTGGATCTTGTGTTTGTTCATGATTTTGGAAATATTTTTGGTGACCCCTGCTATGTATGGCAAGGTAATGGTTTTGATTCGGTCCTCAGATGTTTTTTCCCCACGGTTGGGGTGACAGCTTTGTGGATTGTACAGTCCGAATATCCATTCATCTTGAGGGCTTGATGTACGTGCTCCAGTTCACTGGCTAGGTGGTGCTGGTCGGAGATGCAACTATGGTGTAGGGTTTTGAAGAGGGAATTCTTTTGGGCTGGATGGTGGTGGGAGTCAGGTTTTAGATAGGCATCCGTGTGGGTGGCTTTCCTGTAGACAATGTCCCAGTGAGCCATCTGGTCTCTTTTCGATTAAAACATCTAAGAATGGTAACTTTCCATCCTTTTCCACTTCCATGGTGAATTTGATGGCTGGGTGTATGGCATTTTTGTGGTTAAAAAATTGGTTCAGTGCTAGCAGGCCATGTGGCCAGATGACGAACGTGTCATCTTCGTATCTCTTCCACAAAGAAGGACATAGGGTGGATGCCTGGATGGCATCTCTCTCAATTTTTTCCATGAAAGCATTGGCTACCACTGGCGATAAAGGAGAACCCATTGGGGTTCCTTCATCTTGTTTGTAGAATGTAAGTGTTGGTAAGACAGTGTCTCACCAGGGTTGGTACTTCAGCATTAAGTGTTTGTTGGGCCAAATCTTCAATGATTGAATTGGTGTCAGGCAGACGAACTTTAGTGAAAAGAGAGACCACATCAAAACTAACAAGCAAATCACTTGGAGATAGTGAAATGTCTTTCATTAGAGAAACCAAATGAGCTGAATTAAGTACAGCTGAGGTGGTCTTGCCAGTGAATGGAAGCAAGGTCTCAGACAGAAACCGGGCCAGTTTGTAAGTGGGTGAGTGAATGGTGGAGACGATAGGATGGAGCGGTGTACCTTCTTTATGGATTTTTAGTAAGCCATAAAATCTGGGTGGTCTAGCAGCAGAGGGTTTTAGAGAGAGCTGCTTGGTTGGTTCGATTAAAGATGTCGAATCGGTGATGATATTGTTGGTTTATATAATCGAAATAAATGTTTTAACTGAAAGCAAGCGACGTTGGCCTGGTGATGAACCTCGGTGGGGGGGGTGTTGGGTTTAGACGAAGCCGGTGGCACGTGCAGGCGGCACGGCGCCCTTCGCGCGCCGTGCCGCCCTGGGTGATCGCGTGCACTCCACACACGGAGACGGCAGTGTTGTCAATCTTCTCGGTTGAAGTTGTGTCTGTTTATATATCTGGGTGGCTTCATGAACAAATCTTTGATGATAGCCAGTGGGTTTGCAGAGTATCTTCATCTTGTCGTTGCGCGTGTCGGGCAGGACGCGGGCGAGCGCGACAAGCAGGAGCGCAAGCGCAAGGCGGAGGCCGCGCGCAAGCGGCGCGAGAAGATCATGGCGCAGATGTCGGCGATGCAGCGCAGCTTCATGGAGGAGAACCGCGCGCTCTTCGAGCAGGCCGGGGGGGCGGCCGCGGCGCAGGGGTCCACGGAAACCGACAGCAGGTGGGTGGTGCACCACCTTGTGTGACGGCTCTTCATCACGGATGGGCCATCGTAGACGGGCCCTTGTCTGAAACATCACCCGGTGTATACTTTGTTCTCTTTAGGGCGATGTTATTGTACGTATGTATATTGAACTTCTTTCGCATTGTACTAATCGGAGGTACGGGGGAAGAACACACTAAACACAAAAAACTGTTTTCAATTTAGACGATTTAAAAGTGCATTGCTCCAGTGGCTTTGTAAGGGAGAGCATTCAAGATGGCCGCAGAAGCACACCTGAAAGCGCGCGATGCAGTGACCGTCTTTGTTCGATGGCCAGTCAAAAGCCGCTGCGAGGATGACCGGAGTTCGCGTGATGGTTTATGCTCCTTGATGAGATCAGGCAGTCTATGAGGCTAATATGACCAGAGCCTGTTGAGTTTTTGTTGTGGCACTTCTGTGACCGCTGGCAACGTGGAGATCACCGGGTGCCTTGCGACGGTGTGGCGATGAACACCCGGGGCTCGTGCGGTGTTTTCGTACACTGTGGTCAAGTGTCTTCCTCTTCATGGTGTTGTTTGGCGAGAGTTGGCTGGCAATATCTCGGTCACCAGCAATGGGGTAAATCGACAAAGCGATGATGCATTTCATGGCTGTTTCAGTAATATTTTAAAGTAGCCCCAAAGTGACACGCAAAGGACAAATGGGGTAAGTTTATACTCTTTGGTTCTTTCAGTAAAGTCAGGTAGGTATAAAACAAATAAAATCACGACGTTTCGGGCGCAACACAAGTGTCTGTCATCAGGTGGGACAACCACAGCAATTGTTTCTTGCTGTGGTTGTCCCACCTGATGTTCCTACGTGACTTTACCGAAAGAACCAAAGAGTATGGATCCCTGCAGTCACGAAAACTTAAAATCTAGATTTGGGTAAGTTTAATAATTATTAGAGGTGGTGCTCGGAGTTAGGGTCTGGTTTACCAGGTTGGTCTGGAGATTTAATGAGGGTAAAATCCATTTGGATAGTGTGGTCGTGGTTATGGCTAGCGCTAGGTTTCTGGTTGGCCATTGTGAGTTGGTGTCTGGTCAGCTTGTTTGGTTAAGGGCTCGGGCTACGGCTGGGGTTTGGTTAAACTGATTGGCTTTTTTTGTTGAGTCCGGTTGTGATTGCTAGAGTGGTGAAGGCATATTATTATTTGAGTCTTTCGGTAAAGTCACAGTTAGGTTGAAAGAAAATAACAAAAAACTACGACGTTTCGATCACAACAACAAGCGATCGTCATCAGGAGGAAACAAGAGGGTGAAGGCAGTCTACTGGGCATCTGTCAAAACGAGCTTTTGAGCTTATCGGATTCCTTCAGTATCAATGAAGATTCTGAGTTGCGTACCTCCCGTCAGTGCATGCCCTCAAGCTGGTGTGTGCGTGTCTTGCTGCGTGCGTATCTGTGTGTGTGCCGATCTGTGTGCGTATCTGTGTGCGTATCTGTGTGCGTGCCGATCTGTGTGCGTGTCTTGCTGCGTGCGTATCTGTGTGCGTGTCTTGCTGCGTGCGTATCTGCGTGCGTATCTGTGTGTGTGCGTATCTGTGTGCGTGCCGATCTGTGTGTGTGCGTATCTGTGTGCGTGCCGCATCTCACACCGGCGCGCGCGCTCCCTCGTCATGCCCTCCCCTCCCTTGCCGGCCGCACTCGCAGCTCGGAGTTCGGCAGCGGAAGCAGCGGCTGTGATGGCGCCACCGCGGAGCCCGGCGGCGTGTGCGTGGGGCCACGCCGGGCCAGCCGCCCCGCTGAGCGCCGCGTCCTCAGCTGCATCCTGTGCCAAGAGGAGCAGGAGGTGCGTGCCGACGGCGCCGCCATGGTGCTCGCCGCGCTGGTGCAGCACTCCACCGTGCTGGCTCGCCCGCATGCCGCGGGCGACCCGGCGGCGCCGCCGTTGACCGCGGCAGCGGCAGATGCAGAACCCGGTGAGGCTCAACTCTCTGGGGCGATCGTGAGCTCTCGTCGGCGTTTTGAGTGCGCCGCAGTGTTGAGATGTTAACTGCCTCACCTGGTATACAGGAGGTCATGGGTTCAATGCTGACCCTGACGCTGTATATTTGGAGTTTGCTTGTTCTCTCTGCCTGTGGTTGCATGGATTTTTCTTCGCCTCTGGTTCTTCCCTCCACATTTAGAATCAACTTGCATTTTGAAAAAGAGCTACAGTGGGCCTTACCTGGTAAACTCAAAATAGTAGTCGTCTAGTATAGAGTGGCGACCGTGGTTCCTGAGGTCACAGTGGATGCATCGAATCGCTCGTACAATAATTAATGTGTCTTTTGATTCTTATGCGTTGTATGTAATCCAGAGATGCTACCATGCACTTGAATGTAAACAAAAACATCTGTTCTTGAATCGAATTGCCACCTTTAATTGCGATAATCGAATCGCCAGGGGCTGAGGGTTAGGGGGATGGATTGTTCCAATTACAGTACAAAGACAAAATTCCCTGTATAGTCTGAACAGACTGTTGGGGCAAGGTGCTGTTAGTGAGCACCTATGAAGGCCAGCAGGGCACGTGAGGGGGGTGGGTGGTCAGCACCACACCCGGCCGCCTTTGTCTCCGTAATTACGATGTTTACACCCTGCACCAGGTACTCATTTGAGGCTGAGTCGACCTAGGGGAGGCCCAAGACCGGTTGAGATCTATTGTCACTGGTGTTGGCTATGAGCGGGAATATCGAACCCGGGTCGCCGCGTTCGAACGCAGCGCGCTAACCGCTGCACCACGACTGCGACATGTGTACACACGTGAACATACACGCACAAAGGTCCCCTTGTTTAGCCCTCCAGAATATTGGGGCAAGTGCTGTCAGTGTCATCAAGTCAGGTATGGCACTCGAGTTGGTGGGACCGAGTGCCACGCGCGCCGGCTGCTCCTGATGCGTACACGCTGCACCACGCACTCACTTGTGTCAGTGCATTCATTGTGTTTCTCTGTGCAACCCTACTCTTTGCCATCCACAGACAAGTTTGACCCCCTGTTGGTGACTGCTGGCCTTCCTGTGGGCGTCCACAGTGGCAGCTGTGGCCATGTCATGCACGCGCACTGCTGGCAGAGGTACGTAACGTCACCCTTCAATCACCAGTCATCAGTATCATCATCGGGAATGATCAATCCACTGCTGAATGCAGACCTCCCCGAGTCGCCGCCATCCTCCATGCTTCCACGATGCAACAATCCAGCCGGCAGGAGAGAATCTCATCTTTCCATCTCCGCTGCCACTGCATTGTAATTCTTGCCGACCGGCCGTTATCCCTTCTAGCGCTTACAATTGTGTCTAACCTGTGCCTGTTCTCTGCTGTGTGTGCTCCTCTGTCTGTCTCAATTGAAATCTTAAGCGTGCTTCCCTTTGTGCTTCTCTGCACACTTTTGATCTTTGGCTCCATCCTCTTCATCAATGTCCGTGTTGTTGATCCAGAATCAGAATCTTTATTTAGATTTCAGGAGGAATCCGATGAGCTATGAAGCTCTTTAACACGTAGGCTTTCGCGACCAATGTCATCCATAATAGAGGTTTTTGGGTTAGATGGCGTAAAACCTGCCACCACAAATCTGGCTGTCGCCTGATGAAGCTAGTTGTAATTACTGGTGAAACGTCTTACTCAGTTTGTAAATGTTGTGGCTTGGCTCTCCAACACACCGGTGTGCTGTACTAGTGACGAGTTGGCCACGTTCTGTTTCCGTGACAACCCTTACTAGTTGGCTGTGTCGGGTGGTGGCGGTTTTTAAGGACACATTTATATATTTACGCGATCTAACCCAAAAACCTCTTATGTATGAAGCTTTTTTTCACAGATGTCTAGTATGGGCAGGTCGGCAAACGATACAATAATAGTGCAAATTAGAGAAAACGATAAGCAAGTCACTAAATATATGTGCAAGAAAATTATATAAATCTGATTGATCACACTTGGGCAATGGGCCCTGGTTAAAAGCTCTCGTCTTTGCACATGGCGGTGCGGCGTGCGTTGCTTTTGATTCTCGTGTTTCACCTTTCCAACGAGCGCTCACAAAGTATCCTAGAGAATTAGGATGCTCGCATTTGATTTTCATTTTATTTTATTGAGACGCAGTTTGTGGCGCACAGGCCCGAAGGCCCAAAACGGTGAAGCTCCCGGCAACAGACGGCACGGTCACGGTTGTGATTGATACGAGATGAACGCATTTCTTGTTGTTATAACACCTCGGGAAAGAAGAGTGGAGGGAACCCTGAAATCGAGCAGGTGTATAAAATGACTACATGACAGAGAATTTTCTGTAGGCAACTGCTGCTCTCTAATGAGGGGTGGGGGTGAAAGGAAAATAAGAAAAATAGTAATCCATTATAAAAGCATGGCATACTCAATTATAAGAGCCTTTCAGAAGGCCTGAATCAAATCATCAGTGTCATTGTCTGCGCGTGCGCACGCGTGTCTTGACAGGTACTACGAGCCGACGCAGGTGCGTGAGCGGCGCCAGTTCCGCCAGCGCATGCCCATGGACACGGAGACGGGCGAGTTCCTGTGTCCGCTCTGCGAGGGCATCAGCAACGCCGTGGTGCCGGTGCTGCCCGCGCCGTGCAGCTCCCACCAGCTGGCACCCTCTGGGTGCGCGCGACGATGGGGGGTGGGACGACTGGCGCTGTGTGTAGTGAGGCCATAGAGAGGGTGGAGGTGGCCCCCTATGGGTGGGGGGCTCTGTGCCCCGGGCCTAAGATCCCCAGAGGCCTCAGCAGTGGAGCCTCGTCTGGTAGCTTGGTAACTTGGCCTAGGCCTCCAAACGACTTTTGTCAGCTCTGCGCTGCAGTGACAAAGAAACATTTTCCTGAAAATTAAAGCGAGAACTTGCACTAGTTCTGTGCCTTCTCCTTGAACCATTCTTTGTTCGTGCAACGCCCACTGTGAGATTTCAGAATGAATTGCATCTCTCATGGCGTGATGTCGATTGCAGATTTGGAATTCAATTGCGGGACAAAATAAACCGGCAGTGCTGTGTGTGTGCGTGTGTGTGTGAGCAGGGAGGAGGTGGAGGCTTTGGTTGAGCAGCTGACGCTGTCACGCTGGCTGGAGGTGGTGTGCCTGCGCATCGCTGGGCTGCGACAGCTGCTGAACAGAAAACCAGGCAAATTATCCACAACAAGCTACACAGACACGCACTGGCCTTAAAGCCCAAGCGCCGTAGCCTTATAGACCAGGGTGGCTTTAGAGCATGCGGCTCTAAAGCAGTTCAATTGCTGCTCCGTAGAGACTCATCTCGGCTGATTTGTAACTTTGCAATCTTAACTTGATGTGAAAAAGGGAAAAATAAAATCTGAGGAAGCGGTGGAGGCTCGGGGCACTCGCCTTTGCTTGCGGAGCCAGACCCAGGTACTCATGGGGCGCTCCCACAGATTTCTAAATTCGAATCTCCACAGCAAACCAGCGCGAGTGAACTGGGGGTCACTGTGTGTGTGTCTTGTGACTCTCGGCCATGTGAAGATTCGGCTATGAGGCTTGTAGGGTCAGGACAAGTTGCCACCCCTTGTTATATAGACAATGCGGCCAAGCGATGAGGCGACGTCCGTTCGGCCTATGAAGGTCTACACGTTGCATCTCATTGCGGCCTACGGACGCGTGCCCGGCGCGTTATTATCGCGCGTTAATGACGCACGAGAACGGACGCGCGGTGCAGGGGGGTCGCGCGATCCGTCGCATGATCCTTGCGTGTCCTCCGTTGTTATTTCAGACAATCTGGAGGACAAAGGAGACGTCCAAGCTCCACAGCCCCCCGCGAGTCTCCCAGAAGGGTTCCGCTCCATCCTCAACTACGGAGTCCGGCCCATGTATGGCTCGCACAGAACTGATTTGTGCACGCACCCAGAGAATGTGTTCGCTAGGATTTGAATTCTGATTGTGAGACGCAGCCACTTAGCTTGCCGCCCATATGTAACTTAAAGGATATTTTAGTCTATTAGCCCATTAGCTTTGCACACCAATATTATCGAGCTGCATTTATTTAAGCATGCAAAACTGAATTTCGAACCAGGGTCTCATCAGCGAAGACTGGTTCCATTATGCAAACCGATCGTAATAGGTCAATTGTTCACTAATTGCTTAGCAGCGGTATTTGTGGACTCTGGATTTTTTTTATCGTTTGGCCTCTTTGTGATTATTTAAGCAACCGATTACTCTCCGATTATTTTTATCAGTGCGATTACACAGCTTAACAGATTACACAAACAAAGTTTGGATTGGAGGTCATGAGCATGGTTTAGTGACATCATCAGCCACGTCGCACTGGGGGAGTGGCTTGGAGGGGGTTTCCCACTATCGGCGGAGGAAGGAGGTCGGGGCACCCACCATTTTTAAAGAAGCCCGAGTAATCGAGCGCAGAAGCTAGATTTCATTTATTTTGTCTAATTGATCGACTCGAATGACGAACCGTCGCCGCTGCTATTGCCTGTGCCGTGTGCGCAGGCCCCAGTACTCTGAGAGCCTGTGCGGGATGGTGCAGACCTTCTCCATGGCGCTGTACCGCGCCTCTGTGTCGGCACACCCCAACGACCAGGACCCGCGCGTGCCGACGCTCGCCTGGCACACGTGCGCCTTCACCATCATGGCGCTGGGTGCGGTCACATCACCTGCATCTTCACCACCACCATCTCCTGCACTTGACCCAGCCCGAAACAAAGACAAAGTTCCCCTGTGTGGCAAGTGCCATTAGCTGGTACTTATATGAGCCAGCACAGAGCCAGCACAAGAGTGTGGTGTGGCCAGCACCATACCTGACCCACCTTTGTCTACCCATTCCTGTTGAGTACCCGCTGCAGCAGGTATCCATTTGTGGCCGAGTTGACCGATGTGAGGCCCAAAACAGGTTCAGACACTGATGTTACCTGCAGACAGGAATCGTACTTGGGTAATCGAGTATTGGTATTGTTTCTGCCTGACTGAGGTCCGAATAGCACGGTTGGGCTATGTTTGGTACGAAATAAATTATGCATACGAATGGGATTTTTAAATACTGTAGGTGGACAACACACGAACGCAGACGCAGACGTCGGTAAATGCTAGAGAGGGCCTTGAAGTGGCAGAAGTGACGACCGCGTTACAATTAGAAACACACGGTTGGCAGGTCGATTGTATTCCCCTTTAGTACCCGATTAGCGAGACTAAGGAGTTTACGGTCACGGACGAATATTGCTTGAGTGGTCGAATGGAAGTGGTAGGCCTGCAGGCTGCATGAAATGAAATCGCGTGCCGTATCCAGCCTGCCGGTCCATCGGTTCTCCGCCCCTGATTTAATCACCCTTGCAGCAACTCGATCTCACCACAAGCTGTCCTGAATGATGTTCCACAGAATCTAACTTGAGAGCGGACATGAAGCCTCTCTTCGGCTCCCTGCCCAGCCGCCAGGTACGTCCAGGTCCCTCTCCTTCCTACTCGCCGCACAAAAAGAGAAAGATATCCCCTGTAGTCTTCACAGACTGTTGGGGCAAGTGCTGTTAGTGAGCACCTATGAAGGCCAACAGCACACGAGGGGGTGGGTGCCCAACACCACACCCGGCTGCCTTTTGTCTCCTGAGTGGTGACATTTACACACCATACCACGTACTCATTTGAAGGCAGAGTCGACCTAGGGGAGGTCCAAAACTAGTTCAGATATTCATCACTGATGTTGGATGTGAGCGGGGTCTAGAACACAGGTCGCAGAGTTCCTCATGTAGTGAGCTACCCACTGTGCCACTGCTCCCCACAACGGACATCCACGCATTGACACATGCACGCAGCAGCCACCGTTCACCGTTTAAATGTCGGCGACGTCCCCACTGCGCTTGTGCACCGAGCTCCTATTTTGACCCCACAAGTCGATTGTCCAGTGGCGTTATGTTCAGATCTCTCCGTCCACACTGACTCGGGGTGTGTGTCACGTGCTCTTCTGCGCAGGTGGAATGCCTGCGCTCGCTCGTGCGACTGGCCGAGGCGCAGTACAGCATGGTGTCGTCCGCGGAAGTGGTACAAGGGCACGTCCTGCGTCTCTTCAGTGGTGAGCACACAAACGCTACAAAGATGAAGGTCCCCTTTGTAGCCTTAAGCAGACTTTTGGGGCGAGTTTTGTTCGCGAGTAGCACCCATGAAGACCGGCATTGGCCATCACCACCCCCGGCTGCCTTTCGTCTCCCCAGTGGCAATGATTACACACCGCCGCACCAGGTACTCGCTTATTAAGGCTGAGTCAACTTAAGGAAGGCCCAGGACCGGTTCAGATATTCGACACTGGTGTTGGCCATGAGCAGGGAATCAAACTCAGGTCGCCGGGTACGTAGCGCAGCTGTCCCCACACACACACGTACGCACATTCCAGTAACAACGACTATCACGCGTGATGACTTTGCCACCTTTTACAGCCGCAACTTACCCACCATCTCTTCACCCGTCACGTCTCTTCACAACCCCTCCACCCATGAATATAATTCAAACGTCTCATTTGTGATGTGTGTGTGTCACACGCGACTCGTCAGTGACGATGCAATAATGTTTTGCGATTGTTTTATCATCCCTCTGTAACCCATACCATCCAAGCACTGCTGGCTTAGTCCACGTTTATTGCGGGTGTGAAATGATTCACCAGCCCTTCGATTTGATGAGTAATGTTTCGTAATTTGTGTGTCTAGTTTGCAAACTCTCATTCTCGCTATTGGCTAGGCGTATCATCAGCGTGCACACATGCACACGCCCGGCTCTTTTGTCAAGCCTCCACTGGATGAGGAGTACCCCACGCCGTATTGGTCGTGGGGGTTATTTGACCATACTTCACCACGATGGTTAGTGCTGGTACGGCGAAGATGGGGAGCATGGACGTTGGAGCATCGCACATTATAACAATGGAATACCCCGCTCAATAACAATGCAGCCACGCAGCGGCCTGTAGCAACCTGCTTCATGCACAGCGGTCACTCATGCAAGCACTGTCCAGACTCAGCCGTGCATGGATGCCAAAGTGTGGTGCGATCGGGACATGTTCCCAGTCATTTGGTCACCGGTCGTTATAATTTACAGGAAATGCGCTCGTGGCACGCTGCGTGTACGGTCCATTCTCCCATCACGCCGCGTGTTGTTTTCATAATGCGCGTTGGATATAATGCGATGAACGTATTAGGGAACACATTTTTTGTCACGCGCATGCGAATTGGATATAACGCGAGTCGGAATAAGCGGTTGCACGGCTGCTTCAGCATCACACAAGGCGGGATGCTGCTGGATGTTCGGCCTGTGTACGCATCACAGGTGTTATCGCGGACTGTGCTTTACCCTTATATTATTTATTATAACGCAATTTTTCCACAACGCGGTGTTCTTCAGGAATGCAACTACCGCGTTATAGGAGAACACGACTGCATTGCGAGCGTAAGAGTTGGTTTTCGTTATTTGGTGCTACACAGCTCTCTGGCGAAGAGACACCACCAATGGCTGAGTGCGGCGTGGGCGATTTCCAAGCGAGTTTCAATCAACACATTGTCGTGTGCCTCCATCCCAACTCCCCACCTATGCCCTCCGTCCCTGCCCTGCCACCAGTTCTCATCCCGGATCCGCAGGGGGAAGATTCCCCGTGTCTACTGGACGTCGATTTGACCCACCTACTGGTGAGTGCGCATGTCCTGCACGTGTGCGGATATGGATTTGGCGGCAATTATAAATGTATGCCTCGGTTGGAAATCCAGCTGCTTGGCTTCGATGGACAACAAGGGAATACCAATTGTGCACTCGGAGATCGCACGCTGTAGACAAGCGTTCACATAGAGACCCACAGACTTGCACGGAGATGCACAGACTTGCACGGAGACCCACAAATTCACACGGATACCCACTTTCACGAAGACCCAGAGACTCACGATGTGTTCCACTGATTCTTGCGCTGTGCCCCAGTTGCATGCTGTCGACACTCTTATTTTTCCATAGCTCTTTTCCAACACGCCACACGCCACTACCGCCGCCCACTGCATCGTAATTTTTCTTCTTTCCCATAACGCGATGCCAACGGGTCGCCATTCCAATCTGGGAGCACAGACACGCGCGCAACGCCTGAAGTGAGCGATGAATGCGAAATGAGCGCGCGTTCGCTGTGCCGTGCGCGCTGAGCAGCTGTGCGCCACGCTCGCCTTCCCGGCACTCTACCACGAGGAGGGCGCCCCCCTGCGCCCCTCCCCCGTCGCCGCCTCCCTCAACGAGCTCCACCTCGTCACGCTCGTCACCATGGCGCACGTGCTGCAGGTGCTGCTCACGGCCGCTACCGTTGCCCCGACGCCAACGACGGGTGAGTTCCCGTCTCCGGCCGGGGACGACGGCAACGTGGCCGCCGCCGCAGCTTCACCGCTGCCTACACCTGCGCTCCAAAAGAAACTGAATTATATATTTCGTGACATAGTTTATTCTATTCTTGCGCATATATGTTTACACGGATGTTGAACTTCATTCGCACCGTACGTAGCCAACGGTGCTAATCGTAGGTGCGGGTAATGGCAGCAATGTTCAAGGAGCTCAAAGCCATTGTCGAGGCCTGCTGCTGGCCACGAGGAGAGGGCTTCAGCAGAGTGTTGGTGTCGTGTTCCTGTTCTTCCTCCACTAGAGTTTAGACTACAGTGGCTTTACTGTGCGGTCCGTAGTACTTGTTCCATACAGCGTAACTCTGCTGCCGTGTGCCCTTTGTTGCCGCCTGCCACCGCTGCAGAGGATGCGATGGAGGTGGACGAGGAGGTTGGCTGCGGTGAGGAGGAGGTGCAGGCCGTGGAGGAGCTGTGCGTTCGGCTGCAGCAGCTCACGGCCGGGTGAGTCCCTCCCCTCTGCTGCTAATTATTTACAGGGTTACAATTGCCGTCATGAAATTGTTATTCACCAACTCGCACTGAGCGGAGTGGTGAGGGTTTGGTCAAATCCAAAGCACGGTGGAGAGGCGTTAACTACCTCGCCTGGTATACAGGAGATCGTGGGTTCCATCCCAACCCTGACGCCTGCACTACGGTAACGCCATTGCCTCCTAGCAACAGAGCCATTGGAAGTTTGAAACAAAGCTCATGGTCGTGACTGTATCGTGCTCAGCGTCTGGTAGACGCTTGTTAAGGCCCTTCCCATTGTGCAATCCATAGCCTCAGCTGAACTTTCGCACCCCCCTACAGCCACTGAAAGTATTACGGTAAACAAAGTGCGCCCACTTCAAACATTGTCGTTTCATTGTACAAACAATTCGAATCATTTAAAACGTGATAACATGTGGAATTTTAGTGTGAGTGGTTTATTCGGCAGTGCTTTAGTCAAAGGTAAGTGTTGCAGAGTGGATGGTCCTACCATGAAAAAAAAATTAAACGAGTTATGACATGTCACACGTGCAAAATATTTTTGGGATAGCCCGCACCTCCATATACCCCGCAGGGTCTTGTTTTGTTTGTAAAAATTGGTCTACCCCGCGGGTTATATGCGGGAAAAAACGGTACACCTTCAGTGGTGCTTTTTGTGACTGGACGCTTGGCACTTTCGGGCCTGTGCTCTCAAAAAATTGTTAAGAATCAGTATCCGGACCTGGACTAGGTCGACTCGGCCTAAAAGAGTTTTGTGATGTCTGCCGCCAGGGCGTACGCGTCGCGCGTGCCGGCCAGCCGGCTGGCCCGCTCTGTGCGGGCGGGCGTCGCGCCGTTCCTCCGCTGCGCCGCCACCTTCTTCTGCCTCCTGCACGACAGTCCACCGCCCCCGCAGCTGAGAGGTGCGACATGCTCCCATCGCTGCGAGATCCGCCAACCCCTTCGACCAAACTTGTCGGGTTGTATACGTGCACCCTACCGCGGCTGGCTTAGACCGCTGTATAAATATGAGTATTTTTGTTCCCGTGCGATCTCTTGGCTCGCAGAAGCCAGCGGGCTGGAGTTTGAGACCCTCTGCCGGTACCTGGCGCTTCCCACCAACCTGGCGTCGCTCTTCCAGATCCACGGCGCCTGCATCGATTCCCTCCTGCGCAGGTCCATTTTCTGTGTGGAGTTTGTATGCTCTCCCCCCCCCTGTTCTGCATAGGTTTCCTCATGGTGATCTGGTATCCTCGCATAGCTAAAAAAAAAGTTATACAATGTAACTGGTATTGGCCAAAACATCCTAATGGTGCAAATTACTCGATTGGAATCACACACAGCAACGTCGACCCCTACTGCGACAATTAGGCACGACGTGCCAGAAAAAAAACTATTGGTGCCTGGGAAAAAAACGTAGGGTGCACAACTTAAACCACCAACACAATCGGCAAGATGAGCCCCAATCTGGGGATTTAAGCAACACCGAGTGACGTGATTCCATGGCTTGATCCGTCAGGGCCATTCGCGGACACGGCTTTACATTCTCCTCCTGAGTGCAAAGAGTTCCGTATCAGAGCATGTTTGTTTGCATGTTTTGCCACAAGTACGTGTGGTTAATGCAGACGTGGAGCCTTGCAAAAGGTGTCTATTTGGTATTTGAACATTTTAATACCTGTTTTATTGCCAGAAGGGTTAATGCCTGTTCCTATTTTTTAATCATTTTGATGCTGGCAAAAAGGTATCCTAGTAAGTATTGGTACTTGTGTCCACGTGTGAATGTTTTTGTATGTTCTGTCATCATATATATATGTGTGTGCGTGCGCATACGTGGCTGTATTATCACTTACCAGCACTTGCCGTAAGAGTCTATGTAAGAAATACAGGGGGCCTTTGTCTTGTTGTGTGTGTGTGTCTTTTTGTCTAGGTTTCTTTGTCGCTGCTTGTAAGGTGTAAGGTGATCGCTTACAGCACTTGCCCCAACAGTCTTTGAAGGCGATACAAGGGATCGTTGTTTTTGTATATAGGGGAGTGGTAGTGCAGTGGTTAGTGCATTGTGCTATGAACCCGGTGACCCGAGTTAAATTCCAGCTCACAGCCAAGACCAGTGATGATCATCTGAACCGGTCCTGGGTCTCGCCTCGGTCAACTCAGTCTCAAATGAGTTCCTAATGAGATGTGTAAACATCACCACCACACGGGACACAAACGTGGCTGGGTGCGGCGCTGGCCACCTTACCCTCGTGTGCCATGCCGGCCTTCATAGGTGCTACTCGCGAACAGCACTTGCCTCAAAAGTCTGTTAAGGCTATACAGGGGATCTTTATCATTATATATGCGTGTGTGTGTGTGCTGTAGTTGGTGCTCGGCTCCGGGGGTGACACGACTACTCAAAGGAGCAAGAAGCGCAGTCACGTGAGTCGTCCACTCGTAGAGAGCAGCATCCCATCCTGTGCTCATCACGACCATCGCACTAGCATCGCCGCTGCCACCACCGCCATCACCGCCACCGTAACCCTCGCCACACTCATCACCGCCGTTGTCGTCACGGCGCTTGCCTGAAACACTTTGAAGGCGAGGATTGGTGGATCATGTAGATGTGTCCAATCTCACTCGCGTTATCAACTTTAGTGTAACATCACATGCCATCCCATGATATACATTCTCCAGTGCAGCGTTCACAATGGGTTGTTTTCGGCTGTTGGTGGCATTGTGCTGGGCGGCAGAGGGAAGAGTAGAATAATGCATCGTTGTACTGTATTCTATGCTCCCACATCTATGCTTCCCACTTTCACAAACCCGTACTGACCGGCGTGGTAAGCGTGGCCAAAATCGACCGACGGGGGATCTTTGTCTCTGCAGGTTTCCACGCGAGGAGAACAGACTCGTGTCCCTGCCAGATGATTACAGCCAGCTCATCAACCGCACCTCGCTCTACACGTGTGTGCCTCACGCCGTGCCACGTGCCCGAACACTCGCCCTGACCTGCAACGCTAACCCTAGCCCTGGGCCCATTACACTGGTCAACAAAAAAAAAATTCTGGTCGGGGCTTTTGCAGCTGTTTTAGACTAATGTCAAGGTGCTGATTCCAAATCTGGTCTCAGATTTGCTCTATCACATCATTTTTATGCTATCGGCATACCCCATTTTCATTGATTTTACCCGAAATTAACTCTGTCACTTATGATTGCAAGTTGTTGCGAGTCAGTGACTGCTTTAGTGTTAAAATATTGTGCTGTACTTTTAGGATAGTGTGTTTATAATATCATTTTATGTAGATATCCACATTTATTTAATATTTTTCTTCTGCAGTTTTTATTGAAAATGCAATATTTGATATCTCAAAAACCTGATGGGATAGACAAAAACTGATGCCAGATTTGGAATCAGCACCCCAAAATTACCTTAATACCGTTGGAATACCTTATGCCAGAAAAAGTGTGTTGACCAGTGTTGTTGATGTTAACTTTACACAATAACCTGAATATCACACGACCTCTAGCCTAAGCACGAACTCTATCCATGATATTAAAATTAACTGTAATGTCTAACCTGACTAAGTTTTGCTCCAACATCTACTACCATCACTCTGCCTCTGACATCAATGCTGCCACTTATTACAGCATGGGCACCACCATTGCCACCTTGACCCTAACCATACGTTACGCGATATGTCCAAAAACCACGTCCTTAACCCCCTACGTTAACACTAATCTCAACATTAATACGAACCCTAACCATGACACTAACCCCTAAGACCAATACCATATCAACCCTTATCCTAACACTAACCCTAGCTGAACCTTATCCTAACACTAACAGAACCCTATCCTAACACCAACCCTGACCCTAACATCAAGACTAGCCCGTGACCCAACCCTAATGCAAACACCACTTTTACCTCTAACCTAACACCAAGCCAAACGATGACAAAACCATAAAATCCTCAATACAAATCCCAAACACGAACTCAGACCCCGACCCGGACTCTAACCCTCCCCCCACCCCCGTGCCGCTACAGCTGCCCGAACGGCGGCGCGGAGGGCGATGCGGCGCGCTCGATGGCGCTGTGCCTGCTGTGCGGCGCCAGCTTGTGCTCGCTCTCGCTGTGCTGCCAGACCACGCTGGGCTCGCGCACCGTCGGGGCGTGCACGCTGCACGCGCTGCGCTGCGGCGGCGGCGTCGGCATCTTCCTGCGGTGAGGAGGCGCCACTCGGCCTCGCGCCGCACTACCGCCGCACTACCACCGCACCGACAGCACAACACCACCGTCCACTTTACATCCATCCCACGTCGCATCCTGCGCACCCGTCCCACGTGTCATCTCACGTCCTGTATATCCATCCCACGTGTCCCTTGCGTCCTGTATAATATACATCCATCGCTGCCCGTGCTTTCCACGCAGGGTGCGCGAATGTCAGGTGCTGCTGCTGGCAAACCGGACGCGTGGCTGCTTCATGGAAGCGCCTTACCTGGACGACTACGGGGAGACTGACCAGGGCCTCCAGTGAGGCTCTCCCCACCCCACACACCAGGGCCATCCGTTGTATCTGGGCCAACTGACCACCGCATCTCTGAGCATAAGCCCAGCATACTACGCATGGGGAAACAACACACCCGTTTCTGTTCTTCCAAAACTCATTATGCAATCTTGTCGAGCACTGGGTAATTGTTTGTCTCTTGACATAAAATAAAAAACATTTTAGTGCAATCAGCCTATGGGGCTCTTCCAGACCAATGTTATACACTGACATTTATTTAAAAAATTCAAACCCTGGACCGCTTTTTAAGTTAGGGGTCTCATCGGCAGTCAGGCTTGTCAAACAAATGCTGCCAACTTGCCGGAACGTATTGGTGAGACAGCTCTGGCCTACTAGGGTGGGGACCTATTCAACACGAAAAATAATCGCGTGCAACCCCATCGTGCGTCATCGTGGCTGTGGAGTGTTTTTACGTTGAACAAGGAAGGACCCCGTACAATGAATATCCGCCAACCCGGCAATCATTCACTCAGCAAGGCTGACGTTGCCTTTGTCTTTGCAGTCGCGGCAACCCGCTGCACCTGTGCCCAGAGCGTCTGGCCGGCCTGCAGCGCCTGTGGCTGGAGCACGGCGTGCTGCACTCCATCGGCCACTCGCAGGAGAGCCAGCACCTCGCCTACTCCTGGGAGCTCTTCTAAGGGCCCGGCGGTCGTCCTGCTGTAGCACCCACCCCCCCACCTACCTACGCAGCCGGCCAGCTACTCGGGAGGGTTGGCCAGCTAGTGAGGCAACCGGGGCAGGCAGGCAGTCAGTCGTTTATACAGCCAAGCCAGCAAACCGGCCAGCATGCCAGTCAGCCACCGAGTCATCGATCGTCCTTTTTCCACTGCCACATCTGAGCCGAGCCAGCCACGGGGGCCCACGTTGTGGTTTGCCACTGACCGTTTGCCGTGCTGAGGCGGAAGGAAACCGTAATAATAACGCTGGGCCTCGTACAACTTCTAAATCTACGTTGGGGGCCAAGCAGGGCCAGGGAGGGGTTAACGACACGTTCATTGCGCATGTCGTCGGCAGCGTGGCTCGGTTTACTGCAGTGGAAAAATTATCTGCACCTCCTGACTCGCAACGGCCTGGCTCGGCATGACCCCTTGGCGTCGCTCGGATGTGCCGGTGGCTAAGGGTCTATGAGGTCATCCAGTGAGACAGGTGGTTGGTCATTTAGCTGGGTAGTTGGTGAGCGAATTGGTCAGAAGGTTGGGCCGTGGTGGACCGCAAGGTCTGGAGTGTGGGTAGTCTTGAAACAGTATAGCCATTGCTTATGATGGTGGCTTGCCCTGATTTAACCATTTGTTTATAGCTGTCATTTATGAAATCAATTTAGTCATAAACTTTATTTGAAGCTTTCATGACTGCAGGAATTACTCTTTGGTTCTTTCGGTAAAGGCATGTAGAAAGAAAATAATTTGTTTTCTCTCTCTCTCTGTGTTGTCTCTCTCTGCTTGTGTGTCTGTCTATGTGTCTCCGTGTCTGTGTTTTGTCTCTCAAATTTAGCAATCTTTGGAAGAATGTAATCAACCAGGTGGGGTGTTGACTGTTGTGTTAGCCGACTCTCTGTGTTGTATTGCATTATATTTCTAAGTTTACTCGGTTTGTTTTCTCATTCAGTCTTACCTGATCACGATTGCTTGTGTTGAAATCGAAACGTCGTATTCTATTACTTAATTTATTTTCTTTCTACGTTACTTTACCAAAAGAACCAAAGAGCAATTTAGTCATGTATTCATACCTCTGTACCCGTTTTCTGTTGCAATGTGAACACTAAAATAGAAAAAAAGGAAGAGAAAATGGACCTTTCCCTCGTGCTGGATATCAAGTTGGGGGTGGATATAGATTGAGTGGGAGGAGACTGGTGCTCGTGGCAGATGGCCTCGTGAAAGGAGGGGTGAGGCTACAGTACATTGCACCCACGAACTGGGTCGCTCATTTTCGCCTTCACAGTTTTTTTGTCATCCCGTTTGATCGCCGGTATTTTTCACAGCATGAGCACCGTTAAGCCACGGCCCACTGAGGTCACCCTGAAATATTACTTGGGTCTCACTAAACCAACAGCGGCTTAAGCGCGCAGTCGGTGTCGACTATCGATCACACTCTTTGCAATTGTGCAGATTCAACTTCCGTGATAATTTTCCAAAATTTTTCATCGGTCTTAAGTGATTACCCCAATATCTGACGTTGGAGAGTTATTCACAGGTAAGCTCTTGAAATTCCCCCCTCCCACTTCACCCCCACCGCATTTTCAATTTACCACCACATCGAAACGTTCTGTCTCTATACACTTTCGTAGGAATGTTCTTGTTTTGGCCTCCTGTTGATTTGAAGCAGTGCCATTGGCAATAGCTTTGGCCGGTCGCACGCGTTACTGTCACAAGGAAAATAGAAATGGCCACTGTGTCGGTGAAGTTTTTATGTTCGACCGTAAAATGGTGGCCATCGAACACCGGCGACGTCAAACGCAGCGATCTTTGGATAAAAGCTCCCACTTCAAAGCCGCAGCCGACCAACCCCTTCTTGATTTTTCAGAATTCTAATATTTTATTATTATGTTCTGCATCGCTTCGTATGTATGTGCGTGTTTATGTTGAACTTCTTCCGCACCGTACGTAGTCACCCTTCGTTACAAGCATTTGGAAGACACCAAGACAAATTGCCCGCGTATCTTACACCGTCAAAGGTCATAGTTTGAGTGATGGTTCTGCCGTGAAACATTGAAATCGGTTTTGATTACGGGTTCTTTATCGTCTGTATCTACTGGCCGATTATACTGCATGTTTTAGGTTGCCATTTCTTGGACTATGTTTCATTATGAGGCCTGAGAATCGTCACTGAACATTGTCATTGGTGTTCAACATTGGCTTGGCAGATTTTTGTGCTTTTCTTCTGTCCACGCCCGTGAGCTCCTTGCCGTGTGAAGAGAGTCATTGCGGGCGCGACGCACACGCGGTGTGGCTCGCGACAAACGGCAGGAGACGCGTGCTGACATTTTCACGTCTCATTGTTGCGATGCAGCTGTATGCAGGCAAATAGAAATACGTGTTCTCCAGATAAACACGCGCACACATATACAAAATCTACAGTGTATCTACATGGTCACACTACGTAAGCATTGTAATATTTGTTTCTGGCTTATATGGCAAGTATTTCTTTGTGACGATGCGGCCCGGACAATGTCCTAGCAACTTGGGCGATCGCTGGATGGGGTGAATTTGGAAATATAGATTGTTGCATAATGCCCCCCGAGTAGTTCTGAAAACTGGCCAGGGTATAGGAACACAATGGCCAGCTTGCTTTTGCAAGTCATCTCACCGTTTCCTCTGTGTGTGTGTGTGCATGCACGCATCATCAGAAGTTTGTTGACTGTGAGGGAAGGGCGAAATATATTTTGAAAGGTTATATCCGGCCAATGGGACGTTGCTGCGGTGTCGTGGTTCGCGCACTGAACTTGCATTACAGAGGTCGCAGGGTCGATTCTATCTCCCGGGGTGGCAGTCGACACAGCCGTGCAAGTTTCTTAAATCGCTCGCCGCCTCCTTCATTCACCCAGCAGTATAAAAAATTGTTACGCCACAGTTGGTAGGTCACGTGTGGTGGGGTAAAGTGTGGGTACGCCCACCTTTTCCAAGACGTCTCACCAGTGCGGAAGAGTAGACCAAGCACCCTCTTAGAGGGGGATCTTTAGAGCTCCCTCCCGTGGAGGCCTTTCCTCCAGCGGTGACGTGAGCCAGCAGTTCCAGGGCTGCTCCTCTCTCCTCCAGGTTAGCCATGCGACAACTGTTTTCTCAATATTGACCTATTTAGTGAAAAATACATTGAAGTGGGGGTATCCACTTCGTCTGTGTGGGGGTTTCTCCAAGCACTCCGATTTCTGCCCACACACAACACGAGGATTCAGAAACACGAGGTTTTCTGAACGTCTCAACAAGGGTGCCACGGTGGCTAGGAGATGTTAACCACCTCGTCTGGTATACAGGAGGTCGTGGAATCGATGGCGACCCTCACGCCTGCTGTATATTTGGAGTTTGCGTGTCTCTTCCCGTGGTCACGTGGATTTTTCTCCGGGTCCTCCGGTTTTTCCCTCCACATTTACAAAATGCGTTTTTAGAGTATTTGGCTGTGAAATAAATTTCCACACGATAAGCCACTTAGTTGAGCTATCATTTGTGGCCAGGTCGTTTCTGAAAAAGAGCTGTATATAAACTCAGTGGTGGGCCTTACCTGATCAAAAAAAAAATTAGCAGGGCCCCCTTCCGAGGTCTGATTGTACGAAGCGATCCATTTACAGACACCCCACTCATGACCCCTCGCATGATCAATGGCCCTGGCTTGCTCATTATCATTGCAGCGCATAAGCAAATCGAACCGGGCTGTTTGGACACAGTACGTCAGGACAGCGTGATGAGATGTAAAACAATGCGCATTGAGTGGTGGCAGTTGACTTGTGGAGAGGCGTTTAATTACAATGTTTGCTCTACGATTTCCCCATTATTTTAGTGTGGTGTGTCTATAAACAGCTGGTCACGTATAAACAACATGACTTCTTATCATAATCGTTGCACGGTCGTTCTACACGGCTTCCTTGGAGCGCTCGAACACACAAATAGGAAGATCACAATTTCAAAATCACGGCGAAAGGTCAAACTCAGCCCATAATCTTTACGGGATTCATGACACGAGTACTGTATCGTGCCACATTTTAAAACGTCAAAAGGGTTTTCGACCTGTATACAAACTCGCCTGCCCTGGCAATGCCGAGTGTCCGTTGCATCGGGCAGCGCTGAAAAGAGCCATCGATGTCCCGTGCTTCGACGCTTGTCGCCAACCCAACGTGGGAGAAGGAATGGTCAGTCAACCTCTACGAACCACACGGCGTGGGGAGGGCCCTCATCCAGCAGTGGATTGACAAAAGGGCGGCACGTGCACATGAATACACGTGGGACCCCCCCCTCCCCAACTCTTCTCTAGTTCCTGTGCGCCCACACGTGCTGGTTGTGGTGGAGCAAGAGCAAGCGGATGGGTTTGTTAGTGCTGTAGCCCAGTGTACAGAGCTGTATACTAGTGCAGATTGTTTTGATTCAATAAATCTTTATGCATAAAATAGATTGGGCGTTTTGTCAATTCCATTTTTCGTGTGTGTTTCGTGGGGAGCGGTCGTGTAGTGGTTAGCGCGCAGCGCTACGAACCCAGCAACCCGGGTTCGTTTCCCGCTCACGGCTTTACACCAGTGACGAACATCTGAACCAGTCCTGGGCCTCTCCTAGGTCGACTCAGCCTCAAATTAGTACCTGGTGCCGGATTATCCTAGTAGCAAAAGTATACGTATGCTACGGGCCCCGCACTTTCAAAGGCCCCGCGCTAAATGCTTTCAAGCTATCAATTCCGGTTCAGTGATTCTGCACTTGATCTATTACTATAGTACTATACTGCCTTCAACTTTTATTAACGACTGGGTGTTTAAGGTGAGCGATTTGTCGTATTATCTGGCTGTATAGCAAATGAAAAAAAAACTTTACTATGCAAGTTCAAAATTGTGTTTTAATTTTTATTTATTTAGGGCCCCTTTATAACATGCTGCAGGCCCCGCACTAGCTTAATCCGGCACTGCCTGGTGCGGTGTGTAAATATCGCCACTGCGGCGACAAAGGCGGTCGGGCGTGGTGCTGGCCACCCACCTCGTGTACCGTTTACAGCCTTCATAGGTGCTTGCTAACAACACTTGCCCCAACAGTCTGTTAAGACTATACGGGGGATCTTTGTAATTGTGCTGATTTGGAGTACCTGGTGCGATGATGGCAGAGGTCGCAAACGGGTTTTGATTCCTTACGCGTACCCGGCCGCACCAGGGTCGCAAACGGGTACCCGTACCCAGCCGTACCCGTACCCTACCCGTACCCGGCCGGGTATGGGTAGGGTACGGGTATCGGGTACCTGATTGTGACCTCTGGGATGAAGCCATGTTGCAGGCGCGGGTGGGTTCATTCTAGGAACTTGAATTGTGAGAAGAGACAAGACGTTGGGAAATGAGTAACAAACGGTTACTCACCGGGTGCGGCCGGGTACGGGTAGCCGGGTATCGGGTAGGGTACGGGTATCGGGTACCCGGTTGCGACCTCTGGATGATGGGTAAACATCGCCACCAGGGAGACGGCATGGTGCTGGCTACCCACCCACTTGTGTATGTTGAGCTACTACATCGCGAAACGTGCGAATCGAAGGGTGCGGGTCTTAGTAGTTGCTCGCGAACGTCAATTGCCCCAAAAACCTCGGTTCAATTCCCATGTGCAAATTCTTGTCTATAAACATGATCCTGACTTGAGGCCAATTTTACCTTGAATTTAGTATCAGTTGCAGTGTTGTAGACTTATGCCTGGTTCCAGGTCGATGTGATACCGGTGTATTGAGTCCAACCGAGTCGCAGACGTTATTTTGGGAGTAACACTATTTATTCTGCATAAACACGCAACACAACACGATCTACACTCGGGTCTCGAATGCCCATCTAACCCACGCTACCGCAGAACTAGACACGGTTCGCTATCCCGGTCTGGACCACGTGGCTAGAGGCTTCTTCTCCCCGACGTGGATCTTCTTCACACCAGCAACACGAAGAACCTCGAGCTCCTCACGGAGCCCTCGTTACATGCCCCCGGGCTGGGGCTGGCTCCGCCCTTCGCCCCGCCCACCTTCCAGGTCTCTCGAGCTCCTTCTCGAAGGTTCCCGAGAGCTCCTTTGGACCACGTGACTGCCCCACGGCCCCCGTCCACCGGTGGCCCCCCTCCAATATCATCTGGTCACGTGACAGCAGGTCAACCAGCGTATCGTGCCCCAACGTAACCCCGGCTGGCTGACGCTCCCTCTCGCTCCCTCACCGGCAGCCCGCACCGCACGCTGCTCGTGGTGCCTCCGCGCTACCCAGCGCTCACCCAAGCCCCGCTAGGGCTGGTGGTACTACATCCCGTAACCCGGGCT
Organism: Lampetra planeri; assembly: GCF_965212315.1. Taxonomy (NCBI): domain Eukaryota; kingdom Metazoa; phylum Chordata; class Hyperoartia; order Petromyzontiformes; family Petromyzontidae; genus Lampetra; species Lampetra planeri. The sequence continues at coordinate 9,527,027 of NC_136136.1, read as the reverse complement.
GCCCATAATGACAACACATTACCCGCCGTGACTTCGCAAGCCCCGGCAACATAGTGACAAGCACAGTCACGACACCGGTATTGGTCAGTGCTCACTAACTGCACGAGACCGAGTCACGTCCCTGCCGTGACACTCAAAGACAACCATGTCCCAGCGTAAAGCCACCGTCTGGGCGGGACAGTCCCATGATCGCAAAGGCTGCCTCGTCCCAAAGCTCTTGTGAAAGTTGGGTTTTGATCAGTGCCGGCCCGAGCCTCTTGGGGGCCCTAAGCAGAATTTGATTTGGGGGCCCCCCTCCCACCACGCAGACTCATCTGTGCTAGAAGATTATTGACACAAATGTCACACTATAATGTTATAGCGAATATTATAAACGAATACAGTGAGGTTATGTATTAATAAAAAATAAAAACAACACTTAAAATACTTCACTCTTTTATTAAAACTTCTGAATACAAACGGTCACAAAAAACATATTAAATAAATTATTTGCAAATGTGCATTAAATGTGCAATCTTTTAAATAAAACCAAAATAGACAAACATTAATCTAATCAAAAATAGAATGTTACAAAAAAAAAGATACTTAAATAATGAAAGCAAACATAAGAACAGCAAGGGTTCAACAATGTCAACTGTACAACAATGACCTCAAAATCGTTCCTTCCTAGCTTTTCTGGAGGCAAAGTCACTAATGACATCATTGTATGGTATTGCTTGGCCAACTTTGTTATTAATACTAATGACTGCAAGTCCACTTAGTCTTTCCTGGGCCATTGATGATCTCAAATATGTTTTTATCAATTTGAGCTTGGAAAAGCTCCTCTCTGCTGAGGCAACTGACACAGGCAGAGTGCAGGCTATCCTGAGAGCTACCCAAAGATTTGGGTAAAGCTCACACATCTCATTTTGTGAGAGGTATGTGAGAAGCTCAAAGGCAGTCATCATAGTTTGGGGAAGTTCAGGAAGACTCTCTATCTATCAACGTGAAATACACACCTACTACCTAGATAAATGTATATTAATAACATTTCACTGTTGTGGCGGGGATTTAGCTCTGGTGCGTTATATTACCACTTTTATGGCTTATAAAAATATCATGAGTCATGACTAGCTAGCTGCTTCCTCAAGTGACGTGAGCACAATTTGTGCTGCTGCTGCACAAAACATACTGTAAATAATAATGCAAACATACCTTTATCTCGCTCTTTTTTCTCCTCCTCGGTCCTTTTCTTTTTTCTTTTTTCGGCACCAGAGGGATACGTCCTTTTTTGTGACATGGCTTAGGCGTATTTATTATCGTGACGTACAATTGCGCGCACCTGCCCGCGCCCGCGCCCGCGCCCACGCGAATTGTCAATGAGCCGTGACATCCGTGAGCCGTGACAAAGCAGCAGTTGTCGACAGAATTTTCTTGTCTTGAATCATTTATTCATTCATTCATTAATTCATTTATATCACTTGTTTAAGTTATTTAATTGTAAAAAAAACGATTCGGGGGCCCCCTGGTGGCCAGGGGGCCCCAAGCAGCCGCTTAGTTCGCTTATGCCTCGGGCCGGCCCTGGTTTTGATTGTACATCCGGAGTGTCGTCGTGAGACTCAACTTGCCGTCGCTTCCTAACAGGATCGAGCTGTCATATAGAATGCATTAACAATGCAGCGGTGGTGGATGTTAGGGGCCAAGCAACCCAAGGAGGCAACTTTGTTGCCAGGGTGTGGTGTGTGTGTGTGTGAACTTGTCCCATGCCTTCAACTGTCTGGCCAGTAATAGCAACAGGAGACGGTGCGGTAATGGTAACCGGCACTTTGGTGCGCAGGACGTGCGCGAGACCTGTGACACTGACTGCCAGAGGTGTGGACTCGAGTCATGTGACTTGGACTCGAGTCAGACTCGAGTCATGAATTTGATGACTTGCGACTCGACTTGGACTTGCATAACAATGACTTTGTCCCACCTCTGCTGACTGCCTGGTCGGTGCTGGCCAATGCAGAGGGAGGCCCACGTGATGGTGAAGAAGACCGCCTACCGTGAAGAAGACCGCGTCGTAGACATACGTCAAGGTCGGTGAACGGTCTACCTCCGACTGCCTCGCCAAAGGCGGGCGAAGATCTCGACACGATCCAGTCGCGAGCCGAGCAGAGAGGGGCCGGAGCGATGATGCACCGCCTTGACGGGACCACTGGACAAAGTGACCTAAGTGAAGGGGGAGTTTGTCGTCGATGCGAGCGCATGATGAGGTCGCAGCAGAGTGGGGATCCTGGCTAGTGATCCAGAAAAGGTCGTGGTGGTGGTGGTGGTCCAGTGGCTCTGCAGGCACAGTGCCTCCTGGTCTACGGAGTCAAATGCAGCCTCGATGTCAGGAAGTGCCAGCTCGACGAGAAGGCAAAGGGCAGGGAACTGCGTCGATAGTCGATCGCCCTTTGCGAACCCCTGGGTTGCCAAGTCGTGCCACGCCGCAAAATCATCTTTTGCAGCCAGGCAAGTAGGACGGAAGCAAAGTCCTATCCTGGAACCAACAGCGATATCGGGCGGTAGCCGAGATGCCCCCCCCCCCTTGTTAAAAAAAAACACACGCCAGTCGTTACATTAACCACCATGACGAGGTAGTTTATTTGGGGAACCACACGTGGGTATGTCTGTGACGCCGATAACACTTAGCTTCACCGTGTGCGCGCAACGCGACGCTTTCCAAGTCACACGTAAATTAATAACGCGCACAAACCGACAATTCCACATCAGGACACAAAGCACCATTGTTTAAACTTCATCGGGAGTCAACTGGGATGTTACAAAACCCAATAATTTTGTATTCTTGCCCCAGAAATATAATTGAATGCGGTCATTGTCAAGATGCAGCACACACTGGAATGTGTAATGTTAACATTTACAACCCTCAATGTATCCCAGGGTAATGTGGTGGGGGGGGGGAGGCAACGAGGTGGCCTGAACAAAACAGGAAACACGAATGCAAGATGCGAGTCGGGCTATAAAAACGTAACTACGCCGGGTACGAAGATGTCGAACGTGTTATATTGCTTGCTGAAGTCACCGGTTTACTTGCCCAGGTCACGTGCGAACCGAGTCGCCACCAACCTGCAACGAGCTCGGAGCGGCTGATAATTAAACTACTTGTTCACCCAAATATGTTTTGTCTTTACTTTTTTTTCCCTTCCACGACCACGGTTTAATCCGCAGAGCCGGGGTAACCCACCCACCCACACAGACAACGGAGAGTTAACCCGTGTGACGAAGCGGCGAGTTCCGGCAGACGAGTGAGAAGAATTTGAGGTTGGAGGTTGGGGGGTGGAAATTCGCCACGGAGTTCCGTGTCAAGCGGCCACCTCATGTGTCCACAGTTCTCTTGCACAGTGCCTTGAGTTAAAGCTCGAAGAAAGAAATCCTAAAGGAAGCGAGGTGAAGAATTACACTACGTAACACAATTCTTGTTCCTGGGTAGTGTTATTTCGTAATTGCCTATGCCTAAAAAGTATAGAAAATGGCTATTATTCCCCACAAATTCTGATTTTGTGACCAGGACAGTGATATTTTGAAATTTACCTATTTTCCAATGAGAAAATGGGCGAATGTGGGTCTTTTCGTTCACATAAAGTCAGAAAAAACAACATATGAATCAAAATTAACATGTATTTATACTAAAGTAATACAAAAATGACTACAACATATTTAGAAGTGAGTTGTTTTTCGAGATTTACGATTATACTGTAAATCACTTTCACGAATCAGCCCCCAAATGTAGTCTCCCATCATGTTCTCGTTATACTGTCCTTGGTAGTGGCGTTAAAAGCCCAGTATATCCTAGTGGAACTGCTCGCCTTGCTCCTCCGAGTACGCTCCCATGTTCTCCTTGAATTTATCAAGATGAGCATCAAGGATGTGGACTTTGAGTGACATCCTACAGCCCATTGTGCCGTAGTTTTCACCAGTCTCAACCAGCTCCACATAGTTTTCGACCTAGTGATTGCCCAGGAAGCCACGAACTACTGCGACAAAGCTGTTCCAAGCCGCTTTCTCCTTACTAGTGAGCTTCTTGGGGAATTTATTGCACTCCAGGATCTTCTTTATCTGTGGTCCGACGAAGACACCAGCTTTGACCTTTGCTCAGATGGCTTAGGGAAGAAGTCTTGAAGGTACTTGAAGGCTGCCGACTCCTTATCTACAGCTCTGACAAATTGTTTCATAAGGCCCAATTTGATGTGCAGTGGTGGCATCAGCACCTTCCGGAGGTCCACCAGTGGCTCCCACTTGACGTTGTTCCTCCCCAGAGAACTTGGTCCGCTGTGGCCAGTCCCGCCTGTGGTAGTGCGCCTTGGTGCCCCTGCTGTCCCAAAGGAATGCCACCATTTTGAAGTCTCCGATGACCTCCCAGCCGTACTCATCATAGTTCAAGGCGTCCAGCAAGGTCTTGATGCTGTTGTAATCCTCTTTGAGGTGCACCGAGCCAGGGGAAGAGACGGGTACTTGTTACCATTATGGACCAGCACGGCTTTGAGGCTCCTGGATGAGCTGTCAATGAAGAGGCGCCACTCATTCTGGTTACAGGCGATTCCCATTGCCTCGAACAGACAGGTCACATTGTGGCCGAATCAGAGCCCATATTGACGGGTGAAGAAGCTGCAAGGTGGTTGGCGACGCTTCCTCTGACCTGCGACTTGCACACTTTCATCCAACAAGTTCCACTGCTTGAGCCTAGATGTCAAAAGCTCGGTATTGGACTTGGTGAGACCAAGATTTCTGATCATGTCGTTGAGGTCTTTTTGGTAACATTTTTCATGGATATATTTTTTCAATAACATTGAAAATTGTAAAACATTTTAAAATAAAAAAAACTGTTACAATTTAAAAAATTATAACAAATTTTATAACGTAAAATTTCGAACAACAATTGTCCATCTTACCTGCCAGAGATTTTTTGCATTGCTCGCAGGTGAAATGAGCTGTCCAGGGTTTGTCTTGATCCCCGACAGGCATGCCGAAATATGCCTTGTAGGCCTCACACAGCATAGCAGATGCTTCCACAGAGTACTTTTTTGCTCTTGTCTTGATAAATTGGCACCAGACAGAGCAAAATGTATCTGCCAGATGCTTGCAGCCTCTTGATGCCATCTCAGAAAAATGCAGATATGTATCCACTTAGGCAGCTGGAACTAAACTGAACTGGTGGGCTTAATATATACTAGTATTTATATTAATGGAAAGTTCTAAAATGTTCGAAAAGTTACTCCAAGTTTACTCAGCACTCAATCTATCTGGAATGTTCTGGAAAATAGGTAAATTTTAAAATATCACTGTCCTGGTCACAAAAGAAAAGTTTGTGGGGAATAATAGCCATTTTTTCTACTTTTGAGGCATAAGCAATTAGGAAATAACACTACCCAGGAACAATATATATATAAATAATTGCTACACAGTGTTATAGAGCCTTAGCAAGGGTAAGGGCCAAACTTAAGATGGTTTGGGCACGAAAGAGGTGCAACTCGAAGGGCTATCGAGATGACACTGGGTGAGATAGAGAGAGAGGGTGAGATTGGAGGATGTGGTAGAATGCGATACGGGGGGGGGGAGTGGATGTGACGAGAGAAGAGCCACAGGATAGAAAACACAAGGAGAGAGAAAATCCCAACAGCCGCCCCAAAGCAAAATTGGGACCTTTGGCTTAGATGATGCTCAAATACAATTGTACGTCTAAAGATATTCCGCTCATCCAAAAGTTGTCTCGGCTGCTGCCCTACCTGCTCGCGATGTTCCCATTCTCCATCCTGGGTGTTTTCGACAGCGAGTGAGAGCTGCACCTCTATACACGATGCTAATAATGCAGCCAATTCACAGATTTGTTTTGTCCCTCCCAGTCCTATTTGTTACAAGTTGTTCCATCGGCGGCCCCGTCACCAGACAGACATTCCCATTCGGAACTCGCTTCGTGTCAGAACGACCCTCAGCAGACGTCACGCCTACTTCTGAAGTACCTTCGATTGCCTCATCCCACACGTCCTACATGGAGTGTGAAGGCGATAGAAACCTTCTCTATTTATGAACAAAACATGAGAATTTCTCCACAATTGACTGTCGCCTGATGAGGCTGCTTATAATGATTACTTGGCGAAACGTCACAGTAATCGAATTGTAAATGTTGTGGGTTTACTCTCCAACACACTGGCATGCTAAACTAGTAACTCATTATTTACGTAACAAATCTTACTAATTGGCTGTGTTGGGTGGTGGCGGGTTTAACGACGCATTTATATTTAAGCGATCTAACCCAAAAAAAAAAACTTTATTATAGATATTGGTCGCAAAAGTCTACTACATGCTAAACAGACACCACAGGGCTACTACCTCGGAGGCCCTGTGATCATATAATCGGCCTCTTACCAATTCGCTCCTTTGTGCCATGTAGAAAAATAAACAAAATTGTTTTTTTTTTACCAGGTAAAGCCCAACTGAGATATTTCGCTCGTTTTTAGAAGTGACCTGGCTATCGCAAACAATAGCTCAACGAAGTGGCAACATCACGTGGAAATGTATAGCAGCCAAATACTCTAAACGCATGTTGATCCTAAATGTGAAGGGAAAAATCGGACAGCCTGGAGAATATTCCATGCGACCACGGGGAGGACAATCAAGACTCCAAATATACAGAAGGCGTCATGGTCGGGGTCGAACCTACGACGTCCTGTATACCAGGCGAGGTAGTTAACATCTCGCCACCACGGCGCCCTGGGTGGTCCTTGCAAGGCAATCGCCCAAAAGTTTGAACTTTCAGAGCAGGAATATCCAAAATATGAGTAAAAAAGACATGTAATGTATTTTTTGTGTGTGTAGTCATTGGTGACCAGGCTTAGACCATACAATTACTAAACTAGAGACCCCAGTTAAATCAAGAGCGGCCAATACCCAGAATCAAACCCAGGGTCTTCGTGGTTTCCGGCTCAATGTGGAAACATTACGAGCCCCCTGAGCTCGCCGGCCACCTCTCGGTACAACCGATTCACGCCATACATTGGTGGCTATTTCATAGCAAACTCTCCCAGCAATGGAAGTGTGGAGTTAGGAGTACTCGGGCATAACTACGCTTCAAGGCCTGGTAAAGTCCACGTGCGAAGAGCACGCACACGTTTCTAATGGAAGACAAGCGATTAAAAATTGTGGCCTCTTGCTACAATTTGATACATTGCATTGCGTCAATTTCACATCTAAATAATGTTAGCAGCCACGGTCAATCCACTGCTGGATGAAGGCCTCCCCCAAGCTTTCGCCATCTCTCGCAGTCTTGCGACGCACAAATACATCTATCCACCCGTCCCATGCCGATGTCATCATTATGTTGAGGAGTGGAGTGCTGACGTCAGGTCACGCTCGCCTCGGGGGGAATGCCGTTAAGGTAAAGTGACGTCATGCCCCCGGGGTATTTGAGGAGAGACTCGTGACGTAGACGAGGTCTTCGCCGTGAGCCAGAGGAGTGAGCGTTAGGGGAGTAGGGGGCTCCGGCATAGAGGGTTGAGAGCCAGGCTAAAGGGGCTGCTTTACCCGGCTGGACGCGTTGGCTGAACCCTCGGTCAGTGCTGTGGGAAGAGCCCGATAGCCTGGTGGGGTGTAGGGAACTCCCAGTATCCTTCCCCTGGGGAGATTAGTTAAGAACTCTGTGTTAACCCCTTCCCCCGAGTTAGGCGCAAGCCCTTAAATAGGCTGGCTTCAGCGTCCTTCTTACCACACAACAACTACACCCTGGACTAATTCAATTGGAAAAATCGGCATCAGCAGTGGACACAATTAGTCATATTCTGTTTTGATTGCATAATGCCCTGATAAAAATTATCACCAGTAGAAGAAACAAAGAGGAAACTGTGGTTGTCGGGAGTTTAGATTTTCATAAAACGGGTTTAGAGAAGATGTAAAGGAGACATTGAATTGGCCGTGGCGTGCCGACTCAGCTGATTGCGTGCCAGCCATCATGTACGCATGTATGTACCATGTGTACACACGTATACACATGTGTGTACACATGGTACATACATGCGTACCATGTGTACACGCATGTGTGCACGGTTGTGTCTGGCAAAAACAACCCCCTACCTCCTCGTTGGTGCCGGACGGCAACGCTGTGGTGGGCAGTGCCGTGGGGGGAGGGCCAATTTAGATTGCCCATTCCCCTCGTGGCGTTTGTAACCACCACAGCGGCCAAATGGGGGCTCTGGACGGGTGCGAGGGGCTGGTAACCCCTCCACCTTCAATTAATTGCCACAAAACCACGACTGAAAAATGTAATTAATAAGCTTGTGCCGGAGACCCCGGGGGGACAGGCGTCTATGACATCTCCTAGCCAAACCCCATTTGGCAGAGCAAGGAGACTGAATCCTTACCCTCGGGGCTCCTCCAGAAACAAACAAAAAAACACTACGGGTGGTCACGTGGAATGTTCGAATGCTCACTGCGGAGGAGAGGCTGCCACTCCTCTGTCGGGAGCTGGACCGGTACCGTCTGGAACTCTGTGGTATTCAGGAGGTCCAGTGGACCGGTTCCGGCTCCTGCCACCATGAGGAGTGGAAAGTCCTCTACTCGGGGCAGGAGACTGCCAAACAACAGGGAGTGGTTTCTTCTGATCAAAAGAATGAAGGGGGCATGGGAGCATGGCGGTGAGGTGTGGGAAGCTGTAAGCCCCAGGCTACTTTGGGCTCACCTTCCCATCAACCAGAGGCGAGGAGTGGTGGTTGTGGTTACTTATGCCCCCACCGAAGACGAACATCCGTGGAGGGATGCAGGCAAGGCCGATGAGTCAGATGCCTTCTATGACCTCCTGTCACAGGTGCTAGCTAAAGTGGCCCCTCGGGATAGAGTCATCTTGTTGGGTGACTTCAAGGTCCAAGTTGGTCATGATGCTGGCACCTGGTCTGGAGTGATTGGAAGGCATGGGCCAGATCAGCTCAATAACAACGGCAGGAGGCTGCTAGATTTTTGTGCAGCCTATGGGCTTGTAATTACCAACACACTGTTCCGGCATCGGCGCATCCACACATCATGGATGCATGCCGGGTCTAAGCAAGAACATCTGCGGACTACATAGTGACGGAACAGTGGATGCGGACCCATGTCCTTGACACCAGGACCTACCGTGGAGCTGATCTGCTCACTGACCATCGACTTGTCATCTGTAAGATGCGCCTGCCATTCTTCCACTCCAGTGGTGGGTGTACACCCAGGATCCCATTCAAACCCATAGTGGCATGGTCTCAGCTAGCTGATGAAAGTTGCAAGCGAGAATTTCGTCCATCGCTTGCGGCTGGGGTTGGCATCGTCCACCGCTCCTGCTGATGTCGAGGGGAAATGGGCGAGGTTTAGGACTGCGGCTCATGCGGCTGCTTTAGGTACACGGTCCAGACCTCCCCAGAGACCCTTGGCTGATAGAGGTGTTCAGGCTGGCTGAGGAAAAGCGACAGGCCCACTCCCATCGGCTACAGCATCCCACGTTGGAGAATGAGGAGGCTTACCGCAGCCTTCGCTCAGAGGTTCAGAGAGCCGTGAGGCGCTGCAAGGATGGGTGGTGGTCGCGGGTTGCTGAGGAGATGGAGTCTGCCTCAATGGCCCGCGATCACAAATCACTCTTTAACTCCATCAAAAAGTAACCTGCAGCGCCATACCTATTACCATCATTAGGGGAAACAACAGTGATCCAATCTCCGACCCCCCAGGAACTGGTATGCAGATTTGCTGAGCATTTCTGTGAGGCATTTCTGTGAGGTCCTGGGGGAGGGGAAATCCCTCATCCTGGAAAACGTGGGACAAAGTGGGGATAACCCTGCTGAGGCTGCGGTGCCTCAAATATTGGAAGAAGTCACCCACTGTGAGTGGCTGACTGAAGTGCCATCTGTTGAGGAAGTACTGAAAGCAATCCGGTGTCTGAGATCAGGAAAGGCACCGGGCAGAGATGATCTCTAAAGTGAAATGCTGAGGGAGGGTGGCGTTTGTGCACAGACAGCCCTACATGACATCATAACAACAGTCTGGACCACTGGACGGGTTCCGCAGGATTGGAAGGATGCCCTGGTGGTCCCCCTCTTTAAGAAGGGGGACCGCACAGACTGTAACAACTACAGGGGCATCTCACTCCTCAGTGTGCCGGGAAAGGTCCTGGAAAGGATTATTCAACATCGCCTTGTTAGGCACACTGAGGAGAGGCTTGCGGAGCCCCAATGCGGTTTCATGAAAGGGCGGTCCTGCACAGATGCCATATTTTCTGTCCGTCTGCTACAGCAGAGGTGTAGGGAATTCCAACAAGACCTACATCTCTGCTTTATTGACCTGGTCAAGGCCTATGATACCATCAGTAGGCCTAGGCCTGGGTTGTTCTTCGTGCTTTCGGAGTCCCTGACCCTCTGATCATGATCATTAAGGACCTTCATGATGGTGAGCGGGCCTGGGTAAAACTACGTGGCGAGGAGTCGGAGCCATTCCCTGTACACTTTGGGGTTCGTGAAGCCTTCAATAACTGTACCGGAGGAATTTACATCTGGTAAAGATGCAATGGGAGGCTGATCGATGCCTGGGTGCGGTCAAGGGATGGCTCTCTATTGCTCAACCATGTTATGTATGCGATGATCTGGTAATTGCTGCTCACTCAGAGGAGGAGTTCGAGGCACTGCTGCTGAACCTGGAGCTTGCCACTAAGAAGTAGGGCCTTACCATCAGCCCCACCAAAACTAAGCTCCTGCCTGGGTATTTTGTACCATCGGACACTCCACCCCCACAACTCCCAATTGGTGATGGGGCAGTTGTGGAGAGAGTGGAGAGTTTCCCATACCTGGGCAGTGTGCTCATGACCAGCTCCGGTTTGACAGCAAAGGTCTCACTCCGAATCAATCGAGCGGCATTATTTTTTCATCGGTTGCGTAACGCTGTGTGGAAGCTACCTGGTCTGTCGCTCCGCACGAAGCTTCAGGTCTTCTCGGTCACAGTCATTCCCTCCCTTCTCAACGCTTGCGAAACGTGGACCTGCGTCTGCCCCGTGACCTCGTGCCAGCGGGCGTTCGACACTTCACGGCGGTTGTTGTTGTTGTATACGCCGCGTGTAAACGTCGTGCTGGGTCACGCCGATATTAGACGGGCGAACACGGGGACCGCGGCCAAGATAAATAATTAAAGAGGACGGCTGTAATGGAGACAGAAAAAGGGAGAAGACCCGAGGATTGGAGGAAACCGAAGGAGATGTGTTCAGCGGGAAATAAGGAGTGGAGAGAGACTGGTGGAAGGTTCCAGAAGTGGGGGAGAGAGAGGAGAGAGAGAGGGGTCTGGGTCAGGAGCACGAGGCTCCTGGATAAGAAAAGTGGCTGAAGGAGTTTCCTTCGAGTGCGGGTTATTGAGTGCCCATTATTGCGTCACTGACTGCGGGTTACCGAGGGTGCATTACTGGAACTGTTACCCGCACGACTTTTGTGGACTCCCTTTCGCATGTACTGCCATTCACCGTAACTCGACATCATTGGCCCACTATCTTACAAATCGTTATTCCTTCGATCATACGCATATGCTTTACGTGGGCGTATGGTACGTGCTTGCCTGCGTGTGTGTGTGTATGTAGATACCCTGTCTTTATATGTACACGTGACCTGGCATTGCTAATATCCTTACGCCGAGTCGTAATGATTTTGGGCACCGGTTCAATTTTGGCAACTTGGGGCCACAGCACCAACGTACACCGAGCCCCCATGCTATTGCCAGTGATGTCCCAGAGTTTGTGGTAATGCCTATTAAAAAAGAAATACACTTATCTCTAACCTGTAAGAGGCATATCATCATTATTATTAAATAAATATGAGTTAATAAATAATTTGTAAAATATATTTCTTTAGAAAAAAATAAAACAAAAACATTAATATTAAAATATAGATTCAATATTAAAATTATACAAAGCAAATAAATTATATATTTTTGTGTTACAAAAATTCAACTTTAAAAAATATACAGTCCAGTATATCTGGTGTATATATATACCAGGGGTGTTATGTGTATTCTGAGCCACGGAATGTTTCAGCTATTTCTGTTAATATCAACATTCTGCAGGCAGGCGTAACGGGAAGGGTTAGCACTATAAACGCAGCAGTGTCACAAAACCCTCAAGGGGCGTGGGAAACGCGTCGTTGAAATTCCTAATATCATGAAATGCAACCTAGAATCTGTGACAGTGTAGGGCGACCCAGAATCTGTGAGTGATGGACAACCCAGAATCTGTGACAGCGATGGGCAACCCAGAATCTGTGACAGTGATGGGCCACCCAGAATCTGTGACAGCGATGGGTGACCCAGAATCTGTGACAGTGATGGACAACCCAGAATCTGTGACAGTGATGGACAACCCAGAATCTGTGACAGTGATGGGTGACCCAGAATCTGTGACAGTGATGGGCGACCCAGAATCTGTGACAGTGATGGGCGACCCAGAATCTGTGACAGTGATGGACGACCCAGAATCTGTGACAGTGATGGACAACCCAGAATCTGTGACAGTGATGGACAACCCAGAATCTGTGACAGTGATGGGCGACCCAGAATCTGTGACAGTGATGGGCGACCCAGAATCTGTGACAGTGATGGACAACCCAGAATCTGTGACAGTGATGGGCGACCAAGAATCTGTGACAGTGATGGGCGACCCAGAATCTGTGACAGTGATGGGCGACCCAGAATCTGTGACAGTAAAGGGCGACCCAGAATCTGACAGTGATGGGCGACCCAGACTATAGTCAGTGGTCCACGTGAGCGGCCCCTCCTTCACCTCAGAGGGCCGCAAGCTTGACATCGTGCTTGTGCACTAATCATGACCCCACGCATAGCCCGAGAGACACACTGAGATCAGGCCACCGTGAGGAGCTCCTCAGGATGCAGGTTGTCCACCACTGATGTACGAGCTTATTGGCCACGCAACTCACTAATGCATTGTAATGCATTGTGGGTATTATGTAAAAAAACGATGAGACGTGGCTTTTCTGCATCACGGAATAATGATGTTAGATTTTAGTCCATCGGCCTATCAGGGTTCATGTACCAGGGTTTTCCAGCAGTATTTGTCTATGCAGGCAAACTCTGGACAGGCTTCCAGCAGAGTTAGGCCTGTTGCTGCTCGTTTTCCCGACTCTACTAATTACACTTAATCCGCAAGAGCTGTAATATAGACCGCACTAAGTAAAAAAACCCAATCCGACAATGAGTTTGTTTGGGCAGTCACTGGTGACCGGGTTGAGACGTGAAAACCTGGTTTGATTATAGGTCGGCTAAAACTCACGGTGGAACCCAAGATCTCAGCATTGCCAGACGCTGCTCCGACGCCGTTATCAACCCCCATGGCCAACTGGCTACTTCCCCGTGGGGGTTGCCACCTCTCCCAGTTTACCAGAATCGTCCTCTCAGATAGCTATCCTGGGAAATCTATCAAGCCTTCCCAGGGCATTAAAACCCTCCTCTTTTTTGCCAGCCGCATAATAATACACCACCCAAGACGATGTGTCTACTGGTGGACCTCCCCACATCTGGTATCGTGAGATATTCCTCCTCTCGCGGTATGTCCTAGTCGTTTGGTACCTTGAGGAGGTGGCAACCCCCACTTCCCCGGGCTGCCGTGAAGTTCGGCACCCCTGGTTTACACGTACGTATGTACACGGATGTTGAACTCCTTTCGCACCGCGCAGAGCCAACCGTGCTAATCGGAGGCACACGGCGCGATCCCGCCAGCGCGCGATCCCGGCGGGGCTGGCGCGCCGGCGTTCGGCTCAGGGCAGCGCGCGCTGCGCCGGCGAGGAGACCACCGCATTCCTCTCGGCCGCCAGCTCGCGCTCGTACAGCAGCAGCTGCCCCATGAAGCTGAGGTTGGGTGCGACGGCGGCGCGCCGGGCGCGCACGAAGGCGTAGGCGTCCGACGCGCCCAAACCGCGGAGGCGCATCACGTAGGCGATGGCGACGGTCGGCGAGCGCGACACGCCCGCCTGGCAGTGCAGCAGCACGCTGCAGCCGCAGCGGCGCGCCTCCTCTGCCGGGGGGGTGGGAAGGGGGGGGGGAGGAGGAGACGAGCGGCGTGAGGAGACGACAACGGCGGCGGCGAATGGATGGGAGAGCGCGGAAGTAAAAGCAGGCGATGTGGAAAGGGAGAATGGAACGAGAAGACGAAGTAGGAGGAGGTGATTGGAGAAGAACAGGGGATATAGGCTACGAGAAGAGGAATAACTGTATCGGAATAAGAACAAGAACACCGCAGGAGGAACGGGGGAAAGGGAGGTGAGAAGGAAAATGAGACCTGGGAGGAAATTGGTGGAGGGATAGGAGAGCAGGAAATGATGAATCGGAGAAAAAAGGTAAATAGATCCAGAGAAGAGTTGGAGCAAATTAATGAGAAAAATAGAAACGAAAACAAAGCAGCTAAAGATAAACAGACGACTAAGAATATAAGAAGCAAATCAACAAAGAACAACAGAAGAATAGCAATAAGATGGCATAAGTACAGAAGAATAAACTAAACAATTTTTTTATTTACCAGGTAAGGCCCACTGAGCTATATACTGTTGCTCTTGTTCAGAAGCGACCTGGCCACAAATGGTAGCCCAACAAAGTGGCTTATTGCGTGGAAATCCATAGCAGCCAACATAAGAACAAACGGGGAATTGTAGCGGGAGCAACGGAGAGAGCAAGAGAATAATAAAACAGAACGAACCGGACAGGAGCTAATGGGAAAGCCAACGAGCCGGAGAATGCGAGTCGAGGCAAAATAACCGCGACTCTCCCTCACGGCGCGACCGCTCACGCCTCCCCTCCCCTCTCACCTATGAGCAAGAAGGCCGGACGGAAGTATTGGCGCAGGTCCTGGCCGTGCGTGTCGCTCGCCGGCAGGCGGCGGTACGCGATGCCGCCGGCGCCCGCGTGGTAGTGCGGCACGTGCGCCGTCACGTTGAGCACCAGCCCCACGTTGAGGCGGCGCAGGGTCGGGAGGTCGCGCGCCGCCCGCTCCCCACCCACGAACAGGTACGGCAGGAGCCGGGACGCGTCGCTGCTCTCCTGCGAAACTTCGCCGCCGACGGCTCCAGCCGCCGCCAAAAACCCCTGGCTCCGTGCGGTGGTGGCGGTGGAGGAGGTGGCGCCGCTACGCTCGTCCGGCGGTGCGGATGATCGCAGGAGTGCGCCGGCTCGACCGTTGACGTGCGCGTCAAATGGCGACGTCGCCTCGGAGACATCTTCCACCCCGTGGTGTTCGCAGAGAGACTCGTGCAGCGCCCGAAAGTCGCTCAGCCCGCCTTGATTGTCAGTGGCAGAAACGGGGGAGGGCAGGGTGGGGGTAGAATGACAGAGAACATCAGGGTGGTGATGATGGTGGTGATGATGAGTGGTTGATGGTTAGAGGTAAAACTAGACCGCCAAGATCTCCAGTGTGTTTTCGGTTTGTGCTGCGTTGTTGTTCGACGTGCTGGCAGCTTCTTCAGCAACTAAATTTCGAGTTAATGAAGCAACATGTTGGACATCACGGCGAGCGGCATGCTGTAAGGCCCGTGAAAACTATGCAACACAACAGCGAAAACCTACACGGGAAGGATAGAGCAGCAAGTGACTATACAATAGTGTGTGGTTGAACGGACTTATAATCCAGCGCTTTGGAGATAACAGGTGCTGAATCAATGCAATGCGAGGTGACAAAGATACGGCAGTACAGAAAGTAGGTTCAATAATCAATTTTCAGACAAATGCGTGTTATCCCCTTGTACGTGTGAGATTTCCCCATGCAACTTGGTGAACACAAAATATATTGTCTACACATGGATTCTGTAATGCATTTGAATATGAGTTTGTCCTCAGAAGTAAGATGACCCCTTCCAGTTGATTGGTGACTGGGCTGACGATCTCAGCCCGGCCACAAATGAGACCCCCCCAGTTTAACCGCAGACGCCTGTCTGGATTCGAACCTAACTCCTCAGCCATGCCAGCTCAGCGTTGTGAGCCCTGAACCATCCAGCCAACTCAAGATTCGAACATGACATCCTCAAAGTGCGAGCCGATAGCTCACTCTACCAACGATGCCACTCGTTCGGACATTAACTATTTTAATTATTTTAGTTTGACCAGCTAAGGCCCACTGAGCTATGTAGCTCTTTTTCAGAAACAACCTGACCATGAATGATAGCTTAACGAAGTGGAAATTGATTGCAGCCAAATACTGTGCTCTCAATGCATGTTTCTAAATGTGGGGGGAAAATCCGGAGAACCCAAAGAAAAATCCACACGACCTAGGGAAGAACACGTAAACTCCAAATATACAGCAGGTGATAGGGGTTTCCTCCTTTTTTCTGACAACAAAACTGAAACCACAATACTTTCAGTCAAAATGCAAACAAAAAACCACACCAAGGGACGGCTATCTTAAAGAAAGCCGTCCCTTGGTGTGGACCAATCAGTTTCAAGACAATGCATATATTATCAGTGTGTTTTTTGTTTGCATTTTGACTGCAAGTATTGTGGTTAATGCAGACATGAATCCTTGTAAAAAGGTTTCAGTTTTGTTGCCAGAAAATAGGGGGAAAACCCTATTATTATATTTTGGTACTGGCAAAGGAGGTCTAATGATATACAGCAGGCGTCAGGGTCGGGATCGAACCCACGACCTCCTGTATACCAGGCGAGGTATTTAACAACTCGCCACCATCGATCATCGACTGACGGATGATCAGGGGGAGCGAACGCCCTCCGTCGCAACCCTCGTCCGTCGATCGATGCTGCGCGTACCTCTAAGCACAAGCGGGTCGGCCCCCTCCCTCCGCAGGCTCTCCAGCACCAGCTTGAGTGCCGCTGCGGGGTCTCCCGAGCTGCCGTCGTAGAGCACCATGTCCCGGCGGGGCGGCCCCGCCGCCGCCACCGCCGCCGCCGCCGGCGCCGACGTCGACGAAGCCTGCGCCAATCCTCCCGCCGCGTCCCCCGTGGCGCCAGCCGGACCGTCCGCCGTCGCCGCGGCAGCGGGACACACGAGCTGGGTGACGCGCAGCTTGCCCTGCGCCAGGCGCCGGCGGGAGAGGCGGTCGGAGCAGTTGACGTGCAGCGCGCCGCGGATGTGCGAGCGCGTGTACTCGCCGAACGGGCGGCAGTCGAGCAGCATGGGAGGCGGGGGCTCGGAGCAGCGCAGGCGCTCTGCCAGCTCGTGCGGCCAGATCGGGACGTAGTCGCACGCCGCGCCGCCGCCACTCGTAGCGATGCCACCTCCACCACCGGCACCAGTAGCTGTAGCGGCAGCAGCTGCGACACCGGCCGGGCCACCACCTCTCTCCTCCCTTGTCTTCTCGGCGTTGGCTGCGGCTGCTGCTGCTGCCGCCGCCGGTGCTTTTGACGACTTGGACGATTTGGCCAATTTCGATTTGGCCGACTTGGAGGATTTTGACGTCGCTCCAGACACTGCTACAGTGGAGCTGGTGTTGGGAGGCAAGCGAGTGTCGCTGCTGGGCATGGCGCTCGTCAGTCGGGCGCTGGCCGGGTGTGGAGGCGACAGCGGCGGCGGCGACGACGGCGTAAGGTAGAATGGCCAGCAGGGGTGTGAAAGCTCGGGTGGCTGTGCGGGGTGGTGGGGCTGTGCGGGGTGGTGGGGCTGTGCGGGGTGGTGGGGCTGTGCGGGAGGAGTGGGCATGGACTTGCGGAGGAGCAGCGCAGGAGGCATGTGAGGACGTCGGTGGAGCCTAGGACACACAAAGATCCATCCGTGTAACCTCCACAGACTGTTGGGTTAAGTGCTGTAAGCAAGCTCCTATTAAGGCCGGAATGGCACACAAGGTGAGTGGTGTGGTCAACACCATGCCTGGACTGCATTTGTCTACCTTCTTCTGATGTTTACACACCGCACCAGGTGCTAATTTAAGGCCGAGTTGACCTATGGGAGACCCAGGACTGGCTCACTTATTCGCCACTTATGTTTGCCATGGCCAGAAATCAAACTCGGGTCGCTGGGTTCGTAGCGCAGTGCAGCAACCACATGAATATTCATGCACGTTCGTGGCACGTAACCAACCAGTCACAACATTTGTGGAATCATTTTTGTTCATCACAATTGATAAATATTGTAGAAATTTGAAGGCACTTGGTGCTAAATTGATCTTAGATATTTCCTAACCACTCCCTGGTTTTGTGTTGCACGCGGTGAAACAAACGCAATAAACAACAAAGGACAGCTCACAAGTGCGCCTGCTGTCACAAACCTTAAAGCACGGGGCACACACAATAACGCCGTCATTCACCGAGGGCATCTTGGATATTCGCCATTGTGAAGTTACTCTCGAAGCATCCCACCGGCTCGCTCGCCGAGCTCGATGCGAGCGCGTAGAGTTTAACATCCCCGACAACACCCGCTTGTCGCAAGAAGGCGACACAATCAGACGTGCGCCAGCGCGAGTTCGCCGCGTCCTGAATTATCGACGAGAAATTGCAATGCCGCGGCCATTAAATTGAGGAAGTCGCCCTCCAAAATGTTTTTTGCCATATTACTCACGTCAACTTGACCATAGTTTCCCCTACAAAGGGTGACAAGTGCACAGAGTGGAACA
The DNA here is from genome assembly GCF_965212315.1 of Lampetra planeri. Classification (NCBI taxonomy): domain Eukaryota; kingdom Metazoa; phylum Chordata; class Hyperoartia; order Petromyzontiformes; family Petromyzontidae; genus Lampetra; species Lampetra planeri. The sequence continues at coordinate 9,508,461 of NC_136136.1, read as the reverse complement.
ACGTGGAAGTCCAGAATAAACACCACATTCGAGAGGCAAACATTGCACGTCCTGGCTCTGACATTCCTCCTTGGAGACGTAGGTTGTAATCATCAACCGCATCTGAACATCAACAGGCTGATGTGCATCTCGACTTCAGAAATGTGAAATTAAAGACGTGCCACAGTAGCGCGATTGTGGCCATGCAGCCCAAACTATGGACCACACAGTAAACCCATTGTAGCCTGCACTCCTTCAATGGAGGACCAACAGCAAAACGAAAACTCTCTCTCTCTCCTGAAGCCCTCTCAGCGTGGCCAGCAGCAGACCCTCAACACCTGGTATACAGGAGGTCGTGGGTTCGATCCCAACCCTGGTGCCTGTATATTTGGAGTTTGCATGTTCTCCCCATGGTCACGTGGATTTTTCTTCAGGTCCTCCAGTTTTCCCCTCCATATTTAGAAACATGCGTGTAGAGTATTCCGCCGCTATAAATTTCCACATAAGCCACTTCGTTGAGCTATCATTTGTGGCCAGGTCACTTCTGAGAAAGTGGGCCTTAAGTGGTGAAATAACAAAAAAATATTCAATAGTTCAACAGAAGATAATGAAACCAGAGCGATCGGCGAGGAAAGATGCAGACGAACTCGGTGAATCCACAAGCCGGAGACTCTTCCCACGGATGATCAAGAGTTAGCCGTGTCATACAATTTGTATTTTAGGTTTCACAGCACACACATCACTCACAGCACACATACACAGATGTAATTCCATGAATATGCAATTTCAAATAATACATTACAGTGATTATATTTCACAAAAATGTTACGTGTTTTCTATTTTAATGCGAGTACCGCATACGTCTACGCAAGATGTTTTAATTCGTATTATTATTCACGTGTGTATATTTTCAGCGGTGAGCTCAACACGTGATGTAGACATAGATTTTTCATACACCCCTGACGGTGACATAATCATGTCGACACACATACATCAACATAACACAACAAGTGTTCCCCATTTCTCTACCAAATGAGGAAACACAATACGACACAGTTGGCTTTTTTTATTTACAGAAACTAGAAACTTTAGTACTGTTCATAAAAAAACACAAATAAAGCACTGAGCCAAAACCAGTGAGATCCGTGATTCAGATCCACGTTTCAGCCACCTGCGATCAAACTGTGTTCTCACACGCAGAGTTCAAGGTCTCGGCCCAGTCATCACCAGCCAGGATCATCATTAATTGAAAAACTCATTTTTTTAGAACTGCTTTTTGCGTTTAGTTTGTTGTCCTTCCCGCTCACCTCCAATTCGCACGGTTGGCTACGTACGGTGCGAAAGAAGTTCACTGTACATGCATTCAATTATTCCACTTCTGGGTGAAGGACTCCCCAAGGCTGTCAGCAACCTCTCACGAATCTACGACGCAACCGATGCCCCGAGCTGCCGCTCCGTCATTATTCTAGTGACGTGTTCTGCCTAGGCCCATTCACTTTTCTTCACAGTTTGAATTAACAATTCTTTATCCTGCCATTGTTCTCTTATCCGTGTGTTAACCTTTCTGTCACTCATAATTCCGAGCATACATCTCTCCTTCACGCTTCTTGGCAAACGTTTCCGTTTGTTACATTTTCATCATTTATGAGCTACGTTTCTGGGTTTTTTTTCACTTCAATAAAACGTCACCTCTGGGAGTAGAATAAATACATAATTCTAGATTTGAAGCTTTCGTGACTGCAAGATTTCATATTCTTAGGTTTTTTTCGGTAAAGTCACGTAGGTAAAAAAAATCTAAATTAAAATTAATAAAAGTAAAATATTTTATTTTTATTTTACCTTTATTAATTTTAATTTAGATTGTTTTACCTACGTGACTTTACCGAAAAAACCTAAAAATAAATACATATTTTGACTGCTTTGCGACAGGCAGCTGTATACGCCAGGATGCGGAAGAAAGTTCAGTACCACTAGCATGAGTGTGCGGACACATAAAAGGGATCTCAGAAGTAGTTACGTACTATCATCTTCTGCGGGCTATTTCATAAATCTGTGGATGACTGTTCTGGGAAAGTTCCGAATTGAGTCTCTCACGACATGACGCCGTTAGCGCGTTTGGCAATCAAACTCTTGTGAAAAAAGACCAAAAATTACGTATTTTTTAAACACAATTACATTTCCGAATAGATGAGCTTTGAAAATACTTATTTAGCTGCTGCTTTGCTCAGAGCGCTTGACTCACAATTTGAAGATTGCGAGTTAAAATGTTTGCTTGGTCATCGGCTCAGTTCAATATTCATGGACGACCATCAACCTCCACCGCAGTGATGTCCTAACCCCATCAACCCGAACCTCCGATTAGCACGGTTGGCTACATTCAGTGCGACAGAAGAATGGATACAATGGGTACTATAATAACAACAAACCACAAACACCATCAGCCAAATACCACAATCCAAAATTCACCACGCAAATGTCAAATTTCCACCACTAGTTGAGGGCTGGGTATGGATATGACCACCACTACAATGAATGACTGTGCCCTCTTATCTATGGTACTATATAATAACCATCACCACAAACAGCATCAGCATTACACCACGATACAAACCGCAACATCACCACCACCACCACTCAGCACCACTTGCATCCCACCCAGACACCACCTCCACGACCCCACGACCACAATAACTACAAAAACACTTCAGACGCGACTACCACAAGCAATTACAACAACCACAACAGATACCATCATCATGCATTACGGATGTCACCACACAAAAACAATGCAGCCCATATACACTACCGCCACCAACCACAATTACAATACACCAACATCAACAGGAAAACACCACCCCAACCACAAGCAATACCGAATTGGCACGCCACTGTTGCCACTCCAACAAACAACGAAATTTACATCACCACAGTCTCAACCGCACACAATACCAAGATAACATTACCACATTAACGATAAAATGCAATTCCAACCACGATTTTTAAAGATACCAACCCCACCACCACCCCACCATCACCACCTCCAACAACAACACAAAACAACACCAATGGCAAACCCGTTACAACCACAATCAACACCACCCTGAAACCACCATCACTGCCACCTCAACGACAATTACACACAATAACACCACTCAAAATATCATCACCACGCTCACAACATCGCTTCACCCCATTAACACCAAACACCGCAACCACAATCCCAACACGCTGCCACCACCTCCACCATCCCACAACCACAACGGCCACCACCATCAACAAAACATCATCTTCAGCCATGACCAATCCACTGCTGGATGAATGCCGGCTAACCACCCCCCTCCCCAACCGATCGCCATCTGTGCTCTCTCTACCATTGAGACGGGATTAGAGGGAGCAAGGCGAACACGTAAACACAGCCACAGCAAGCCGCTCTGAAACTCTCACCACCACCACCAACAACATCATCATCAATCACAGCCACACCACCGATGCCACCACCACCACTACCTCGGCACCAGCACCACCAACAGCACCAGCAGCAGGAGGAGGAGGAGCAGGCCCCTGGGTAGTCGAAGGGCAAGGCCGCCACAGGGCAGCCCTCCTGGCAGAGAGAGAGAGGAGCCCCCCACCCCGTAACCCCCACGATGTTTATTATTAAAAGGCGGCGGTGGTGGTAGTGGGGCTCCGCTGAATCCTCCTTCAGCGCGGCCCGGTGACATCATCGGCAGCCAATGGGAAGGGCGCGTGGAGGCGGCGCGTTACGTAAGAGCAGCCTCCATCATCCCTCCCTCCTCATCATCATCCCTCCTCCATTCTCACCCATCCTCCCTCCCTCCTCCTCCATCCCTCCCTCCCTCCCTCCTCATCCCTCCCTCCCTCCCTCCTCATCCCTCCCTCCCTCCCTCCTCATCCTTCCCTCCCTCCCTCCTCATCCCTCCCTCCCTCCTCATCCCTCCCTCCCTCCTCCTCCATCCTCCATTCTCACCCATCCTCCCTCCCTCCTCCTCCATCCATCCTCATCCATCCATCCCTGCTCCTCCCTCCTGATCATCCCTCCTCCATTCTCATCCATCCCTCCTCCTCCCTCCTCATCCATCCATCATCCCTCCTCCCTCCTCCTCCCTCCTCATCCATCCTTATCCATCATCCATTCTCATCATCCCTCCCTCCTCATCATCCCTCTTCCATTCTCCTCCATCCTCCCTCCCTCCTCCTCCATCCATCCATCCTCATCCATCATCCATTCTCATCATCCCTCCTCCCTCCCTCCTCCTCTATCCTCCATTATCCTCCCCCCCCATGCACACGGCTGTCACGCCGGGCATATGTCGCAGCAGCAGCAGCCTCCTACTAAGCCACACACGGGCTAATAAACGCACGCGTACACTGTTCACAGATTAAAACTCGCCCCCACATTGTAATACGGTGTTACAACACACACCGCAATACCCGCAGCTGCACGCTGCACAACAATATTGTATAACACACACACACCGCACAGTACTCTACGATGTACACACTACACACACGATAGCAAATTATACACACCATACCATATCATATACACACCATAAATACAGAATAATATACACGCGATACAACACAACACAGTATTATACACACACCACATTTAACACGCACACTACTACAACCCCACACTACACACAGCCAATTCAACACGGCACACACTACCCCATACAATACAGTGCAGTATAACACACACACACACCACATTCAATAAGGCAGACCACGCACACACACCCCACAGAGATGTGCTGTGACACATGTGTTGGGTGGGTGTGTGTGTAGTGTGACGTCTCCGTGTATATTTATACACACCACATTGTCACACTTTACACCCCCCCCCCTCCCACATATGGCACAGCTTAATACAAACACTGCCCACCACATTCAACACACCCCAGCATATGGCAGAACGCGATAGACGCATGTTGAGGTCAATACACACCCACCACACCCGCTCCCATGCAACACTACACACGCTACGCACCCAATTCAACACAAACACACACACCTCATTCAAAAGACCGCACTCCACACACACAAACCTCATTCAACACAGACTCATATGCACACCCCAACCCCCTTTGAGCCACAGACCATTATATTGCTGTGCTCGTTAATGCATTCTTTAAAATGGTGACATCCTTTCAATCTCGATTTAAAGCTTTCGTGACTGCAGGGATTCATATTCTTGTTTCTTTCGGTAAAGTCACGTAGAAGGATTTCACACCTGATGATGAATGCTTGTGTTGCAGTCGAAACGTCGTGAGAATTTAATTGTTTTATATTTTTATTATTTTATTATTTCCCTTCTACGTGACTTTACCGAAAGAACCAAGAATATGAATCCTTTCAACCATTTATATCTGCTGGACATTTGAACGTGTTGCTTAAAAGCTCGTCTAAATTTATCAATTACCTGCTGACCTAGAATTGTGTTTTTTATATTTCACCATATCGGGGGGTTTTTTCTTCCTGGAATTTTTTGGGCGATGGTGAAGTGAAAATTGCATCCGCACCGACCGACCTGCGTTGAGTAAAAGTTATTAAGGACACGGATGCCTGGTGGCGACGGGGTGGAGAGGTGTCAATTCGAACGAATTAATGCAACCTTACACCCCAAATCTCACCAATGGTGATTTCTCGCCCATGTCTGAGAGCCCTCCTTGTGTCTTGGCTCTTCCATTCTTGCGCACGATGGCAGCAATATTTGTTTTTGGTGAATGCCAATGTCGATGTCTGATGGCCAAAACCAGAGGGCTTCAGGAGTGTAGAGTTCGTGTGGTGTTGCTGTTCCTCCAGAAATATGGTTTACACTGCGGTCCATAGTTTGGGTTGCATGTTCACAATCACGCTGCCGTGGCTTGTCTTTAATGTTACGAAGGAGATGTACGCGTTGGCCTATTGGTGTCAAAGCCAGGAGGTGCGAGGTTTGGGTCTCGATTGAGTTGTTTATTGTGGACGTCCACGTTACACTGCTCGCCGACGTTCTTGCTGATCTGGGTGAGATCCTAGTGTAACGACTCTGACGACGATGTAATAAGAGCCACTTTATTGGAACACAGCCACAATACGGGACCTGAGGTTTCGTTCTTGCCGTCAGCTTCTAATTTCCTCCCCTTTTATATTCCCCAAGCCCCTTTTCTGAAACCTTCATGTCCTTGTTTTTTTCCTTAGCCAATCCCTGTCCTTCCCCTCTCACGGATCCTCTCTGTTGTTTTCAGCTTAATTCCGATCAAATCTTATTCTCTCCAATCCCTTTAAAAGGCTGCCTCCCGAACAATCACCCTGGAGGCCTCTTTCTACCAATCGGAGACCTTTGTTTATTTTCAAATCGTCGTTAGGCTTTGGGTTCATTTGTCGGTCATCACACTTGGATGGTGACAGCAGCACGATTCCAGAAGGCGGATCGGAGAATGGAGTCGGCACGTGATTGCTGCCTGCTGCGGGCTTCATTAGACGCCCGCCTCTCATTCCTTGCTCCAGTGCCCAACCCACCAATCACCGTCTCCATCTCTGAAGCTTTTACAGTTGTCCAGGCTTGAGCAAGTGGCTTAAACCAGAGGTCGCAACCGGGTACCCGATACCCGTACCCTACCCGATACCCGGCTACCCGTACCCAGCCGGGTACGGGTACGGGTAGCCGTTTGCGACCCTGGTGCGGCCAGGTACGGGTAGGCCGTGAGTCACTGGTGAGTAACCGTTTGTCACTCATTTCGGGTAGGGTACGGGTACGGGTAGAGAACGGGAACCCATACCCGGCCGGGTACGGGTACGGGTACCCATTTGCGACCCTGGTGCGGCCGGGTACGGGTACGGGTAAGGAATCAAAACCCGTTTGCGACCTCTGGCTTGAACTCCACGTTCCGACGCGGTGCGTCTATTCCACGGGACAACTGGTGACGTTCCACAAAGTAGAACCCACTTCATTAACCCCGTAGAGTCGGATTGACAATGGGCGTTAGCTTGGGTAGTAAAAGTCTGAATGATTCTTCTGAGATAGTTTTTTGAACTTGAACTCGCAAACCTTCAGATTTTGAGTAAAACATTCTGCCACAGCGTCACTGGGTCGGATCGGTTCAGTAATAATGTTGAGTGATATGATGCACATCGATCGCATATAGAATACACACTTAACCGAACATTTATTATACACGTTCAATTTTTTTTCTTTTAATATAATAAAGCGAAACATACTGAACAGACCGTTTTGGCTTGGATTCAGGAATACGTATACAGTACCTACGTGAGCTAAGCGAGTCTTTAAAGGTTATAAAACCGCACATGAAATTTGGAACTTTTGTGCATTTTTCTCAATTCCAAAATGTTCAATATACAACATTAACAAATGCATGAACGTTAACGAAGCTGTATTGCAAACAGGCAAACTACTACTGTAGTGAGGAAATGTGAACAACGCACTGTTAGGAATACAGCAAGGATCTGTTCATCGGCTTGATTCATTGATCGAAATTTATTCTTACAATCTCAACACACGTATCAAATCGTGCATACACGAATCGGTTGTGCACACACTACATGCTCGTGTGGTTTAATCTAACAACTGAGGGAACGAGACAGAACGAGGCGGAACATACGAAAAAATATATATAAATTAGTGATGGAATCGTGACCCAGACTTGTGGCAATTCATCGAGCCGCAGGCAGCGTGAATAATTCAGCAGCATCGGTCCACTCCCAGACACTGCCCCATGAATCTGTTGTGCTTTGATTTTTAATCCATAATTTACATGGCAATGTATTTCGTCAACGGTGTGTCGTGATGCCAGAAGAACCCTCACTATTAGCCCAACCTCGTGCCACCGCCAGAAAAGGCAACGAGACCTCTGGAGCAATAATCGACCTGATCGAACCAAACACAAAAGACAGTGCTCCTGCATGATCTTCGCATGTCATTAATCACCGGCACCTTTGTGTATTCTTTGGTTCTTTCGGTAAAGTCACGTATAAAGATTATTATTTTATCTTTATACGTGACTTTACCGAAAGAACCAAAGAATAATTCCTGCAGTCACGAAAGCTCCAAAATTGACCTTTGTGTATGTTGGCCTCGGTGCTGTGACGCACCAATTTCAAGTGACCAGCGAAATGCCATCGTTTCTTTTGTGTGTGCAATCATTGGTGATAGCGTAACCTGTTTCCTACTGCACACCATTCTCTCGTTCCATCACTCTTGATTTCCCGCACCTCTGATTAGCACAATTGGCTACTTATGGTGCATATAAAGTTCACAATACTTGTGTGTCGAGATTCGTATGTGCATGGAAGACGCCGTGTACACCAGACCGTGTCAGCTGGCAAAGTTCAGAGACCCACCATGCCACCCACTTTATTAACGATCGTTTTGCAGGTGGCTGAGTGACTCAGTGGGAGGTGCCATGGCCGTGCACTACCACCAACCCGACCAATCCAGCATCTCAAACACAACTGGAACGAGGACAATTAGGTCGACTAAAACTCGCAAGCGTCCCCACATCATACCCTCCCGAAGGTGGGAAACCCCCCACTACAGGCCACGGCCAGCGTGACGTGGCTCAAGATGCCATCGATATCACCAAACCCCGCCCATCACCTCCCGTCCAGCAGCACACAAGTGTTATTGAAATCGTCGAATAATTAATGAAACTTCCTGGAAGAGAAATCGATTGCTTGCAATCCAGATTGAAAAGTAATTTCTTTAGAACTGCTTATTTTGTTTAGTTTGTGGTCCTTTCCCCGGAACTCCAATGAGCACAGTTGGCTACGTACGGTGCAAAAGAAGTTCAAAATACATACATTTTAAAGGCAACAAACCGGCCTAGACTCCGGCCCCTTTTTGGCCTTGGAGCAGATAAAACATTACGCTGTTAATCTATATCATGGTTTCTCAAACGCCAGACCTCACGAGCCGCCAGCATGGGTCTTTTAATGTTTACCAATCATCAGGTGCGTATAGTTTGTAAGCTGAATGTGCCATGTTAAAAGTGAAGTCTGGAAAATGTGGAAATGTGTGAAATGTTTTTGTTTTAAGGACTGTATTTTGAGAATCCCTGGGTTTGGAATTTCAAAGGCCATGAGACATTAATGCATATCATAACAGAAACACATTAGAGTATAGAGATGGAAACAAGTAACTGTGCCAAAAATGATCGAATGTACTTAATTTAGTGTCACACAGATGTGATAATAGCTCAGGAGATAGAGCTGGCTTTTCTGGATAATCGTGACAGGCAATTAGCTCGGAAGAAAACTTGAAAGTGGGCAGCAAATTCCAATTTGATAGGGCAGAAAAATTATACGATTTTTTTGTTACACAGAGGTCTGTGACTGCAAATCACCAACTCCCCTCCGTTTCTCGTCAAAGTTCAACAATGTCAAACATTTGCAATTGGACTTTAGATTGACAGATCCCAAACAATGTTATTAACCTACCGAGACACTCAGCCACTGTACGGTACATTAATTCATATTTGAAAGTTTATTTAGTGATTTTTATTATTCGCCTCAATCATTTCGTCAGTGTCTCTCCTCTCAATCCCGTGAGAGGCTGTGCTTATCCTCCATTGGTGGTCCAGTGATGGAAATTCCACATTCATATGGCAGGGGTTAGGATTTAGAAAGGACAACCACTGTTGACTACCTTGAAAGTGGCCACAAGGAGCCGTTCAAAATTCAACACAGTATTGCTTCGATTTTACTGGCACATTCATTGTTTTCATGGCGTCCGTGAATATTTTCTTGAAGGATTTCCCGAATTGAGGAGGCCGATGCGGTGTCGCCACAACTGTAAACGCAAGCCACAGCGAATGCTAGATCAGCGGTGCAACTATCGAGTGTGCAGGCGGTGCAACTGCACCGCGGCCTGTGTGACATAGGGGCCTAGGCAACAGGCTCTAAAGAGGAGTGGGGGGGGGGATTTACACAGGGCCCGAACCATTTCGTTTTTTGGAGCAGGGCCCATGTCAACCACACCGTGCCACCGTGCTAAATTTCTACAAAATGTTTACAAAAACAGACCGTCTGTCCTGTGAGCTCATATTTGTCTTCAATATTATTGACAAAGAAGTTCCATTTAACGATGACCATGTTGACGGTGTGTGATGAATGGCGTAATGCGGGCTTCTTCAACTATCCATAATAAACATTTATTGGGTTCTATCGCGTACATATACATGCCTTGTTAAACCCGCCACCACCTGACAGCCAATTAGTAAGGTTTGCGATGTAAACAAAACGTGTCAATTAGTTACTAATACTACTTGTCGTGGGTTTACTACTGGAGAGTAAACCCACAACAATTACAATTTGAGTACAACGTTTACAATCAGCCTCATCAGGCGATTTGCCAGAATTGTGAAGAAGTCTTCCTGTTTCGGTCTTAAATAGAGAAAAGGTGATGTCACCACTGTTAGTTTAAGGACACATTTATATTTACGCGATCTAACCCAATAGACCCTTTATTATGACTAATATTCGTCGCGAAAGCCTACTACGTGTTAAACTTCATCAACTATATTTTCGGGCAGGCCCCCAAAATCAAACGAACGCTTGCTGACAAGCTCATGCGACGTGACAAGATGATTTGGCGTCACGCCGTGTCACGGTGTCAGGACGGCTGTACCTGTAACCACGAACGTGTACCTAGAGTCTCCATTGTCTCCCATTCATCGCTTGTTCAACTCGCTTTCATCCCACTAAGCTGTGTCTCTGGTCTACACATTAGTTTTTTTTCGCTTTCTATCACGTGTTTGTCTCTTTCATCACAGGAAACTGGATATCTCCGTGCGTCCCAGCGAGGGGTATCTCTTAGCGGGCCACTCCAAGGGCCTTCGCAGGCCACCAATTTAAAAGGAAGACGCAACCAAAACAACAAACACATCTGGCAGCTAAACACCTTTGCACAGTGGTGGAAATGTGCCGGTATACGGCGGCACTTCTCAGAACACCAAACACGAGCAAACGGGCACAAATTCACAACGGTTCCTTTGCCTACGCTGCGGTGTTTCCACAGAGGGGGAATGACAGTGAACATGGCCTGCTGCAGGATGAATAGGTTTCATACCGGCGCTTCTACACTCACATTTGTACCACTGCCGATGTTGGATATCCCCTGATACACCGCCTTGGCTATCCCCTGACTCACAGTCTAGACACAAATATTTAGGAGCTGTTTGTGTTTTTGGGCCTGCCTCTTACTTTACGAGCAGCATTCGAGCACGTGGCTCTGACAAACGTGTGGTCGGCGTAGTGATGTCGATTTAGCCTGATGTCAAACCAAACAATCCGACTCGTTAACAGAAGTCCATTGGCTCTGGGGGCTGTCCTGACCACAACCATGTTTCTTGTTTCTTCTGCAGTGGCAGTGTTTTGAGAAATAATCCTTCATCTCCAACAAATCGATTTGGGTTTTTTTTCCCCGGAAAAAAGTGAGCGTCTCGACTACTTCGTGTAATCGTCTCAGCTGCAGTGAGGTCCAGTCTCTGGATGGGACGACCCTTTAGTCTCTGTGCCGAAACACGTGTGGGCGGGTGCTCATAGCAGTTGGTGGTGCCGAGTGGTTGGTGGAAATTCCACTTTCCCATGGCAGGACCCTGTCTTTCCATGGGATGTACACTGTTGACTTTTCCACAAAGCGGTACTTATTTATCGACCCCCTCCCCCAAGGAATGACGATGATGGGTTGAGTCAACGTATATATAATGTGCTGTGATATGGAATAAAACTCAACATACACAATTTATAATCAAGTTGCCAAACACCCGAGTAAATAAAACATTTGTAAACTTTTAAATACATAAATACAACTTATTTGTAAATATTAAATCATGGAAAGACACACTAACTACAACTTTCATAAATACATACAATCGCACGACACAAATACGACTTGTGATCGTTAACACTCGGTGTTCGTGTGTTCATGCGGTGTCTGGTTCTGGGACCTCCAATTTCAGCCACTGGGGGTAAATGCCTTCCACGTTAATACTGCATTTTATAAACGAAACCATGAATACATGTTTTGCAGGTAAGGCCCACTGAGCTACATAGCTCTTTTTAAGAAGCGACCTGGCCACAAATGACAGCTCAACGAAGTGGCTCATCATGCGGACATTTAAAGCAGCCAAATGCTCTAAACGCGTCTTTTTGATTATAGATGTGGAGGGAGAAACCGAAGAACCCGGAGAAAAATCCACGTGACCACGGGGAGAAAGACACGCAAACTTCCAATATTCAGCAGGCATCAGGGTCGGGGTCGAAACTACGCCCTCCTGTATACCAGGCGAGGGAGTTAACGTCTCGCCACCGTGGCACCCATGATGTGCAGCTGTTGTGAATTACTGGGTGATTGGGCCGAGAGGAGAGGCGCTTCAGTCTAGCAGTCGCCACAATTATAAACCCTACATTAGGGGTAGGGAACGCATAGCCCAAGGGCCAGACACGGCCCGTGACTTCATTTCATACGGCCTGCAGGCCATGAGGCTTACCACTTCGATAGAAGCCTGAAAATTACATTTATCCATCACCGCAATCATTTTCGCCGCGCCATTCGGGTACTGGAGGGGAATATTTTTGACCTGTAACATTGCATTTCTAATTTTCGCGCGACCGGCCACTTTTGAACTGTGTGCGTGAATCCCTTGTAGAGATCCGCAAGCAGCTTCCAAGGGTTTCTAATCAGCTTCGGTCTTCGTTCCGGCTGCCGTGGATGTCTCATAATCAGCGTTAAGCCACAAACATCATAGTATTGGGTGGTGTTCCACTCCCAAAAGCCACAACTAAAAATCCTGTTGACATGACCGGCGCTTTGAAGACTGTCCAGACAAACGTAGTGCTTCTGAGAATGTTTAAACACAGCAGCAACCATCATAGTGTACAATTAGTAATTTGAAGGCTTGCACAAATCTTCAGCGTCGCGCCACCCAATGCAATCTCAATGCTAACATCATTTATATTCAGACCGCTGGCCTTCTATCTTGGAAATAAAAACACAGCAGCAGCGCAGGCCACCATCATCATCTCACTATTGGGATCATGACTTAACTGAAGCACAGTTCAGATGATTGGAACACTTCTGATGTTGAACAGAGCAGCACCCATCATCATGAACCCTCCGTTAGGCTTGAGTCTCAACTTAAATACTATGAACATGGTACTTGTGATGAATTTTCAACTTTTAGTAGCAGCAACCGTCATCACCACCATCATCATCATTTTCCTTCCATTGCGGCCAAGACTCAACTACAACATTGACCATTCAACTGTGGTGCTTTATGATCATCACGATCATCGTCATGATCATTATCGTGGTCCCTCCATTGCGGTCAGCTACCACACTGTCCCTTTCATCATCGTGCTTGATAACCAAAATCAGCACCGTCACCCTCACCGTCATCATGTCCGCTATCATCATCATAATTGTTCAACAAAACAGTGTCTATACGGCACTGGAAAATCATCATCACCCTCGTCGCTGTCATCATCGACACCGTCGCCGCGGCAATTGTCTTCATCATCATCATTATCGCCCTCGTCGCCGTGCCTCGTTCGCACGACCAACTCGTCAAATCTTGGCCTCGAGCATCTCGAGGAAGAGCTTGTGCATGGGCACGCGGCCCTCCAGCTTGAGCGCGTGGAAGTGCTGCACAGCGCGCGCCGCCGTCTGGCGCAGCAGCGGCAGCGTCATGAGCAGCTTGCCGGCGCGCCGCGGGTCATCGCGCCGCGCGCTGCCCGCGTGCTCCCACAGGGCCTCGTGCAGCGCGTCGCGCAGCCGCTGCACCCCGTCGCCGTCCTCGATGTGTGTCGAGTCTGGGCGGTGTGAAGGAGGTGTGGAGGTGGTGCGGAGGAGGGGAGAAGGAATGGAGGAGGCAGAGGAGAGGTGAGACGGGGAAAATCGAGACAGAATTGAGACGGACAGCAGCACGGACATCAGCGAAAGTGAGACGGAGCGATAGAGACGCGGGCAGCGAGGAATTCTGCGAGCAGGTGTGAGACGAATGCCAGTTACATCGGCAGCCATCGGCAGTGCAAATGGGAAGTTGTTAGTGACGAGGCAGAGGAGGCTATTGAATTCCTCGACAATTTGGCACACTGGAAAGGTCAATTATAAAGAGACTTGATGAATTCCCCCCCCCCCCCCCCACGTGGACAGAGGGATTGAAGCCAAATGGCATCTTGAATACTGAACGGTATGGATGATGATTATTCTCATCATTATTGTGAGTGCATAGTTTTTACTGTTAAACACCTTTCACACATCATACATGTTTGAAAAGTTAATGGCTGGAGAGATGCTCTAGCCGACGGAGTGGCTTTTAAATCCCAAATCTGAGGCAGCGATTCAAACCGGCATCGAGCGTTGAATCGTTCTGGCTCCCATCCCCTCGGCTCCACGCAGCCATTAGTGCCACCATCTCCCTCGTGACCACAGTCACGTGCCCCGGGCCCACCAACTCCATCACCCTGTATTGTGGCAAAGCCAGTTCGCACCCCGACCCCCTCACCGCTTGTAGACCTGGCGGCACTGCTCATGCCTGCAGTAGTTAGGGGCCGTTCATAAGTGACGTCACGCGATTTTGGACGATTTTTGACCCCCCCCCCTCGTCACACGGCGTCACAAAAGTCAGACCTCCCCTCAAATATGACGTCACAAAGCTCTGCCCCCCCCCCAAAATAAAACATGCTTCAAATCGCTTTAAACTATTGTCATTGTAGTGCGTATTTAATGTGGCGCTACACTCTGATGTTGTAGGAGAAAACATTCATTAAAAAGTCTATTTAATTAAGTAGAACGTGTTGTCTATATTTATTTAAAGTTGCGCATTTTGATGTGACGTCACATTTCTCAAACCCCCCCCCCCTCGTCACACATCGTCACAAATGTCAGAGGCCAGCGGCTATGGGGTTAGGCATCAGCAGTAGAAGCGGCGGACACTTAAACAATTTTATTTGACCAGGTAGGGCCCACTGAGCTATGTAGCTCTTTTTCATAAGCAACCTGGCAACGAAGTGGCTTGTCATGTGGAAATGTATAGCAGCCGAATACTCCAAACGCGTGATGTTGATTCTAAATGTGGAGTGATAAACCGGAGGATCCGGAGAAAAATCCACGCGACCACGGGGAGAGAGAGACACGCAAACTCCAAATATACAGCAGGCGTCAGGGCCGGGATTGAACCCACGCCCTCCTGCATACCAAGCGAGGTAGTTAACATCTGACCACCGTGGTGCCCCACTTGTAGCAGTGAGGGAGACATCAGGGAGGAGAGACCCCCAACTGAGTCCGTACAACAGCGAGTTATTTACAGTAAATATAGAGGTGTAGGGCACGGTGTAAAATTAAAGTTGAGTTGCAACAACACGGCGCTAACCGTAGTGTAAAGCCGGCCAAGAAGGTTATAACACTCGTATTAGAGGAACGGCTTCTTGGCCACGGCTCTATACCGCGGTAGCGTCGTGCAGCTTCAGGGAAACGCTCTCGTGCAGAACCGAGACGGACACCAGCAGCAGCAGCAGAGAGGAGGACACCAGGAGACGTCGGTGGGAGTTGAATCACCACGGAGGGAGATGGGCGTCAGATAAAAGTCGACCTCGATTCTATTACTTATTGCGCACGGATGACAGCAGCAGTGTGCTTCAGAAGCTCGTCGCCAGCGTCGTGGTCTGCTGCTGGCCACGACGGGAGCGCTTCAGCAGCAGAGAGAGAGTTTGTGTCGCTTTGCAGTTCCTCCTCCTCCGTTAAAGGAGCACAAACGAGAGTGGTTTACTGGACGGTCCACGAGTCAGCCTCGTGTAGCCACCAGAGAGACGCCAAGCAGAAGTCGCACAAATAAAGGTCCTCCAGAGAGCGTTAACAGACTGTTGAGGCAAGTACTGTTCGCGAGCACCTTAGAAGGCCGGCACGGCACACGAGGGGGTGGGTGGCCAGCACCACGCCCGGCCGCCTTTGTCTCCCTAGTGGCGATGTTTATACACCGCACCAGGTACTCATTTGAGGCTGGTTCGACCTCGGGGGAGGCCCGAACCGTTTGAGATAATCATCACCGGTGTTGGCCGTGAGCGGGAATCGAACTCGGGCTTCCAGGTTCGTAGTGCAGCGCGCTAACCGCTACGACACTACCGCTCCCCTCTGGGGAAGCTGTCGTTGACACAAGCACTGTTCGAGATCACCCACTCCAGCTGGGTCACCCGATTGTTGAATTCATCGATGACCACCAACTGTTGGTTCAATGACTCGACGCTGTCACCTCTGAGTCGCCCGACCACCGCAAAGCTCTCACTTGTTTTAAAGACATAACTCGAAAGAATAATTTGCGTTGTTGTGCAGAATGTAAAACGACGCTATTAAACTATTTAGATTTTACGAGGTAAGGCCGACTGAGCTATACTGTGCAGCTCTTTTTCAGAAGCGACCGGGCCACAAACGATCGCTCAACGAAGTGTCTAATCACGTGGAACTGTACAGCAGCCAAATACTCCAAACGGGTGACGTTGATCCTCAACGTGTCTCGGGAAAAAAACTGTGGGCCCTCACCGGAGTTGGCGAGCGCTATCGCCTTGAGCAGCACGTACTCCTCCCTCTCGAGGCGCAGCGCCTGGTACTTGCCCACCAGATGGAGCATGGCCTGCGCCAGCTCCTGCAGTCCGGCGCGGCGCGCCAGCCCCTCACCCAGCACCAGGTCGTCGGCGAAGACGAGCGCGCCGTGGCACGGCAGCGAGCGGAACACCACGCCCAGCACAAGCACCTCCATCCACGCGCTCTGCAGCAGCGACATCTGGTCGCCGAGCGACAGGATGGAGAAACCTGCGGTGGGGTCAGGGGTCATCACACAGAGCGTTAGCGAGGCCCTTGCTAGTGCCGATAGTGACCGAGTGTGCTGCTACGTTCGAAAAATGAAGCCACTCTTGGTGGCGGGTTTAACGACACAATTCTATATTTACGTGATCTAACCCCCCCCCAAAAAAACTCTATCATGGAAAACCACTCTTGGTTTCAAAACTAAATGGTACCAATTGACTTAAGTCCAGAGTGAAGATGATGACGACGATGTTCGTGTGCCAAATCAACTGCCAACAACTAGGATTTGAACTCAAAAACCTTCCCATTCACACAAAGATTCGTCGTCATCATTAAGCTCATCCTCGTCGTCATTTGTAATCCCGTGTTCATCATCGCCATCATCGTCATCATCGTCGCCGTCGTTATTTATCGGCGTGAAGAGCGGTGACTCCACGCTGCAGACGCGCTCCCTCGGCGGACGGCCGAGCGACGATGCCCTCCTGGGGGTGCGCACGTCCACGGCGACAACGCTTGGTCAGCACGCCGGGCGAGCTCTCTACGAGCACTCCCTGCGAGCACGCAGGGCTAGCGCTCTTTGCGAGCACTTTCTGTGAGCACGCTCGGCGGGCATGCTGGGCGGCGGTGTTGGCGTCCGTATCGAGTGCCCAGGGGTAACCGCGGTGCGCCGCTGGGACGTGGGATTACCATGAGATTTTAACAAAATCAATGTGTGCGGCTCACTCGGGCTGTCTGTCTGCACATTGGCGCTCGCAACGCAGGCAGATGTCGATACGGGTCATCGATACGTGACGACGACGATGACGACGATGTACGTGTGTAGCCCCTCTGTCAATCCACTGCTGGATGACGTTCGCCCCATGGGTTATTTGATCATACTAAAACTATTTTTTTTTTTTACCAGGTAAGGCCCACTGAGCTGTATAGCTCTTTTTCAGCAGCGACCCGGCCACAAATGATAGCTCAACGAAGTGGCTTATCATCATGTGGAAATGTATAGCAGCCAAATACTCTAAACGCGTGCTGATTCTAAATGTGGAGGGAAAAACCGGAGGACTCGGAGAAAAATCTACGCCACCGTGGGGAGAGAGACACGCAAACTCCTAAGATCCTGAGTTGGGGGAAGTAGGTGGTGTGAGCTGGGAGGAGGTAGGTGGTGTGAGCTAGGGGGAGGTAGGTGGTGTGAGCTGGGGGGAGGTAGGTGGTGTGAGCTAGGGGGAGGTAGGTGGTGTGAGCTAGGGGGAGGTAGGTGGTGTGAGCTAGGGGGAGGTAGGTGGTGTGAGCTAGGGGAGGTAGGTGGTGTGAGCTGGGGGGAGGTAGGTGGTGTGAGCTAGGGGAGGTAGGTGGTGTGAGCTGGGGGGAGGTAGGTGGTGTGAGCTGAGGGGAGGTAGGTGGTGTGAGCTAGGGGGAGGTAGGCAGTGTGAGCTAGGGGAGGTAGGTGGTGTGAGCTGGGGGGAGGTAGGTGGTGTGAGTTGGGGGGAGGTAGGTGGTGTGAGCTAGGGGGAGGTAGGTGGTGTGAGCTAGGGGGAGGTAGGTGGTGTGAGCTAGGGGGAGGTAGGCAGTGTGAGCTGGGGGGAGGTAGGCAGTGTGAGCCGGGGGAGGTAGGCAGTGTGAGCTAGGGGGAGGTAGGTGGTGTGAGCTAGGGGGAAGTAGGCGGTGTGAGCTAGGGGGAGGTAGGTGGTGTGAGCTAGGGGGAGGTAGGCGGTGTGAGCTAGGGAGAGGTAGGCGGTGTGAGCTAGGGGGAGGTAGGCGGTGTGAGCTAGGGGGAGGTAGGCGGTGTGAGCTAGGGGGAGGTAGGTGGTGTGAGCTGGGGGGAGGTAGGCGGTGTGAGCTAGGGGGAGGTAGGCGGTGTGAGCTAGGGGGAGGTAGGCGGTGTGAGCTAGGGGGAGGTAGGCGGTGTGAGCTAGGGGGAGGTAGGTGGTGTGAGCTAGGGGGAGGTAGGTGGTGTGAGCTAGGGGGAGGTAGGC
Source organism: Lampetra planeri (assembly GCF_965212315.1). Lineage (NCBI taxonomy): Eukaryota > Metazoa > Chordata > Hyperoartia > Petromyzontiformes > Petromyzontidae > Lampetra > Lampetra planeri. The sequence continues at coordinate 9,489,696 of NC_136136.1, read as the reverse complement.
AGTGTGAGCTAGGGGGAGGTAGGTGGTGTGAGCTAGGGGGAGGTAGGCGGTGTGAGCTGGGGGGAGGTAGGCAGTGTGAGCTAGGGGGAGGTAGGCGGTGTGAGCTGGGGGAGGTAGGTGGTGTGAGCTAGGGGGAGGTAGGTGGTGTGAGCTGGGGGGAGGTAGGTGGTGTGAGCTAGGGGGAGGTAGGTGGTGTGAGCTGGGGGGAGGTAGGCGGTGTGAGCTAGGGGGAGGTAGGTGGTGTGAGCTGGGGGGAGGTAGGCGGTGTGAGCTAGGGGGAGGTAGGTGGTGTGAGCTAGGGGGAGGTAGGTGGTGTGAGCTAGGGGAGGTAGGCGGTGTGAGCTAGGGGGAGGTAGGTGGTGTGAGCTCGGGGAGGTAGGTGGTGTGAGCTAGGGGGAGGTAGGCGGTATGAGCTAGGAGGAGGTAGGTGGTGTGAGCTAGGGGAGGTAGGTGGTGTGAGCTAGGGGGAGGTAGGTGGTGTGAGCTAGGGGAGGTAGGTGGTGTGAGCTGAGGGGAGGTAGGCAGTGTGAGCTAGGGGGAGGTAGGCAGTGTGAGCTAGGGGGAGGTAGGTGGTGTGAGCTAGGGGGAAGTAGGCGGTGTGAGCTAGGGGGAGGTAGGTGGTGTGAGCTAGGGGGAGGTAGGCGGTGTGAGCTAGGGGGAGGTAGGCGGTGTGAGCTAGGGGGAGGTAGGCGGTGTGAGCTAGGGGGAGGTAGGCGGTGTGAGCTAGGGGGAGGTAGGTGGTGTGAGCTGGGGGGAGGTAGGCGGTGTGAGCTAGGGGGAGGTAGGCGGTGTGAGCTAGGGGGAGGTAGGCGGTGTGAGCTAGGGGGAGGTAGGCGGTGTGAGCTAGGGGGAGGTAGGTGGTGTGAGCTAGGGGGAGGTAGGTGGTGTGAGCTAGGGGGAGGTAGGCAGTGTGAGCTAGGGGGAGGTAGGTGGTGTGAGCTAGGGGGAGGTAGGCAGTGTGAGCTGGGGGGAGGTAGGCAGTGTGAGCTAGGGGGAGGTAGGCGGTGTGAGCTGGGGGAGGTAGGTGGTGTGAGCTAGGGGGAGGTAGGTGGTGTGAGCTGGGGGGAGGTAGGTGGTGTGAGCTAGGGGGAGGTAGGTGGTGTGAGCTGGGGGGAGGTAAGCGGTGTGAGCTAGGGGGAGGTAGGTGGTGTGAGCTGGGGGGAGGTAGGCGGTGTGAGCTAGGGGGAGGTAGGTGGTGTGAGCTGGGGGGAGGTAGGTGGTGTGAGCTAGGGGGAGGTAGGTGGTGTGAGCTGGGGGGAGGTAGGTGGTGTGAGCTGGGGGGAGGTAGGTGGTTTGAGCTAGGGGGAGGTAGGTGGTGTGAGCTGGGGGGAGGTAGGCGGTGTGAGCTAGGGGGAGGTACGTGGTGTGAGCTAGGGGGAGGTAGGTGGTGTGAGCTAGGGGAGGTAGGCGGTGTGAGCTAGGGGGAGGTAGGTGGTGTGAGCTCGGGGAGGTAGGTGGTGTGAGCTAGGGGGAGGTAGGCGGTATGAGCTAGGGGGAGGTAGGTGGTGTGAGCTAGGGGAGGTAGGTGGTGTGAGCTAGGGGGAGGTAGGTGGTGTGAGCTAGGGGGAGGTAGGCGGTATGAGCTAGGGGGAGGTAGGTGGTGTGAGCTAGGGGGAGGTAGGTGGTGTGAGCTAGGGGGAGGTAGGTGGTGTGAGCTAGGGGAGGTAGGTGGTGTGAGCTGGGGGGAGGTAGGTGGTGTGAGCTAGGGGGAGGTAGGTGGTGTGAGCTAGGGGGAGGTAGGTGGTGTGAGCTAGGGGAGGTAGGTGGTGTGAGCTGGGGGGAGGTAGGTGGTGTGAGCTGGGGGGAGGTAGGTGGTGTGAGCTGGGGGGAGGTAGGTGGTGTGAGCTGGGGGGAGGTAGGTGGTGTGAGCTAGGGGGAGGTAGGTGGTGTGAGCTAGGGGGAGGTAGGTGGTGTGAGCTAGGGGGAGGTAGGTGGTGTGAGCTGGGGGGAGGTAGGTGGTGTGAGCTGGGGGGAGGTAGGTGGTGTGAGCTGGGGGGAGGTAGGTGGTGTGAGCTAGGGGAGGTAGGTGCTGTGAGCTGGAGGGAGGTAGGTGGTGTGAGCTAGGGGGAGGTAGGTGGTGTGAGCTAGGGGGAGGTAGGTGGTGTGAGATGGGGGGAGGTAGGTGGTGTGAGCTAGGGGAGGTAGGTGGTGTGAGCTAGGGGGAGGTAGGTGGTGTGAGCTAGGGGAGGTAGGTGGTGTGAGCTAGGGGAGGTAGGTGGTGTGAGCTAGGGGAGGTAGGTGGTGTGAGCTAGGGGAGGTAGGTGGTGTGAGCTAGGGGGAGGTAGGCGGTGTGAGCTAGGGGGAGGTAGGTGGTGTGAGCTAGGGGAGGTAGGTGGTGTGAGCTAGGGGGAGGTAGGCGGTGTGAGCTAGGGGGAGGTAGGTGGTGTGAGCTAGGGGAGGTAGGTGGTGTGAGCTAGGGGGAGGTAGGCGGTGTGAGCTAGGGGAGGTAGGTGGTGTGAGTTAGGGGAGGTAGGCGGTGTGAGCTAGGGGGAGGTAGGTGGTGTGAGCTAGGGGAGGTAGGTGGTGTGAGCTGGGGGAGGTAGGCGGTGTGAGCTAGGGGGAGGTAGGTGGTGTGAGCTAGGGGGAGGTAGGTGGTGTGAGCTAGGGGGAGGTAGGCGGTGTGAGCTGGGGGGAGGTAGGTGGTGTGAGCTAGGGGGAGGTAGGTGGTGTGAGCTAGGGGGAGGTAGGTGGTGTGAGCTAGGGGGAGGTAGGTGGTGTGAGCTAGGGGGAGGTAGGTGGTGTGAGCTAGGGGGAGGTAGGTGGTGTGAGCTGGGGGAGGTAGGCGGTGTGAGCTAGGGGGAGGTAGGTGGTGTGAGCTAGGGGGAGGTAGGTGGTGTGAGCTAGGGGGAGGTAGGCGGTGTGAGCTGGGGGGAGGTAGGTGGTGTGAGCTGGGGGGAGGTAGGTGGTGTGAGCTGGGGGAGGTAGGTTGTGTGAGCTAGGGGGAGGTAGGTGGTGTGAGCTGGGGGGAGGTAGGTGGTGTGAGCTGGGGGGAGGTAGGTGGTGTGAGCTAGGGGGAGGTAGGTGGTGTGAGCTAGGGGGAGGTAGGTGGTGTGAGCTAGGGGGAGGTAGGTGGTGTGAGCTGGGGGAGGTAGGTTGTGTGAGCTGGGGGGAGGTAGGTGGTGTGAGCTAGGGGGAGTTAGGCGGTGTGAGCTGGGGGGAGGTAGGTGGTGTGAGCTGGGGGAGGTAGGTTGTGTGAGCTAGGGGGAGGTAGGTGGTGTGAGCTGGGGGGAGGTAGGTGGTGTGAGCTGGGGGGAGGTAGGTGGTGTGAGCTAGGGGGAGGTAGGTGGTGTGAGCTAGGGGGAGGTAGGTGGTGTGAGCTAGGGGGAGGTAGGTGGTGTGAGCTAGGGGGAGGTAGGTGGTGTGAGCTAGGGGGAGGTAGGTGGTGTGAGCTGGGGGGAGGTAGGTGGTGTGAGCTGGGGGAGGTAGGTTGTGTGAGCTAGGGGGAGGTAGGTGGTGTGAGCTGGGGGGAGGTAGGTGGTGTGAGCTGGGGGGAGGTAGGTGGTGTGAGCTAGGGGGAGGTAGGTGGTGTGAGCTAGGGGGAGGTAGGTGGTGTGAGCTAGGGGGAGGTAGGTGGTGTGAGCTGGGGGAGGTAGGTTGTGTGAGCTGGGGGGAGGTAGGTGGTGTGAGCTAGGGGGAGTTAGGCGGTGTGAGCTGGGGGGAGGTAGGTGGTGTGAGCTAGGGGGAGGTAGGTGGTGTGAGCTGGGGGAGGTAGGTTGTGTGAGCTGGGGGAGGTAGGCGGTGTGAGCTAGGGGAGGTAGGTGGTGTGAGCTAGGGGGAGGTAGGTGGTGTGAGCTGGGGGGAGGTAGGTGGTGTGAGCTAGGGGAGGTAGGTGGTGTGAGCTAGGGGAGGTAGGTGGTGTGAGCTAGGGGGAGGTAGGCGGTGTGAGCTAGGGGAGGTAGGTGGTGTGAGCTAGGGGAGGTAGGTGGTGTGAGCTAGGGGGAGGTAGGTGGTGTGAGCTAGGGGGAGGTAGGCGGTGTGAGCTGGGGGAGGTAGGCGGTGTGAGCTGGGGGGAGGTAGGCGGTGTGAGCTAGGGGGAGGTAGGCGGTGTGAGCTGGGGGGAGGTAGGCGGTGTGAGCTAGGGGGAGGTAGGTGGTGTGAGCTAGGGGGAGGTAGGTGGTGTGAGCTGGGGGGAGGTAGGTGGTGTGAGCTGGGGGAGGTAGGCGGTGTGAGCTGGGGGGAGGTAGGCGGTGTGAGCTAGGGGGAGGTAGGTGGTGTGAGCTAGGGGGAGGTAGGCGGTGTGAGCTAGGGGGAGGTAGGTGGTGTGAGCTAGGGGGAGGTAGGCGGTGTGAGCTGGGGGGAGGTAGGTGGTGTGAGCTAGGGGGAGGTAGGTGGTGTGAGCTGGAGGGAGGTAGGCGGTGTGAGCTAAGGGGAGGTAGGTGGTGTGAGCTAGGGGGAGGTAGGTGGTGTGAGCTAGGGGGAGGTAGGTGGTGTGAGCTAGGGGGAGGTAGGCGGTGTGAGCTGGGGGAGGTAGGCGGTGTGAGCTGGGGGGAGGTAGGTGGTGTTAGCTAGGGGGAGGTAGGTGGTGTGAGCTGGGGGGAGGTAGGTGGTGTGAGCTAGGGGGAGGTAGGTGGTGTGAGCTAGGGGGAGGTAGGCGGTGTGAGCTGGGGGGAGGTAGGTGGTGTGAGCTAGGGGGAGGTAGGTGGTGTGAGCTAGGGGGAGGTAGGCGGTGTGAGCTGGGGGGAGGTAGGCGGTGTGAGCTAGGGGGAGGTAGGTGGTGTGAGCTAGGGGGAGGTAGGTGGTGTGAGCTAGGGGGAGGTAGGTGGTGTGAGCTAGGGGGAGGTAGGTGGTGTGAGCTAGGGGGAGGTAGGTGGTGTGAGCTGGGGGAGGTAGGTGGTGTGAGCTAGGGGGAGGTAGGTGGTGTGAGCTGGGGGAGGTAGGTGGTGTGAGCTAGGGGGAGGTAGGTGGTGTGAGCTGGGGGAGGTAGGTGGTGTGAGCTGGGGGAGGTAGGCGGTGTGAGCTAGGGGGAGGTAGGTGGTGTGAGCTAGGGGGAGGTAGGTGGTGTGAGCTAGGGGGAGGTAGGTGGTGTGAGCTGGGGGAGGTAGGCGGTGTGAGCTAGGGGGAGGTAGGTGGTGTGAGCTAGGGGGAGGTAGGTGGTGTGAGCTAGGGGGAGGTAGGCGGTGTGAGCTAGGGGGAGGTAGGCGGTGTGAGCTAGGGGGAGGTAGGCGGTGTGAGCTGGGGGGAGGTAGGTGGTGTGAGCTGGGGGAGGTAGGCGGTGTGAGCTAGGGGGAGGTAGGTGGTGTGAGCTAGGGGGAGGTAGGTGGTGTGAGCTAGGGGGAGGTAGGCGGTGTGAGCTAGGGGGAGGTAGGCGGTGTGAGCTAGGGGGAGGTAGGCGGTGTGAGCTGTGAGGTGGTAGGCGCACCCGGCACGTGCTTGGCCCAGCCGATGATGAGCACGAGCTCGCGGTCGGCGAGGTCGCACAGCGTGGTGAGCGCTGTGACGTCACACTCGGCCGCCCCGGGCCCCGCCATGGCGAACAGGCGGTCGGGTTCCACGACGAGCAGCTGGGAGACCATCTTGTTGACTGACGGGCGGACATGGGGAGCAAGAAGATAGATGCGGAGAGACAAAGGAGGAGGGAAGGATAGAAAGGCAAGACGTTAGCTGGTGAGATTGACTGCAGGTTGCTTTCGTTAGAGATAGACGCGGGATTGGAGTCAAGGGCTGGTCTCATGAGGTCAAGGCCAAAAGCATTTTATGACTAAGCCTGTGTGAAGGCCGCATCCTCAGCTATGCAGTTCGGAAACTGCCAAACACTTTGAAACAAAATTGATAAATGACATTTGCGTAACTTCAAAGTTGCATATTAGATTAATGTTCGTTAAAAAAATTAATTGGCAATCAGTCAATGTTAAGCAATGTCAAGATAGCAATGGTTATGAGAGACATCCGAGTCATTGAAGTCGTCGAAGCGAGGACACTGGAGGGATTGTGTCAGGGAAGAGATCTGAGACGTGGTCCCAAAACGACACAGACATCAACAGAGAAAACAACACAGACAACAACACAAACAGCAACACAAACAACAACACAAACAACAACACAGACAACAACACAAACAACAACACAGACAACAACACAGACAACAATACAGACAACAACACAGACAGCAACACAAACAACAACACAAACAACAACACAGACAGCAACACAAACAACAACACAGACAACAACACAGACAACAACACATACAACAATACAGACAACAACACAGACAACAACACAGACAACAACACAGACAGCAACACAGACAACACAAACAACAACACAGACAACAACACAAACAACAACACAAACAACAACACAAACAACAACACAGACAACAACACAAACAACAACACAGACAACAACACAGACAACAATACAGACAACAACACAAACAACAACACAGACAACAACACATACAACAATACAGACAACAACACAAACAACAACACAAACAACAACACAAACAACAACACAGACAACAACACAAACAACAACACAAACAACAACACAGACAGCAACACAAACAACAACACAGACAACACAGACAACAACACATACAACAATACAGACAACAACACAGACAACAACACAGACAACAACACAGACAGCAACACAGACAACACAAACAACAACACAGACAACAACACAAACAACAACACAAACAACAACACAAACAACAACACAGACAACAACACAAACAACAACACAAACAACAACACAAACAACAACACAGACAGCAACACTGACAACAACACAGACAACAACACAGACAACAACACAGACAACAACACAAACAACAACACAAACAACAACACAGACAACAACACAGACAACAACACAAACAACACAGACAACAACACAAACAACAACACAAACAACAACACATACAACAACACAAACAACAACACAAACAACAACACAAACAACAACACAAACAACAACACAAACAGCAACACAGACAACAACACAAACAACAACACAAACAACAACACAGACAACAACACAGACAACAACACAGACCACAACACAAACAACACAGACAACAACACAAACATCAAGACAGACAGACAGCCATCACTGGTGCACACAAAGACAGACAAGAACGTATAAATAAGAAAGACGGACACACACAGACATGGCAGATACATCGAGATGGGAGTACTTTAGGAAAGCATAAATTAAACAACCCTTACCGCAGTCCATAATATACGTTTTTTTTGTTGGATTAGATCGTGTAAATATAAATGTGTCGTTAAAACCCGCCACCACCCGACACAGCCAACTAGTAAGGTTTGTCACGTAAACAGAACACGCCAATTCGTCACTAGTACAGCACACCGGTGTGTTGGAGAGCCAAGCCTCAACATTTACAAACTGAGTACGACGTTTCGCCAGTAATTACAACTAGCTTCATCAGGCGGACAGCCAGATTTGTGAAGAAATCCTCCTGTTTAGTTCCTTAAATAGATGGATTCGTACTGGCACGTTCTGTTTACGTGACAAACCTTACGAATTGACTGTGCCGGGTTTAACGACGCATTTATATTCACGCGATATAATCCAACAAAGAAAAACCTGAATGGATATTGGTCGCGAAAGCCTACGTGTTAAACCTCACCATAGTGTTCAATCACACTGTTTACTGACAGAAGAAACAGTAAACTATAAACTTCTTTTTTATTTATTTTACCAGGTAAGGCCCACTGAGCTATTTAGCGCTTTTTTAGAAGCGATCTGCCCACAAATGATAGCTCAACGAAGTGACTTATCACGTGGACATTTATATCAGACAAATACTCTAGAACGCATGTTCCTAAATGTGGAGGGGAAACCAGAGGACCTGTAGAAAAATCGACGCGACCGCTGGCGGAGAGACATCGCCAACTCCAAATATAATTCAGGCGTCGGGATCGAACCAATGATCTCCTGTATACTACGCGAGGTAGTTAACGTCTCGCCACCGTGACTCACGTTGTGGGTGGAGATGTGAGTCAGTGATTCGCGGCATCGTGCCATAAACCTGGTGGCCCGTGTTTTGATTCCAGGGCACGGCTAAAATGAGTGGCGAGTGATGCCTGAACAGGTCCTGGGCACTCCTGTCGCCAACCCTTAACTGTCTTCTTGGTTCTTTCGGTAAAGTCACGTAGAAAGGAAGTAATAAAATAATAAAAATAAAACATAATAAATTAATTTTAATTTTATTATGTTTTATTTTTATTTATTTTTATTATTTTATTACTTCCCTTCTACGTGACTTTACCGAAAGAACCAAGAAGATGAATCCCTGCAGTCACGAAAGCTTTAATTCAAAATGTAACCCTTAACTGATGAAATATGGGGCCTTCATCCAGCAGTGGACTGACAAAGAGTTGGGCAATGGCCCTTCAGAGCAGAGAGGGCAACAAGAATATCGTGGCAGTTTGAGGAGGAGAATGTGGAATTTCCGCCACGTCCTCGGGGTCACCAAGAGAGGCGAGCGCCACCGATGGCGCGTCTGTGTGGGCAGAGACGGTGTGCGGCTTGTGTTGGCAGGTGCAGCTGGCAAAGCCGAGTCTTGGGGGGGGGGGGGGGAATAAGAAAAAATTGGAGACGTGAATCGTTGAAATTTAGAGATGGATAATAAACAAATGGTTGAACGCTGATTTGCTCCATCACCCGGGATGCGCCTGACCTCGGCTGATCTCGGAGTTGGGCAGCAGATGGCAGTGCAAGCACGAGTTGTGGTTATAGTTGCTTGTGAATAAACGCCGAGAACGAGACGAATGTCTCACCTCTTCTGGGCGACTCCTCTTTTCCGTGTACGAACGTGAGAGCGTGACACGAGCCGTCGCGCGTTAAAGTGATGCTGACATGATGCAAAGGATGACATTAACCCTAACCCTTGGTCCTGCTTGACCACGAGCCCCGATTCAGACGTCTTCTTGTGAGGCCAGCGTAGCACGGGTTTGTCCTGGCTCGGCTCAGCATTGTTGCCAGTGGAAAACCACCCCGTACCGCAATCGGTGCCACACTGGCGTGGCTCGGATATGCCAGTGGGAAAGGGATATAACCAAACTTGGCCCGGACTGCCCTATGGCCGGTGGGCCGGTCTGTGTGGGGAAATTTAAAATGTGATGAGAGTAAAAAAATAAAAAAATATATATTTCATTACGTCTAATGTGTACGCTTCATTGTTTAGTTTCGCTCTCAGTTGGCTACTAAGTCCCCATATTCAGCAGCCCCCAAAGATTCTTCCTCACCAGCCACCCACTTGTGTGTTTGCACCCAGCCCCCAAAGCGCCCAATGAGATCGCACTGCAGTTCGGGGCCCCGGCGTGTGCTTTACAAACAAATGCTTGGGCCGATTTTGAGTCCCAGTCCGTCACTGGGTGTAATAAACTTAATTTGGAGCTTTCGTGACTGCAGGAATTATTCTTTGGTTCTTTCGGTAGTTTCTCTTTGTGCCTATGTTTGCTCTCTCTCTATGTATCTCTGTGATATCTGTCTGCTTATATGCCTGTCTATATGTTTCTGGTTCTGTGTTTAAAATCTCTCTCAAATTTAGCATTCTCAGGAGGAACGTAATCAACCAGATAGGGTGTTGACTGTTATGTTATCCGACTCTCTGTTGTATTACATTACATTTCTAAGTATACTAGATTTGTGTTTCTATTTAATTTATACCTAATGATGATTGCTAGTGTTGCAATCGAAAAGTCGTATGCTAGTATTTAATTTAATTTATTATTTTATCTTTTTACCTGGGTGTAATAAGGCCACCCTTCGGGTGTACACAGGCCGCTCGGCAGTGACCTCAAGGGGGTCATGCGGGAGAAACCCAACGAGTCCTCTCACCGGGCCGCTTTGCGGGCTGCAAGGTGGCGGGCGGCTGCAGGAGGGCGCCGCTCTCCGCGTCAATCCGACGCTTGTATTTCTGTCGGCCCCCACGCACCCTGTCGAGGCGCACACCTGCACGAGAAGACACAGAGATCCCCCTGTAACAATGTGGCTTCATGCAAGACCGTTGGGTCAGTGCTGTTAGCGAGCAGCACCTGTCAGGGCCGGCACGGGACACGATGGGGTGGGTGATCGACATCAATCCCAGTCGCGTTTGTCTTCCAAGTGCTGATGTTTATACACTGCACCAAGCACTGATTTACGGCTGAATTAATATAGACGAGGCCCAAGACTGGTTCAAATATTCACCACTCTTATTGGTCACGTGCGGGAATGGAACTTGGGTCGCCGGAATGAGCAGTGCAGCGCGCTAAACGTTGCACCACCGCTCCCCGTAACAAAGACAACAATACCCCGTATAGCCTTAACACATTGTAGGAGCAAGTGCTGTTAGCGAGCACCTATGAAGGCCGGCACGGCACACGAGGGGGTGAGTGTCTAACACCACGCCCGGCCGCCTTTGTCTCCCCAGTGGCGATGTTTACACATCGCACCAGATACTCAATGAGTCGACCTAGATAAAAGCGGGGATCGAACCCGGGTCACCAGCCTCGTAGCGCAGCGCGCTGACCGCGACGCTACCGCTCCCCCAACATCGCCGCTCCATCGCCACCCAATGCGCTCGCCAACACGCGCGCAGAGCCGAGAGCGGCGGCACGAGCGGCTGGGTGCGGTGCCACCGCGTGCCGCTGGATGACGACCGCTGCCCTGGCCTTCCCTCCCCACCCACCCAACTCCTCTCTCTCTTTTTTAACGATCAGTGGAAACAAGAAGATGCTCGGTGTAGTCGGCACTTTGCTTCGTTCATCATTTTGTAATAAAAAAAAAACTTTGCTTTATGTAAACCCCCACCTCTCGCTCACTCTCGTTCTGCACGCAGCCCTTCTCGCAGTCCGACGGCCTCCGACGGGTAGCTCACAACAGCACGCAGAGCTCCCCGTCATCTGCCACCGAGCACACGGCCTCCTCCATCGCCCACTGCTCCTTGAAGGCCGGCACGGCGTGGGTCAGCCGCGCCGCATGGCGGAACTCCAGCCCACACACCCTGGGGGCTCCGAGCAGAGCGCACTCTCTCTCACCTTCCTTGAGCATGCCCACTCGCAGGCACTTTGTGAAGCGGCACGCCTGGCACGACTTGCGTCTGCGCTTGGTGATCTCGCACTCGCTCGCCGCAGGGCAGCTGTACTCGATGTTACCTGCGCACACACAAAAATGGCAAAGATCCCCCGTGTAGCCTGTAACAGACTGTTGGGGCAAGTGCTGTTCGCGAGCGCCGATAAAGGCCGGCACGGCACACGAGGGAGTGGGTGGCCAGCAGCATGCCCGGCCGCCTTTGTCTCCCCAGTGGCGATGTTTACACACCGAAATAAAGTACTCTTTTGAGGCTGAGTCGACCTAGGGGAGGCCCAGGACCGTTTCAGATAATCGTCACCGGTGTAGGTGGCCGTGAGTGGGAATCGAACTCGGGTGGCCGAGTTCGTAGCGCGGTGCGCTAACCGCTACACCACCGCTCCTCACACGCAAACGCAGAGACAAACATCCCCCGGATAGCCTGCGCACACTCGTGGAGCAAGTGTTGCTGCGAGCGAGCGCCGAGGAAGGCCGGCGCGGCGTGGGCACCGTGCCTCCTCGCCCGCTCTGTCACCCCGATGGCCGCGCAGGCTTCTCGCGCTCTCTGGCAGCGAAACAATGTCAGAGCTGAAGAGGTCCCCAACACAAGCAGCCGTCCTCAGGTGAAGAACGTCGTGAGAATTATTTTATTATATTTTATTTTTATTATTTTTATTATTTTTATTATTTTATTATTTCCCTTCTACGTGACTTTACCGAAAGAATCAAGAAGAGGGTCCCCAACACTCACACCACAGTCTCCACACTTGCCCTGCCATCACGTCTGAAACGTAAAATAAAAGTCCACTTCTTTACTTTTCATTTGCTTTGTTTTACTTGCTACTTACCTTGCTGGTGCAATGCGTTGCACGCGGTTGCAATTTATTCTGCTCGGTCGGTGCTAGCCACCGAGGTCGTGACGGGTTCTTGTTTTCCATTCCTGTTGCTCCGTCACCCCCCCCCCCCCCAATCCTCGGTACCGTTCCCGTTCCGCTGCAATTGGCACCGATGCACGACTTTATTGAGGGCGATATTGGCACGTGAAATAAAGATCGTTCGATCGATCGATTCACTGCGATTGACATTGTGCTGATGAGAAGTACCCCCCGGTGTTGGCGACGAGGAAGGCACCAACCCACGACGAGACCGCGTCAAGGCAGGATGTGAGCGTGGACAGCAGTGAGGTTAAGTTCATGTCGTCAGTGGCGACTTAAGAGCCCGGACATCGTCGGCATAGGGGCGGATGGTTTTTAAAGTCAGCAGCAGCCCCCTGCTTGCACGGGCAGGGTTGGAAACAGCGGTGGATCCAAGGAATGAGGCGGTGACAGGGACAAGTTACCCAACGTCTCGAGACTCGGAAACCGATAGTTCAACTGAAATGTGCAATGTTATTGAGGGGCTGTGTGTCCTTGTCTTGATGTGGTCTGGGACTGTTCTTGCTGTTGTTTTTGCTGCCTTGCCCAAGCTGGGGAATTGGTGTACTTATGCAGTGTGAACTTATATAATTTGTCTATTTCAGGAATTTATTTGGAATGATTTGCCTACCTTTCCTATACTTTGCCCTCCTGTAATTGCTTGTTGTATTGCTTGTTGTTGTTACGTTCTGACCAACCCCGACCGGACATCCGTGAAAAAAGAGCTTCATAGCTCATCGGATTTCTCCAAGGATAAATAAACATTCTGATTCTGACATTGTATTGATAATAACCCAAAGAAAACACACCGAATGCTTCACTTAATGATTGTAGATAGGGCCCTGTTTTTAGAATCTTGACATTTCGGGACCATATCCCACCCCCATCAGAAAGTGTGCTGCCCCGCAGGTGTGAACGTGGGCGACTCGGCCCCGACAACCCACCCTGGATGGTTCGCTTGAAGAAGGCCTTGCACGCCTCGCACGAGGCCACGCCGTAGTGGTAGCCGGAGGCCACGTCTCCGCACACCAGGCACAGCTTCTTGGGCACGGGCGGCCCGTGCAGTGCGAACGCCTCGCAGGCCGATCGGCCGCCAACGCCGACCCCGAGGCCTGGGCCCAGCGGCCCCCGCGGGAAGCCCGCCACGTGGTTGGCGTTGCCACCGCTGAGGTAGAACGAGAGAAGACAACGACAACAATGGGCACGTATTGTGGCAGCAGCAGCAGCAGCGGGAGGGATTATCTCACGATAGATCAGTTTAACACGTAGTCCTTCGCGACCAATATCAATCAACGTTTTTGGGTTTAGATCGCGTTATTTATAAATGTGTCGTAACCCTCCACCACCCGACACGGCCAATCAGTAAAAAAGTGTCACGTTGACAAAAGACAAATAGTTCACTACTTTAGCCCACCGGTGTGTTGAAGCGTGAAACCACAACATTTACAAAAAAAAAGTCACGATAGATATTGGGAGAAGGGGGAACTTGGTGTGTCAACGGATCGCTACGTACGGTGCTAAATAAGTTCAACATACAGTTTGTTCTCCTATAACGAGGGAGTTGCTTTCCTGAGGAATACGTCACAAAGCAGAGCTTTGTGACGTCATATTTGAGGGGGGGTCTGACTTTTTGTGACGCCGTGTGATGAGGGGGGGGGTCAAAAATCGTCCAAAATCGCGTGACGTCATTTATGGACGGCACCTTATGAAAACAACAAGCGGCGTTCTAGGAGAACGGACTGTACATACGTACGTCGTGATTGGGGCATTTGTATGCAACTGACGCAACCCCACGCGTTTTAGAGATTTAGGTACAAAGTTCATTTTGTTTAACCATCTGAGGAAGTCCAGACAGCACACCGGAGTGTCGTGTGTAAGAGTGACCTCGAGCGAAAGCAAAAACGTAAGAACAAGTAGAGCAAATGAAGCGATGAATGCAAATAAGAAACAGAGCCAAAAATAGAAGAGGAAAAAAATGTTCGAAAACAATGCACGGACATGTTATTTAAATAATATAGAGTAACGAAAGTCACTAAAAAATGCTCATGATCAATTTTATTTTCCGAAACATCAAAACATTTTAATTTGGGGCGAGTATCCCACTTGTATGCAAACAACTTGGGAAGACTTCAGACATTTGCAGCTTGTTCACATGATGAAGATGATGACGACGACCCTGGGAAAACCGGGCCAGGCGTCAACCCTACCCACCCGTGGTGCACGTGGCCGTGGTGCCCTGACCCCCGCAGCCTCTCCACCTCCTCCTCCTCGCCCCCAGAGCCGGGGCTGCCCCTGTCCATGGGACGCGGCCGCGTTGGCGGCGGCGGCGGTAGCGGCAGCGGCGGCCCGTGGCGGTCGTGCGAGGCGCCGTGCGGCTCCGTGTGGTGAGAGCCGCCGCTGCTGCGGTGGTGGTGGTGGCCCCCGTTGGCCGGTGGCCCGAGCCGGTGGTCCAGGTGGAGGAGGCCGCCGGGTTGGGCTCGCACGCCGCCGCCTCCGCCGCACGACGGCGGGGTCAGCGGGGAGCGTCGAGGGGGTGACGCCCGCTCCACGGGCTCGTGCTTCACGAACGCCGAGTGGTGGCCGGGGCTCAGGCCGAGCGGCGCGGGGGGTGCGGCGAGCGACTCCGGGCGCCGATCGCCGGTGCCGGGACACACCCGGCCCAGCAGCCTGCACGCACACAAAGACCACCACCACCCAACACCACCACCCCCAGCGTGTAGGCTGAACAGACTGTTGGGGCAAGTGCTGTGAGCGAGTAGTCGTAGTGGTACCGGTGAACCTGTAAACGCACGGCACACGAGGGGGTGGGTGGCCAGCACCACGCCCGGCCGCCTTTTTCTCCCCAAGTGGCGATGTTTACACACCGCGCCAGGTACTCATTTGAGGCTGAGTCGACTTAGGGGAGGTCCACGACCGGTTCAGAGAATCGTCGCTGGTGACGGTTATCGACACAGACTCGCGCGCAAGTCGGTGATCCGATGTCAACAATTGCCAAAGTTCAGCAGTCCCCCATATATTAAGATGTCTTCAGCCAATAAATGAGTGTCGTTCATACGGGAAACACGACGGCACGGGGTTTGTAAAGTTGCGATGATCAGAGAGACGGCGGCAGGTGGATGTCGTGATTAAGGAACTCTCAAAAAGTGCAGCAATGTTGTTGATTTGTACTGGAAGTACAGCGCAGCGCGGAAATTATCCGATGGGATTGAGAAACTGATATCGCGATGATTGTCATATCATGAAAATGTAAATTGTATCGTGATAAACGATATTGCCGCCACCCTAATACCGTTCAGTGCGCACATGCACTTGTAGATATCGACACACACATTGTTTGCATTATAGACACATTTGGCAGTTTTGGATACAATGTTTAGATTTTTTTCGGGTTTTATTGATTTGGTTGTTTATCATTAACGTTGTTTAGCCGTTATATTGTAAATATGGATACAATGTTCATTACACAGCTGACTCAAAAATTTGCTTTGTCCATCTGTATATGCTGGGGTAACTAACAACGCTTGAAAGATGATCCAATACCAATTCAATCTTTATTTAAAATTGTTCCATGAGCCTTAAGGGGAAAATCAGCATACCGAGTTTACGTTACTGGTATAAGTCGTCTACAAGTCATAGCACGGTTGGCTAGGTACGGTGCGAAAGAAGTTCAGAATGGCGTACATAAGGCCCACAAAGAATAGATTCTTACACGCGTGACTGTGGTCGAGACTACGAGCGATGGAGTTTTGGCAGCCAACGGAGCAGAAGAGTTTTGAGCGATGCAACTAGCTCGTGCTCAGGAGCTGCTGTGGATTGTGAACAATGCAGGATCAGTCGTCAATAATTACACGCTCATTACACACAAACTGCTTGCCACAAATGAACCACAATGCCTTGCTGGTCTCGTCGAGGAGCGTAAAACCATCACGGTCACCCTCGCAGCAGCGGATTTTGGCTCAGCTATCGAACAAAGACGGTGGTCACCGCATCGCGCGCTTTCTAATGCTCTATTACTATAGTACTATAACGCCTTCAACTGAGGTAGCTGACGAGCGAGTGGATCAGCCAAAACCCGTGAATGGGGGAATGAATTAATGAGTGACGTCGACGAATGAGTGACTATTTGAGAGGGTGCGGAGTGAATGAGACCTTGACGCTCTACGAGTTATTTTCAAAGAGTTCCACTTCGGCGGAACGTTTGAGCGTCTGTCGCCAGCAGATGTGGCCACATGTCAGCTGCTGCTGGTGACCATACAATGGTACACGGGTATAGGTACTCAGGTAGTCCAGGCACACGGGTATAGGTATTCAGTTCATCCAGGTACACGGGTATACGTATTAAGGTAATCCAGGTACATGGGTATAGGTATTCAGATACGCGGGTATACGTATTCAGGTAATCCAGGTACACGGGTATAGGTATTCAGGTACACGGGTATATGTACACATACACTTCCTGGGTACAGGTCAAGGCCGTAGCCATGGAGTCAATATTGGGGGGGAGCAAATCTTCGAGGGGGTCTGGGGGGTCCCCCCCCCCCAGATAAAAATCTTAATTTGAAAACTAATTTCCTGACATTTTCTGCCTAAAATATTAAAAAATTCACGAACACACGGGATGGACTTCATATGTATTTTTTACAATAATGTCTAATAGTGTATTGTATTACATTTCTTTGTTTTTAAAATTTTACCATTTCTTGTTTCATTGTATGTCATATTTAAGATTAGGGATTAATAAACTATCATATAAACATAAATCTATGCATTGATTTATATGAAGACAAGTCCAGATATTGTGGCCAAGGTTTAGCAAATTGTTGTTTTTATTTACATAGCATAGCGATTATTATTACTTTTTTCTATTTTTATAGCAATATATTGGGGGGGGGGGGGCATTTTGAGCATATTTGAATATTGGTGGGAATGTGTCCCCCTCAATATATATTATAATTACGGCCTTGGTACAGGTGTATAATTAAATTGCACAGGTGTGCTAGCCATACCTATCAGCGCATAGATGGCCAATAATCGTACGTATAATGTCTAGTTGCCATCTGAGTTACACACCTCAACGTAATCGATACATTGTATCTAAATTCACAAGACTTGGTTAATTGAGCATTTGTACTTGCATTACTCCGGCTATTTGTAATTGCGATATTGTGTCCATCTCTGCACGAGTAAAGCGAGTGGCAAGATATGTGGCGACTAATACCAATGGTCCAATGTACTTAAGCGTACACCTGAACTCAACGTAACACGTGCATTGATGAATACACACCTCTACCGCACACCGAGTCATCGGTAACGCTGGACTACGTTGTCTGCTGGATAGCCATTATTGAACACTTTCAATGAACCGATTCAACCGATATTCAACGGCATAGGTGATTAAGTTTACCAATAATTGACAGCTCTTTGTCAATACACTGCTGGATGAAGGCCTCCTCAAGCCGTGCGGGTCATGGGGGTTGTTTGACCATACTTCACCACGCCGGTCAATGCGGGTTTTAGTGACTGGGGCGCCAGATAATATCACTCGCCACTGGTGCCAGTCCTTGCCGGGAATCAATCGCGGGTCGCTGTGGTCGTAGCGTTGTGCGCTAACCACCGCTCTTCACCGCTCCACCCACTCAATGGTATAAACCACCGGTACCGATTTGCACAGCTGCACTAATTCGTACACATAATACATTGATTTACCTGTGCTGTTACACCTGCACTGAGTTAGCGCTCCTGCACTGATCAATATACCTCGAATAACTGGTACACCTGTGTGTTAAACTGGTACACCTGTGCGTTAAACTGGTACACCTGTGTGTTAAACTGGTACACCTGTGTGTTGAACTGGTACACCTGTGTGTGTGTCTCTATGCTGCGGCTCTCTTGATTACAGCCCGGTATATTACGCCTCGATCAGTCAACCCGCGTGTGTTAATCGGTCCACCCGTGCCGAACATAGCAATGAGGCCGAGTTGGTCCTTCTCTTCGTTTGCTGTCCTTCCCACGCACCTCCGATTATCACGATTGACGAAGTACGGTGCGAATGAAGTCCAACATACGTACAGATCTCGGAAGCTAAGCATCGTCGAGCCTGGATAGCGCTTGGATGGACGGCCAACGTGCACAAACTGGGTGCTAAAGGCGATTGCTTCAGGGCAGCAAGAAGGCAGTGCCCCGCAATCTATCGTTGTACGGTACGTCTATGCGCCACCGCCTTCATCAACCGCGTGTCAACCAGCGTGGGGAAGCTATGGCATTCACGTGTGTGCGATATGCACTGCACATCGGGTGAGGACGAGAGTACGTTTACTGGAGTGTGAATTGCGCCCGTGGTACACGTTGTACACGTGGTGCACGTGGTGCACGTTGTACACGTGGTGTCCGTAACAAATAATGAATAAATTAATAATAACCCCTATATATACATTTGCGCTGAATTGTACACAGTATATACGTGCCCATTTGTATACACGATTAGTGCATTGTGTTAATTAGTACACGTGTAGGACACCAGTTTTTCTATACGAGTAAACACATTATTGATACACGGACGTTGAACTTCTTTCGCACCGTACGTAGCCAACCGTGCTAATCGGAGGCGCGGGGGAAGGACGGCACTTGCACAGACCCATACGCATGGACGGTATCGACTTCCGGGAATTTCCTTCCGAGTGCCTGGATCTCGTCCTGAAGATGCTTGACGCAGTTTCAAGCGAACGGTCGCTTTACCCGAGTCTTACATTTGACTGGGGAGAATTCAAACTCGCCCGGGGTTCGTAAGGCAGCGCGCTAACCACTGCGCCACCGTTCCCCACGGTCACCACAGTACAATTTCACTTGTGCGACTTTGTCGGGTCTTTACGACACATTTGGCCGGATCATTGCGTGGCCTAACCCACAATTGCATTCTGGTCAACCTTTTTTACTGACGTTGACTGATGTGCCCGCGCCAATTGCTGGATCCACAAGTGATGAGTAGCAATCTGCGTTGAATGTCACACATGTCGAAGGTGATGGGTGAGTTATCGCGTCTTGTCCTTCTGTATCGATGGGAATCTCACAGCTCGCGTCGGTGCTCACGTACTCATCCGTGCTCCTGCGTTCATCGCTTCACTTGGGGTACTACACTCTCTTTTATACCGACCGAGACTCTTTGCAATAGACACATATGAACGTTATTAAAATGCGTTTTGGGATATAATGTAATGTAAGTAATGCAATCGATTACTATACCAATTATCGGTTCGATTACTCGACTTATCGGATATCAACATTAACCAGACGGTGCATCACCTATTTATGTATTTGTGAGGGTTCATCACGTGTAGCAGCGTCTACTGTAGATGTAAAAAAAAACTTTTTAAAAAAATTATAATAATCATGATTTTAGTTCTCTACCCTGGAAATTCTTACAGAGTCTCGTGACTTTTTGTTCAAAAGAGAGTTCGAAGTACAGGGCGATTATTGCGATGATGTAACAACTCTAGGTATTCGTGTGGACCGTGGCGCGTTTGGCACACAATAACCTCCACTTGTTAATGACGCCAAAGGATCGCGTAACGTCCTCTGTGAAGCAGTCGGCGCGTATGGAGTAGTAGTAGCAGTACGGTGGTAGTATTGTGGTGAACACACCTGCAGTGGTAACCAGGGCGGCCGCTGGTTTTGAACCACGAACAAAAGCGACAACCCCGCGAACGCGTTATACCGCCGGGCTAACGTCACCTCCAGATAAATACCAACGCATTGTAGACGGGCAGACTGTCGTTGTACATCTTAAACTCCGCTTAAACAACAACTTCATCAGCTAAATAGCATTGTACCGTGTCAAATGACGTGACAGTCACTGCAGTATACAAAGACAAATATTCCTCCCCAGGATAGCCTCAATAGACTGTTGGGGCAATCCTCAATCTTCGCAGCGGCTTCTGGGCTGGGCCATCGAACAGAGGCGGGCGGTCACCGCGCCGCGTGGCGCTTTCAGATGCGCTGCTTCAGCGGCCGTCTGGAACGTTCTTCCTTTACGACGTTAGGGAAGCCGCTGGGGAGATATGTACTTGTAAATCATCCAGATTGGAAACTCATTTCTTTTGGACTGCTTTTTGTGTTTTCGTTTGTTGTCCTTGTTCCCGGCACGGTTCGCTCCGTACGGTGCGAAAGAAGTTCAACATGCATACATGGAGGGTTGCTGTTTGACCATACTTCACCACCGGGTTGGTGAGAGCGGCCCACAACCGCGTGAGCAGGGAGTCGAACTTAACCCGCTGGCTTCACACGCACTCTCGTACTCACTCCCACCCCAAGTCCGTGTTCATTTGTGTATTTTACAATGTGTACATGCTGTGGTGTGTGTGTCTGTGTGTGTGGTAGTGTCGCGGTTAGCGCGCTGCGCTATGCACCCGGCGACCCGGGTTCGATTCCCGCTCACGGCCAACATCAGTGACGATTATCTGAACCGGTCCCGGGCCTCCCCTATGTCGACTCAGCCTCAAATGAGTACCTGGTGCGGTGTGTAAACATTGCCACTAGGGAGACAAAGGCGGTCGGGCGTGGTGCTGGCCACCCACCCCCTCGTGTACCGTTCCGGCCTTCATAGATGCTCGCTAACAGCACTTGCCCCTACAGTCTGTTAAGGCTATACGGGGGATCTTTGTCTTTATGTGCAATGGACGGTGTTTGGGAGCGGCGCTGTGGTAGTGACGATCGCGCTGCGCTACGAATCCGGCGACCCCAGTTCGATTCCCACTCGCGGCCACCAAAACCAGTGACGAGTTTCTGAGCCGGTCGTGAGCCTCCCCGAGGTCTACTCGGCCTTAAATTAGTCCTCGTTTCTGTGTGTAAACATCAGTGCTGGGGAGACAAAGGCGGCCGGGCGTGGTGTTGACCACCCACCCCCTCCTGTGTCGTCCCGGCCTTAATAGGTGCTCGCTAACTGCGCTTGCCCCAACAGTCTGTTTAAGGTTACCTGGGGAGTCTTTGTCTTTTCTATTCCGCGTGTGAGTACTGTATATATATGTGTGTGTGTATACACACATCTGTATGTATACACACACACATATAACGGTGTATTCTCTGTACGTGTACGTAGTTATTCTTTATGGTACGTGCGTGTGTGTTGTGGGGAGCGGTGGTGTAGCGGTTAGCGCACTGCGCTACGAACCCGGCGACCCGAGTTAGATTCCCGCTCACGGCCAACACCGGTGACGATTATCTGAACCGATACTGGGCATCTCCTAGGTCGACTCAGCCTCAAATGAGTACCTGGTGCGATGTGTAAATATCGCAACCAGGGAGACAAAGGCGGTCCGGGCGTGGTGCTGGCCACCCACCCCCTTGTATGTCGTGACGGCCTTACTAGGTGCTCGCTAACAGCACTTGCTCCAACAATCTATAAGGCTGCAATTGATGATATCTGTTAGTCTATACTGTATACGTGTATTCAGCATACGAATGTACATATATATGCACGCAATACACTACATCTGTGTATAGGAGCGTATACCTTATACGTATGTTTGTCTAGCACAGGGGTCGGTCACGTTTCAGAGAATAAGAAGAACAATAAGGGACATTTATTTTGCTGCTGTCTTTGAACAAAGTAGTTACGGGATCCGCATCACACGCAGAGCCACTTGTACACAAGCACAGCGGATCACAAATTCTGACTTAAATAAACAACACAGGTGATGGAAAAAACTGCGTCTATTTCGTTTTTTTCCCTCCCCCATTTAGTTCTTTAACAATGCAGTTTACATTTTGTCGTCACCAATACATTCCATAGTAACCCCATTCCATGCCATATTTAATTCTCTTTAAATTATGTTTTAAGATTTCAAAAACAAAATTCTTTGTTTAAATGGCTGCCCCGCAAAGGAGGGGGGGGGGGGGGAGAGGGGCAGCCAAAGAGTCGAAAGGGGGGCAGCCAAAGAGTCACGAGGGGTCACAGTACTGTGATCATGCACCTTGTGAGCGGTCCAGGTGGCTCAGCTCGAGCAAGCGACTGTTCAGATCCTGGTGCAGCCGCAGGGGAGTGGGGGAAGTCAACACCAACCGTCCCATGTATATAGACATCCCCCGCCATAGGAATGTGGAATTTCCACTTTGACTTTGTACTTGGTCGATAAAACTACTATTACACACGCTTAGTAGATTAAGATTTTGCCGTATGAGTCTCAAACATCCAAATATAGGAGCCACAGAGCTTGGGCAATTGGCTAACACACTGCGGCTACGACCCCGTCGTCTTTGAGTGTGCGACACGGAGTAACAGCAGCGGGGAGTGATCGTCTGAAATCGGTTCTTGGCCTTCGCTAGCTTGGCTCGGCCTTAGGTGTGTACCTGTATGTGTATGAGCATCAACACTGGGGAGACAAAGGCGGCCGGGCGTGGTTCTGGCCGCACCAATCCCTCGTGCGCCGTGCCCGCCTTCGTGATAGCTACTCGCGACCAGCACTTGTCCCAAAAGCCTGGGAGGGCTATCCGGGGGACATTTGTCTTTGTAGCTTAATATGCGCTCGCTAACAGTGCCTTTTCATGCTGACTATACGAACAAACGTTGATTTTTTTTTAGTCTTCGCGTGTTAGTTCTTTTTTTCTTAATGCGTGTAATCACAAAATAAACCCGAACTAAGAGTAATGATGTCAGTTGTATTCTCAATCTTATTATTTACAGCGTTTGATTTAGTCGTGGTCATACTACTAAGTTCATCTCTCTACGTAGCCATGATGTGATTTTCAAAGACAACCCGATACATTGGATAATAACACCGTGATCCTATAGAAAAAGGAGAAAATATTAAATATGCGACGTTTCGGGCAATGGTCCTTTTTCATAGCACATAGACAATATATTTAATACACTATTTATATTTTCCCAGGTAGGGCCCACTGAACTATATACAGTAGCTCTTTTTCAGAAGCGACCTGGCCACAAATGATAGCTCGACGAAGTGGCCTATCACGTGGAAATGTATAGCAGCCCAAATACTCTAAACGCGTGTACGTTGAAGATTGAATAAAGTATAGGACGCGACCCAACAAACACACAGCTTCATTCACGAGAACAACAAACACACTTCGAATTAACTTTCAGGCAACTTTCATAGCGAAACATCGTAATATCAATTCTGCCTGATGACGCTCCTTGTCACTACCAGCGAAACTTCGGACTTCGCAATTGTAAAATTACGTGAGTTTTGGTCTACCGGCGGTGCTGATGAAGCAGTAAGAGGCTGGCATCGTTTGTTCATCACGTACCTACTTGATTAATTGGCTGTGTCGGGTGGTGGAGGGTGTAACGACACACGTTTTACTCACGCGGCGATATGACCCAAAATTAAAATAAAACAATTATGAATCATAATATTGGTCGTGAAAGCCTGCTACTACACGTGTTCATTATCAGAATCTGTATGTATACTGGAGGAGGAATCCGATGAGCTATAAAGCTCTTTATCTTGTACAGATGTCTCGTAGGGGGCACGGGGTCAGGACGTTACGCCAACAAGCAATACGATTTCAGACATCATCATCATAACTCGCATTCCAACCTCGCCATGACTTGTCACGACCAACACGATCGAGGGGGCAGTGGGTACACAGTGGCAGTACACAATGGCAGTGGGTTGTGAGGACACAATGGCAGTACACAATATCAGTGGGTAGTGGGTACACAATGGCAGTACACAATGGCAGTGAGTAGTACACAGTACATAATGACAGTACACAATGGCAGTACACAATGTCAGTGAGCAGTACACAGTACATAATGACAGTACACAATGGCAGTACACAATGTCAGTGAGCAGTACACAGTACATAATGACAGTACACAATGGCAGTACACAATGTCAGTGAGCAGTACACAGTACATAATGACAGTACACAATGGCAGTACACAATGTCAGTGAGTAGTACACAGTACATAATGACAGTACACAATGGCAGTACACAATGTCAGTGAGTAGTACACATTGGGTACACAATGTTAGTACACAATGTTAGTACACAATGGCAGTGGGTGCACAATGGCAGTACACAATGTCAACGGGAGTACACAATGGCAGTGGCAGTACACAATGTCAACGGGAGTACACAATGGCAGTGGCAGTACACAATGTCAACGGCAGTACACAATGGCAGTGGCAGTACACAATGTCAACGGCAGTACACAATGGCAGTGGCAGTACACAATGGTCTACGCGCAACGCCGTGGAGGGGGTCGGCTGAGCCGGGTCACCCCGAGTCGTGAACAACGACGACGACTCGGCCGATGCTCCCTCGACTGCAGTGCTCTTCACTCACTTCCAGAGGGGGGGGGGGGTGGGGGCACTTCGCCACACATTTGACACCAGTGGAGGTATTGACAGCAGCACGACGATGATGATGATGATGGGGCGGTGTTTTCACTCTTTGTGGATTGTCAGGGGCCGCGCTAAAGGCCACCAGGGGCCGCGAGTGGCCCGCGGGCCTCGCGATGAAGAACGCCGCGCTGCTGGGTGAGCAGTGGCGCACGAGCACACGGACCCCCAACACTCAGCAACATTCATGAAGAGAACGATTGAGACTAACTATGTTATTTTATTTCAGCAGGTAAGGCCCTTTGAGCTATACGTGTCGGTCTTTTTTCAGAAGCGACCTGGCTATCACAAATGCTAGCTCACGGAAGAGGCTTAACATCACGTGGACATTTATGTCAGCCAAACACTCTAAACGCACGTTGATTCTGAATGTGTAATAAAAGACTCCTATGTAGAGGGACAAACCGAAGGAGCCGGAGAAAATTTACGCCACGGTGGGGAGAGAGACACGCAAACTCCTGAGCAGATCCTGAGTTGGGGGGAGGTAGGAGAAAATCCAAGCGAACACGAGGAGAGAGACACCCAAAGTCCAAATATACAGGCGTCAGGGGCAGGGTCGAATTCACGACCTCCTGTACACCAGGCGAGGGAGTTAACATCTCGCCACCCAAGAAACAGGACTGTATACGATTGTAGCAACACGAGACGAACTCTCTCTCTCACGTAGCCCTCTCGTCGTGGCTAGCAGACCTCGACATTGAACGTCTTGTCAAGCGCAATAAGAAGATCGAGATGCATAGACTGGCAGAGATGCATAAAGACAGAGGCCCCTCGAGACACGGAGCTGCACAGAGACTCATACCGATACATAGAGGACAATAGAAACACAGAGAGACCTCAACATTGGCATGTCGTCTCTTCCGAACACACTGCTGCTGCGGTCATGCGCAAGAGATAGACAGCTCATACGTAACTCACATCACGTGAATGTGTATGTGCTGTGAAGAAGGACCATTGCCCGAAACGTCGCCGATAATGTATTCGTCCTTGCGAGGCCACGCGGTGTGGTTTTGACGGATGCGTCGAGTCTGTGCGAATGTTCACGAGGGCGCAAATCACTTTGACAACAATCGCTGACTCAGAATCGGCGATGATGGGCAGAGTGGTTTCCTGTTTACATGGAGCATCGAGGCGGTGCAGACCTGAGCCAGTGGTGGAAATTCCACATTACTGTGGCCGGGGCGAGCCTATATCCATAAGCCAACCTCTGTTGATTTCTCCATTAAAGCGATACTCGTTTATAGACCCTGTAAGGATGATGGGCTGAGTCAACGAACCGCTATTGTCCGCCTTACGTGAACCACGAGCCTAACACGATTTGAACTCGCAACCTTACGATTGAGAGCCGTGGAGCTCTCACCGGCCACGACTCACATCTAATATCCGAACCGGTCACGACCCCCATAACCTCAGCAACCCGCACCGACCAGCGTGGTGAAGTATGGTCAAACAAACCACGGCGAGCGGCGGGGTTTGTTTGACCACGTGTGGATGTTGAATTTCTTTCGCACCGTACGTAGCCAACCGAGGTGCGGGGTGAAGGACAACAGCGCACGGCGGACTGACAGACAAAGAGATGCAACGCTGACATTAAAATAACCCCCATTCTAATTGAATCGCGCGCATTCATCAACGGCAAGCGCAGCTTGTGAATTGCATATTCATCGTTTGTTCGATAGCAACGTGCGGATGTAATTGCAGCAGGGTGGAGCAGCTATGTGGACTCGAGTCGCCTACGACTGTCGCCTTGCTCACGAGGCACTGGGGGATGATGGGGCCTTCCCTTAGGTCGACTCGGCCTCAAATGAGCGCTCGGAATAACGCGACAACAACAAAAGACACGCGCACACCGTCGGCAGTTGTTGAAAAGAGGCGGGCCGTGATCGTCTCGTCTTAAATCGCCACCCTCGCACCACCGATTAGCGCAGTAGACCACGTACGGTGCGAAAGAAGTTCACCGTACATACGGTTACATCAAGGCCGTAATTAGAATATATATTGGGGGGGACACATCCACCCCCCAATATTCAAATATGCTCAAAATGTCCCCCCCAATATATTGCTATAAAATAGATTTCTGTTTATGTGATTGTGGTTATGGTTGTACTTTATTAATCCCTAACCTCTGCCATTACATACAATGAAACAAGAAAAGTAAAAAAAACAGAGCAATCTAATACAATACACTATTATTGTAAAACATAAATAAAAAGTCCATCCCATGTGTTCGTGAATTTTTAAAAATATTTTTGGCAGAAAATGAGTTTTCACATAAAAAAAAATTATGGGGGGGGGGGGGGGGACCCCCAGACCCCCTGGAAGATTTGGTCCCCCCCAATGTTGACTCCATGGCTACGGCCTTGGGTTACGTACATTTTATTCTGCCTGTCCAGGTGAGGTGGGCAGCGGTGGTGTAGCGGTTAGCGCACCGCACTACGATCCCGGCTATGACCTCGAGATCGATTCCCGCTCACGGCTACCCACCAACACCGCTGAGGAATATCTGAGCCGCTCCTGGGATTCCCCTAGGTCGACTCGGCGTCAAACGAGTACCTGGTGCGGTGTGTAAACATCGCCACTGGGGAGACAAAGGCGGCCGGGCGCGATGCCGACCACCCACCTCTGGTGTGCCGTACCAGCCTTCATAGGTGCTCGCTAAAAGCACTTGCCCCAATAGTCTGATAAGGCTACACGGGGGATCTTGGTCTTTGTGTGGCGGTGGTTCGAGCAGCGATGTTAGCCGCGGCCGGGAATCAAACACGTGGTCTTCAAGTTCGTCATGCAATGTGCTGACTCCAACACACAAGATAAAGTTCCCCTACATAGTTTTTAACAGACTGTTGGCCAGCACCACGCCCGGCCGCCTTTGTCTCACCAGTGGCGATGCTGACACACCGCATCAGGTACTCATTTGAGGTTGAGTCGACCTAGGGGAGGCTCTGGACCGGTTCAGGTAATCGTCACTGGTGTTGGCCGTAAACGAGAATCGAACCTGGTTGGCCCTGGTTCGTAGCGCAATGCGCTAACTTCTACACAAAGACAAAAAACCCCTTCCCCCGTGTAGCCTGTAACAGACTGTTGGGGCAAGTGCTGTAAGCGAGCACCTATGAAGGCCGACAGGATACGCATGCACACAAGCACACAAGCGCGAGTGGCCGTGTAAACCCGAACTCACATTTCTAGTGGAGGGGTGCGGGCCGTGCCTTCTGCTGAGTTGTCTCCGCCGATCCGATGTCCTCCTCTGTCGTCGTTTGACCACCTCCACCACCACCTCGACCACCACCACCTCCACCACCTCCACCACCTCGGCAGCTCGCAGTGAGCAGCAGCTGGGGTCTGCAGAGTGAAGGTGACAGCAGCAGCAGCAGCAGCAGCGGCAGCAGCAGCAGCGGCAGCGACAGCAGCGAGCGCTCAAATGTCACACCGCAATTCCTCTTCCTCTCCATTCTTCCATCGACGAGATGTGGGGCCGGCGCGACACCTTGACCTGAACCAGCGGTGGGAAATTCCACATTCCCACGGCGGGGCCGCTCCCGTTGAAACCTTCGCTGCGATAACGAAGACCGTGAAAGGATAAAGGCGCGGCCCTGACACTGCCGTGTTCGCGCCACTGCTGGCCGGAATGGCATTGACGCCACACGGAGGGCCCTCAACAAGCGCTGTCCTTCACGGACCAGCATGCCCCCCGCGCACGTCATCTTGCACATTAAGCCGATGTGTGTACACGCGCTGTAGCATTATCATTTGCAGAGCCACGGGAACGATTTCGAGTATTTGGCTGCTTGCTACGAAAGATCGGCACGTGATAAGCCACTTCGTTGGGCTATCATCCGTGGCCAGGTCGCTTCTGTAAAAGCTATATAGCTCAGTGGGCCTTATCTGTTAAAATAAACATAGTTTCTAGTTTGATTAACTTGCTATTCATTGGACAATCTAAAAACGCTGTGCGGTGGGCAGTCAACACATCTTTTGTTTGTTAAAAACAAACACACGTACAATCTTAATTTAAACCGGAGGTATCCGATGAGCTATGAAGCTATTTTCTTTCACGGATGTCCAGTCGTAGCATCTGCAAGACAACAGTTTTGTGGCCGACTGCTCTGCCGGGTGATTGGGCCCACTCGTCCACGATGACCATACGCCTTGAATTGAGTTGGAACTAACCCCACCAACCACTTTACACCAACCACACGCGCGATATGCCGATCGAGAAACGTAACCGTGGCCGCTGACTCCCCATGCCCACTGTGGTCATCCAGAACAGACCGCACAACGAATAACCACGCAATGCCCCGATCCACAAATACGAAGGAGACATCAGAGCCAGGATACGCTATTCCGCTTACTCCTGTGACGCGATTATCTATCTGACTGAGACCACCTGAATGTGCTGAATGGAGCCGCCGTGGATTCACCCCCAGTGAGGAGCTCGCATCTGGCTCCAATTCTAAAGGGTTCACATCGCGGAGCCTAAACAGACTGAAGAGAAATTTCGATTTAAAGC
Source organism: Lampetra planeri (assembly GCF_965212315.1). NCBI lineage: Eukaryota > Metazoa > Chordata > Hyperoartia > Petromyzontiformes > Petromyzontidae > Lampetra > Lampetra planeri. The sequence goes on along the minus strand of NC_136136.1, from coordinate 9,460,885 downwards.
TTTCGTGACTGTAGGGATACATCTTTTGGTTCTTTCGGTCAAGTCAGCAGCCGTCCTCAGGCGAAGAACAGGTCTGTCGGAAAGACAGACGGAGAAGGAAGTAAGGCTTGCTCGTACGCGTTCGCGGCACGCGTCACGGTGTGTTTTTGTTTGACCATACTTCACCGCGCCGGTCGGTGCGGGCCGGTGAGAGTCAGGGGAGGGAACCTGCGGATAACGCTTCGGATGTATCTGTGAACATCCGTGGGAAGAAAAAAAAAATATCTTTTATAGCTCATCGCATACCTCCGGTGAAAATAAAAATTCCGATTCTGATATCTCGCCAACTGACGCTCGCAGTTTGGTTGTGGCCGGGAGCCGACCTGAGATGACGGCGTTCACAACGCGGTGCGCGAACGACTACAATTCTGGCTCATAGTTGCACGATTTTTTTTGGTTTAAATGCGGTGTGGATCGCTGCCGAAGGCGTCATTAATAGGCCACGTTCGTTGTGCGCGTGGCAACTTTACCGATTGGCCGTGTCGGGTGGAGTAGGGTGTACGACACACAGTTTACTCAAGCGCACAATATGTCCTCTTAAAAAATATATGTATTACGCATGTACTGTATGTTGAACTTTTTTCGCACCGTACGTAGCCAACCGTGCTAATCTGAGGTGCGGGGGTAGGACAACGAAACACAACAATCAGCTCTAACGAAATTACTTTTCAATCCGGATTACTTAAAAGTGCGTAGCGCCCAATGGCTTCCTAATATCTCCGGGAAGAGCGTTCCAGACGGCCGCAGAAGCGCATCTGAAAGCGCGCGATGCGGTGACCGCCGTCTTTGTCCCGACGGCCAGCCAGAAGCCGCCGCTGCTGCGAAAGGGACCCACGTGTTCAATGTACCCCCCCCCCCCCAAACACACGATACCTCTCGCTACCAACCCTTCTCCATCACGAGACACACAGCGGACACGTCATAGTCCGTGTGCGCTGGGCACCACTTCGAACTTGAACCTCTTTTTGCGCACCGTACAACGCCAACCGTGCCAGTCGGCTGGCTACGTGGTACGGTCATTTACAAGCAGCAAACAATTTATCCGCCGGTGTCACACACGCACACACGCACACCTAAAAAGTAAACTGTTAACATTTTAAGAGTAAATATATATATATACCCTTATACTGTACGTAATTAACCGCTGACATTTCCATTGCGAGAGAACGTTGTATCTCAGTGTACGCAGCACGCGCAGACCAATGAACACCGTTCTCTATGCACCGCACCGACGGTGATTTGTCTGCGGACAGACGGGTCCCCGCCGTGGGAACGTGGAATGTTTACCAACTGACTCATTGACACGCCCGCTCTGTTGAGCAGCGCCACACTTGCTACTCTCCCGCCTGTGTGCTATACAACTCGGACTACACACAGAAGGTGTGTGTGTATTATTATTGAATTAGTTATCGGATGTGTAATAAACACCATCACTGGAAAGACAAAGGCGGCCGGGCGGGGTGCTTGGCACGCCATCGCTCTCGTGCTCGATAAGAAAGAGACACTTGCCCAAAAAAGTCTGTATCGGCTACGCGGACGACCGGATCGTTCAGTGGTGTACTGCCTTGTGCTAGTGACGGCAGTGCTGCTGATGCTGCTGCTGATGCATGCACGTGGTTCTCTCTACCTGGGCATCTGAGCAGAGTTTCCGCGGCCGTGGAGAGCTCCGAGTTGAGTGCGTGGCAATGCCGTCCCCTCTTTATAAGAGACACGCAGCAGCATCACCAGCAGCGGCATTCGCTCCCACCCCCCACATCATCCACCACGCACCCCCCACTCTCCCCGTGTCATAGCACACACACAAAGACAGAGATAGCCCGTATAGCCTTGAACAGGCTGTTGGGGCAAGTGCTGTTTGAGAGCAGCACCTATGAAGGCCGGGACGGAACGCGAGGGGATGGGTGGGCCAGCCCGGCCGCCTTTGTCTCCCCTGTGCTGATGTTTTTATGCCCCGCACCAGGTACTCGTTTTAAGGCTGAGTCGACCTACGGGAGACCCGTCACCGGTTCAGATAATCGTCACCGATGGTGGCCGTGAGTGGGAATGGAACTTGGGTCACCGAGTTCGTAGTGCAACGGTTACGGCTCCCAAAGCACACACGTGCACACACACGACACATGACACAAAGACAAAGATCCCCCGTCTTTGTGTTGGCGCAAGTGCTGTTAAGGGGTGGGAGGCCAGAACCCGGCCGGACCGCCTATGCCTTCCCGGTGAGGGTGGGGGGGGGTGTGAAACTCATTTAAGGCTAAGTCGATCTTGGGGAGGTCCAGAATCGGTTTCCAGATATTCGTCACCGATGTTGGCTGAGCTGGAAACGATCTCGGTCGGCCAGGTTGGGAGCGCAGTGCGCTACCCTCTACACTACCCCTGCCCTCTGTCGCTATCCCATACACACAGACACACAACCTCTCATTCAGCAACACTCACCTACACACAGACACACAACCTCTCATTCAGCAACACTCACCTACACACAGACACACAACCTCTCAATCAGCAACACTTACCTACACACAGACACACAACCTCTCATTCAGCAACACTCACCTACACACAGACACACAAACTCCCGTTCAGCAACACTCACCTACACACAGATACACAAACTCTCATTCAGCAACACTCACCTACACACAGACACACAATCTCTCATTCAGCAACACTTACCTACACACAGACACACAAACTCTCATTCAGCAACACTCACCTACACACAGACACACAACCTCTCATTCAGCAACACTCACCTACACACAGACACACAACCTCTCAATCAGCAACACTTACCTACACACAGACACACAACCTCTCATTCAGCAACACTCACCTACACACAGACACACAAACTCCCGTTCAGCAACACTCACCTACACACAGATACACAAACTCTCATTCAGCAACACTCACCTACACACAGACACACAATCTCTCATTCAGCAACACTTACCTACACACAGACACACAAACTCTCATTCAGCAACACTTACCTACACACAGACACACAATCTCTCATTCAGCAACACTTCCCTACTCACAGACACACAACCTCTCATTCAGCAACACTTACCTACACACAGACACACAAACTCTCATTCAGCAACACTCACCTACACACAGACACACAAACTCTCATTCAGCAACACTCACCTACACACAGACACACAAACTCTCATTCAGCAACACTCACCTACACACAGACACACAAACTCTCGTTCAGCAACACTTACCTACACACAGACACACAAACTCTCATTCAGCAGCACTCACCTACACACAGACACACAAACTCTCATTCAGCAACACTTACCTACACACAGACACACACACTCTCATTCAGCAACACTTAGATACACACAGACACACAAACTCTCATTCAGCAACACTTACCTACATACAGACACACAAACTCTCATTCAGCAACACTTACCTACACACAGACACACAACCTCTCACTCAGCAACACTCACCTACACACAGACACACAAACTCTCATTCAGCAACACTCACCTACACACAGACACACAAACTCTCATTCAGCAACACTCACCTACACACAGACACACAAACTCTCATTCAGCAACACTTACCTACACACAGACACACAAACTCTCATTCAGCAACACTCACCTACACACAGACACACAAACTCTCATTCAGCAACACTTACCTACACACAGACACACAAACTCTCAATCAGCAACACTCACCTACACATAGACACACAACCTCTCATTCAGCAACACTCACCTACACACAGACACACACACTCTCATTCAGCAACACTTACCTACACACAGACACACAAACTCTCATTCAGCAACACTTACCTACAAACAGACACATAACCTCTCATTCAGCAACACTCACCTACACACAGACACACAACGTCTCAATCAGCAACACTCACCTACACACAGACACACAAACTCTCATTCAGCAACACTCACCTACACACAGACACACAAACTCTCATTCAGCAACACTTACCTACACACAGACACACAAACTCTCATTCAGCAACACTCACCTACACACAGACACACAAACTCTCATTCAGCAACACTCACCTACACACAGACACACAAACTCTCATTCAGCAACACTTACCTACACACAGACACACAAACTCTCATTCAGCAACACTGACATACACACAGACACACAAACTCTCATTCAGCAACACTCACCTACACACAGACACACAAACTCTCATTCAGCAACACTCACCTACACACAGACACACAAACTCTCATTCAGCAACACTTACCTACACACAGACACACAAACTCTCATTCAGCAACACTTACCTACACACAGACACACACACTCTCATTCAGCAACACTTACCTACACACAGACACACAAACTCTCAATCAGCAACACTTACCTACACACAGACACACAAACTCTCATTCAGCAACACTTACCTACACACAGACACACAAACTCTCATTCAGCAACACTTACCTACACACAGACACACAAACTCTCATTCAGCAACACTCACCTACACACAGACACACACACTCTCATTCAGCAACACTTAGATACACACAGACACACAAACTCTCATTCAGCAACACTTACCTACACACAGACACACAAACTCTCATTCAGCAACACTTACCTACACACAGACACACAAACTCTCATTCAGCAACACTCACCTACACACAGACACACAAACTCTCAATCAGCAACACTCACCTACACACAGACACACAAACTCTCATTCAGCAACACTTACCTACACACAGACACATAACCTCTCATTCAGCAACACTCACCTACACACAGACACACAACCTCTCAATCAGTAACACTCACCTACACACAGACACACAAACTCTCATTCAGCAACACTTACCTACACACAGACACACAAACTCTCATTCAGCAACACTCACCTACACACAGACACACTAACTCTCATTCAGCAACACTCACCTACACACAGACACACAAACTCTCATTCAGCAACACTACCTACACACAGACACACAAACTCTCATTCAGCAACACTTACCTACACACATACACACAAACTCTCAGCAACACTCACCTACACACAGACACACAAACTCTCATTCAGCAACACTTACCTACACACAGACACAAGAACTCTCATTCAGCAACACTCACCTACACACAGACACACAAACTCTCATTCAGCAACACTCACCTACACACAGACACACAAACTCTCATTCAGCAACACTACCTACACACAGACACACAAACTCTCATTCAGAAACACGTACAACACTTATCAACACTAAGCCCGGCCCCCTTTGTCTCCCCAATAACGATGCTTACACACAGCACCAGGTACACTATTACGGCTGAGTCGACCTAGGGGATGCCCAAGATCGGTTCAAATGTTCTCCACTATTATTGGTCGTGAGCGGGAATTGAACTCGGGTGACAGGGTTCTTAACCCAGTGCGCTAACCACTGGACTACCGCTCCCCACACACACACAGACACACACGCACATGAACACGGGGGGAGCGGTGGTGCATTGGTTAGCGCACTGCCTTACGAGACCCGGTCATCCCCCGCTTCACGAGCCCCCCCCCCACTGACCAGCGTGGTGCAGTCGAGTCGAACAACCCCCATGAGCCACACGGCGAGGGGAGGAGGCTTTCATCCAGCAGTGGATTGTCAGGGGGCCATTACAAATGCGCAAAAAGTTATTTATTTTACGAATAACGGGCACGTGTGTGGGTCCGTAACACTGTTGGGAAATGCTCGAGTCGAGACGGAATGATGCCGATGTCGAACGATCACTGAAAGAGACGCGACTCGCAAGCCAGAGGTCGCCCTTTTCGATCTCCGCGTGCGGCAGTCGAAACAATGGGACTGGTCTCGTAAACCCTCCCCCTGCCGCTTCTGCTGCTGCTCGCTCTGTTCCACCCAGCAATGTAACACCAACCAGTGAGTTCGTCGATCATCACGTCGAGTGTGGTGGGTCAAGGTGTGGGTATCATCGCCTCTGCATCACAGTTGTTTTGTTTGTTGGACGTCTGCGTGGAGGTGAAGGCCCAAATAGCTCCTCCTCGGCTGGCGGCGCCATCCGCCAGCAGTCGTGTGAGGAGCTATTGCAGGGCTGCGCCTTCGCCTGGGATGTTTGTTTTTCGTGTGTATGTACACGCGTGCATGTGTGTGTGTGTATGCGGTGGTGTAGCGGTTGACGCGCTGCGCTACGAACCAGGCGACCTGAGTTCGATACCCGCTCACGGCTAAAACCTGTGACGATTATCTGAACTGATTCTGGGCCTCCCCTAAGTCGACTCGGCCTCAAATGAGTACCTGGTGCGGTGCGTAAACATCGCCACTGGGGAGACGAAGGCGGTCGGACGTGGTGCTGGCCACCCACCCCGTCGTGTGCCGTGCCGGCCTTCATGGGTGCTCGCTAACAGCACTTGCCCCAACAGTCTGTGAAGGCTATACGGGGGATCTTTGTCTCTGTGTTTGTGAATCAATCGGGAAGTGGTATAGAAGAAAACATTGTGATCGACTGAACCATAAACGAGTGAACCAATTGGATAGCTCAATGCGTGGACATCGGCAGTGGGGAGACAAAGGCGGCACGGCATATAAGGAGCATGGACCCTAATCGCAGAGGCTTTAGACTCGCCATCCAACAAAGACGGTGGCCACCGCATCGCGTGGCGCTTTCAGATGCGCTTCTGCGGCCGTCTGGAACGTTCTTCCTTCCACTGGGAGCTACGCACTTTTAAGTCATCCGGATTGCAAACTCATCTCTTTTTGTGCTTAGTTTGTTGTCCTTCCCCCGCACCTCCGATTAGCACGCTTGGCTACGTACGGTGCGAAAGAAGTCCAACATACATAAGTATTTACTGCTGAAACGGAGACCCTTGTTTTAAACGTCTGTGTTTATCTGCGTGTACGTGTAAGCCGGGAATTAATTTCTCAACCCGATATTTTCCTACAAGGCCGGCTGAATTAGAGTACCGCATTGCCTACCGGCGTAAGGCACTACCACTAGTACAAGCTACGCCTATCCACTACACAATGTATCGCGAGGACGCGCGGTGAGGTGAGCTGACGGCACGGAGTGTGCCTAACGTGGGGTGCTTTAAATAAATGACATTTTGTCTGTAATCACCGATCTTACATCTAGTACAAATATAAAGATCCCCCGTGTAGCCTCAACAGACTGCTGGGGCAAGCGCTGTTTACGAGCACCTATGAAGGCCGGCACGGCACACGAGGGGGTGGGTGGCCAGCACCACGCTCGACCCGTCTTTGTCTCCCCAGTGGCGATGTTTACACACCGCACCAGGTACTAGTTTGAGGCCGAGTCGACTTGGGGGAGGCCCAGGTACCGGTTCAGATAATCGCCACCGGTGTTGGCCGTGAGCGGGAATCAAACTCGGGTCGCCGGGTTCGTAGCGCAGCGCGCTAACCGCTGCACCACCGCTCTTCCAACACAGAGTCCATAGAAGCGCACACATACAATGTCTGTCGTATGTGCGCGTGTGTCCCGAGATCTGCTGTCAGCTCTCCTTCGACAACTTCACGTGGCCTCGGAGTGCACCTAGCCTGGCACAAGCGTCGTGGTGTCGTCACCGCCACCGAGTGGCGAACGGCGGTTGTTGTTGCTGTGCGTGTGTGCTCATGCGTGTGTGTTGTGTGTGGGGTGTGCTGTGTGTGTTGTGTGTGGGGTGTGTTGTGTGTGTGTGTGGGGTGTGTTGTGTGTGGGGTGTGTTGTGTGTGTTGTGTGTGGGGTGTGTTGTGTGTGTGTTGTGTGTGGGGTGTGTGGGGCGTGTTGTGTGTATTGTGTGTGGTGTGTGTGGGGTGTGTTGTGTGTGGGGTGTGCTGTGTGTGGGGTGTGTGGGGTGTTTTGTGTGTGTGGGGTGTGTTGTGTGTGTGGGGTGTGTTGTGTGTGTGGGGTGTGTTGTGTGTGGGGTGTGTTGTGTGTGTGGGGTGTGTTGTGTGTGGGGTGTGTGTGTTGTGTGTGGGGTGTGTGGGGTGTGTTGTGTGTGTGGGGTGTGTTGTGTGTTGTGTGTGGGGTGTGTTGTGTGTGTGGGGTGTGTTGTGTGTGGGGTGTGTTGTGTGTGGGGTGTGTGTGTGGGGTGTGTGTGTGGTGTATTGTGTGTGGGGTGTGTTGTGTGTGGGGTGTGTTGTGTGTGTGTTGTGTGTGGGATGTGTTGTGTGTGTTGTGTGTGGGGTGTGTTGTGTGTGTGTGTTGTGTGTGTTGTGTGTGGGGTGTGTTGTGTGTGTGGGGTGTGTGGGGTGTGTGGGGTGTGTTGTGTGTGTGGGGTGTGTTGTGTGTGTGTTGTGTGTGGGGTGTTTTGTGTGTGGGTGTGTTGTGTGTGTGCTGTGTGTGGGTTGTGTTGTGTGTGTGCTGTGTGTTGTGTGTGCTGTGTGTGTATGATGGGTGTGTCTCCTGTGTGTGTGTACACGTGTGTGTGCTGTGTGTGTGGAGTGTGTGTGGGGTGTGCTGTGTGTGTACACGTGTGTGTGTATCTCCTGTGTGTGTGTACACGTGTGTGTGTGTACACGTGTGTGTGCTGTGTGTGTGAGCGCGTGTGTGTGCTGTGTGTGTATGATGAGTGTGTGTATGTACACGTGTGTGCGCGCGTGTGTGTGTGTGCACGCTCTATATCGAGCCCCGCTGTTTACTATGATCGTAGCACAATTAAAGGTCACTTCAAACGAGAGCTTTTAATTTTTAGCATCGACAAGCCGTCTTCGCGTCCAAATTGAAAACGATAGCCGCGCCGCGGAACGCGACTCGCGGATTCCTCGATGCGTTACAAAGACAAAGGCGCTCCCTGCCCCGTATAGCCTCTTCATGATTTGTGGGCAAGTGCCGTAAGAAAGCGTCTAATTCAGGTCGCAAACGGCGCGCGCGTGGAGTCGGTGTGGAGATTGAACTCGCTGCCCGGTTCGTTGCGTCCCGCGGGACAAATGCACTCAGTTCTATATCTATATAACACAAAGACACGCAGTTTTATATCGATATAACACAAAGACACGCAGTTCTATATCTATATAACACAAATACACTCAGTTCTATATCGATATAACACAAAGACACGCAGTTCTATATCTATATAACACAAAGACACGCAGTTTTATATCGATATAACACAAAGACACGCAGTTCTATATCTATATAACACAAATACACTCAGTTCTATATCGATATAACACAAAGACACGCAGTTCTAAATCTATATAACACAAAGACACGCAGTTCTATATCTATATAACACAAAGACACGCAGTTATAGATCTATATAAGGGACTGTTGGGGCAAGCGTTGTTGGCGAGCACCTATGAAGGCGATGTTACACACACCGCGCCATGGGTAACTCCTTGAAGGCTGAGTCGACCTATGCGAGACCCAAGAACCTGGTTAATATATTGGTCACTGGTGTTGGTCGTGAGCGGGAATCGAACTCGGGTTGCCGGATTCGTAGTGCAGTGCGCTCACCACCGCAATACCGCTGTACACCCGGTATAATAGAGGCACATACGCAATCTTGAACGACTGTTTAAATTACATTACACCCACGTATACGGATATGCATGATACTGAAACATGCACACCTGTGCACACCTGTACACACCTGTACACACCTGTACCACACCTGTGCCACACATGTGCACACCTGTACACACCTGTACAACACCTGTACACACCTGTGCACACATGTGCACACCTGTACACACCTGTGCACACCTGTACACACCTGTACCACACCTGTACACACCTGTGCACACATGTGCACACATGTACACACCTGTGCACACCTGTGCACACCTGTACCACACCTGTACACACCTGTGCACACCTGTGCACACCTGTGCACGCACGCCTACAGCGAGGGACGGACGTACACGATGCACCACTGGGATGGGGTTCTGTGAACACTTGTCAGCGACGGCTTGGGCAGGTCTTCATCCAGCAGTGGGTCGATCATGGCTGATGGTGATGGCAGCACTCCAAGAGGTAACGTGACCGGAACACTCCCCTGCGTGACGTTTGGGAAGCCCTCTGCGGAAAGCCGAGACCCCCTCCATGCTGCTACCTGGCGCCACGGTGGCTAGGAGATGTTAACTACCTCGCCTGGTATACAGGAGGGCGTGGGTTTGATCCCGACCCTGACGCCTGCTGTATATTTGGAGTTTGCGTGTCTCTCTTTCTGATCATCATCAAGGTGGCTAGGATATGTTCACTCCCTCGCCTGGTATACAGGATGACGTGGGTTTGATCCCGACCCTGATGCCTGCTGTATATTTGGAGTTGGCGTGTCTCTCTCTCTGATCATCATCAAGGTGGCTAGGAGATGTTAACTATCTCGCCTGGTGTACAGAAGGTCGTGGGTTGATCCCGACCCTGACGCCTGCTGTATATTTGAAGTTGGCGTGTCTCTCTCTCTGATCATCATCACGGTGACTAGGAGATGTTAACTACCTCGCCTGGTATACAGGAGGGCGTGGGTTTGATCCCGACCCTGACGCCTGCTGTATTTTGGAGTTTGCGTGTCTCTCTCTCTGATCATCATCACGATGGCTAGGAGATGTTAACTACCTCGCCTGGCAAGTCCGTAATTATAATAGATATTGGGATAGATATTATACTTAAAATGTCCCCCCCAATATATTACTATTAAAAAAATTGCGATGCTATGTAAATAAAAACAATTTGCTAAACCTTGGCTACAATATCTGGACTTGTCTTCATATAACAATGCATAGATTTCTGTTTATATGATTGTGGTTATGGTTGTACTTTTTAATCCCTAATCTCTGCCATTACATACAATGAAACAAGAAAAGGTAAAAAATTAAAAAAATTTAATGTAATACAATACACTATTAAACATTATTGTTAAAAATAAATAAAAAGTTGGTAATTTTTTTTATATTTCAGGCAGGAAATTCGTTTTCAAATTTAGATTTTTTTTCTAGGGGGGACCCCAGACCCCCTGGAAGATTTGGTCCCCCCCAATGTTGACTCCATGGCTACGGCCTTGTCGCCTGGTATACAGGAGGTCGTGGGTTCGATCCCAACCCTGACGCCTGCTGCTGTATATTTCGAGTTTGCGTGTCTCTCTCTCTGATCATCATCAAGGTGGCTAGGAGATGTTAACTCCCTCGCCTGGTATACAGGAGGTCGTGGGTTCGATCCCAACCCTGACGCCTGCTGTACATTTGGAGTTTTGCGTGTCTCTCTCTCTCTCCCAGTGGTCGCGTGAATTATTTTTTTAATCTTCCGGTTGTTTCCTCCACATTTAGAATCACACATCACGCGTCAATGCTCGCTTACCTCCGCCTCCCGATATCACGCGTTCACGCAACATCTGTGATCTCAATCTGGTGTTGTCTATGTACGTTGGGCTTCTTTCGCACCGTACGCGGCTTGATTTGAGCGCTCTTCCTCCGTGCAGTCACTGCGGGCTTGAGCAAGGCGACTGCGACATTATCCGAGTCTTGCGTCTTCACTCTGACCGAGTTCATTTGTTGCCCGGTACAGTCGATCACGCTCTAGGACTGTGAGTGAGTAGATTACGATGATGGTGTTGGCCATGATAGTGGTGGTGTGTTGGCGATGGTGGTGGTGGTTGTGGTAGTGGGGAGTGGTAGTGCATTAGTTAGCGCGCTGGGGCTACGATTCTACGAACCCGGCCACCCGCGTTCGATTCGCGCTCACAACCAATAAACGATTCGCGTGCGAAGATTTGATCCGGTCCCGGGACTCCGCTAGGTCTACTCGGCCTTACACGAGTCGCACCCGGTGCGGCGTGTACACATCGGCACCGGGGAGACAAAGGCGGCCGGACGTTGTGTTGGGTGGCCACCCACCCCCTTCGTGTGCCGTGGCGGCCTTCGTAGGTGCTGCTCGATGGCAGCACTTGCCCCGACAGTCTGTTAAGGCTATACGGGGGATCTTTGTCTTGATGGCGGTGATGATGGTGGTCTTGGGCAGGCGGTTCGCAGCGATGGTTGTCATCGTCAAATCACGGCCGCAGCGTTGTGACTAAAATAACAAACACACACTTCAATCTAGAACATTTCCCCACCACTTCTCGTGAAGATAATTAACAATGGTTAGATGAGATACATAATAATAACAACAACACAATAGTACAAACATTGCGATCGCAATTGTTAACGAGTATCATTTATTAACCATGGCGCCCACTTCTAATGCATGCGATTAATTTAACAAGTTAAATTCCACGATTAATGTTACGCTTGTTTTACCCAGGAGAGGCATACTGAGTCTCAAAACTCATTTTCAGGAAGGTCTTGGCAGGTTTTGGCAATTGGGAAGCGATGCTGCTGCTGTGTGTGTTTACAATTGGGCCATTTGCAGGTAATTCAGAATTGATATGTGGTTATTGTTCAATACCAGCTACACCGCTATGGGAGGAAACCGGAGAACTCAGAAAGAAATCCACGCAGAACAGGGGGAGAGAGAGAACACACAAACTCTGAAAACAAGTCCTGGGGGACTCAGTCAGTGTGGCCCTCCAGAATAAATGTGACAAATGTCAACAAAATATTCAGGCCTGTGACCGCGTGCAGTGGGGCTTTGCCTGGTAGGATGGGGATGGTTTCGTTTTTTGTGTTTGGTTGATTTGTTTACCTTTAATGTACTTCACACTACGACCGTGTTTTTTGTGCTGTTTGTTGTTGTAACGTCCTCACACGGGAGTCGAACCCCACCGCTCCCCCTACACCAGACGTGACCCCACCGAGATCTTTGATCACCACGTGTCACGCAACTCTCTACGACAGTCCATCAAACGAACATTTTGTCACACGTCCTTTATTCAACCATTTGAGCACCCGGATAGAGCGCGTCTTGAAGACAAAGATCCCCCGTATAGCCTTAACAGACTGTAGGGGCAAGTGCTGTTAGTAAGCACCTATGAATGCCGGAACGGTACACGAGGGGGTGGGTGGCCAGTACCACGCCCGACCGCATTTGTATCCCTAGTGGCAATGTTTACACACCGCACCAGGTACTCATTTGAGGCTGAATAGACCTAGGGGAGGCCCGGTTCAGATAATCGTCACTGGTGTTGGCCGTGAGCGGGAATCGAACTCGGGTCGCCGGGTTCATAGCGCAGCGCGCTAACCGCTACACCACCGCTCCCCACTTGAAGAACACACGACACAGACACACAACAGTGGACACGTCTCATAAACCTCTCTGCAACGCTTTGCGTAATCCGCGTGTGTCGCTGCAATGTTTGTCTCGGAGTAGCAATGCGACGGGGAGTCACGAATTAGCACGGAGCACGACCATCCTCCTCCTCCTCCTCCAGCAGCGGCGGCGATGCTTGGACTCGACACGAACGGAGTCGAAGGTTCACGGCGGGGTGCCCCACGTGGGTGGGAGATGCACGTGGCCACCGTTCTCCACGTGGTTAGGAGGAGGAGGAGGGCTGCATCGTTAGAATCCACGCGTTGTTTACACCGCTTATCTGCTCTCTGAGGTTTGCTCAGTGGCGTTCGCTATCGAGTGCGCAGGCGGTGAAGCTGCAACGCCCCCCCCCATCCCTCAACGGATTGGAGGGGCTCGGACGCCGGGATAAGATGCGGAGGGGGTGGTGAGGGAGGTTGGGGTGGTGTGGGGTGAGGTGGGGGGGGTAATTGGATGGGAGGGGAGGTGGTGGCACATTTGGTTTCGTTGCACCGGGGCCCGTGCCGACCACGCCACTGGGCGTGTCCCCCCCCCACTCACCTCGATTCATCTGATTTCCAGCAGCAGCTGTCAGGCGATGACAAATACTGACAATTTGCGCCCTGAGCTGCGATTGTAAACTTCACTTAGGCCACCTTCCCCCCACCCCGCCCCCTTTGGAAATTAAAGCAAATTGCGTTGGCGGCGCTGCGTCTTGCTGCGTTGGTCGTGGTGCACAAGCACGGCTAATAACAATAACGCTCAACACATCAGTCAATAACACCGTGCGGCCTTAACGAGTAAAACAAATAGGCGACGATTCGGGCAATGACCCTTCCTCACAGTACATATCCTCTGGCCCATTGCAGTTTTACTGCAGCATTTCCCAATCTTAATCGTTGGTCTTACGGTTTTTTTTGAGCGTATGTTTGCGTTGAACGTTTAATATTCGTACATAGCCCTATACCAAAGACAAAGATCCCTCGTGTAGCCTCAACAGACTGTTGGGGCAAGTTCTGTGAGCGGATGTCTAATTAGGGTCAGCACGCGAGAGAGTTGGTGGCCAGGACCACGTCTGGCCGCCTTTGTCTCCCCACTGCTGATGTTTTCACACCGCACCATGTACTCCTTTGAGGCTGAGTCGACCCAGGAGAGACCCAGGACCGGTTCATATATTCGCCACTGTTATTGGTCGTTAGCGGGTATCGAACTTTGGTTTTGCCGAGTTCGTAGCGCAGTGCGCTAATCGCTACGCCACCGCTCCCCTTTAAACACAAACACGTGCACACACACACGACACACACACATACTCGTGTTCAAATAATTAGTAATACGCGTCATTGCAGGACCTCACTGAGGCTTTTGAGTATGGATTATAGACGTAAGGCACTGCCACTAGAGTACAAGCTATGCCTGTCCATCACAATACAGGGTGTTTGAAAAAGATGGACCCGATTTGAAATCGCTATATCTCTGCAACCACGAACCGCCCATGAATGAAACTCTTACCACTTGAAAGGGCGGGGCATCGAGTTTCAAATGATTACCGCAAGATGCCTCCTACACCGCACAAACAGCCCCTAGCCTCAGTCATTCGCGAGACGGTGACCCCACAATACAAGGCGTTTTGCGTTCTGCAGTTCAGCAAGACTGAATCCGTAATTACGGTGCAGTGTGCGTTTCACCGGTGTTTTGGCATTGATTCGCCAATGTCAAAGAACATTCGTCGTTGGTATCGACAATTTGAAGAAACGGGCTGTTGATGTAAGGGGAAGAGCACAGGGCGACCACGCACCTCAGAGGAAAACGTGAGAAGAGAGGCGTTTGGGACGAATGCAACTATCGCCTCGATGTTGTCCGTACAGCAGGTGGAGGGCACATAGAGCATTTATAAAATGGTTAGTGAAACTTGATAACTCATTAAACCGTTTGTAACTTTTCGTGTAATTGTAATATGTTGCCATCGTGAAATATACTTCTTTGAAATTGGTTCCATCTCTTTGAAACACCCTGTACTATGCAGTATAATTGTATTATAGATTGTAACTGTAACGGCATTAACAGGCGGGATGGATTTATTTGTCTGGGTGCCAAAATAATTTCCGGAAAAGCGTTCCGGGACTTTTGCGGTTGAAATGTCGCACTGCCTGAAATGAAGCGAAATGGCAATCGGTGCGGATTTGTCCTCCGGTCTCCGTCTCGGGGTTAATTTAAAAAAAAACTATTTTAAAATGTTGTTTATTTTACCAGGTAAGGCCCACTGAGCCATGTAGCTCTATGTCTGAAGCGACCTGGCCACACAAATGATGGTTCAACGAAGTGGCTTGTCACGTGGACATTTGTAGCAGCCAAATACTCGAAATGCATGGTTCGAAATGTGGAGGGAAAACCGGAGGACTCGGATAAAAAAAAAAATCCACGCGATCATGGGGAGAGCGACACGCAAACTCCAAATATACAGCAGGTGTAAGGGTCGGGATCGAACCCACAACCTCCTGTATACCAGGCGAGGCAGTTAACATCTCCTAGCCACCTTTATAATGATGAGAGACACGAAAACTCAAAATATACAGCAGGCGTCATGGTTTGAATCGAACCCACAACCTCCTGTATACCAGGCGAGGGAGTCAATATCTCCTAGCCACCGTGATGATGATGAGAGAGAGAGACACGCAAACTCCAAATACACAGCAGGCGTAAGGATCGGGATCGATCCCACAACATTCTGTATACCAGGCGAGAGTCAACATCTCCTAGCCAGCTTGATGATGATGATGATGAGAGAGAGACACGCAAACTCCAAATATACAGCAGCAGGCGTCAGGGTCGGGATCAAACCCACAACCTCCTGTGTACCAGGCGAGGGAGTCAACATCTCACCACCACCACCACGACGCCCAATTAACCAACGCGAGTGCAAGCGAGAGCTGCCGGGAAGTGCGCGCGCAATGCCTCAGATCCTCCTCCTCCTCCTCTCTTCCTCCCTCCTCACGTCCCTCCATCTGCCGTGTCGTCCTCCTCCTTCCGCACGCACACCCCGACTCCAGGCCGCACGTCTGCGAGAGGCTCGTTAAGATGATGAAGTATGTGGAGGTCAGACCCTCGCTCCGGCACGGTGACCCCCAGAGCTGAGATCTCCAACATCCGTCTGCACCCTCCTCCTCCTCCTGCTTCCCGCTCGTGCTGGATGTTGCCAGTGCTACACAGAGTCACAGCGACACAAGCACACACAAAGACCCTCCCCCCGTCTCCTCCGTGTAGCCTTAACAGACTGTTGGGGCGAGTTCTGTTAGCGAGCACCTATTAAGGCCACAGGTGCGTAGCCAGAAACCACGCCCGGCCGCCTTTGTCTGCCCAGTGGCGATGTTGTACAGACCGCGACAGCTACTCATGCGATGTTGAGTCGACCTAGGGGAGGCCCAGGACCGGTACAGATAATCGTCACGGAACAGCACACAAGGGAGTGGGACATCTGTGGAACAAAGAGCTTTACAGCCCATCGGATTCCTCCAGTGTAGAGAAAGATTCTCGTTTTCACAGGTGTCCAGTGTCGTCACGTATCACGAGTGGGTGAGTGTTTGAGATCGACAGCGCCGTGGTTAGCGCACTGCGCTACGGGTCCTGGGCCCCTCCCCTAGGTCGACTCAGCCTCAAACGAGTACCTGTGTTAACGTCGCTTACCAAGGGAAACGAATGCGGTCGGGCGTGAGATGCTGGTAACCCACCCGCACACGCAAACCTCGTGTGCCGAGCCGGTCCTCCTAGGTGCCAGTCGCTCGTTAGCACTTGCCCCGAAGGCTAAGTCGAGGGGGGGGGATCTTTGTCTTTGTAGGGGCACGTGCGCGGTCACGGGCTGCACTCGTAGCGAACGCGACGCGCTGAGTGTGCTGGTGGTGGTGGGGGAGTTGTTGTTGTTGTTGTTTATTATTTGCGAGGCGGAGCCACGCGCGCGGAGATCGATAAACAATCTGAGCAGCTGCTGAAAAATAATTTTTGACGCTTAATGAAGAAAAGTGCTCGGTTATGGCTTAATTTGCCGGCCTAATTGGTCAGGCGAACAATAACACACACACACACAGTGTTACACACACACAGTGTTACACACACACACAGTGTTACCCCCAACACACACACACAGTGTTACCCCCAACACACACAGTGTTACCCCCAACACACACACACAGTGTTACCCCAACACACACAGTGTTACCCCCAACACACACACAGTGTTACCCACACACACACACAGTGTTACCCCCTAACACACACACAGTGTTACCCCTAACACACTCACAGTGTTACCCCTAACACACTCACACAGTGTTACACACACACACAAAGTGTTACCCACACACACACAGTGTTACCCCCAACACACACACAGTGTTACCCACACACACACAGTGTTACACACACACCAGAGGCGTAGCGAGGGGGGGGCAGGGGGGTACATATGTCCCCGGGCGCCAAGGTAAAGGGGCGCCAAAATGAGGCTTACAACGTGACATTATAACTTATTGCGGCGGGCGCGGCAGCCTGAAACTACTGCACAAATCTACACCTCAACCTAAAAGTTTATATATCCCGCCACACACAGCCTACATGTCATGTAATTACATTTTGGTACGCCTATTAAGAACTTACATGGAAGAACGTCCCAAACAACAAACAGGCGCAGTTGTGATGCCGCCGCCACGAAGCCGTTCGGCAGGCGCCGCATCCCCGACCTCGCCACCACCAAGCAACGGAGCCAACCCCTCGTCCCCCTCACCTCACCTCACATGAACACACCCGCACGCATTTCCCCCCCCCCCATAGAGCTGGAAGGGAAGGTCACCTGATCGACCGGTTTTTATCCGAGAAACCCTTATCGGGATTAACTCTCACGGTTTCCGGCGATCAGGGAATTGGACGGCCTCCCCCGACGCTACGTTGCACCGCGGCGCTGCGGCCTGCCTTAAGATGGTATGGCCGCGGCGAGGGGCATTCGGCCACCGCGGTTGAAGCGCATCCCCCACACACACCACCCACGTGTCGACGGGGCAAGCAGGGGAGGGACGGGACAGCATGAGTAGCGGGACCGCAGGGGCTCTTGCGCATAGTCACGGATGGTTGGGATAATTACGCTTGAGCGCGCAGGCACCATTGTTAGGGAGGTAAAGGGATTAATTAGAATTTACGCCGCGCAACGCCGCACACTGATTAGCATATCACAGGCTCCCGGAACCGCGGTGCGCGTGCCAGAGGGGCGCGAGCCCATTGTTCAGAGCCGACACCCTTTGAGGTAGGGAGGATAAATAGTGGGCGCAAAGGGGAAATCGGGCTCTCTCTTGACTCCAGTCCAGCGACCCGAACGTCCGTGAGACGCATCGAGGCACGCTGCGAGTACGGGATCAACGAACCGCCGTGGGCATCTAACAGGGAGTAAGAAGGTGAAGTAGGATAATAGCCGATAGATAAGGAATAGGTACAGGTTTAGTGGAATAGGCCAGCCTCGTCGACTCACTGATTCAACATTAGTTACCAGGTAGCGAATAATAAATCATTAATAGAGAAGCGTGGCCTCGCGTGATCTTGTCGAGCAGTGTGAACGTGTGGGTGCGCGTGTGTACACAATGGTTCGCCACGTGAGTGAGCGCTGCGTAGAGCGGCGCACGAGTGGGTGTCGCGTGTGTGCAGGTGTGTGCGCTCGTAGTGTGGGGGAAGGGGTCGGTGCGTCCGCAGGTCCCCGCTCCGTCTGTCGCCGCCGGGACTCGCGCAGTGTGAGGGCAGCGTCGTTCGTCCTCCGACCCCTGACCCCCATTTAATAGCGCGTGATCCGTGGAGAGACAACGCAGCGTCTGCAGGTGAACGAGGGCGTGCGGCGAGCTATGCCTCTCACACGAGCTCGCGGAGGGACGGACCAGGGAGGGGAGCCGTCGGGCGATGAGCCCAGCGATGGCAGCAGCTGCTCGCAGAGCAGCGAGGGGTCGGCGCACGGCAGAGCCCCTGCCATAGGCACGGAGCAGGGAGGGACTTCGGGGACCAGCGGCCCCAACAACATGGTGTCAGAAGTCGTACGAACCCTCACATCTTCACGGGAAGGTGGCGCGCTACTCCACGCAAAGGTAAGGCATGTGTTCACCGGCCAGGGGACCCCTACATGGAAAGCGTTTTCCCGTAATATCATAGGGGCTAAAGAGCTTAATGGCTGGTCGGACTCGCAGGCGTTGCGACATCTTACGTTAAACTTAGATGGGCGGGCAGCCGACTTTGTAGAGGCACTACCCGAAAGCGCGCAAACCCAACTAGAAGAACTAATGCGTAGATTAGACCTGCGTTTCGGCACGCGCAACGCGATACGGGCGAAGACGGCCTTAGAGGCGCGCCGACGCCAAACTGGCGAGGACTTCCGAGACTACGCTGAGGACGTGCGATCACTAACCCGGATCGCCCGTCCAGAGTTCTCGAAGGAGGTCATTGACGCGCTAGCTGCAGACAAGCTACTCAGGTACCTAGCTCGCACCGCGTGGTGGCAGCCCAAAAAGAGTAGCGCAGGCCTCCCTTTCGATACCCTAGTCGAGCAAGCGCTGGAGTGTGAGGAGCTCTCCAGCGAACGCGCGCAGCTCCGAGGGTCGGGACAGGAGTACACCGTGGCGAGCCTGATCCCTGACGAGGAGGAGGATGAGGATGAGCCCACCAGCCCCATAGGGAGACGGGCAAGAGAGGCCCAGAGACCCCGCGAGACAACCCCGGGTTGGGTAGCTGGGTTACAGACCGGCATGGGAGATATTGCTGGCCGATTAGATCGAATGGACGGTAAGGTAACCCAAGTAGGGGAGAGGGTAACCCAGGTACGCGAGGAAGCGAATAAAAATATGAAGACCCTCCAGTCTGAGATGGGGGAACTACGCTCGACCGTAGGGAGGCTGGCCGGGAGGGTAGCCCAATTAGAGTCCGATGTGGGACAACTGCGTACTGGGGGAGGGAGAGGGAGCGGACAGGGGACCCGCTACGGAGCCGCCCCCCCTCCCCGGGCATGTTATATGTGCGACCGCCAAGGGCATCTAGTGAGAGACTGTCTTGAAATCACCCGAGCTAGGCAGATGCGGGGGTTAAACTCCAACGCCCCCTAGAAAGCGGACCAACTAGGGGTGCAATCGACGCGGTCCCGATACAAATAGACGATAATGAGAATAATGGCGAGCGAGTGATCTCCACACAGGTTCCAGCAACAACGCCCACGGAAACGGTGACTCCTGGCGACTGGCTGCGGGAGCTGGTGGCGGGGATCACAAGGGCCACGTCGCTGGTGGAAGGGGAGGTAAACGGAGTGCGTACCCGAATCCTGCTGGACACGGGGGCGGTGGCCTCGCTCGTGAGCGCAGCGCACTGCAGCGCGATCGGGGTCGACGTGCATCACCTGCAGGCACCGGACCGCGCGCTGCACACGGCGAGCGGAGCCGGAATGGGGCTGCTGGGGAGGACCACCTTTGAGGTCCGCATAGGCAGCCAGGTGTGCACCCAGGAGTTCTATGTGTCGAGTGCGTTGTGTCACGAGTGTATCGCAGGTACCGACCTCTTAGAACAGCTGGGACTCAACGTGCAACCCCGCCAGCGATGCGCCACCATGGAGAGCAACGGCGAGCGGATACCGTTCCTGGGACGAGAACCAACGCGCCCCCGCTTCGCACCTGTGGCCGCTATCCTGGCGACGGCAGTCACCATCGGGCCGCTCACCGAGATGCTGGTGCCGGTGACAACATCCCCCACCGACCCCACGCTCCGACCATCAGGAGAGGTAATGCTAACTCCTCACCCGGAGTTGGCAAAACGGTATGGGGTCGTGGGATCCGCCACGTTGATAAACGCAGATGGGGACCGATTGTTTATGCGGATGTTTAACCCCCACAGTACCCCAGCGACACTGCGACGGCGCACCCCGATAGCCACCGTACACCCCCTGCACGCACGCCACTCTAACGACTCGGTGTTCGCACTCTGGGCTGAGGACCCCGGTCGTCCTGAGGGTGACCAGGACCTGGCCTGGCGAGTCGGCCCGACTCCCCGAGCCGAGGTCATTCCCCTGCTCGACGCGTTACATGTACCATGGGTGGATTTACCTAAGGGAGAGGCCGATCGGCTGCGCGAGTTACTGCGGGAGTATGCCGACGTATTCAGTGAACACGACTCGGACGTGGGTCGGACCGATCTTGTTAAGCACCAAATTGACACCGGTGCAGCCCGACCCATAAAACTCCCTGCGTACCGAGTGGGCGCACCCCAACGCGCCCAAATCAAAGAGGCAGTTGGGGACATGCTTCGCGATAACATAATTCAGCCCTCGGCGAGCCCCTGGTCAGCCCCAGTGGTACTAGTAACGAAAAAGGATGGGTCAACCCGGTTCTGCGTCGATTACCGTAAACTAAATGCAGTCACGCTCGGCGATGCCTTCCCCATACCCCGCATCGACGACACCTTCGACAGCCTCGCCGGAGCGCGATATTTTTCCACCCTCGATCTCGCGTCCGGGTACTGGCAGGTGGAGATGGCGGAGGAGGATCGGCCAAAAACCGCATTCATCACCCCGATGGGGCTATTCGAGTTTCGAGTACTCCCGTTCGGACTCACCAATGCGCCCGCGACGTTCCAGCGGCTGATGGAGTTGGTGATGCGGGGCTTGCAATGGGAACAGTGCCTGATTTACTTGGACGATGTGATAGTGTTCAGTAGATCTTTGTCTGAGCATTGGTCCAGGCTTCGAGAGGTGTTCCAGCGACTGCGAGCGGCTCATCTCAAGCTCAAGCCACGTAAGTGTTACATCGCACAACGCGAGGTGGGGTACCTCGGGCATCGCGTCAGCGAGGCAGGCGTGCACACCGATCCGGGGAAGGTACGCGCCGTAGTGGAGTGGCCACAGCCAAGGAATCTGACGGAGATCAGATCATTTTTGGGGCTCGCCACCTATTATCGTCGATTTGTAAAGGGATTCAGCGAGATTGCACGCCCTCTCACCCAACTCACCTCCCCTAAGCACCCCTATCAGTGGACGGGGGCCTGCCAGATGGCCTTCACCACTCTCAAAGATCACCTCACCCACGCCCCCACCCTCGCTTTCCCCGATTTTACCACCGATTTTATTTTGGACACCGACGCCTGCAGCAGCGGGCTGGGCGCGGTGTTGTCACAGGTACAGGATGGGACGGAACGAGTCATCGCGTACGCCAGCCGGACCTTGAGTGGGGCCGAGCTGAACTATTGCGTGACCCGCCAAGAGTTGTACGCCGTGATTTTCGCATGTAAGCAGTTCCGGCCGTATTTGTACGGCAGGAAATGTCGCGTACGCACTGACCATTATGCTCTGCAGTTCCTTCTTACATTCAAGGAGCCACGGGGGCAGATGGCCCGGTGGTTGGCGCAGTTGCAGGAGTACAACCTGTAAATCGAGTATCGGGCTGGCCGGACGCATGCAAACGCGGACGCCTTGTCGAGGCGGCCCACGGTGTACGCCGAGACAAGGGCGGAGGAGGCCTGCCCGTGTTTCACGGGTGGACGCTGCCGGCAGGCAACGGACCCCCGAGAGGCCACGGCCACTGACCCCCCCCCAGCGAGAGAGAGTGCAGTGTGCGCCACAGAGACCCTCACAGGTGGCACCGAGGATCCCGTCGACCGCCCGGCAAGCGCGGGACCCGCGGCTCGGGACCCGATCGGACGGATCCAGGAGGACGTCGGCTGCGCCTTCCCGGGCCTGAACGACGAGCAGCTGAGACAGACCCAGCAGCGAGATCCCGATCTGGCGGCGGTGGAGGCGGCACTGCGGGAGGAAAAGAGCGCCCTACCAGGACCCTGGAGCGGTTTGTATGCCCGGTTGTGTGTGCAGAACGGAGTGGTACGGGAGTTAACCGAGGCCGGCCAGCCGGGGTGCATCTGTGTTCCTGCCCAGGTGCGACCCCAGCTGCTATGGCTGGTGCATGACCACCCACTCGGGGGCCACGATGGGGAACGACGCACTCGAGAGACCCTGCGTCGCCAATATCTCTGGCCCAAATTGGCACAAGACGTGGCGGCCTGGGTACAGGGCTGCCGCGCCTGTCAGCAGTGCGGGCCGAAACCGGCACGATACCAGGTACCCCTAAGGCCGTTTCGCATCAGCCGCACGAATCAGCTGGTCAGGATCGACCTACAGGGGCCATTCCCGCGATCCCATCGAGGCAACCGGTATATCCTAGTCGCAGTAGAGTATTTCACCCGCTACCCCGTGGCAGTGGCCATCCCTGATAAAACGGCCTTGGTGGTGGCCCGGGCATTTGTGGAACATTACGTACTTAAGCACGGGATCCCAGAACGAGTCCTCACCGACCAGGGTAGCGAGTTCGAGGCCGAGCTGTTCCAGGCACTGTGCCGAGAATTCGGAATCCAGAAGGACCGAACCACAGCGTACCACCCCCAAGTGAACGGTATGGTAGAACGCATGAATCAGACCCTAGCGGGGAAACTCAAACGTATGGTGGCCGCAAATCAACGGGATTGGGACGAACACCTCCCCTACGCCCTTTTCGCCTACGCCACCACCGTACACACGTCGACGGGACAAACCCCGTTTTTAATGATGTTCGGCCGTGAGTCTCGTTTACCCGCAGATCTGCTATTCGGCGTCCCTTCCCCCCAGCCGGAGGAGGGAAGCCGCCCCGTGGAACACCTGTTGGAGACCCTGCGAGAAGCCCGAGGCCGAGCATACCCGCAAGGGGAAGCCGCGCATCGGCGGCAGGAACAGGGCACCCGACCCCGCATGGAACCCCCCTTATTCCTGACAGGCGCTAAGGTGTGGCTACACACCCCTCGCGTCGGGGCCGGGCAGGTGGGGAAACTGACGACCTACTGGCGGGGACCCTGGACCGTGGTGCGGCAGATCTCCCCCTGGACGGTACTAATTTATGGCGGGGAGAGGGGTCGAGAGACGGTGGTCAACGTCCGCCGCTTAAAACCGTGGAAAGAGGCCCCGGCGAGAGAGAACCCCGTCACCCGAAGGCCCCGAAATCCCGGAGTACCCGCACCCCTCGTGTTGGGGGGCCTCGCACACTACATGGGCCCCGCCGGGCCCCCGAGACGCCCCGATCCAGTCCGGAGACGGCGCAGACGACGGCCCCTAATCCCTTCCGCTGCTGAGTTTGTGCCCCAGCCCACAGGTGCCGGAGGACGGGGAGAGCCGCTGGAGTGGAGGAGGAGGCCGCCGCAGGAGCCACAGAGGACGGAACCACCCGCCCCGAGACCAGCCACCAGGTCCGGACGGATCCCCCGGACCCCGCAACGTTTCCTCGTGGGCGCGGCCCAAGCGAGGTGCTCCAGTCAACCCGGGACGGGGACTGGCACCTCGGGGGGCTATGTGATGCCGCCGCCACGAAGCCGTTCGGCAGGCGCCGCATCCCCGATCTCGCCACCACCAAGCAACGGAGCCAACCCCTCGTCCCCCTCACCTCACCTCACATGAACACACCCGCACGCATTTCCCCCCCCCCATAGAGCTGGAAGGGAAGGTCACCTGATCGACTGGTTTTTATCCGAGAAACCCTTATCGGGATTAACTCTCACGGTTTCCGGCGATCAGGGAATTGGACGGCCTCCCCCGACGCTACGTTGCACCGCGGCGCTGCGACCTGCCTTAAGATGGTATGGCCGCGGCGAGGGGCATTCGGCCACCGCGGTTGAAGCGCATCCCCCACACACACCACCCACGTGTCGACGGGGCAAGCAGGGGAGGGACGGGACAGCATGAGTAGCGGGACCGCAGGGGCTCTTGCGCATAGTCACGGATGGTTGGGATAATTACGCTTGAGCGTGCAGGCACCATTGTTAGGGAGGGAAAGGGATTAATTAGAATTTACGCCGCGCAACGCCGCACACTGATTAGCAGAGGTGTGGACTCGAGTCATGTGACTTGGACTCGAGTCAGACTCGAGTCATGAATTTGATGACTTGCGACTCGACTTGGACTTGCATAACAATGACTTTGTCCCACCTCTGAGATGTGGACTCGAGTCATGTGACTTGGACTCGAGTCAGACTCGAGTCATGAATTTGATGACTTGCGACTCGACTTGGACTTGCATAACAATGACTTTGTCCCACCTCTGCTGATTAGCATATCACAGGCTCCCGGAACCGCGTTGCGCGTGCCAGAGGGGCGCGAGCCCATTGTTCAGAGCCGACACCCTTTGAGGTAGGGAGGATAAATAGTGGGCGCAAAGGGGAAATCGGGCTCTCTCTTGACTCCAGTCCAGCGACCCGAACGTCCGTGAGACGCATCGAGGCACGCTGCGAGTACGGGATCAACGAACCGCCGTGGGCATCTAACAGGGAGTAAGAAGGTGAAGTAGGATAATAGCCGATAGATAAGGAATAGGTACAGGTTTAGTGGAATAGGCCAGCCTCGTCGACTCACTGATTCAACATTAGTTACCAGGTAGCGAATAATAAATCATTAATAGAGAAGCGTGGCCTCGCGTGATCTTGTCGAGCAGTGTGAACGTGTGGGTGCGCGTGTGTACACAGTGGTTCGCCACGTGAGTGAGCGCTGCGTAGAGCGGCGCACGAGTGGGTGTCGCGTGTGTGCAGGTGTGTGCGCTCGTAGTGTGGGGGAAGGGGTCGGTGCGTCCGCAGGTCCCCGCTCCGTCTGTCGCCGCCGGGACTCGCGCAGTGTGAGGGCAGCGTCGTTCGCCCTCCGACCCCTGACCCCCATTTAATAGCCCGTGATCCGTGGAGAGACAACGCAGCGTCTGCAGGTGAACGAGAGCGTGCGGCGAGCTATGCCTCTCACACGAGCTGGCGGAGGGACGGACCAGGGAGGGGAGCCGTCGGGCAATGAGCCCAGCGACGGCAGCAGCTGCTCACAGAGCAGCGAGGGGTCGGCGCACGGCAGAGCCCCTGCCATAGGCACGGAGCAGGGAGGGACTTCGGGGACCAGCGGCCCCAACACAGTCTTTCAGCCTTAGTCACTGGCCTGTTTTTTGGTGGCGGAAACTACGACATGATGATGAACTTGTTGACAGTAACGGGGAAGATGAGATAGAAGAATCTTCTGATAGAGACGCTGAAAATACTCATTATGATGCTGTTCCTGCTGTACTAAGGTTTCACGATGTTGGCTACTTAGAATTTGATAAAACGACAAAGCTATCGAAAATATCACAACCTCTTCGCAATGAAATGATTACTCTCGGATCCTTGCCTTTTCAGCACAGAGACAATCTATCATCAGTATCCAGAGAACGTTCAATTACATCAGCATGGTTTAAACGCCGACTAGCGAACGGAGAGGAAGTGAATCGTTCGTGGCTATTATATTCACCAATCAATAAAGCTGCTTACTGTTTCTGTTGTCTATTATTTACATCATCGAGTTCAAACTCACGAGCTTCGTTTGAGTTAACAAACGGGTTCAACAAGTGGAGAAAGCCAGAAAAACTAAATTCTCATTAAAACAATCCTAGCCACAGTACGGAAGGAAGTCGAACGAAGAATAATTGATGGTACTGGAATTGACGCAGTGGTTCAAGCTCAGATTCATTTGGAAAAACAACGTTGGCGAGATATATTGCAAAGGATACTCACCTGTATTAAGTTTCTGGTTTCACAAAATTTGGCACTACGTGGCCATGAGGAAAATTTGAATGCGGATGAGGATACAAATGTTGGAAACTTTCTCGCGCTGATCAAACTCGTTGCTCAGTATGACCCATTGTTAGCAAAACACGTACAGCACGCAGGAAAAAATCCGGGATCAGTTTCTTATTTGTCACCGGAAATCCAGAATGAATTTATCCACATACTTGCGTCGACTGTAAAGAACCAATTGTTGAGTGATATCAGGAAAAACAAGTACTACGGTATCTTACTTGACTCAACTCCTGATCTAGGACATCGGGAACAGCTTTCTCAGGTCATAAGATTTGTGGATGTGGATTTTCAAACTAAAAAAGTAACTATCAAATAATAATTTTTAGGTTATATCGAGATACATGCAAAAGATGCAGCAAGCCTAAAAAGAGTCATCGTCGAGAGACTGAAATCTGACAACATACCTCTAGCCGAATGTCGGGCACAATGTTATGACAATGCTGCTGTGATGACTGGGCATATATCCGGCCTTCAACAACGAATATGTGACAAAAATTACAGAGCATTGTTTGTCAACTGTGACAACCACAGCTTAAACTTAGCAGGAGTACACTCAGCTTAACAGGATCCACTTGTCGTCACATTTTTTGTAACAGTTGAAAGTATATATTTGTTTTTCTCTCGTTCAACAATTCGTTGGGAAGAGTTAAAAAAAGCTGTGCCCATCACAGTAAAGCGGGAGTCTGAAACACGCTGGAGTACACAATCAGAAGCTGTTAAAGCTATCTATGAAGAACTGGATGAACTAGTATGGCTGCTAGACAAATTATCGGAGGACGTAACTATGACGCCTGAAACCAGAAGTGATGCAGACAAGTTACAGGCATGCGTATTCAATTTTAACTTCATAGTTTTATTACATTTCTGGAATGTCATTCTTGGAAAAATGTATCGTGTTCAGAAGCGCTTACAGGATCCTACTATGAATTTCAAGGAAGCAGCAACTGATCTTGAATCTTTGGAGCATGAATTTGTCAAGTTTCGTGATGATTTGAGCCAAGTTGCTGTAGAAAACGCCAAAATAAGATGCACAGCCTGGGGGATCGATGTGGACAGAAGAATTAGGCGACGTCGGAAGATGCCAGAAGAACTGGCAAGAAATGCAGGACTTTCAGCAGAAGAACAAATTGTGCGCGTTATGAAGAGCGTTTTTTATCGACTTCGACAAGAGATGTCAACACGGTTTTTACGACTAAAAGACCTGAACACGAAATTTGGATTTCTGCTGGACGTCAAAACTCTTCTATCCGACACAGATGTCGATGCAATTCGTCGAAATTGCACAGATTTTGGAAATTTCTAAGACACCGACATCAATGGCCACGAATTTTTCACAGAAATTGGAGATTGCAAAATGCTGCTCAGTAACCAGAATGAAGTTCTACCAGAAACTCCTTTGGATCTTATTGGTTTTATTGTGTTTTATGGAGACGACATATTTCCCAATTTCACTGCAAATTTTATTAACAATAGCAGTTTCAATTGCAAGCTGTGAGCGGTCGTTCAGCAAATTGAAACTTATTTTGTCGTATTTGCGTGCTTCAATGGGACAAGATCGTCTCAGCGATCTTGCTCTTCTTAGCGTTGAAAGAGAAACATTGGAAAAAACAGATTTTGATTACGTGATTGACCAGTTTGCGACAGTGAAATCAAGAAAAATGTATATTTTGTAGACTATGTCAACCAGACAAGGGCAATGCCACGGTCATCATGGATAAAGATTTATACAACAACAAAATCCTGGACCTTCTTAATGATGGGAGTTACTCCAAAATTAAAAACGATCCCACTAAAAGCCTAACGACAAAAACCAACAGTATCATCATGAGTTCGACTTCCCTAATCGAACCAAGCAAACGTCCCTCTCTAAAACCATCGGCGGCAAGACCTCCCAGACTCTATGGTCTTCCTAAAATCCATAAAGAAGGCACCCCGCTACGACCCATCGTGTCGACGATAAACTCTCCGACGTACAAACTAGCCCGTTTTCTATCAGATACTCTGCTCCCCTTCACAGGCAAGACCTCTTCGGCAGTACTCAACTCAACCCAATTAGTCTCTATGGTTAAGGACATGGTACTATCTCCTGATGACATTCTCGTCAGCTTTGATGTAGTATCTTTGTTTACCAAAGTCCCAGTACCGGACACCCTAACAATAATTGAGGACTTAGTCCAACAGGGATTGAATTCTGATGTACCTGCGCTGGTTAGGCATTGCCTCACCAACACCTATTTTACCTGGAATGGCACCTTCTACAAACAGAATGAGGGTACCCCTATGGGCTCCCCCTTGTCACCAGTTATAGCCAACATTTTCATGGAAAAGTTTGAATCAGACGCCATCCAGACATCCACCCTGCGTCCTTCCCTGTGGAAGAGATATGTGGATGACACTTTCGTCATCTGGCCACATGGCCTCCCAGCATTGAACCACTTCTTGGACCACATCAATTCTAGACACCCATCTATCAGATTCACCATGGAAGTGGAGAAAGACGGTAAACTACCATTCTTGGATATTCTGTTTAAGAGGAGGCTTGACGGATCCTTGGGACATTCTGTCTACAGGAAAGCCACCCACACAGATTCCTACCTGAAACCGGATTCCCACCACCACCCATCTCAAAAGAATTCTCTCATCAAAACGCTATACCACAGAGCCCATGGCATTTCTGACCAACACCACCTGACTGATGAATTAAGACATGTACATCGGGCCCTCAGGATGAACGGATACTCTGACCGTACTATCCGCCAAGCTGTCTCTCCCACCACACAGAAACAACCACATGAAACTCCGACCAAAACTATCACGTTACCATACATAGCAGGCGTGACCAAAAAGATCTCCAAAATTCTAAACAAACATAAGATCCAAGTCCGATTCAGCACAGTGCATAAAATCCGTGATCTGATTCCATCTGTGAAGGATGTCGTTCCTGACTTACAGTATCCTGGAGTCTACAAATTGAGTTGCATTTGTGGTGATTGCTACATTGGAGAAACAAAACGTCATGTTGCTGATCGTGTCCGCGAGCACAAGTCAGATCTGAAACACGGCAGAACTGATTCTTCGGCCGTTGCCGATCATTGCTACAACTCGGCGGGCTCTCATGATATTGTCTTTTCCGAGACCAAGGTTCTCTGCAAGCCTCCTGGCTACCATCAAAGGTTTGTACACGAAGCCATACAAATATACAAACACAGACATAATTTCAACCGTGATGATGGGTACAAACTCAGTAATCACTGGAAAGATGTTATTAACCACGCAAAAAAGACTTAATTACACTTTTTGGACCATCTTATCTGACAGGCACTATTTTAATTTACTTCACCGAGTGTTAACATCCCC
This sequence comes from Lampetra planeri, assembly GCF_965212315.1. Taxonomy (NCBI): domain Eukaryota; kingdom Metazoa; phylum Chordata; class Hyperoartia; order Petromyzontiformes; family Petromyzontidae; genus Lampetra; species Lampetra planeri. The sequence continues at coordinate 9,430,660 of NC_136136.1, read as the reverse complement.
AGTTATTTTTAACAGTACTCTCTTCATTTTTCAGCCTGCATTGGTATAAACATGGGCATTTTCGTTCCTTTGTTCTATCATGTGTATCAGACCTCCCCTCCCCCCTTTCTGCCCATTGTGTTGGCGTGCGCAGCAGCCGCGTCCAAGCCGTCGCCAAATGTTTTGTTGGCTCCCTCCCCCTCCCACCCCCCTCCCTCCCGATACGTTCCATTCATTGGCTACCACATTCTGATGAACTCCCCCCCCCTCTCCTCCCCCCCTTCAACTTGCTTATAAGGGATTACATTTTGAATCATTGCTTCACTTGATGCAGCTAATCTGGCTGTGACGGTCCCACCTGATGACGGAGACTTGTGTTGCCTCCGAAACGTCGTGAATTTTATTTTTATTTTTGTTTTGTTTTTATTTTACTTTCATTACTTTTAATGTTTTACCTACGTGACTTTACCGAAAAAACCTGAGAATATGTCAACTAGTCAACGACAGTGACTGAGTGAGCCATGTAATATAATTTCTATAAATTTGCTTCTTTAAATACAATGTTTCATTAACATTTAAATTGTTATTCCTTATTCGATGTAATAGGAAAATGTGATTAAAGGGGGGGGGGGCGCCAATTTTATAGTTCGTCCCCGGGCGCAAAATATCCTAGCTACGCCTCTGACACACACACAGTGTTACCCCCAACACATACACACAGTGTTACCCCCAACACATACACACAGTGTTACCCCCAACACACACACAGTGTTACCCACAACACACACACCGTTACCCACAACACACACACAGTGTTACCCCTAACACACACACAGTGTTACACACACACACAGTGTTACACACACACACAGTGTTACCCCCAACACACACACACAGTGTTACCCCAACATACACACAGTGTTACCCCTAACACACACACAGTGTTACACACACACACACAGTGTTACCCACAACACACACAGTGTTACACACACACACAGTGTTACCCTTAACACACACACACAGTGTTACCCCAACATACACACAGTGTTACCCCTAACACACACACAGTGTTACCCACATACACACACAGTGTTACCCACAACACACACACAGTGTTACCCACAACACACACACACAGTGTTACACACACACAGTGTTACCCCAACACACAGACAGTGTTACCCACAACACACACACAGTGTTACCCACAACACACACACAGTGTTACCCACAACACACACAACAACAACCGCCATTCGCCACTAAGTGGCGGTGACGTCACCACGACGCTTGTGCCAGGCCATGTGCACCCTGAGGCCACGTGAAGTGTCGAACGCCCGCTGGCAGGAGGTCACGGGGCAGACCCAGGTGCCACGGGTCGACTGACCGAGATGACCGAGATGACTGGCTGATGCACCACCTGTGCCCCCTACTGTGCCAACTTGCTGTGCTTTAGCCACCCGGCGCTCCGCTCGTTGTTGTGAGCGTCGCTCCTCCGCCCTCCGTTGTTGTCGGAGGGCGACTGCCTCCAACTGCCCAGTAGCGTCCTTCACGAGCCTCCTCCACTGAGGCCGATCTTGACACCGCTGGTACCAGTCATCGGCAAGTCCACTCAGCTCCACGTCCTCCTGTACCACATCACTCCATCTCTTCTCTAGCCCGTGCCGCGCCCGTTTAGCCCCCTCGATCCGGCCAAACAAAAGCTGTTTAGGCATGCGGTGGCTGGGCATGCGGGCTACATGACCCAGCCAACGCAGCCTTGCCTGCCGGAGGAGCTCACTGATGGGACTTTGCCCAGATCTTTCAAGGACTTGTGAGCTCCTCACACAATCCAGCCTGGTTAAACCCAGGATGGATCGTAGGCAGGCCAGCCTAAATGTTTCCAACCGGCGAAGATGCTCCACTAGGGGGGCCCACGTTTCGCAAGCGTAGAGAAGGGAGGGAATGACCGTGGCCGAGAAGACCTGAAGCTTCGTGCGGAGCGACAGACCAGGTAGCTCCCACACAGCGTTACGCAACCGATGAAAAGATATTGCCGCTCGACTGATTCGGAGTGAGACCTCTGCTGATAAACTGGAGCCGGTCATGAGCACACTGCCCAGGTATGGGAAACTCTCTACTCTCTCCACAACTGCCCCATCACCGATTGGGAGTTGTGGGGGCGGAGTGCCCGATGGTACAAAATACCCAGGCAGGTGCTTAGTTTTGGTGGGGCTGATGGTAAGGCCCCACCTCTTAGTGGCACACTCCAGTCTCAGCAGCAGCGTCTCCAATTCCTCTTCTGAATGAGCAGCTATTACCAAATCATCGGCATACATAACGTGGTTGACCAATAGGGAGCCATCCCTTGATCGCACCCGGGCGTCGATCAGCCTCCCATTATATCTGTACCAAATGGTAATTCCCCCGGTACAGCTATTGAAGGCTTCACGAACTACGCAGTCGAAATAGATGTTAAATAATGTGGGAGCCAGAGGACATCCCTGTCGCACCCCAAGGTGTACAGGGAAAGGCTCCGACTCCCGGCCACGTAGTTTTACCCGGGCCCGCTCACCATCATGAAGGTCCTTAATGATCGTGAGCAGAGGGTCAGGGACTCCGAAAGCACGAAGAACAACCCAGAGCCCAGTCCTACTGATGGTATCATAGGCCTTGACCAGGTCAATAAAGCAGAGATGTAGGTCTTTTTGGAATTCCCTACACCTCTGCTGTAGCAGACGGACAGAAAATATGGCATCTGTGCAGGACCGCCCTTTCCTGAAACCACATTGGGGCCTCCGCAAGCCTCTCCTCAGCATGCCTAGCAAGGCGATGTTGAATAATCCTTGCCAGGACCTTACCCGGCACACTGAGGAGTGAGATGCCCCTGTAGTTGTTACAGTCGGTACGGTCCCCCTTCTTAAAGAGGGGGACCACCAGGGCATCCTTCCAGTCCTGCGGAACCCGTCCAGTGGTCCAGACTGTTGTTATGATGTCATATAGGGCAGTCTGTGCACAAACGCCACCCTCCCTCAGCATTTCGCCTGGGAGATCATCTCTGCCCGGTGCCTTCCCTGGTCTCAGACTCCGGATCGCCCTCAGTACTTCCTCAACAGCCGGTACCTCAGCCAGCCACTCACAGGGGGTGACCTCTTCCAATATTTGAGGCACCGCAGCCTCAGCAGGGTTATCCCCACTTTGTGCCATGATGTTTTCCTGGCTGAGAGATTTTCCCTCCCCCAGGACCTCACAGAAATGCTCAGCAAATCTGCAAACCTGTTCCTGGGGGTCGGAGATTGGATCACCGTTTTTTCCTCTAATGATGGTAATAGGTGTGGCGCTACAGGTTACTTTTTTGATGGAGTTAAATAGTGATTTGTGATCGCGGGCTACTGAGGCAGACTCCATCTCCTCAGCAACCCGCGACCACCACCCATCCTTACAGCGCCTCACGGCTCTCCGAACCTCCGAGCGAAGACTGCGGTAAACCTCCTCATTCTCTGACGTGGGATGCTGTAGGCGATGAGAGTGGGCCTGTCGCTTTTCTCAATTAACCTGAACACCTCCTCCGTCAGCCAGGGTTCCCGGGGAGGTCTGGACCGCGTACCCAAAGCAGCCATTGCAGCTGCATGAGTCACAGTCTTAAACCTCGCCCATTTACCCTCGACATCAGGTGGAGTGGGGGACGATGCCAACCCCAGCTGCAAGCGATGATGAAATTCTCGCTTGCAACTTTCATCAGCTAACTTAGACCAGGCCACTTTTGGTTGGAATGGGATCCTGGGTGTACACCCACCACCGGAGTGGAAGAATGGCAGGCGCATCTTACAGATGACTAGTCGATGGTCAGAGGGCAGATCAGCTCCACGGTAGGTCCTGGTGTCAAGGACATGGGCTCGCATCCGCTGGTCCGTCACTACGTAGTCCAGCAGATGTTCTTGCTTGGACCCGGCATGCATCCATGATGTTGTGTGGATGCGCCGATGCCGGAAGAGCGTGTTGGTAATTACAAGCCCATGGGCTGCACAAAAATCTAGCAGCCTCCTACCGTTATTATTGAGCTGATCTGGCCCATGCCTTCCAATCACTCCAGACCAGGTGCCAGCATCATGACCAACTCGGGCATTGAAGTCACCCAACAAGATGACTCTGTCCCGAGTGGCCACTTTAGCCAGCACCTGTGACAGGAGGTCATAGAAAGCGTCCGACTCATCGGCTTTGCCTGCATCCCTCCACGGATGTTCGTCTTCGGTGGGGGCATAAGTAACCACGACCACCACTCCTCGCCTCTGGTTGATGGGAAGGCGAGCCCAAAGTATCCTGGGGCTTACAGCTTCCCACACCTCACCGCCACGCTCCCACGCCCCCTTCATTCTTTTGTTCAGAAGAAGAGCCACACCCTGTTGTTTGGCAGTCTCCTGCCCCGAGTAGAGGACTGTCCACCCCTCATGGTGGCAGGAGCCAGAACCGGTCCACCGGACCTCCTGAATGCCACAGAGATCCAGGCGGTACCGGTCCAGCTCCCGACAGAGGAGTGGCAGCCTCTCCTCCGCAGTGAGCGTTCGAACATTCCACGTGGCCATCCGCAATGGTTTTTCGTTGTTTCTGGAGGAGCCCCGAGGGTTAAAATTCAATCTCCTGGCTCCGCCAAATGGGGTTTGGCCAGGAGACGTCATAAAAGCCTGACCCCCCGGGGCCTCCGGCACAAACTTATTAATTACAGGTTCATGTTTAATTCGTAGTTTAGTGGTGGTTAATTGAAGGTGGAGGGGTTACCAGCCCCTCGCACCCGTCCAGAGCCCCCGTTTAGCCACTGTGGTGGTCACAGACGCCATGAGGGGAGAGGCCAATGGGCATTGGCCCTCCCCCCACAGCACTGCCCACGACAGTGTTGCCCGTCCGGCACCGCGAGGAGGTAGGAGGTTGTTTTGCCGGACAACACACACACACAGTGTTACACACACACACAGTGTTACCCACACACACACAGTGTTACCCACAACACACACACAGTGTTACACACACACACAGTGTTACACACAGTGTTACCTCTAACACACACACACAGTGTTACCCACTACACACACACACAAAGTACCACTTTATACCAATAGGTCCCATGATGAAAGTGCCACTTTTTTCAAATTTTCTTGCTGTGGTTTTCACACCTGATGATGATTGCTTGTGTTGCAATCGAAACGTCGTGAGAATTTAATTGTTTTATTTTATTATTTTATTATTTCCCTTCTACGTGACTTTACCGAAAGAACCAAGAATATGAATCCCTGCAGTTACGAAACCCTTAAATCGAAATAATATTTTTTGTTTAATTTTATTTTTTCTACCCACGTCACTTTACCGAAAGAACAAAAGAGTATGGATTCCTGCAACTCACGAAAGCTTCTAACTACCACCACCACCACTTCTTGCCGTTTCTTTCCTCCTGCTCGACTTGCCCGGCCATGGAATCCCCTCTCGTCATCTTCTTATTCCGACCCAAGCACCGTCTAACAATGTTCCCCGCACCTCGGCTGGCAACGTACGGCGCGAAAGAAGTCCAACGTGCATCACAATACACGTGTACCGACGTTGCTTGATTCAACAAAGGCGATGCACTCTTTTATCTCCCGGTAGTGCTGCTTGTTGCTGGCTCCTTGACGTTTTTGGGGTCTTTGCTCAGAAAACGGAGATTTAAAGCCACCACGTGGGCCGCGTGTGCCCCCGTGGTGACACAGACGGAACTTGCCGCCGCTGAGTTTGTTTGAAGGTATGGGGCCGTCCATATATGACGTCACGCGTGGGCTACACGGTGGACCTTGTGCCGAGTTTGTTTGAAGGTAAGGGGCCGTCCATAAATGACGTCACGCGATTTTTGACGATTTTTGACCCCCCCCCCCCTTCGTCACACGACGTCACAAAAAGTCAGACCCCCCCCCTCAAATATGACGTCACAAAGCTCTGCCCCCCCCCCAATATAAAACATGCTTCAAATCGCTTTAAACTATTGTCATTGTAGTGCGTATTTAATGTGGCGCTGCACTCTGATGTTGTAGGAGAAAACATTTATTAAAAAGTCTAATTAAGTCGAACGTGTTGTCTATATTTATTTAAAGTTGCGCATTTTTATGTGACGTCACATTTCTCACGCCCCCCCTCGTCACACATCGTCACAAATGTCTGACCCCTCCCCGCCCCCCCTAGGTGCGTGACGTCATTTATGGACGGCCCCTAAGAAGTGTGGGTGTCGGTGGTGCTGCCCACCCCCCCCCCTCATGACGCCGTGCCGGCCTTCATAGGTGCCCTTCGCTAACAGCACTTGCCCCAACTGCCTGCTGAAGGCTATACGGGGGACCTTTGTCCGTTCGTGAGATGAGCGCACGCAGGAGTCGCGAATTAGGAGCTAATCGAGGAGCACGCGCATCCACATAGCCCCGTCGCGTTGCTCGCCGCTGCTGCCGCCGCCGTCAGCTGCACAATTATTGAAAATCAACGCGCCATCCGAGACGGACACACAGGCACGCAGAGACAAAAATCCCCCGTATAGCCTGCACAGGCTGTAGGGGCAAGTGCCGTAGGCGAGCAGCACCTATGAAGGCACGGCACACGAGGGGGTGGGTGGTCAATACCACGCCCGGCAGCCTTTGTCTCCCCAGCGACGATGTTTACACATCGCACCAGGTACTCATTTGAGGCCGAGTCGACCTAGGGACACAGTGCCGGTGGGTGTAACACGTGCACTACATGGACAGTGCCGGTGGGTGTTGTAAAGCCCGGGCACGAGCACACGGGTCAACACTCAACTTTCACGGCAGCTTTCAACGCGTGGCCGAATAGAGTGATCAGAACCCATCCGAGTGTAGCTTGAACGATTAAGAGACGAACTTTCTCGGGTTCTAAATCCGCGTGTTATCTCACAGCCCCACGGCACCACGGCGAGGGATTGGGGGGGGGTGTCGCGGGAGGGGTCGTGGAGGAGACTTTAATCCCCCCAGCACACTAACTCGGTGTCACTCACACTTACAGCAACACACACAAAGACCCCCCGTGTAGCCTACACTTGCTGTTGTGGGCAAGTGCTGTTAGCGAGCGCCTATTCGGGCCGGCACGGCACTCGAGGGCGTGGGTTGCGAGCACCACGCCTGGTCACCTTCGTCTCCCCAGTGCCGATGTTCCTACACCGCACCAGGTGCTCATTTAAGTCCGAGTCGACCTAGGGGAGGCCCAGGAAACCGTTCAGATATTCGTCGGAAATTAATCGTGGGTCACCGGCTACGGAGCGACTGCGCCACCGCTCCTCTCCCCAACACGCGCAAGAAGTCGCACACCCACGTGGACAGATTCAAGGGACTCGCCGCGATCACGGCATTCGTACGAACCAAGGCAGACGGAAACTTTTTAATGAGATTCTAATACACAGGACTCGACAAGAGGCAAGGAGAGAGAGAGACGCGAGGCCGAGGAGATGCATCGACACAAAGCACGCGGCCCAACCACCTCGCCCACGGGCTCTGGCAGTCGTCTCGCAGACGCAGCCGTGGTCTGGCAGGCAATGCTGTCCACCCCCCGTTGTTTTTTGTCCACCTTCGGTTGTCCACCTTTTTGTGGTGGTGGTGGTGGTGGGAGCTCAACGAGGTCAACATCGCGTCACGTCGGGACCTGCACAATACTGGTGAGATATCGGACTACCTAGCAACGACTGAACTGTTAATCGACGCAATCCAATTATAATAAGGGTCGCACTCGTTGCACGTAACACCACAACACCTCGCTGCTGATCGCGTCAAGGAGCGAAAAAACCATCACCACGTGACACTCCGGTGGTCATCCTCGCAGCTGCATCAGCGGCTTTTGGCTCGGCCATCCAACAAAGACGGCGGTCACCGCTTCTGCGGCCGTCTGGAACGCTCTTCCGATATTAGGAAGCCACTGGAGCGATCGACAATTACATCTAATTTCCTAAGAACTGCTTTTTGTGTTTAGTTGTTCTTACCCAGCACATCCGATTAGCACGGGCGGCTACGTATGGTGCAAGAGTTCAACATACATACAAAACAAATTAGCTCTGATCTTGTCCCGTGTTGAATTTGCCACAACTGCTGTGGTGGTGGATGGTGGTGTGCCGGTCTGCGTGGTCTCCAAACAAGAGTTTAAAGCTTCATCAATTGGAGAAAAACATGCTTATAAGTCACTTTTAATTGCAGTGTCAGTGCTCCGAGTGAGGTCACTGCTGCGATGTCACTCTCAGCTGCCACGGTGACGCTCACAAAGTTTGCTTTATTTGTTTTCCAATGAAGATTCGAACTTGTGTCGGGACAAACAGCCTCGCACGTAACTACAAGCTAAGGGGGGCCGTTTGCTTTACTTACAGCCTGAACTCAATACAATACAGTTTCGAACATCGTTTAAACATACGCATTAACACAACTTAACATGTCAAAGTGTTTGTAACGGCTGTGGTTTCCAGCAGTAAGGGAGGAAGCGATCGCAAGACGTGGGTGGTCGTGATGACCTCTTGACCTTTATTTGTAGACTTGGACCATGTTGGCAAAGGCTGCGTTCGTGAGCCACGAGCTCCCAAGGCAAGACGCAGAACATCAAGTAGGTTGACAACCAAACCGTGCAACGTTTTAACGTTTTCCCCATTTTTCTCTGGGAACTCCCGAGTTTTCTCTCCTTTGCAAAAACTGAAAAAAAAACCTTTTTTTTTACAACGTTCACAATGTAGGGGTCTCCGAAAAAATACGAATAAAGAGTCATGACGTCCAATGCCATTGTACCACCCACGGCTTCCCATGGCTTATTGCTCAATGCCAAAATTCGTACCACGACCACCAATTGGTTCCTGACGCCCTGGGTACCACTCCAGTGCCCGTCTCGGTGACCTGGTCTCCTCCAACCCAGCAAGCGGGTCCCACCCGTCACTACCTCTCTTTCCGGAATAAATACCAAGCAAATGTACCGTATGTTGAACTTCTTTCGCACCGTACGTAGCCAACCGTGCTAATCAGAGGCGACAATAAACTAAACACAAAAAACGTTCTAACGAAGTGAGTTTTAAATCTCGATGCATTCACGTCGGTCAATGAATTCTGTAGGCGAACACTCAATGCACCGTTTTACGAGCTTGTTGCCGATGTAGGGCGGGACTTGAAGTGAATAATACAAGGAGTATACAGCAGTCTCCTTAGACCACGGAAGGCGTCTCACACACCTAGCACATGAAGACATCAACTAAAAAAAAACACTGCTTAATCATGAACCTGTGTGGCTCATCGATAGGTGATCACTTCCCACTGGACACCGACATCAACAAAGGGACTTGCTCACTCAGGCACAGCCTGCAAAAAGCAGCACAAGGCGTCGTCATCGTCGTTTCAACGCGGGGCAGATCCAATCGTCTTCGGAACACTTATTGCTCTGCACGTCACAACACCGCCACCCCATCCAAACCACGCAGCACGCTCGCCAACCCCAGCGATGCACGCGGCAGAGGCTGCCAATTTCTAAAGCCTCTTACCGCGATTGGATTCTCAAAGCGAACCACAGCGGTGTGTGACAATGTTCGATGTGGAGATGTATTTTCTTGCACAATTTTTAGCTTTTTAAAATGAGTACGCAGCGAAAGGGATGGTCGGTAAGTCTCTCTCGCTTAAATCGTTGCGATCGCCAAGCGCGCCGCCGATGTACCGCCAGGGTGGCAGCGGTGGGTCGCTCGGTGTGGCAGCGATATGTTAACTACCTCGCCTGGTACACAGGCGTTCGTGGGTTCGATCCCGACGCCTGTATATTTGGAGTTACCATTTTTTCCCCCCGTGGTCGCGTGGATTTTTCTCCACATTTAGAATCAACATCACGCGTTTAGAGTATATGGCTGCTAGAAATGTCCACTTCGTTGAGCTATCATTTGTGGGCAGGTCGCTTCTGAAAAAGAGCTATACAGCTCAGTTGGGGCTTACCTTGTAAGATCAACAGTTTTTAATTGTTTTTAGTTTCAATGCAGGCAGCGTGGGTGTGTAGTACAAGCAGTGATACGTGCGCGAGATTCCCAGCCTGCCGGGTCGCGAGATAACCAGCTGTCATGGGTTGGAGGTCTTGAGTCGTACGGTTTTCTCCGAGTACCCCTGCTTCCTCCCACATGTAATACTCGGCAATCGTCAAAAAACATCCTCCTGGGCGAGTTGCGAGATCCAGAGATGCTCTCTCAGGAGGTTAAAGGGCTATTACTATTAGGTTTATATTAACGCGTGGAAGTGTGATGTTGACACGTGCTTGCTAATCCACTGCTGGATGAAGGATTCTCCATGCTGAGTCAGCCATGGACGTTCATCGTGCCGGTTCAGATATTACCACGGATATCGCCATGGCCAACCATGGTGTCGTCGATACCCCCTCCAAAGCGCTAACCGCTCAAAATTTTGTAAGTACAATTAGATATGTTTTTACCCAGTGTCTCATTCGCAAACCTTTTTTGTGACTTTCAGCCATTGCCAAATTACATATTTTTTTGATGTGGGTCTCGAGGAGCACTCTTAAACAAGTCACCAAAAACACGGGATGAACGTTACCCGTGGCCACGATCATCATGGTTAAAACCAAACACGGCCCTGTGTTGAACATTGAATCAAACTCGTCACAGATACACTCTCATGTCATCCACTTAGCATTTATCACACGGACTTCTATCCAGGTTATTTATAAGAGGGACCACAGAGTCAGTAGGCCACGTCTCATTCACCCTTTCCTGTTCAGATTACAAAAGTGTACATCGAATCGGGAGTAAGAGGCCATGCGGGAGGGCGTGTGGCACAGCTTGGTGCCGGCTATCGCTGAGTGCGGTTGTGTCGCTGCAGCTCTCTGCGGCGAGTACAACGTCTTTACGGACCCCAGAACGATGATGATGAGGCGAGCCGAACCCTGACCAGGATGTGAACTTGTACGAGAGCTGAGCACTTTGACCAGTGCAGGCCCTCGGCCAGTTCAGAATCAGGATATTTGTTTATTCTGGAAGAATCTGATGAGCCATGAAGCTCTTTTTTCATAGATGTCCAATTACGACCGTCACGATTCGAACAGCCCCAATCAACGATCGGTAGATATGAATGAGACCGATAATCAACACCTTCAATGTCGAATCCAGCCATGTGAGAAAAAGTTCTTGGGAGTTCAGAGTTCGTGACCACATTTTTACTGCGTTTTGGAAAGAACTAAGATTTGTAAAAATGACTGGCATACGACAGAAATAGGTTTCCGCTGTCGCCGAGTAACAAACAATTTAAATAGAGTAATAATACGAAAGCATCACGTAGAAATTAATATACACAAAGCCTGCATGGTTTTATGAAATTGCAAACCTAAACCACATACAATTTACTCGTTCTACAGCCTACACACAACAGTGACCCGAAAGCTATAATAAGACAGTTGCGCTCATTCGGCAAACGAAACTGATTCGCTCAACGACGTATGCATAGGATCGCGTGCGTAATAGTCAATGAACGATGTATGCAAAGTATATACGTAAATATATCAGAATCGAGCCAACAGATCAAATCGGACCGTGCAAAACGATTCGGTCCAGAACAAGATGGAACGAGCAAGGCTGCTCACCCGTACGAAAGCGCGAGGCACTAAAACGATTCTCCACTCAAAATTGAAACCCCAAATTGTGACGGCTCACCATTAAGAGTGGGCCAATCGTTCCACGCCTCTTTCCCTATAAAGTGTCACATCTACCCTACATAAATACTGCATCGCTCTGTAACACACAACACCCCCACCCCCCCATCGATCGATCCCTTTAAAATCTTTACAATCACAAATCTTTTATAAGTTACTTTTTTTTTTATGACTCCGTATATCTTTCAATATGTTCAGGTAAATTATTAAGTGACGTCTTGGAGGCGGGCTCAGTGGATAACGCTGCGATGAAGTAATTAAGGGACACCCAACGGCATATGGCAACGAGCGGGAGGTACCTGTGAGAGTCAGTACAGAAAGTAGGTTACCAACAGGCGACCTGATTTGATTGTGACCCCATCACGTGAGTGGCTTTCTCCAGACTCTCCCGTTGCCTCCCAAACAACAACAACAACACTCAAAACATCATGAACAGGACCCTCGTGAAAACGAGTCTCAATACTCGGCGAGGTGTTCCCTGGGTAAACAACAAGTAGCGACATTACCCTACCAAGGCCATTGCATTTCTCCCTCTTTCAAGGTAATAGGCGCTGGCCGTGCAATTGCGCGCTCACGCTGCTGCTCCTTGGAAGGGCCTCCAACGATTGGAACTCTTAAGACGCCCCCCCCCGGAGTGTATTTGGCCTTCTCTTCCACGCTGGCCAGACAACTGGGAAGAGGTGGGAGTCTACCCACACTTTAACCCAGCCATACGCGATCTGCTGGTCGACTATCTTCTGCCAATACGAAGCCGACACATTCCTTGAAGCCGACTGGCGACTATGGTGCTGCCTATCCAATGTGGCGATGCATACGGCAGACACGTGGAAGAGCGGAGCCCAAGGACAGTCTGAAGAGAGACTTTAAATTGGTCTTTGCCCCCCGCTAGTTCTGGCTAATTACCCTGCAGGTTATGTTTTTTTTTCCTGCATTGGGATCTACGGATGAAATGCCCCTTGCAAATGTAAAGTATTATTATTAGACGATGGTGCGGGGCACTGAGAAGATTTTGGCAGAAAGGCTTTACAAACCAAATCGTCACTTAACAAGTCTCCGTCCTCTTTATAAACACAGAGGGCTGTGTACCGCTCCTTCCGAGCCGTGAACTTGGTTTTGTTTTATGCCCTCGGGACAACATCCAAGAGCGTTAAAACAACGTGAACGATAATCGGTAATATCTGCATTTCTTATCGCATTTTTCCAAAAAGTTTCTTTTAACAAAAAAAATCACATTAAACTCGTGCAAACAAGTCATCTCTCCATCTTCCCATCGAACGAGAGAGATAATACAATTACAATAAATACATCTTTTTAAAACATTCGGGTTCTGAAAATCGTGGGTCGGGAATTCAGAAGGAGCAAGGGTTGTTAACATCAGAGGGGGAAGACACACCGCCAGATCGGAATTCCATGCGGGAATGTGAACGTTACGGACTTAAAAACGGCCAATGAAGCTACTCACTCACGTGTGCTTTCAGGCAGGAAGTAGCACGACTACGACTACTATTACGACGACGTAGAGGTGGTCACGATTGTGCTGCCATGTTGCCTCTCCGATGATGGATTTCCGGGTCGTACTGCACATTGGTGTTGTTTGGCACGACGTCCGACGTTTCGCGCCGCATGCTGGGAGCTTCGTCAGGAACTCGACGGGGGAAACACTGGCGGTTCTCGCGGCAGCAGCAGCGTGCGAAGCAGCGACGCTTTTCTTTTAAACCGTAAAACAATGTGAGCTGCCACCATTCGGTTCCTGAAGAAGCTGCCAGCAGTTGCAGCGATATGTCGAATAACGCGCTGAATGCGCAGTACGAGCTGAAAGCGCATTCGAGAGGGATTAATACTCCTGTTGTTACACATTGGGGAGAATGGATGGAATGGGCCTATGTCATTCAATTCAGTGCACGAGTCACCAGCCTCTTCTCGCAGACACCATGGTCAAATACATCCTTGGAATTCCTTTCTATGCTCGAACAACAAATCTACATGAGTTGGCAGTCGAGAGTAGGAAATGTTGGTGGCATTGCAACCTGCCAACAAGACTCATGACGATCGCGATGCTAGCGAGGATGAATTCGACGACGGTTAACACCATTTCTCTTTTAACAGCACGACTCGGGACTGAGGCCAAGTGCTGCAGAGAGGGAAGTTTCATGGCAGGGGCTCAGGGACACGGTTCAGAATAACGACCTGCGACCAACTCCTAGAACCCAAGCAGGGTTGGACCTGGTTAATATTTGAATCGGAGACTGCCTGGTTATACGAGGTGTCGTAGGCTCAAGATGGACGAGATGGGGACACAGCAATGGGCTTAATCTATCTGCACTTAAGGCTTGCGTGTCATCCCCTCGAATGGTTAGGTTTTCTCCAGGTACTCCCGGTTTCCTCTCAAATGCCAATCACTCATTATTGGAATTGGCCAAACATCCCAATTCAGGACCTTTCTGAAAAAAACATAATAATACTCAGCGAGGTTTTCCTGAATCGAGGGCCTTATTGAATACACTTCCAAAGAGTGTGCGCAATTTCTCGGATATACAAACTAATCACTATCTCTTGATCTCTTCCCATGCTTCTCTATGGAGCCTCATACCTCCATCTGCAACATTTCCCACATTCAGTCTTAATATTCTGGTTGAGGATTCGACCCAGGAAAAAGGGTAAACGGTGCTTGGTATAACCTCAGGGCTAGGTGTTATGAATAAACCAGTGAGACAGACAAAAGTATCGTCTCTGGACCCAAAAAAAATGATAAACTAGTGTTAGGTGTAATACGTGAGAGCGAGAGACAGACCGAGGGCTAGAGAATGTGATGAATATGAATGTTGGGCATGCATTGAAACGTTTGTGGCTTCGGTCAGGCAGCAAGGATCGCGAGATGAGGTGACCACTCAGGCTGGAAGTTGTGCCGGCTAAACAACGACGAACGTGGCTCAACGAAATCAACCTGGAGGCTGTGACAGGCAGCGGCCAGAGCCGACAATAGCCGGCGCTCCCCCACACTCAGTGTCGGGGAGCAGCGAGCTGCAACAGATTGCTTCTGGGCAGTACTCCCTCGTTATTCACCAACTCGCTAACCGCGATTTTGGCTATCCGCTAATCGCGTCTGGAACTCTACACGACTGCGGCATTGAGGGAGAGAGAAAGTGATGCGATAAAGTTACGGGACAAAGCGATGAGATAATTTGATAATGAAGTTCATATGAAACTATTTAGATGTATTCTTATTTACTTTATGATTAATAATTTTTTTGTTATGATGTTCATGTATTTAATAGTTTATTGATGTATTTACTTTAGGGAATTAATTCAAAACATAGGTTTTCGTAGAGTCAATATCTTTATCCCAAAAAATGTGCTATTCACTCGCATCTCCGGAACATATCCCCTCGCGAAGAACGAGGGGATAGTGTACTCCGATTACCGTATATCATCAGGTCACAGGGGCAGAGCACAAACCTACCGGTTGCTGTTTAAGATTGCTTTGTATTTTGTTCATGCGGAAATTATTCCAAATTAAACAGGAGGGGGGAGGGGGGGGGGGTCACATCGGCGGCCTGGGTTTACGCGGGGTCAGCGGTGTCGAAGAGGGCCGATGTCTCTACGGCTAAATCCACCAAAGAAACCTCACAGCCTCCCTGCTCAAACGAGCACGGGGCAACGCTCAACTCTGTTGGCAACAGTGGTGAGATGTTAACTGGTATACAGGAGGTTGTGGTTCAATCTCGACCCTGACAAATGGATTTTGTCTCCGGATCCTCCGTTTTTTCCCTGCACATTTATAAAGATCAGTTTAAGAGTATTTGGCTGCTATAAATGTGCACGTGATCAGCCACTTCGTTGAGCTTCTGAAAAAGAGCTATATATATTTCAGTAGGCTTTACCTGGTAATATAAATATAGCTTAGCTAGCTTAGCTTAGTTCAATTAGTCAACATTTTACATTTTAGTCAGTCTCGATCTGTGGAATTTACATTTAGTCATCATTCTCTTCGCCTAGTTGACGAAAGGAGTCAAGCTTCAGTCAAATGCTCTGCACTATTAAATGCTGTTGTGAGGTTCGTGCCGTTCCTCCACTGCTCAGCCAATCGATAAACTCAGCAAATTGTTCTATACGGGGACTCTACTTACGAACGAGTTAAGTTTCAGAGGTCTGTTCGTAAGTCGATTTGCTCGTAAGTCCAACTTTACTCCTGTAGATTCCAAACATGTTGTACAGCATGTACACCATGTTTGGGGAATGGCTTTAAAATGTGTATAATCTCCTGTAGATGCCACTGGTTCTTCATGTTCTGCAGAAGTAGATGCTACCACCGCCATCTATTGCACGGCAGTTGAACATACGACTCTCGATCCGAACAGGCAACTGAACATATGGACAGGTTGGTTCGTATCTCTCAAAGTTCGTTAAGTCGAATGTTAGTAGAAGAGTCCCTGTACGCACGTCTATAGCGTCTGACATTCGGGCGAGTTAACGAACGAAGCGAGGGGTGGGGGGAGAAACGATTGTGACTGCGCCGTGCACTTTGGGTCTCTGGTGGGGTGGCCGCCGTTTCGTCCGCTCGCGCTCATCGTTGACTAAAAAATAAAACACCTGTTTCACGAATAATTTCGTCACTAATTTCGTGAACAAGGTCAACAACCAACTGGCAGCCTTGGGCCGTAGCAGAAATTCGACATTCCTATAAACGGGGACAAATCTCTTTGCTCTGAAAACCACCGTTGACGTTGCGGTAATATCATCTTCTTGGTTCTTTCGGTAAAGTCACGTTGAAGGGAAATAATAAAATAATAAAAATAAAACATAATAAAATACAATTCTCACGACGTTTCGGCCACAACGCAAGCAGCCGTCCTCAGGTGAAGAACAGGTCTGTCAGGTGAAGAACAGGTCTGTCGAGAAGACAGACTCTGTCTTCTCGACAGACCTGTTCTTCACCTGAGGACGACTGCTTGCGTTGTGGCCGAAACGTCGTGAGAATTATTTTATTGTGTTTTATTTTTATTATTTTATTATTTCCATTCTACGTGACTTTACCGAAAGAACCAAGAAGATGAATCCCTGCAGTCACGAAAGCTTTAAATCGAAAAGTTGCGGTAATAATTACATAAAAAACTTTAAAAGGACGACGGACTCGGGCAAACCTTTCAACCGGGATTTGAACTCGCGACCTCCTGCTCGGGAGTTGAGCACTGCAACCACCGTGCGACCCCACCCTCTGATTTACATCTCACCCCAATATCGGTTCATCTTAAGAAAGCAATCTCAATCAATCAGTATTGACTATGAGATTACATTCCTGTAAAAACCACAAAATGTGGGTTTATATTGTTAAACCCTCGAGTAATCGGTAATCAGAGTACTTTACTTTTCCAAAGTGTCACCCTCCCGGCACTGCGGCGGCGTGTGGCCACCGTTCATCAGCTGAGGTTGTAACCGACGCTGGGCCCTTTGGGCCTTTGCGTGGCGCCAACGGGATCGGAGCGGCCTCCCGCCGGCCCTCCTCCTCCTCCCCCGCTAGCGTCGGCCCCGGGCGCCGGGCTCGGGATCCAACTCATGCCCTGCAGGGTGCGGCCACCCGTGCCGCCATCCAGTCCGGCGTGCGTGTTCTCGCTGACGAAGGCTGCGCGCGCAGAGTGGGAAAAAGCAGAAACGACGATCACCGCCACAATCGGGGTCATCATCATTTGTCATGTGCACCTTGACAGGTTCATGCTCACAGCAGCGGCTTTTGGGCTGGCCATCGAACAATGACGGTCACTGCATCACGCGCTTTCGGGTGTGCTTCTGCGGCCGTCTGGAAATCTCTTCCTTCTGATATTAGGAAGCCACTGGAGCAAGACACTTTTAAATCTAGCTTGAAATCGAATTTCTTTAAAACTGCTTTGTGTTTAAATTTCGATTTAAAGCTTTCGTGACTGCAGGGATTCATATTCTTGGTTCTTTCGGTAAAGTCACGTAGAAGGGAAATAATAAAATATTGCTTTATTTTATTTATTTTATTATTTCCCTTCTACGTGACTTTACCGAAAATACCAAGAATATGCTTTGTGTTTAGTTTGTTGTCCTTCCCCTGCACCTTCTATTATCACCATTAGCGACGTACGGTGCAAAAGAAGTTCAACATACATATGTACATCAGGGCTGTGCAACCCTGGCCGGATTTATAGAGAACTTAACGTCTACGATTTATTACCAGCTGAGCAGATTGTAAAAAAGTCTCGCGAACTATTAGTTGAATAATTTGGTTGAGTCACTGAGAGCCAAGCCAGAATGAAAACCGAGGACTGGATTTGTGCATCTCTGGTGTCAATGATAGCGACACCGTCATTGCTGTTACTGTTGTCATCATATTTAACCCTGCTGCAGATGTGAGTGAATCATCAACTTCATCACAACTGACACTTCATGAACACTGCAACATTATCAGTCAACATCAGCATGATCAGTGCATATCCGAGTCCACATAACGACCACCGTCATCATCTTCACCACCACCACCTCTAAAACTGCACATGATTCATCATCACCATCATTATCATCACTGGCACACGTACACGAGTCTGCAAGAACACCACTGCCATCCCCGATATCATCACCTCAAGGGCACACAAGCAAGTATGAACCACGAATCATCATCATCATCATCATCGTCGTCATCATCGTCATCATCGCCACTGGCATCATAGCCCTACAGGTTAATCGCTCACTCACACGCCGATCTCACTGTGGTGTGATCCACCAAAAGCACATCGCATCCAGCAAACACGCAGTTAACACGAGGGGGGGGGGGGGTTAAGGGTCGAGGGTAAGAGTTTAGCAGAAGCAGCAGGGTGCTGAGGGTATACCTGAAGGCGCGACCTTTCGCCGTCTCTTCACGTCCTCGGCACACAACGCACCCAGCGTGACGCTCACCTGTCTGCCTCACACACAGGTGAATGCCGAGTCAGCATAACCCCTCCGCCGTGCCCATTGCATCTATATCCGTGTGTTGTGTGTAGATACATGCGAGTGTGTGCACACCTGTGGGCTGGGGGATTGTCGTAGGGATTTCAAAGCGCTACGAACACGGCGACCTGTGTTCAATTCCCGCTCGCGGCCAACATCGGTGATGAATATCTGAACCGATCCTGGGCCTCCCCTAGGTCAACTCATCCTCAAATGAGGACCTGGTGCGGTGTGTAAAAATCGTCACTAGGGAGACAAAGGCGGCCAGGCAAGGTGCTAGCCACCCATCCCCTGGTGTGCGGT
This sequence comes from Lampetra planeri, assembly GCF_965212315.1. Classification (NCBI taxonomy): domain Eukaryota; kingdom Metazoa; phylum Chordata; class Hyperoartia; order Petromyzontiformes; family Petromyzontidae; genus Lampetra; species Lampetra planeri. The sequence goes on along the minus strand of NC_136136.1, from coordinate 9,411,775 downwards.
GCCGGCGTTCATAGGCGCTCGTGAGTTCGTGTGTGTACACGTGTCTCCATGTGCTTATGTGTGCGTGTTTGTCCTCATATGTGAACTTGCCGAGAGTTGTGAATGGCGTCCCCTCGGACGTCCAGCGAGTAGAGAGCACCAATGTGGCTCAACTGCTGAAACGCACCAAGACAACACGAACAGCAACGTTTGTATGATCACGTTAAACCTCCAATACAAACAACAATGCCACTATCAAGTGGAACATCAATACGAGCTGGGACACTGTAATCAATAGGATCATAGCACAAACAAGACGGTTAATCTATTAAATAACTCTGAAGTGTCTCTATGTTTAATAAGCCGGCAGCAACGCTCGTCTTCCATTAGCAATGCTTTGCTGGCAGGTGGAAATTCCACGGCTCTGTGGTGGGGATCAGTTACTCCGTAGGACTAAAACTGGCTTCCCACAAGGCGCATGGTGGGATTGACTCCATGCTATAGCCTATGGAGCTCGGTGCACGAAGATGAATTTGAAAATTCATAAAGGCAACACACTGTTCCGTAGTTGGGATGCTCAGGCTAGAGACGAGAATGTGATTGTTATTATTCAGAGTGGCAGATTTAAACCGCTTCTGATGAATATTGCGTTGGTCATACGACGACATCAGAGCATCTGGTTGTTGTCTGTGTACATGTGCGACTTCATTTCACAGGACCCCTGGGCCACATGAGACCTACCACTTCAAAATAGCCTGCAAACGAGGTGTATCCATCACTGCAAGCACCTCAGCTACTCGTCATAAGAAGGCAGTACAGCAGAGCGTGGACTAATATCGTCTCTTCTATATGGGATTGAGCGTTGCCCTCTCGCGCACGGTGCTCCGGTTCCCTCCCACACGTATTAACACTCATGAGTTGGCTGAAAATATCTTAATACATAGGAAACCACAGAGCTTCAGCAACTGTTGGTGCCGGCTCACTGCCTAGCTGCGGCTTTCCCCGATTATCTGTGGTTCCTCGTGCCCCCGAGTCGTTCTCTCCCGTCGAGAGTGAGCGAACAATGTGCAGTGGCGCATGATATACGTTCAAATAATTATCACTTGGTAACCGTGTGAGCAAGAGAGAACCAGTTGGAGTCATCACACTCGCGAGGGTTATGCGAACCCTCATTATAATTCACGTCCTGCGTGTTAACGCGTAGCCCCGCAGAAAGGAAAGTCTAGTTCGGCACTTCGGAAAGCAAACAGTTTGACCCAACCCTTGATTTGAGAAGCCAAAGGCCGGACGGACTTAATCCGGCAACTCACCTGGTTCCTGTCCT